>NC_052016.1:102083952-102690152 GCF_015832195.1 Motacilla alba alba
TTTGTACAATACCAGGCTAATTAGTCACTGGAAAAAAAAGTCCATCTGGCAATGATGACACTATTAGCACCATGCTCTCATTCTCTGAGCTAATCTCAGTTGTTAATACCACACCTTAAAAATGAAACCAACACAAGGCAGAGCTAGTTTCTGGTAAAATGGGCACTGATGTCCCCAGGTGCAGCAAGTGATGATCCAGGGCATGGGGCCAGCCCAGCAAGAGGTGATGGAACCGTAGACCAAGACCAACTTTCCTAAAATATTCCTGGGTGGCTGGGCTGGAATGGAGTCCTGGGCCTTGAGCAGGGATGGGAAGAAGCTCTAGGTGTGCTGGACAGGGACAGCAAGGCCCAGCTTTTCCCTCAGAGCCCTGGGCTATTTTAGGTTATTTTGGACCGACAAGAGCACTAGCCACTTTTGCAAGACTAAATTAAGAACATAATTTACTGTGTTGTCAAGTATTTAAAGTTATTGATGAATGTACTTGAGAAGAGTCTTGAAAAAACCATTACTTTTTTCTATATGTTACTAGAATGATATCTATGACAATAAAGAAAAAAAAAGCCAAACCCTAAAATTAGGTATTTAAAGATGTGCATAAATTAGAATTGCATAGAAATTCCACTTGTGCTGCTACTTATGCTACCATGTGTTTAGAATTTTAAGTCTTAATTATGTGTATAACTAAAATATTTTTGTAATATAACTAAAATAATTTAAAGTTGATTAATTATGAATAACAGGAAAAAAGTGGAAAATTTCCAAGGCTCTACGTTTACTGCTAATTTTAGAAAATTTCTACAGACAATATTGATGGATGATAGCAGATACATGTACTTACATTTCTTTATTTTTCTCAGTGAAAAATAAACAAATTTTAAAAACCTAGGGAAATTCCCTCATTTTCCAATAGAACACACAGAATAATTGCAGGGCAGGAAAAAAAATATACCAAATTCTTTTGTCCTCCTACAGCTCAATACATCTATGATTAAGAAACATCCCTAAACTTTGAGAATCAGGTTATCTTTGTCACTTCTATACTTCCTGGAAAATCTTCACTTGTCCAGGTACTCTGTGTAGACAGGCAAAAACCAAATGCATATCCAGCACATTTCATAAACTGCTTTCTGTATTTTATTGAAGAAAATTTGAAGGAAAGATCTATTAGAAAAAAAATTATATTATTTAATTTTTATACACCTTTCTCCTTTAAGCAACCACTGAAGAAAACCCTATTATAAAATTAGGTAGAATGAAGAAGTGCAGCTCATCTTCTTCTGTCAATGCAAAACACAAAATTAAGTAATCTTGATTTTAATTTCCATGAGATGTACAAATGAATATACTGGGTTAGATAAAATATTAACCCAGTCCAATATTTAAGGACTAAGAAAGAATATCAGGGAAGGAAAGCAAAAGCAATTTTTTTTTTTTCTAATGAGGATATTAACAAGTTGACAGCAAGATCTTCCTCTGAGCCTCTTGAGGCAACAATATTTGTTTTGCTATTTCCATGCAATATCTCTGGATGGATTGATATTTTATATTGTGTAGTTAGCAGAATATTCAACACTGAGGATATGGTTTCTGTAGCTCTGTAAAGACTTTGTCATGCTACTCACAGTTTAACTCTGTGTTCTGTGAGGGGCTTCCTATTTTGAATCTGCAGCCTGCCAATGTCTTTCAAGAATTCTGCATTTGAGGAGAAAGTGATCAATTATAAGTGGTCAGTTTCTTAATGACATACACGATTTTATGCTTATCATATCTTCTCTCACTCTGAATGCTGGAGAATGTTTTTAATTTAGCTATTCTTTTAAAGTAGTTTTATCTTTAACTGTTTAACTCTTCCTCTGTACCTGACTCAGATGGGCTATATACAAGTTGATGTATTTTCATAGAATGCCCTTTGATAACTTCAGGATGTCATTCATGAAAACTAACTGTCTGGTTAAAGACATTATCAAATGCATAAATATAAGAATATTATATTCTCTGTAAATTGTTTTTACATTATTTTTGTGCCTAATTTCATCAACATTTCATTTCTGAGCTCCTCCACACTGATGGACTCTTCACTCCTTCATAATATATTTATATACTTTCACAGAATTCATAGAATTCACAAAATGACAAGGTTGGAAGAGACCTTAAAGATCATTGAGTCCAACCCATGCCCTAACACCTCAACTAAGCCATGGCACTAAGTGGCATATCCAGTCTTTTCTTAAACACATCCAGGGATGATGACTCCACCACCTCCCCAGGCAGGCCATTCCAGAACTTTACCATCCTTTCTCTAAAAAAACTTTTTCCTAATATCCAACCTATATTTCTCTTGGCACAGCTTGAGACTGTGTCCTCTCCTTCTGTCAGCTGCCACCTGGAGAAAGACACCAACCCCCACCTGACTACAACCACCTTTCAGGAAGTTGTAGAGGGTGATAAAGTCACCTCTGGGTCTCCTTTTCTCCAGGCTTATAATATTATCATTAAACAGTTTCTGTAAGAAAAAAAATATTACGAATATCTATTTAAAAAGACTTTCATAGATAAAAAGCCCTATAATTTTTCTGCATGAAAATCTTTGTCCAAGTATGACTTTTGCAAGTGAAAACTGAGAATTAAGTGGAGCACAAAGTTTCAGAATAAGGGAATATTCCTTGTCTGAGCTTATTCTGTGAATCTAATCCATAAGATTGTGTCTTGGAGTTTAAAAACAGATTGAAACAGTTGGGGAAATTTTGTTAACAATTTAATTTTCCTAATGGTGTATTTTATTTTTTTTTTACTTGAAACATTGAAATTGAGTTTAATTTTTAATTCAATGCATTCTTCTTATATTTTAATAACTGTGGAGGGAAGTGTAAGAGACATTAAAATAACCTGGTATACTTAGGTTACCTAATAACCTGAAGGACTAAAATTCTTCATTAGAGTTTCAAACTCAGAACACTCTTCTGTCACTCATTTTTCATTTAAGGTAGAATATTCCAGTATGGGTTTTTGCAATGAGATATTAATGATACAGTGTCTGCTGTACCTTGCCTTGCAAGCTGCCTACTTGCATGTGCTTGCAAGTGCAGACCTTGTTAATTCTTATGGGGAATCCATCCCTTACTTACATAGGCTCGATTATGAAGCCAAATAAACCTTACAAAGGAAAATTTAGATGATAATCACTGAAAAACATTCAAAACAACCTTTATATAAAGCAAAACTCTGGGAAGATATTCCCCTTTTCCTTTTCTTTCAGAAAATATATAACCAAATGGGAGGGTGCACTCTCCAGAAAGATAACGTGTGTCCTGGCAAAGTTGTACAACAAGCTCATCTTTTCAGAGGCATCTCTGGTAAATGTATTCCAACATTGTTGATGAGTACAAACACTATGAATTAATATTAAAATATGAATTACTACTGCACTGAATATGAATCAGCATATTTACTGAATTAGCTAAAAGATTTCCTTGGATGAAGGCATCTGATGAATTGAAAATGAAGCTTCTTCATTATAGCCCAGTGCATTGCAACTGGCTTATGCACCCCTGCAGAAATTCAGAATTATATTTCCCTATGCCATTGCAGAATGAGAAAAAACCTCTTTTCCAAACTGTCATTTTATTAAAAGAATTATGCTTGAGAAAGAAAAATATAATAACACCCTGCACTTTCTGTTCTCTGAAGTATTCATGAGTCTTTGTCAAGGGAGCTAGCTTTCTCATTCACATGCTGTTGCAGCTTATTTTCTGTTTATTTGAAATCTTATAGTGTCTTGAGCATCACCTGGGAAATCAAGCTCCATGTCAGATGTGTTGAAGCCCTGATGATAAAAGCTGATGATTGCATGTGGCTGAGCTTGAGCACAGTCAAAGGCTGTCTCAAGATAAACATCTGATGTTAAAAGACTTGGAAGATGAAACTTATGATGTCCTTACTCTAATTTTGGGAAAGATAGAGCAGAGAATATTTTGCAAAAAAGTCATGTCGCAAAATCTCCATTACTGGGATACAAAATTACCACAAGAGATGTATTCCTATGTGTTCTCAGGAAGATATGCATTAATATTCATCGCAAATTCTTACACATGTCAAAAGATGTCACACTTTGGATAATAAAAGAGTAATTATTAAACATTTTTAACAAAAGAAATAGATATAACGGGAAAAAAAAAGAAAGAAAATTTAAAAAAAAAGACTTTCAAACATAAATTTATGTTGATTTCTTTTTTTTTTTTTTTTTAACAGGAAAGAAAAATGTGAAGTTTACTTTTTTTGGACTTGTATCAAAGAAATAAGTAGAAGTTTCAGTACTTCTTCAGTACAGAAATCATTTGAATATAGTAAAAAAATTGTAAAAAAAAAAAAGACCAGGGACATAAGTATAGCTTTCCAGTTTAATCATATGAGATCTTATCAGTTACTACCACTGACAGTTGAAAATTGTGTTTGTATCTGATTTTGACAAAGTCCATGTTAATCATGCTGGAGTGTTTGTCCCAGTGTGACTGTCCTTGCAATTTACAAAGAGCTGCATCAATGACCTTGTCTCATTCCTCCAGCACCTGACCCAATTCTAGAGGGTTTCATGGAAACTTTTTGGTGGTAATAACTTCGTTTCAAAATTCAGACATTTTCAAATGTTAGCTGACTTCCAGAACACTAGTGGAAAAATCAAATACTTGTTTATGTTGTTGTTGTGCTGCTGGGATTTCTTAAGTAGTGTTCAGATATGTTGACCTTTCTCTGTAATTACCACTTGAAATTTAGTTAGACTTAAATTACAGTGAATTTCTCTATTTGTGACAGGAACATATTTTCTGGCTTGCCATTTTCTTCCTGGTCTTTTTTAATATATGATGAAAAGATCTAAAGTATAAAAAGTTCAGGTAACATAAAGTCCTGTGGTAAAAAGAAAGGAAAATCACTGTGAGTTTGATGTAAAAATAATCAGATAGCCTTTTCTTCCATGTATGTGTTTTGAATTAAAAGCCATATTTTTGAGTTTATTATGTTCCTGAAATCAAAATAGTAGAAGAGGAAAAGAAAAAGAAATAAACTCACTTCATCAGGACTGCTTGAAAAGAAATCCACTTTAAAAAAAGCTAAGTTCAGCCTAAGAGTCTGACTTGGAAAGAGTGGGATCCTTTACTGAACTGCTGACTTATTTTCAAGCAGAAAATTGTCCTTTCTGCTTAGAAAATTTTCATTTCTGTTAGGACATTATTATGGCCTGAGGCTAACCAATTCCTGAGTATTTGGAGAATGCATTATCAGATTATCAAGGTAAATATTACTTACTCTTTTTCTGGTTTATTTTTATAAAAAAAAAGAACAACCCTATGTTACACCTTCACTTTGTTAGGCAACTAGCAGTAATAAACCAACAACATTATGTTGGGGCAATCTGTAGATATGTTTTGTTTCTAAGACTATAAACTATATTGTTCTCTACTTAGGATTATGATCTTAAACTGGTGAGCAGTAGCATCAGTTTTATTTCCAATTTCCTTGCATGTCTCAAGTTTTCCCTCTTCAAGCCAGTCCTGACACAAAATTGTTGTTTAAACAAATGTAGTGCATCACTTTGAGAAATATCTAGCATTTTTAACTTTTTGAGAGAAATCCCCCATAGTGGACTCCTTTTGTTATGTGTTTATCTTTTCATTCACTGATTTTTGCTGATATAGACAACATTATTCAACTGACCAGAAAGTGAACATTTTCTGAGCATATGGTGCCACAACAATTGTTCCTATTTCAAAAGCCTCTGCATGCTGCTTCTTCTCATGAATGACTTGATCTAAATGCTTTCCTAATGTTGTCTTTCCCTATTTAAATAACTCTAGTTTGCCACAAGGAACTTCTACTGAGCTAAGCTTAACACTCTAAAAGAGGTTTCAGGGTTTTAGCATGCAAAAGTCTCACATGATGACATTATATCTCTTCATGGTTTTAGAAATTAGTCTAAAATAGATTTTTGAGATGACTGCCTAAACTCATGGAGATAAATGATAACTAAAGTTATGAAGAGGTTTCCAGAAATATTAGAACTTAATTTACACACCTGAAGTTCTATGAAATTTTAGAATAATTAGTATTTTATTTGAGAGATTAAGCAGGAATGTATTGAATTGTATTTTATTCACACTAAGAAGATTTTTAAAAGAAGCTGAGTTCTGGCAAAAAATCAAATTTTGGATGTAGGGAGAAATTTCCATATCCCATCTTCATGTATATAAACATATCTGAAAAACAGCACCATTCAGGATAAAAAATTTGTTATATAATCACTGCTACTGTTTTAGCTACAAATATAATTCTTCATTAACAATTCATCACATAAGCCTTCATGCACTCTGAAATATGATAAAAGAAAATAAGTAACCTTTTAATATGACCTTGAACTAATAAAACCTCTGTATCTGTGATAAATGCAAGTTTGCTTTTATAGCGTGACTGTGCTTTCAGTTGTCAGTAAAATAGTTTTATGAAAGTTCAAATGAAAAAAAGGCAACATCTTGAAGACTTGCCTAATATTTCATTTATAGTAGGTAGAAGACACATAGCTGGCACAGTTTTATATGTAAGACATATATCATCCACATAAAAGTGCTGTTGGCTATTCATGTAAGTATCAACATAAGAGGACATATCCAAGGTGAATTGGAAAATCTCTCTCATCATACCAGTTTATATGCTGTAGGTGCTTCTTTCAGGAACTGACAGGCCTAGTGATAAGTTTGGCATTTAAGTATATTCATCAATTCATTTTCCAAGCTATTCAAGCGCATGAAATTGAGCTAGTAAAATGCAAATTCTATGAAGTTTCTAATAAGAAAATATGTATTATTTTTGCTGAATATTTTAATATTTGTTTTAGGGAAGAGAAAGGGGAAAGAAAATTACTTCTTTTTTTAAAATATCAGGATTCACTCAATTAAGTGTGGCATCACTTCTCATTACAACCTTAACAATATCTTAAGTGAAATACAAATTTATCTAACGCTGCTTTTCATTATAGAAAGGCTTACAAAAAGCTATAATATGTCCTTGTATCTCTGCAGTACAACACATATCTTGAAGAAAAAAAGAAGCTATTAACTCACCCTCTGAATTACTTAGGAAATACTTCTGTTGACTGCCCATACAGTGAGTGGGTAATTAAAAAGCACGTGGCTTCAGTTAACAAAGGACTATATTGCTTCTCCGTATGTAGAGCTACATCTTTTACCCAGGGAAGAAAAAAAAAAAAAAGTATGTTGAAATATCTCCATTCAAAGGTTGTGAAAGAAAGAGAATTGCTAGTTTATTGTGTGGCTTTAATTTTCACTAAAGAGTCTACAGTGGGAAATAGAAAGCAGTCACCCATGCTGCCATTTTCAGTACTGTAAGTCCCAGAAGGGAATTTCTTTTCAAACAGGTAAAAGAAGCTTACTGGGTTTGCACTACCTAGCCATCAATTCCCAGTGGAAGCCAGGGAATGAGAAGGAAAGTATACCTTCCTTTTGCATGAACAGTTTGGTGGGGGGAGCAGGGAAATGTTTTTTGGGAGCTGAAACTGTGATCCCATTCATTTCACTGAATTTGCAAGCACCCATCTTAGTGCAATGAACTACAGACTATTCCTTTTGAATAGGTATAAATGTGTTTTTCAGGATTGGAAAGCAAGTAAATTCAGGATATTAGGTGGTCTGTAAGTTTATCTTAGAAAATGCTTCAAGAAATTCCTTTCCATACCACATGGTACCAAGAGGCAACTCAGTGCTATACAGTCACACACTCTCACCCCCATCCCCCATTGTTCCCTTGAGCTCAGAGCTTAATCTTTGAATTGAGTACCTATTAATATTGAACATCTCAACCAAGACATCTAAAAGTCAAATTGAATGTCTACAAACACATGCAAATACAGAGTCTATTTATTTATTTATGTTTTTGTGACTGAAATAGATGGATCTTCCTTTATCAGGAATACTGAGAAGAATTTTACTGCACAGGAATTCTAGTTGTGGCTTTTGGCACAAACAAAGGCAGCAGAAGTGGATTTAGAAGCTGGAAATCTAAAGCCTACCTGACAGAGAACTATTTTCAATTTACAAAAAACCTTAGACCCAGTTAGCTTAAAAGTAAACACCTGCAAGAATTGAATTTACTAGGAAAGTAACTAAATAGAATCCCTTCATTCTAGCATAATGAGCTCCATACCGTGTTACCCTAGTTTCATATGACTGTGCAATATCTTAATTGCTTCAGAGTTTATTTATCCTTGTAAGGCACATGGAAGAAAAAAAAATCCTTACCTTGCAATTTCAGATTTACCAGGAAAATACCTCTTCCTACAATAAACATATCAAATGAATGATTTGGTTATTTTTTAATAAAACCCCTACTCTTCTTGGAAAGCTATCATAATTTTGTCCTATCCCTATAGAATTTTCCTATACATGAAATATCTGAGTATATAATTCTAAAACTCCATCACAAATCTATGCATGAAAAATATATTGCATGTTGTAGAACATCATAAGCATTTTGTGATTTGTAAACTGCTCTATTATTTATCTGTAAAAAACACTTACTTTATTTTCTTATACATATATCTGTTTCAATTCAAAATACACTGATTTGCATGTATGCAGAAAAATAACAGAAATTCCAGAAACTGTTCAATAAAAATTGTTTTGTAAAGAACAAGAGGAAAAAAAAAAACCCAAAAAACCCCAAAAACCCAGGGACTTCCTTTAAATGCAAGTGGGTTTAAAGGTAAAAAAAATTATATAAGAAATACATGGTCCTAGTAAAACTTGTTTAACCTAAAATAGGGACTAGAAGAATTATAAAGCATACAAGAAATATAAAACAAAGTTTAGTATCATTTAATGGGTGACTTAGATGAGCACTTTTCAAGTGTTTTTTGTCACTTAATCCTTTTTTAGGGATTGCTGTAATCACACAAACAGGCACAAGTAAACTTATATCCCATATAAAAAGTATAATGAAAATATAGAATATGCTGAGTTTGAAGGGACCAGAAGAATCATCAAAGTCCAACTCCTGTATTGGCCTTGCACAAGACCACTCCTGTATAAACTCTGATGTTTCTTTTTAATTCTTTTTGATGATCACTAGAATTCCCTTTATTCCTGTAGCTATATTAATCCCTTTTACAATTACAGAATTTGAAAAACATTTAAAAATTAGTCAACTGAGTTTTCATCTATCTAAAAACAAATTGAAAAAGTATGGAGCTTTAGGTATGTTCACTGGTAATCTTGATAATACATTTAAGGAGTGAAATTATGAAAAGAAGCAGACACTAGTCTTCCTCAGACTTCAAAATCCAAGCTTGGGCTGTAAGTCTATGACCTAATTTGAAAGATGAGCCCTTATTTGGGCTGTAAAAATGGGGAAAGACTCTTACCATGTAATGTTCTTCTGATTGTTTAAATTCCATCACTAACTGAAGGAAAGTATTCTTCCAAGAATAGAAGCGTGTTGTCTTATTAGTGGAACCTAAATATGTGGGACAAAATAAGTTGGGTGAATGTGACATAAAATCATCAACTTTTTCTTAACATTTATAAGTAAAATAAAATGTATTCCTTGCCATTGGATAACACTCCTTAGCAGCCATTTTGAAAAGATTTTACTACATAAAGGAAGAACAATCTCTTGAATTGAATATTTTTACTTAGCTGAAAGATGAAATCATCTTTAAAATTGTAAGGTTTTAACAGGGTTAAAACCAGAAGAACTAAACAGTATTTGATGTGTCACCATGACAAAACCAATTTTCTCAAAAGTGATTATAAATAATGAAATCTGCTGTTAAATTGCATAAACTTGTCATGCACTATCACTTTAAAACACAGCTTGCATCTGAATTTGACATTAGGATGACATTGAAATTTATAGGCCAAAAAGGAACAGATGTATCCATTAAAGCAAACAGGTACAGCCAAATTCTTTACACTGCAACTAAGAGGAAAAACACCCACTGGTGCAGTATATAGTGACTGTTTCTTTGAAGCTAATAAAGTGCAAAACTTTCCATGTTTCTCTATAAACCCTCACTGAGGCGTTTGACAGTCACAAGAATTAGTGGCTGGATTTAAGAACACGAAGCACCATTAGGAGAAAAATTCTGCCAAGTACTAAAGGGAGTTCAAAAATAGCTTGATTTGAGTAATTATGCATAACTGAGTTTTGCTGTGATTGGTATCTACTAAGTACTTGTTATAATATATGTGTCTGTGGTACACTGGGATTTTTCACAAGGCCTTGGTATATACAGCCTCAAATTTATGAATAGTTTGATCTTTTCCAGGAGAATGATAATAAAGTAAAAGTTATTCAGGTCTTCATTGATCTCTTGGATCTAGTCATATCAGCCATATGCAAGACCTAAATTAAACAACTTAAGTAAATGTCAACTCCAATGTCATCCCTTAAAAACATGTGGGCCAGTCCCAGATTCTGGCTGATAGCTGAAGGTGTACTCAAGTCAGTGGAGGCCCTGAGGTCAATGTGCCTTACCTGAGCAAAGAGCAAAGGCATTGACATCGAACGAGCAAGACACAGTCTTTTCTCTCATAAAATTGGAATTTGGCAGTGTCAAGATGGAGATTTAAAGCTAATCCTCTTTCCCAATTGGCGGTGTTCTACTGAGACCAGGCGACCAATTTGGAAATTTTTTAACTACAAGTACCTTTCTATAAAAGACACAGTTTTCTAGACAAATCTTGCAGGCAAGTTATAATTCATTTCCATGTCTGCTCTTTGGCTAAAAACCCTCTTTCTAGTATAAAAAGTTCACATTCAAACTATCTAATAAGTAATAAGTGTTAATACTACTTATATTATTATGTATGCATTTGTTATTTCACATTTGTATGTGTATAAAGAGTGCAACTTGCAAACATTAAATTTTTGTTACTAAACTTTTTTGCCAAAATATCCCTTAATGCTAATGTTTTCCAGAATTGGTAAGTTTCCTCTAAGTAACTGTTGATTCTATCTATATAGCAAAGAATCAAGTTACATAGCTAATATCCCTGTATAGATAGAGAAGCTCTAATCTGTGCTTGCACAATTATTATGAAGTCTGATGGTTTTAATTTGGTCTATCAATTTGCATAAAATTTACTTAGCTGCCCTGTGGCCTTTTTCCCAGTTTCATCTATTTTAGTGTCTTAATTTTCAAGAGCATTTCTCCTTGCTCAAAATTCACATCTGACAACACCAATAAACTCTTTGAGCCTCTCTTTTAATTCCTTTCATTTATCTTCAATAAACTGTGTAGGTAGACAGAGGCATACACAAAAGGCTGCTTCAAATACAGCCATCTCAGCTCCAAAAATGAATATTCTAAATAAAGCTTCCAACTACCTAAACTGAATCTGAATAACTGAGGACATTGTTCTGTCTCTTAATAATAACCTTCTGCTTAGCTAAATAAATTTTTGTTACTCCAGGATTATAGAAAGTTGCAAAAGCAAAAATAACATGTGCAACCAACCCAGAGAGCCCAAGAGTTCATCCTAATGTGCCCCATGACTCAATAATTGCAGTTCAGAGATGAGCACAAAACACAGAAGCTTCCTAAATCTTAAACTACTAATTCATCAAAGCCCAGCTGTCCTTGAAGTAATGGAGTTTTACAAGGTTCACAGTCATAAACACTTGGGAAGCACCTATGTTTTTTGATTTTGTCACTTTATAAAAGAGCAGTGAGATCAAAAAGCTCTTCAACTCTTAATTAGGTAATCTGACCCTGCAAGGCTTCCGGACTGTCCAGATTTCATGTATGAATCAATTTTCTTTTCTTACAGCTCTTTAACTGGTTCTGTGCAACATTCTTAGTGTTGACTGGAGCACTCTTGAAGAAACAGAAGTCTAAAGTCCTAATTAAGAGGAAGGATTAACTACTCTAGCTTTGATGTTTCTTAGACAGAGAAAAAATTTAAAAGCAACCAAAAATACCCCACAAAAAACCCACAAAAAACCAAAAAAAAACCAAACCCAAAACCAAAAAAAGCACCTCCTAAAAACCCCCACAGACCAAAACCAAACAACACAGATGCTTTCATCCCTAGGATAGCCTGGTAAGAAGTTTTATTCATATCCAGCTGCTGCTACAACTCTCCTGTACCATCCTTTTGATACAGGTGGATTCCTTCTCGCTAGGAAAACAGTGCGACATGCTGCACAACTTATTGATTTTTCTTAAAATATAATCCTTTGTGGCTTTGAAATAAAAAAGTGTCTCAGTTCTTCCATGTCAGAAAATAGTATTCTCCTTGTCTCTTTTCAAAAAAGTCTTCCACTTGTTTTCAAGCCAGCCTCTCTCCTATGAAGCACCAGTGATGGGTTAGATTTATTGTCTGGCCCCAGCCAGGGTGACCCAGGCAAGGTTTTGATAGTGACTCCAGGCAGCCTGGAAGCACAAACCACTCAATCTGCAGCCCTTTCCCCTCCAATAGCCCTCCTTCTTGCTAACCTCTTTTTCTCGGTCCTACTGTCCTTCCAGATAAACATCCAGTGTGTATTGATTTCACCCATTTGTCACACATTTTGGTACATCTGTATGGAAATTTGCTATTTCATAAACTTATAGAACCATGGAATAGTTAAGTTTAGAAGACCCCACTGGAGGTCCTGTAATCCCACCTAGTCAGTTAGAACAAGTTGCTCAGGGCTGATCCAGTCATGTTGTGAATATCTCCAAGGATAGAGATCCTTGAACTCTTTGTACAGCTTGTTCCATTGTTTGAGCCCTGTCCCAGCAGAACTGTTTTCTTATGTTTGAATGGAATTTTCTGACTTTTCATTTTTATCCGTTGGTCAGTGGATGTCATGTTACTGACCACCACTGAACAGAGTCTGACTTCATTTTCTGTAGAAGACCCTCAAGTAAGGCATTTCTACACATTGGAAAAATCTCCTTTTAGCCTTCTCCATTTCAAGCTGAATAGCCCTAGCTTTCTGTCTCTCTTCCTATGAGAAGTGCCCCAATCTACTGACCATCTGTGCTTTTTGCTGGACTCATTTCTGTGTCTTCGTGTCTGCCTTGTAATGGGGATCCTAGCACCGGACCAAGCACCCCAGCACTCCAGATGATTCTCATGTGGATAGAGGAGAAGGATCACTCTTTTAATATGGTGGTTGCTCCCTTATGGCATCCAGGAGGCTGTTTGTTCTTTTCTTATCTGCAAGTGTGCACTACTGGCTTATATTCAGCTTGGTGTGCAGCAGGACTGCCAGGCCCTCCTCTGCAAAGCTGTTTTACAGCCAGTAAAACCCCAGCATGTATTGGCACATAGAGTTATTCCTTTCCAGCTGCAGGAATTAGCACATCCCTCTTGATGAAATTTCTGAGACTCCTCCTTGCCCATTTCTCCAAGCTGGAAAGATGCCTCCAAATGGTGGTACAACCCATTTTCATATCACTGTGCAGACAGTCTCAGCCTCGCACAATGTTACTGGTATAGTTGCCTAGGCATTGCCTCCTTTCAAGATGATACTTGGCAAAGGTTCCCCTGTGTTCCTCTCCATTTTTGTGCGGGATCTGGCTGGTTCTCATAACTTGCCTTTGGACCTGTGAGATCCAGCCCTCCCTGATGGTGCTATCTGCAACTTTCATTGCTTTGTTATTCAGCACAAATATGATCAGCATTTTGCTCTCTTTTTTTCAATATTTTCTTCAGTTGTCTAAAACCTAGTCAACAAAGTAGTTGCTTGCAGTTCTAGCATTACATCTCTTTGAAAATACATTCAATACACATTTTCAAATTTCATCATTTATGTATTGCAGTTCAAGATAATGTTACACAGCATTTTAAGTCTCTATATATTTAATCATCTGATTATGACAGAATAAAAAATGGTTCTGATTTCAATATTGAAGATTTCCATAACACTAAGCGGAAAAAAAAAAAAGGAAAGAAACTATGAGAGTGAAGAGGACATTCTGTTCTGTTCTGCTCTGTTCAAAACTCTCGTAGAATACCAAATGAAGTGTACTCAAATGATCGATAATATATGCAAATCGTTGTGATGGAGTATGTTGTTTTTACTTTAACACAGTATCATTTATTTTCTAAACACAACCTTGTTATTGAGTAGATGTGGAATTTATTTTACTCTTTTAAATTTAAATTATGTCAGAAAAGAACCAGTGACTTATAAAAAAACATGCTGGATTTTTAAAATGAATCTAAAGACAATTTTCCCTTCTGGAAGGAACCCACTGCTAGCAGTACAAGGAGAATGATTTGAATGTCAATTACTTACTATTTCCTGCAAAATAATATGCTGAAGGCAAATCAACATTTTGATCACAGTATCTGCAATGTAAATGAGAAAGAAAAAATATAGTCAACTGTGGTTAGCAATGTATTAAGTTTTCAAGACCTTTTTCATTAATTAATTAATTAATTAATTAATACCACTGAGTCAGGAAACTGCTTAAAAAAGACAAACTGCCTGATATAAAAATATGCTTAAAAAGAATGATTTTACATCCACAGTGATTTTAAGTGCATGATATATTACAAAGTTGGACCAAATGCATATGTGGTCATCTCAACATATCTAAAGTATACAAGAAAATTAACTCCATGTCTTTTTTTTTTTCAATTCTGACACTTTTTAATAGCTTGTTAATTTTCTCTGTGGAGGCAAAAGCCTTTTGCCCTTATTTGGACACACTCCAGCACCTAAATATCTTCCTTGTAGAGCATGGTCCAGAAGTGAGCACAGCACTCAAGGTATGGCCTTACCAGGGCTGAGTAGAAGGGCACAATCACTGCTCTGGTCCTGCTGGCCACAATATTTCTGACACAAGCCAGAAGGCCACTGGCCTTAGCCACCTGTGCATACCCTGGATCATGTCCAGCCAGCAGATCCCTCTCCTCTGAGTAGCTTTCCAGGCACTTTGCCCCCAGCCTCTAAGGCTTCATGGGTTGTTGTGTCCCAAGTGCAGGACCTGGCACTGCACCTTATTGAACCTCTTGCAATTGGCTTCAGCCCACCAATCCAGCTTGGCCAGATTCCTCTGCAGAGCCTTCCTTCCCTCCTGCAGATAAATACTCCTACACTGTGAGATACTGGAGAAAATGGTTACTGGCTCAAAACAACTGAAATATTTGAGGGTAAGAGGGGGGCACACACACACTCACCCACACACAGGCACACACATGCTTCAGTTGTTTTGAGTCAGTAATCCTTTTTTCACTTGGTGTTGGTGCCAAACTTACTGAGGGGACATTCGATCGCCTCATTCAGACCATTCATAAAGATGTTAAACAGGACTAACCTCAGTACTGGGCCCTGGAGGACAGCACTCATGACTGGCTGCCAGTTGGATGTAACTCCATTCAGCACCACTCTCTGGCTTCAGTCACCCAGACATTTTTTTACCCAGAGAAGAGTGCACCCATCCAAGCCATGAGCAGCTAGTATCTCCATGAGAATGCTGTAGGAGATGGTGTCAAATGCTTTACTGAAGTCCAGATATTCAACATGCACAGATTTTCCCTCCATCCACTAAGGATGGTCATGTTGTCATAGAAGAATATCAGGTTCATAAATAGTGTCTATGAACTTGACTTGATAATTTCCAATGGCTGTTTCAGATTTTACACATAGCTTTTTCTTTTGCTTTACTGCTTTGTTGATTCTGTATTCCTAAAATGCATATGCCAGCTTGATATCAGTCTTGTCACTTGTCAGATGTGTCAGCTGAATGAAACTTTATACAGGAGTTCCAGTTTACCATTATATTCACTGCTGACTATTTTCTTCTGTGCTTTCACTGTCTGTACGTGCACCTCTGTGACAACCATTCAAGCTGCTAGTAAGCAATGGATAATCTGTGTGTGAATTTATGATGACAAACAGCTGATAATTAATTCTCATTGATTTTGCTTTTTCCCACGTGATCTCAGGGTAAGATGTTTAGTCAAATGTTTAATGTTGCAAACAGTGTGGCAACATCCTGTTATATTTTCCTCTCTCTAGCTCAACCCAACCCACTTTTTCTCAGTTACTGGCAGTGTTCTGATAAGCCTTTAGGAAAAATTAAAGAGTGTCCATAATACCGTGAATTTATCATCAGGACTTACTGTGCTACTAGCAAGCCAGTAACAAAATACTTTCTTGACATCTGGGAGTCTGCCATCTTTATTATATACGATAAAATAGGTCTTTCATGCTGGGCTTTAGTGATAGGAAGATTACTACAAAATAGGATTTCATTGTTTGATACATCCAATATAACGTACTTCCTCCAGAGATAAGGGCAATGTAATTATGTAAGTTACTAATTTTAGTAACTATTGAGTTTAGTAACTATTTTAATCTGTCAACCCAAAGGAAGAAAAAAATATTTTGATGGCACAGTATTTCTTATTAAAGCCTGAATATCTTTTATTATGACCATCACTAGAAGAGAATTATTTGAAATGAGAAAATATCACCATCTGCTGTTAATGTCTAAAGAATGCTGCCAAGTCATATAAACTTGAGACCCCTTCTTTATTTGGCTTCATCAGCTGTCAGGAGGAGAAAACTAAATTGTCCTTAGCAGACTGCAACATTTTTTTTTTTTCCTCTGGATGGAGACAGCAAGACGCAAGTTACTTCACTCAAAACTGTGTAAACAATTAACATTTAAATCTTGACAAAACTTGTTTTTTCTATTGTTTGAGTTTTTGTTTGCTTCTGGAGGGGTTCTTGTTTGTTTCTTTGTTTTTTTGTTTGGGTTTTTTTTTATTGTTTTCACTGAGATCTTTTCATTAGAATGCATGCTTTTGGCACAGTAAGGCATTGCACACTGTTTTCTTGCCTGGAAGCTCTGGACTTCTGTTACTGTTTCTTCCAGAAAGACAGGAAAAAAACTCAGACACACTACATGTGTGGAATTACAGAGAAAGTACCTGTTTTCAGAAGCTTATTCATGGCTCAGATAATTTGACATACATTTTGGTGAGATATCAAAGTAATTATGGTTATTTACTTAATTATGAGCTCTCAATTAAATACTTTAAGCAAAACTTAAGCCACAATTTTTGCAGGGAATATCACAGTTTTGTTAATATTCTAAATTTGTATCAGCAGACTCCTTAAACTCAGAAATAAAACAAAAAAAATTAAGAAAAATAGAAAAGTTTTATGATACATAACTTTTTTTTTTGTAATATAATTTAGGTACTGTATTCAGAGAAAAAGGGGTTTATCCATATAAAAACCTTACTCATATAGAGTTTTAAATATGTAAAAGAGTTTTAATTTGCTAAAAAAGAAAAAATAATACCCTTAATTCATCGAGGCAGGGAAACACCTGTAAACACAAAGAAACAACTTTAGAACATATTGGTCCTCTTAGTATGATATAATTACAAAATTTCTTCAAAGGAAATTTTTATGCTTTATATTCAATATGATATATCTTAGGAAAAAAGTACATTTAAGCCATGGATTTCAACTCTCTATACCCAGTTCTTCCTCTGCACAGAAATGTGCAGATAGAAACTCAGTCAAGTCTCAAAAAATCAGCCTATCATTGTACCCGCAAAATATTCAATATGTAAGTATAGCTAAGCAGCATATTTACCTACTTCTGAGATTTTTATGTTTCTTCTGACAACTCTGTTTGGCTTTGTTTTTTTTACTTTTTTCACTTACTTAAAAATATTTTTTCTCTAATTTTATCTAAGACAAAGAAGAATAGTATCATCAAGTAGTGCACACAGGAATACAATGTAAGATTTTAAGGTCACATTAACCCTAGGGAATGGTCTGGGGTTGTATCAGGGTAGATTTAGATTGGGTATTAGAGAAAAGGTCTTCACCCAGAGGGTTTTTGAGTGCTGGAACAATATCCCCAGGGAAGTGGTCACTGCACCAGCCTGTCAGAGTTCAGCAAGTGTTTAGACAATACTGTCGAGCACGCAGTGTGATTCTTGGTAATGGTCCTGTGCATTGCTGGGACTCAATGATCCTCCTGGGTCCCTTTCAACTCATCATATTCTGTGATTCTATGATTAGCTACTCTAAAAATAATAGTTACTGCAGATGGAACTAGACATTTATCTCGTAATAAATTTTCAAGAAAAACTAATCTCAGATTGATTTTAGTTATTTGTATTATGAGACCAAATAAGATGAGATCAGAAAGCATAGAAATATATGTACATATGAAAAACAGCTGTGAGCAAATTTCAGTTACTGCTTTTAATGTTTGAGTCCCTTAGCCGTTAAAAATTTCTTACACTCTTCAGTTTCTAATGGGATTAGTTTTCTTAGTGGCACAGAATATGTAATTAAAATGTAGCTATTTAAAATTAGTTCCAAGATTAATTCAGACTTTATACATTTCACATTGCATGGAAATGGATAATAGGTGGTATACCCATTGACAGCGAGAATCAATATCTAATTACCTACAGCACATTCCAGCAAGTCAGTATATATGAGAACCTGAAGCATTTATTTCTAAGAAAATCCCAAGGGTATATTCAATAACGTTCTAAAAATTCATTCTGAAAGCCATTTGCATACTTATTTTATAAAGAGTCCCCTTACTTTACCCTGGTAATATTTTTATAAGTTTTCCTTGATGACTGTTTTCTGAAAGTTGCACTTAATCTTGTAATAATCTCAATTGTTTTCTCCAAAATCAGACTATTGATATGTGTCTTCTCTGTCAACAGCTACATATTAATTCTAGAGAGTAAAGTCTTCAAAATTCATATTTTTGCACACTGACTAATTCACATAAGAATTTACTAAAGAGAAATGCACCCATGCAACACTACTATTGGTATATTCTTGTGCATGTTAAAACACATGCTTAAGTCACCAAAGGGATGCAATTGATAGAGAAACAGCAGAGCAGGACTTGATGCAGGCAAACCTCTGACATAATTTTAGGTTCTGCAGAGAGCTTCTTAACTTGTTCTACGCTAAGTTGGATTTTTGTGAGAATTTTCTTTTTTTAATTTTGTGAAATATCCATTTCAATGGAAAAAAAAAAAAAAACAGATTGCCTGCTCAGAACTTCTAATATTTTAGATCAAAAATTTGATATTATGGTTCCCCAACATGAAGGATCTTGACAGTTTTATTCTTTTACTCTCAGGTATTGCAGAAAGCCATGGTTCTCCCATGATTCTACAGCCAAATTATCTTCGTGGAAACTAAATAGATAAAAATATCACAGATACAGAGATGGAAAAACCCTACAAAATTATCATTGTATTTTAAGAATAACATTCTCTCCCCCCTCCTCCCACACCCTAATGTGAGAGAAACAAAAGAGAGGGATTATGGGTTGGGATAAGAACAATTTACTGGTAACAACGATGAGATTAAAAAAAGAAATAGTAACAGCAACAATATCAATAAGAAAAGTATACAAAACTAGGGTGATTTACAAAAATTGCTCACTAAGCCTGAACTGACATGGCACAACCATGAGACAAGGAACAAAATGGCAAAAGAACCCTTAATGGTGACACTTTTCTTCTGAAAGCCATGGGCCCCTCATTCTCAGATGTGAGTATCTCTTATTTCTTCTCCCAGTAGATTGTACAGAATGAAAACACAAGCACGTCTACAGGGCTCCAGGCTCCAGACCCTCATGGCTACTGAGAAATGGTGTTGTGGATGAAAACCATGACAGTTAGGAAAAATAGTTTATTTTGATTGAATTATACAATTATGTTCATCTCTGCAAACTGTTCTCTCTGAGAAGAAGCAAACAAAAAAGAAGAAATATTGTTTCTCATTAGATGAGGAAGTCAATCTCTTTCTGAACAACAGAAAAATATTTAAAATAAAAGAAAAAAAGAAAACAGACTGGGGCTTTTTTCTGAACACTATTTGTATCTCAAGAAAGAAGCTCCAGTTTCAGCAGAAATGGAAAATGCTGGAGTTCTCTATTTTAGTATTTCCTTGTTTTATTTGTGAGATTTACCATCTGGTATTCAATTATGCTAAAATATAAAGTCTACTTCTGTCACTATGAATTTAGATTAAATTAATATAATTGCTTTAAAAAAAATGAATGCATGATGTCAGAGTATTAGTTCATTCTAAGACTTTTCTTTCTAAAACTTCTAAACTATGCATAATTATGGTCATAAATGCTTTTTTTCTTGCTTAGTACGCTGTTCCTGTCATTCCTAGCCATATAAAAACCCTGCAAATAGTCTACTTGTTATAAACTGTGTGGATTTAAGTCTGTGTCTTTTTCATTTGGTTGAAAGTTGTTCATTTACAGCAGCTTAATCTAATCAAAAAGATGTGCAAAGAAAATTTTTCTTTCTTGTGCTGTTATCTTACTTAAGAAGTATTTATCTCTTGATTGCTTAGAATTGAATTTATTTAATGATCAATGTAATTTGTATGATTATGTAGTCATACATTGGAAAGAACTTGCCAAAAACATGAATCCAATGCCCAGGTATGTAAACAAACTTAAAATACCCAAACAAGACTGCAACGACTCAAACACATGCCATATTTCTGCTGAGGATTCTAGGTAGAACTCTGACCAAAATAACTGCAGTTTGTTCTGTGTGAAGACTTTTAAATAAGTAATGAAAAACAGAGAAAAGCTCAAGCAAGATGATTGTGAAGCAAAAGAATTATATGCAATCCATGTTGCAAAATACCAACCAAACAATCAACCAAAAAAAACCCTTAAAAATACATAATGTAGTTGAACTTCTGTGAAACTTACATTTCCGGTAATTATTTGAAAGTTACATTACAGAAAAAAAAATAATCTATTTTATGTTCTAAAACTAATTCTATGCTTGAAAAGTTTTGTTTTTAATATACTTCTCATTCTCAGAGAAATCACTCTCTTTGGTCAGTTCAGGTCATCTGTCCTGCCCGTGCTCCCCTCTGGGTTTTTCAGCAGTTCTGCACTGGCAGAACATTGGAAACTGAAAAGTCCTTGATTTAAGGTAAGCACTGTTCAGCAACTGGTAAGACATAAACATCAACATTATGAAGATTATTCTCAGCTTAAATCCAAAACCACAGCACTGTACCAGCTACTAAGAAGAATCAAAGGCAGAACCACTACAGGCTTACACAAAGTCCGTAATGGAAGAACTGCGATCAAGCTAATAGAGATTTATATGGAGCAGAATTTCCAATTTTTTAGTTGCATTTATCAACAGAGACATTCTGGTTTGTGTAATTTCTTAAGATTAAAAAAAAACAAAAACAAAAACAAATCAACAACAACAACAAGAACAAAAAAAAGAAACACAAACAAAAAAACTGTGTCTTTAGCTACTGTGTAGACGGAGCTTCATTTATGCCTCAGGGGTATGGCTCTGATGCCAAGGACAAGTAGGAATACCAATGCTCCATTCTTCCTGAATCCCCCCAATTTAGGGAAATGCAAGTTTTTGACAAGGAGGAGCATGCAGGAGATTTGCAATGCAAGGTCTTCCAGAGATGCAGGTAATGAGCTCATCTTCTACACGTAGGCTACATGCTGTCAGGAACAGCTCTGATGTCTCCCTGGGCAGAAATCCAGGATTTAATCATTTTGGGGAAATTCTGATTGAAAATGTCTTGAAAAGCTATAACCACAAGGTTCTTCACGTGCTTTCTGCCACAAGAGCCCTTAGGCTCGAAATAACTCTTGCTTCCACTAATATAAATGATCTGGTGATGTATTTCTATATAACATATTCCCATATTAGACATAGATTTATTAATTGTTTTCTTAATCAAGAAGTAGTTTATTTTAACATTAACAAATAACCATAATAATGTTATTGTTCTTAAAGTTTTTCTCTAGGCCAATATGATATTGTTTAATGGGTTTGAGGCATATATTTAGTTGAGAACTGGAGCTCTTTTTATGAACTGGATTAATAATATGAGATACCCTGAGGATTTTATCTCTTGCAGTACACTATAGCTATAGATTTGGAAAGAATTGCAACTATTGGGAGAAAATGCCTAAGGCAATTCTATACAAATAAACAGACTTTTCTTCTCTGCATCTCTACTTCTTTTTTACGCATGATGCATGATATTGCTTGAGAAAATAACATTTATTCAGTGGACAGGGTTATCTGTGAAGTGTAATGCTACCACCAAATTTCATGTTGCTACTAGATGGTAATTCAAATTGTTTGTGAGTAGGTCTTCATCAAACCTTCTTCCTCACATCCTTCTCACTTCACCATGTGTACACAAATGTATAACTATCTTGCTACCTCAGGAATAAACCTAGTGCTCCCTGAGAACTCTGTCTTACATCCCAAAATATTTTGTGTGGCAAAGTTTAGACTAAATTAATATTGTAATGAAATTTTACTGTTTTCCAAAACTGGATTTTTGCAGGATGATTCTATGTATTTTAAACAACTACTATTTCTCAAGTTATTAAGCACAGCTGCTCTTCTGCAAACCCTTTATTTCCCTTTCACGTCCTCTCTTCTTCTTTTCTTTTTCCCATGTATTTTCGTTTTAATTTTCTATTTTTTTTTTCTTTTTCTTTTGCTCTATTTATTTTTTTTCTTTTTCCTCGATGGCCTTATCTGAGTGTACAAAGATACAGGAAAAGACTCTCAAAATGCAAACTGTTATGAAAGTCCATGTTTTTTAATTCACCTTGTGTTAGAAAAAGTTAGAATCTAAAATGTAGCATGAATAGTTAGACCACTACCAAAAAAGTGGTCCAAACCAAGTTTCAGTCAACACAAGAATAACTGCTCTTTCAGTGTCCCAGAAAAACTTCTCAGTCTTATACTTTGGACACTCTAGACTCTAGTCTTCATAGGCAAACAGGCAGTTGGACTTGGTTAAAATGGCATTATTTCAGATAGCAAATTTCAAAGTTTTGGACAAATCTAATAAAAATGGTCTTTTTTGCCTGTTTTTATTCTCTTTAACAGTGAAATTTTGACTTTGTAGGCAAAAAAACCCCCAAAACTATTTTCTTTAAAAAGACAGGTAAATACTGTGTGCAAAAAGGAAGCCGGTTATACCATTGATATATTGTTGTTATTCTTAATTCATGAATTGGCATATCATGCTTTTCAGGGGACTAAACTGATTTTTAAAATTCTTCTAAATGGTTTTTTTTTTCCTATTTAATCAGATGGGGGGTCTAAACAGTCTGCAAGTGTTAAAAATACACAAAATATGTAAAAGCTATAGATAAGGCAGGCAGGTGAAGATTTAAATATCCAGATGTATGAATGAAATTGAGCTTATTGGCCTGAATATAAGTATCTACAAATGTACTTCCAGTTTAAAATACAAACAGTTATTTTCTGTGGCTTGTTTTGAGGCCTTTTTGTTTGGTTTTTTTTCCCTTCACAATAAGCCTGGAGGAACAAGGACTGCTGCCTTGTGGTGACAACAATTCCTTCCGTGCAGGAAGAAAGACCTTGGAAAATTCAAGCTGAAATGAAGCTTAAGAGTGTATATGACATCTCTGTAGAACTTCAAATGCATCAACAGCTACTTATCTTGGAACTGTAAATGTAATATTAATACAATATAGTTCAGTTTCTGTGTCCTACATGATGCAAGACATATGGTCATTTTGGAGGGCATAGAAACTTCAAAATATTAGGTTAGGCAATAAAATATTTTGAGGTATGATCATCTAATTTTAAGAGTAAACCTATCTTCAAAAATCTACTAGTAGTTGGTATTGAAATTAGCATAAAATTATTGAGTATTTTCTGCACACAATTATGTAACAATTATTTGGTCTCTGTATTAGGCCTGAACTTAATTATTAACTTTAATCTCAATACTCTTAGGATATTTACAAGATGGGAAGTGTTTGGGAGTTTGAACAGAGTGTACATGTTTTACATGTACTTACACATATACATATTGTGCCATCTGTGTCAGCTCTAGGACCCCTCATGCTTGTCAGAAGAATCTACCAAAACTTATCTTTAGTTCACTCCTGTTTTAATTTGCTAATTTAATCATCTAAACCTCTTTACATTTAATCATCTAAACCTCCAAACTACATTTGGAATGAGTTCCTTGAATTTCTAGAAAACCATAAATAAATTAAAAAATCTGAAATTCCATTTTTAATAGTGAGTAGAAGGTGATGATCTTACAGCCTTGATACTCTTATAATGTATTTTAATAGTAGTGCTTTAAAAACATAATAAGAGAATAAAGCTCTCATATGTTTATAAGGTTAAATAGTTTTACTGCTTTTCTTTATCATTTTTTCTTCCTATTTGCTGTTTTCAGCTAGCGTGAATTCACCCTCCCTCATGACTGGTGCAAGGTGTCATTCACCTCATTATTTGCACTGCTATATCTTTTATCTCGAGCAGAATGCTACTTTGTGAGCACACAGAGGAAAAAATTTTGCACTCTTTGACAGAGATATCTGTGAAGAGATCTTAGATTTCATTCACCACCCTTCAGGGTACAGAATTCACAGGATGACTGTGAATTTCTGGTAATAAATATGGAGTGAAATCCTTTGACAGTCTTTGAGGTACAAAAGTTGCAGGGATTCTAGTATATGTCCTGAACTGCACAGAGTTTTCCAGAAAAAACAAAATGGATACATCCATAATTTATTTTTCTCTCACTGTACTCCAGCTGAGCAACTCTTCCAATTAGCTGATATTTCAACCAAGTGCTACAATAAGATATTTGATCTGGTTTGCATGTGTTCTGACATGTATTTCTTTTATATTAACTGGAAGATACTGAAATATAAATACTGAAATAAGTAAAAGACAGTTAGAGAAAAACAAGGAAAAATTGCATTTGTTTCCTCATTGCTGAAAACAGAGTAAGGAAACCCTAACCCCTGAAACACTGCAAAAAGAGAAAATTACAATGGAGATAATAAAAGACTGTGAAAAGCTAATGTGTGGTAATACATCACATGTAAAGCAGACTAAGTACTCATCAAAATATCACAAACAAATTAAACAAACAGAAAAATACCCCCAAACCAGTCAAACCAAACCTCAGAGAACTCCTTAAATGAGCATAAGAGAAAATTAGCTAAGATTAAATTAATTATAAAATTTAGATTCAGATCAAGAAAGGTAGAATAGCTTGAAAATCATCTCATTAAGAGCTGTCTCCTCTGGCCTGCATGCAAAGGAGCACTGTGTTCTACAAATGAAACTTCTACATCCAACCTCATTTAGTAGAATAGAGTGAAAGTAGAATTGTCATAGAATTATACAATGTTTTGTATTGGAAAGGACCCTAAAGATCATCTAATTTCAACTCCCCTGAAACAAGGAGCAGGGGCACTTTTCACTAGACCAGCCAGATATGGCCCCATGCACTGCTACTACCCAACCCCTTCAACCCTGACCTTCCACCAGTCTTCCCCCAGTGCATGGTGAACCTGCTCATCGCACTGTTGGATAACTTCTTGAGAAGGATGCTGAAAGGAAGAGTATCAAAAATCTTAGTAAAATCCAGAGAAATCCACTGCCTTCCCTCCATCCGACAGGTGGGTGACTTTTTCAAAGAAGGGTCTCAATTTATTTAAAATGGACTTTCCCTTTGGAACCCACACTGACTGTGCCTGATGACTGCATTATTCTTTAAATGACTTTCAGTAGCACCCAGTAAATTATGTTCCATCATTTTTTCCAGAAAATAAAGTTACAATAACAGGTCTATAGTTATCTGGGCCTTCCCTTATGCTTTTTTTTTGTGTATCGGAATAACACTGACTGTCTTCCAGTTAGCAGGAACCTCCCCAGAGTCCCAGGAACTTTGGTAGATGATTGAGAGGGGTTTAGCCATAACACCCAATAGCTCTACACCCTTTAATACTGTGGGATGAATCTCACTGGGCCCTATGGTATTGTGAAGGTTCAGCCAATAAAGCTGCTCCCTTACAATTTCAGTGCCTACAGAAGGAAAGCTGCTGTTTGCTGTCAGTGGACCCACACTCATCTATCAGTACAAAGACTGAGGCAAAAAGAGCATTGAATGCCCCCACCTCTTTTTCAGCTCTATCAGTCAGATGACCATTTTCATTGACATAGGTCCAAATTTATTTATTTATGTCAGTGCATGGACTCGATACAAAGTTTATAGATAGGAGACATTTACTTAAAAATTTCTATTATTTCTTTTCTGTCATTTCAATTTTGATGAAGCAAAATGTATAGCCAGACATCTTTAACAGTTTTCAAAGGTATGATTATATTGGTAGATGGAAGAGCAATTGTAACAGCTTTCTCTTCTGACAGAAATTCTCCCCAGAACTGCCAAGCTGTAAGTAGTTACATGTTCATTTCAGCTAAAAATTCAGAAGGCTGTCAAATACACAGTTAGCTACATCACTGACTTCTGAACTACTGACTCATTACAGTTACGGCATAGCAGTTTCTATGTTCAATTTCTTATTTTGTCTTTGACCTTTACCTGGTGTTCCAAAACTAAGAAAAGAAAAAGAAAGGGTTTCTCAAGCCCTTTCCTCAGAGTATTCTCTAGGTGTATGATGAAGTTAGATAGTCAGTCAATACAAACCCTTACAGCTCCATTTATTTACTGAATCTTTGGTGATTTCTGCACCGAAAGGCAAAGCATGATAATTTGGACAGGTATGTATTATCTAACAAACTTCACAGAAATGTATTCGTGCAGTAAAGTCTGTCAGTGAACACTTAATCACCTTGATTGTGCAAATAAGGGTACAAGTAGGCATAAGCAGTAATATGCAACATTTATTTTAAATAAATTTATTTATTTTAAAGAAAGGACTTACATGTTATACTACTCACAGTGGTACAATTGGTATAATCAGTGTATATTATATATCTTATTTCTGGAGTGTTTTTCTTGAGAATCAGTAGTATACAATAATAGTGTATGAAGACTCCTTCTTTTCCCACTTACTTTCTTGCCCTTTCTTAAAGACTCAAACCTCCTTTATATTCAGCCTGAATGTCTGCTTCTAATACTGTTCTAGAGCACAACAATTTACAGAGAATTGAAAAAGCAATTTTCTTTGGACAGCTAGCTATTCTCCCTAATTTTCACCTGCCAAACTCTTTTCTATGAATGTTGACTCAATCAGATAAAATGCAGGCTTTAAAGATGTTTGATTAGCTGCCTGGCTTACCTTTAGCTACTCACTTTGCATGTAAAATGTCTACATACCCACCATTCTTCACTTTCCGCTCTTCACTGACAGAGCTTTCCCAAGAGCTGCACTGAGCACTGGGTGCATGAGCTGAGGCAATAAGCGCTTTTCATTTATGGACTGCTGACAACTTCTGGTTTATTAAGTGAAATAAGAATTCAGCAATAGCAAAATAATATGTACATTACTTACAATTCACACCTTCATTTTTTATATGTTAGATCAGTTCTTTGCATAAATTTATTTGAAATCAATGCAATAATGACTGAAGAAAAACCTTTACATATTTCTCCTGCTGTACTACCACATAATTCCCAACAAATGAAAGACGAGTGATATGTCGCTTATTTTATAAAATTCAGATCCCATACAGTTAGGGATTTTGCCATCATGTGGTACACCGAATGGTCTCTTTTTTTGTAAACGATTCTCATGATCCCAGCAGAATGACTCAATCAAGTAGTTTGTTTAAAATATTCAGATAGATTACTCAAAAAATGTTTATATGGAGTATAAAAGAAAACTGAGGATCTTAATACCTCTAGAATGTTGCCTATTTTTTATGGCACTAATTGAAAAAAAATTACCTGCTTATATTCTTATCTGGAAGCTATTTTAAAATTCTGAAAAATCATTTTAAGTTTATAGAGTGTAGGTAAGCTGTGAATGTGCAAATGATGAATGAGTACTTGTGTTTATAAGATTTTAATTAGACATGTTTTAGATATTGAAACCTAAGTTTCTATCAGATGAAAGCTGGGTAAAAATTACCTAGTTAACTGAACAACCTGAAAAGCTAATAAACTAAAATTTAATAAAATAAAATTGGTAGCACCCAACTTAAAGTAATTGTGCTCAGTCTAGGAGCTGCTTTCAGTCTCTGGAAAACTATATCAATATACATATTCAAATAAGTCTTGTAAAACTGTAATGCATTCATTCAAAGCATTGCCTTACTGCTTCTCTGTGTTTAATGACAGTTAATATATATGTTTTCCTATCCTCAGCATCAGCTCTAGTGCCCCAATGTAATTAAATTTTTTATCTTTAGAGTTATTTGAAAAAGAAGGAAAAATTATGTTGCAACTGCCAGTGTAAGCTGAAAGAAAATACTTGAGATTTCATAAGAAAATCTCAGGGATTCTATGGAGCTTCCGTTTCTTTTATTTCATCAATAAATAATTCTGATGCTGTATTTTGTATTGCAAAAGAGAAAAATATTAAATTCCTGTCATAAGCCTATTTCAAACTCCACCTTTTTGGCTTCCCTTTGCCTGTACGGAGTGGTATTAAACACATTAAAGATCAGAAGTCTAGTTGCAAGCTTAAATTTGTCAAACATTTGCTAAGTATTTTTCCACTCAGTCCTGGATCCTGAATAAGTCCTCCATATCTACTCCAATTTTGATTTCACATAATTTATTTTTTCCTACTCTTGGTATTTCAGGTGAGAGATATCATATTGCCTCTCCACTATCATTTCTCTAATGTCAAAACTGACATCCTTTCTAATTTCTTTTTATATTTTTTCACTGACTACTTTTACTGGATTTCTTTGTAGGCATTTCAGACTTTCTGAAATGTGTGGTAATAAGAAAAGTGATAGATTTGCAGATGCAGTTTCACTATTGCCTTGTATATATAATTAATAATACTGCAGTTTGACTCTGTATGCTGTAGTACATTCACTCTAGGGTAAAATTTCCCACTCCATGCCACCAAAAACCCAGGCAGTTTTGTAGTTTGTTGCTCTGTCTCTGTCTCTCTGTCTCTTTCTCTCTGCATTTCTCCGGTTAGCTACAGACAATTATCTGTTTAATACCATGACTTACTTAATTTATGCTGAAGAAACTCTGCCATGAAGGTGTGGTTTTCATCTCAGTTAATCTAAAATGCACCTAAATATTCTCCCTTCAAGTTTAAAGGTCAGATTTTGTATTATTCACTCTAAAAACCATCAGAAACTGCAACCTTTTTAAAATGAGTGCTGTTTTCAAAGTGCCTTCTTTGAGATCCATTTCCACATGATTCTATGTAGAATGTGCTCTCCTAAAACACTGAAATTCAAGAAGACCATAAGATTTATCTGACCAAATAGAGCATCTACTAACTTACAGATATCTTGTTAATGAAATTGCATTGATAAAAAAAAAAGAAGAAAAATTCATTTCCAAAGCTGAATTTTGTCTCATCCTTAACTAGGCATCTTAAGCAGACCAGGTAAAATTGTTTTCATAATCCACCCTTCCAGGCAGTAGAAAGTATTTTCATCATTGGCACTTTTGTTGAAACAAGGCAGTTAGAATTCATAATGTACACGAAACATGTAAATGTTTATTTCACTGCATCAGATTACTTCTGAAGCAATTCCGTATTATCTGCAGCAATATATGTTTTGGGTCGTTGTTAAAACATACTCCTGCTTTCATATTGCTGTAATTAGTTCCAGAACACTTTGAGTAGATTTCATTTAGACACTGTTAGGGGATTCTCCTTTTTACTACACAATTTAAAAACACGTTCTTTTTTTTTATGAATGTAATTTCTTAGTAGAAGCCAACCAAAACTGTCCTCCAGCTAAAGTGATTATGTGAGGGGGAAGCAAAAGGGTCAAAGCTACCAGTTGTACCTGAATCATAACTATACTTCACAAAGCATTTTGATTTTCTGGAAGTTGAACACAAGTTCAAAAAAAAAAAAAAAAAATTGCACTTGACTGTCTTGTAAAAGGATAACAAAGCCAAAGTATGTGTCTGTGAGTGCACTTTGCATTATGTGCTAGACAAATAATTGTTGCTTTTGCTGAGGTTTTCTGTTTGCTTGTTCATTTGGGTTTTTCCCCTTTAGGGGCCATCTAAATAAATGAATTCCATTATGTCATAGATAAAACTATGGCCTTTGTGTCTCGAGAAGTATTTTTCAGTAGAGTTAGCATGACGGTAGCAGTTTATTTCTCTGGCATTTCTGTTCCATCATTATGTTCATTCCATCATTATTTGCTTTGAAAGCTAAATATATTTTGGTATAAGAGTGAAAAAGATGAATCTTCTCATGAATTCAAGTGTCAGAGTTTAGCCCTCCTTTGTTTTCAAGGTTTCTGTGGAGGTATTTTCTTTTTTACCTTTCAGAGAATAATTCTGTGATAAGGTACGCAAAAGACTAATGTTTGATTTTAGAGGGCGGTTTCAAGAATTACCTGCAAATAAGCTATGCAAAGTCTGTTAAAATCAACAAAATACCAGAAATTCGTAAAAGCTTGAAGCCTCTGTGATTGGGAATGAAAATATTGGGGAGTTCTCCCTTTTCTTTGTATTTCTTCTGTTTGGTAGTCTTTTTTTGGTTTTGTTTTTGGGTTTTGTTTTTTTGTTTTGTTTTGGTTTGGTTTTATATTGTTGTTGTTGTTTGGTTTGGTTTATTTGTTTGAGGTTTTTTTGAGATGCTTAGCTTTTGTTGGATTTGTTTTGGTTTGTTTGTTTTGCTATGTTTTCTCTTCTTGGGTTTTTCTAAGGGAATAGCCTGGCTACCAGAAATACATCTCCTACTCCTCAACACAGTGCTGTCTGGTTTAAGACGACTTTACATGCGCCATTTTACCAGAAGGCCTAATTTATTTAAAAAAAAACCCAACACCTAATCTACTGGTCCTGTCTGGGATAGAATTCAACTTCACCACAGAGGACGGTATGTTGCACATTTGTGATGAAAACATTGATGATAACATCAGGATGATTTAGCTACTGCTGGAAAGTTCTTGCACAGTGTCGAGGTCTTTCAGCCTGGAGAAGAGAAGGGTCAAGGGAGGCCTTTTAGCAAAACCTTATTTCAATACCTAAAGGAGACCTACAAGACAGTTGAAGAGTGACTTTTTGTAAGGGTATACAGTGACAGAACAAGGTGTGATGGCTTTAAATTCAAAGAGAGCTGTCTTAGATTAGAGATAAGAAAGAAATTCTTTACTGTGATCATGGTGAGATGCTGGAACAGATTTGTCAGAGAATGTGTAGATACCTCATCCCTAGCAGTGTTCAAGGCCAGCTTGGATGGAGCTCTGAGCAGCCTGATCTAGTGGAAGGTGTCCCTGCTCTTGGTAGGGAGATTGGAACTAGATGATCTTTAAGGTCCCTTCCAACACAAAGCATTCTATAATTCTATGATTCTTTCCTGCTAATGAGTAGACTGGGGGCACACAGAGCAGGAACCATTTACTTAAGTGACCAAAAGGATTTTCCATACCATGCAACATTGTTGTCATCATTACAAAATGAAGAAATAATTAGAAAATGGGGTACACAGTTCATGGCATTTGTCTTGCTAAGTAACCGCTGTGTGTGATAGAGCCCAACTTTCCTGAAGATGGCCAAACATATCTGTGGAAGGGAAGCAGTGAATGAATTCCTTGTTTTGCATTGTTTGGGCAGCTTTTTGGTTTACCTATTAATCTGCCCTTAACCTCCAAGGATTTTTGTTTTAATCCTTCTGATTCTCTTCCCTATTCCATCAGAAGGAAGATGAGTGTCTGGGTGGTGCTGAAATGCCCACCAGGATTAAACCATGACAAGTAAAAAAATACACAATATGAATTTAAATTAGCTTGAAATTGTCATTTTTATTTCACTTTGTAACCAAAGGCAATATTTCAAAACATGTTTTGTCACCAGAAATTCACCCAAAATTAGTATGGATAATGCAGGACAAGGTTCTACTTCTCTCCTGAACTTTCTTGACACGTAAATTTTCTGGGAGCTTCCTCCTTTTGTGTATTTCTCTTGCAATCTTATCTATTTTCCTGCTGGGATGTCTTTCCACTACAGACACTGAACAGATTGTTACTCTTCATTGGCAGAAGATAGCAAGATGTTAAGAGATCTCTTCTGATAAGAATCTTGAAGGTAGCACAGTTTAGAATAATGGGCTACTGAAAGAAAACAGAAGAAAGGTCTGAAGGCTAATATATCTAAACCAGGTTAATGCAATGTTCCCACCATTCCAATCATGAGTTATTAAATGTATTTTTTTTATTAAACCTTTAAAAATATACATTAAAACAAATTCTTTTTGTATTCTATTTATACCTTACCTAAATACAGTAGCATTAATATTAGTAGAATTTAATTAACTGTCATATGTTTACATTTAAGAGCTGAGAAAAGCTGATGAAACAAAATTGGTTCATACTTTGGTTTGTGCTGATTGAGTTTATGAATGATATACTCTAGTTACAAAGTTGGTTTTATGAAGAGTGTAAGAGAAAACCCCAAGATTATGATCTAGATATCAGTTGCATTCAAATTTTCACTAGCATTCTAGTTTCCCCAATTGCTACTGGATGAGAAGAAGAACATGCCTCTAGAGTTTTCCAGGAAAAAGTATTGGTATAGAGTATTAGGAACACGCATCATAAGACACAGATAATTTGTCCCTTTGGAGAACATTCTAGGCTTCTGCTCTGATGGCCAACTGAACCAATATGGTTGAATTTAAGAATTTCCAACACAAAGAAGCATATGAAGATATTTAGAACTCCCTAAAGAAGAATTAGGTTAAGTTGTGGATGTCTCACTCCTATATGTGTTCAAGGCAAGGTTGGATGGGGCTTTGGGCAATCTGGTCTACTGAAACTCATGGCAGCATGATTGGAAGTAGATGATCTCTAAGGTCACTTCCAACCAAGCCCGTCTATGATTTTGTGGTTCTATGATGCTATGAAGATCTGGAAAAGGGAGGGGACATCACTTAATATACACTTACCTGAGATGACTCCTCCGGGAATCTCATCAGACCAGGGAAAGAAGACACTCTGCAAGATAACTCTGGATGAAAATGGGCTGCCTTATATTTTGGCAGTACTTGAGAATGATCTTACATTATGGTTAATATTTAGCATAAATCAGATAAAGTCTGCTGTCAGAATTAATGCTTCTGTCTCTATCCTCAAAAGGAACCTCTGAGCGACTGACCGAAACCCAAGTGCCCACACCAAAAATCCCTAACTTTACTAGAAAAAAATCTTCAAAGACTAAAGTTAGGTTATTTAAATCCCTGTACTTCATGCAGTGGGAAAATCCTTTTGAGGCATTGTATAGAACTTTGAGCTGAAAAAAATGTGCAAAAAATAAATACAATTTAAAATTATTAAATTCTAATCATCGTATTCCTATTTTTTCCTAATGTTAATGGTAGTGCATTTTCAGAGCAAATTTATTATTTTGGATTTCAAAGAAGTGCTGCAGAAATTAAGGAAAATGAACAATTAAAAGTCATGTGGTGATTCTGCTACTGAACAAATTTTAACAAGCTGAAGTAGATACAAGAGGTCTTTCTTAAAGAAACTTTTCTATGTTTTATATATCTTCTGAACCATGACTCAGTGCAAGGCCAAAATCAAGAAATATCAAGGTTGTGGGTGAAAAGTTTAGATAATAATTATATATTCTAGCCTCTTTTATTGCAGTCTAAAAGGTGCTACATGGTGTTCTATCCTAGCATTTTTCAGTTGAGAGTTTTATACCAAGTTTCTCTTTCCAGAAGCTTGCACTCCCACAGTAAACTTTATTTATTAAGAATACCATATGAAATTAATTAGTTTTTCCACCTTACTGACTTAGAGATTATACTGGTAAAATTTGCTAATTGTAAGAAGAAGCCCTAGGTGTCTTATCAATCCATTTTTTGGCTGCCAAGGCAACAAGCAGAAGACTTGGAGTTGGCAGCATGATTACATCAGCTCATATCAAAAAACTGCTATATCAAGAGCAAACAAACATGCTTGTAGTCTGCCTTGTATGTGGTGAATAACTACATTAAATCAATCTCAACTGTCTGTCAAAGTCAAATTTATTAAAGCACAACACTGAAAGTGAACTGAATTTTTCAGATCAATATGACTGATGGCTAACAGCATGAGGTTTGCACCTGCATTTCCATTTTGAAAGACTGACCTTTACCACCGTCTTTGATTTTTCTTTAATGGGCACCCTTCCGAAACTTGGGAAGTAAGAGTGAATGGCTTCGTAACATTATAGAAGCAATACAAACACTGTGCTGTTTCTTCCAGAATTATATAAACAACAAATGAAAACAGAAACATAAACCAGCAGAAATAAACCCCCCATTACTCAACCTGTCAGCTACATAAAAAAAGCCCCATTAAAGCAGAGTAAGAGGCATACACAAGGGCAGCTGCTGCTACAGGAAAACTTCATTGCAAATATATGGTAATTCAGAGACATTTCATTTTTATTAATTTAAAAATACATTCAGAAACCCTGCCAGATCAATCAAACTGACTCTCTAACCCATGACTTTCAAGCAACTCTACCTTGTTGGCTCCAAAATGCTGTAAGATTATTTGACTAAGAGCTAACTTTACTTCTGTGCTTGAATATTTACCAGAAGGAGTGTTTTCAGAGCTTGGAAAAGATTACCTTAAAAAAAATTAAAAAGCTTCTATTTTTTTTTTAATTTTGAAAATATCATCCACTCAAAGTAAAATTTTATGATTTTATTAGATTTTTTCTCCCCAAAGATTATTTTATTGTGTAGTTCTGAAGAAAAGAATGATATCAAGTCACCTATGCCTCTTTATTAAGCATGAGGAAAAGGCAAGCAGAAACACTCAAGGAAAACAAAAAATTAAAATCTCTCATGATTAATAAAGAGATACAAGTCTGAACCTTGTGATGATGTAGCTATAGGACATTATATTTTATTTAGTTGTCTAACCATATTCAGGAATTTTTGCCTCAAGACACATTCCTGCTTCTGCAGTACAGTTGTCAACACTTCCTATTGGAATGCAGTAGCTGCTAAATGTACAGCTAATTAAAAATTTTCAGATAGAGAAAACAATTATGAAAAAATAATTTAGAATAACTGGATTGCTATTATGTCTCTTTATTTAATTATGAATCCAAAATACAAGAAATACTGTGTTGTTTGTTTCACATTGCTTAAAAACTGTAGTCTTCTGGTTTTGAAGCAGCTAAATTGGGGAGTATAAAGAAAAAATATAAAAAAGAATCCCACATTTATTAAATCACAATGGATATCTTCTAAATATAATTAATATAATATTAAGAAAAATACATTTGTCTTTTCTGTTATTATATACTTTTGTTTCCTAAACATGTTAACTAATGATTACAAACCAAAGGAAAATTTAAGCTTATAATACAATCAAATATAAAATAGCAAATTTTCCAGTATTTTCATTCATAAAACCCAACTGCAAATGATTATTACTTAAGGGAAAAAATTAATTCAACCTAGACAATGAACTAAAAAATACCACACTCATAAAAATGTTGCAACTTTGTAAATGGTTCCAGGCAGTCCTGCATGAAGAAAGGGACTGGAGAAATTATCCACCTGACATCTTTTCCAACCTTTGACAAGCTGCTGTTCTGCGATTCTGGTGTATCTAGTCTCTTTGTTATATAGATAAAACTATTTTTTTTTAATTGGCTGTTGCTATTTATTGAGGGAAAGGAAATAATGTTGTGTGATCTGGGTAGGGATTAGATCATGCATAAAAGAAAATTATACAAATTTTATAAGAGTAATTCAGAAGCTGGCAGTGAGTCAAGCTATAGTTGAGCAATTCTGAATATGGAAATAAATCAAATGCTGCTCAGACACAATTTACAAATAAAAGATTATATATGCCAAGTGCATTCTACATTGTGAACAGTTTGCCGAGTTCCTTCTACAAGTGAGTCTAAGCTGCTGTTTAAACATATTTTAAGAACATAATATGCCTCCTGGAGCATGTCAACATGCAAAATATTATCATTGTTAAAATAAAGCTCTTAAATTTCAAATATGACAACTACACTTCTCAGAGGAGGTATGAAGAGCTTCTAAATATCAAATACGTATAGGATGAATAATGCTGCATATTGGCATTGTACTGAATACCTCATAACAAAGAATACCAAGTAACAATATATTCTTATCCAACTGTTGAAAGCAATTATTTTTATGATTTCATAGTACTCCTGTAGATGCTTCACACAAAATATGAAAGGAGAAGTGATGCTGTCCTTGGATACTAAAACATCAGAGTTCAGGACAGTAATATGTAATTAAGCACATGTTCTGATAAATTTTCGATACATTTTATTTATGCTTGGAGAGTTTCTGGGGGAGTAATATATTTTCCTACGTCATTACATCCCCACCAACCTTCTGCTCTAGAGAAGGACTTCAATTGATACAAATGTCCATCTGTTGCAATGTACTTTTTTTCCCCACAATGACTGTCACGAGGCTGACAAAGTCACCATGTTCCTGATCAAACCCTACTCAGCTGTGGGAGGTAGGATACAAACAGTTTACACTGCCTGCCACTTCCATGCTGTGGAATCTGCAGGACAGCACATTCAGAAAAGACTAAAGGGCAGGTACTACTCCCCTCATCCACTTAGTGCCACTTGTTTTCACCACTCCCTATGATGGCAGTGGTCTGTCCACAAATGGTAGTGGTAATAAGCACATGTCAAACAGTAGAGATGCAGATAAATGGCTGGTCATTTTTGTCATAAGTGTAGGTGGACAAACAACTCTAATGCTGCTTTTACACTGTAGTTTCAGCACAATTTTGCTGCATTTAGTGTGCATTTTAGGGCCAGGTTATGAAGGGGAGGTGATGGTGACTGAAAATTCAAGTTTTCAGAATAAGGCAGCAGTTGAATAAGCAGGAGTGCTGATAAAACATGTGAAGTATAGTGAGTAAATGAAAGTGTGGGACAAAATATGCCTGGAATACCAACTTTCAGTGCACTGGAAAGAGTATGTTGAAAAAAGGAATGGAAGTACATCATACAAGACTGAAAGCCATACAGAAGTTCCTTTTAGCTTTGTGGGTTTTTTTGGTTTGTTTTTTTTTTTTTTTTTTTTTTTGTCAGAGCACATTTTCTTCTGCTATTTGGCCTTTAAGATCTTAGATTTCTTTTTTGAGCATCTTTGTTTCATATGCTTCCAGAGATAAAACTTTGGCAGAAAATCCACTGATATTTAGGACCACTGTTAAGGGAAAATGTATTGCTAAGTCCTGCCATCTAAAGTATTTAGACACCTAGGTCATTAATTTTGATAACAGATAGGCATCCAAGGGTTCGTTTGTGTGTTTCCACAAATGTTGTTTCAAGGGTGCTTTCACTAGGATAAGTCCCACCATACAAGGTTTTTTATTACTGTAGTTGTAATGGTTAAAAAAAGATTGGACTATCTGATATAATCATAGAAGTAAAATCTTGTAAGTACAGACCAAGCCCTTGCCTATAGGAACCTAAGATGGAAGATTATGTCTCCCTCGAAAGCACTGTGTAAAATTATAACAGTAGATAAATGGAAAAGGTTTTTTTTCATAGATTTTCTGAGAGTAATGTAGGCTGGCTTTGAAAGCGGTACTTTTAGAGCCTGAGAAGCTCATAAAGGTAGAGATGTAGGCCATTAATATAAGCAAGCAAGCATCCAGTAAAATGTGATGCAAATGACATATGAGTTGCCTAGGAAGGCTTTAATCAGGCTGATGTAATAGCATAGATTTTGTGTAAAAGTAGGAACACGCTTTTGGACTTGCCAACCTATTTTTATTTCTTATTATTTTTTCCAGCTGGCTTACCCTTTTATCAAATAACTTAAAGCGAAAAAAAAAAAAAAAAACCAAAAAAAAAACCAAAAAAAAAAAACAAAGAAAAATAAAGAAAAATGGATGTTAGTGCCCAACTGCAAGCAGTGAACTAAAAAAAGAAAATGCCTTGAAATTTGGCTTCTCAGCAGATTCTGATACTGTACTCATTAGAACTGAATGTTCAGAAAGGCTGTCATTCTCTACAGTGCCAATCCATTGTAAAAAAGAAGGGTAATTTGAAGTCAACCAGCCACCACTTTTCAGCAAAGAAATCAGAAGATTTGCCTTTTTTGACATTATATCTTAAAGAAAGCTCACCAGCATCATTATTTTCTTAATATCCTTGTGTTAGTAGTCAGAGAAGATTTGAGAAATGTGTGAATTCTCAGATGGGAAATGATATTATACTTTTTAAACAAAATGAAATGTTCACAAATACTAACTGTCTGCAGATTTGGATGGTTAAACAAAGGAGAAATATGTTCTCCATTTTACTATTAGGCTGCACTGTTCATCTTTGTAAGATATTGCTGATAAAATTTTCACAGATCTGTTGCATTAAGAGGAACTATTTGACTTCAGTGTCATACTGTCTGATTTTCATAGGAAAACTTTTTATATAGGGCATGTTTTTGTTTTCAGAGTAATTTATTATGGTTGTTATTGTTGCTGTTGTCATTTATTGTAGCTGTTATCATTACTAACTTTTATCTGAATATCTGTCACTCTGCCTTCTATATGCTTAATGCAATGTAGTATTTAAGAATATGCTCCTCTGCATTGCGTGGCTTTTAAGCATAATTACTGGATCTTGCAAGAATAAGAAAATTCTTGCTATGAATAACATGTAAATTTTCATGTGCTTTTCATGTGCAGCTTTTACATTCGGATGTCAGTATAAAAAAAAATTATAGAAAAAAGTGAACAAGTTTGAACATACACCAGGCAAGGTGGTAAAGAGGCATGGTAAGATGGTAAAAAGGCATGAACTCTGCCCCATTCCCACCCTTGCCCTTCACAGAGGTTTTTAAGAACAGATTCCACCTCTTTGCTGGTCACTCTGTTTCATCTGCATTACTTTTTCCTTCAGGAGATCTCTTTGGTTTGTAGGCTTTCTAATGGAAAACCTAGTTTTAATGAAGTCAAGAAGTCAATGTCCTACTTAAGCTTCCTGAATCAAGTCTTTATATCACAGACTGTATTTCTATATGAAAGAAATCACATTCTGTCATTTTCTCAGAGCAAAGGGTTTTAGAGGGTGCCTATATGTGTTTGTGTTACTGGTCAGAAGATGAAAAAATCAAGTTAAGGGGCTTTCCATGGACAATGCTTTCCAGCATTTGACTGGCAGAAATTAAAACTAGTAGACTTACATTCAAATTTTTCTGTGTGTATAAATGAGTTTTCCATATACTACTAGTTATAACCTCAATAGATATGAATAGGATTCTGGGGCTAGAATTAAACCATACCCATTAAGTCTTCAACATTGTAAACATGACCAATTTTTTTTATATCTCTATCTAAAAGGAGTTAAGACTATCAACACAATTTCATACAGAATTCTTTGTCAAAGCTCTAATTTCAGTGGGGTATGGAAGAATTATTCAGGACTTCTCAGTTTTGAAAATACTTTGAAATATATTTATTAGCTTAACTTTGTTGTTGACTTGCTGATCCAAATGTCTGGTGTTCATATTCATAATAAATTTGAGACAATTTTCCAAAATTGAGTCTATGAAGATGCAGTTTTTTTCAATTTGCATCCAAATGCTCTGTTGATAGCATCAAAAGGCAATTGAAAATATCCTCCATTCTTCTTTAGCAGAAATATACTTATTTTTAGGTGAATCTACACCTACACAAAATCTTATCTAGAGAGCAGCTATGCAGAAAGTTTCACTGCATGGGAGGAAAAAAAATTGAAGGAAATTGTTGTGCAAAAAGAGGTAAAAAACACAAAGAGAAACAAAATTCAAGTTTGAGAAAAAAAATAACAAATAAAAGAGGGAAAAAAACTTTGAAAAAATATACTATAATGTGATGCAAACATAGTTTTCATAGCAACCATAACTGGCATATGTTGCATCATTTTTAATGGCTCTTGCTGATTAATATTTACTATGTACTCCATGAAAGTGCACTTAATTATATGAATGCTGTAATGAAACTTATTTCAAATAAATGCTTGCCAAATACTGCACATAATGTTACTCTGAAATATTTTTTATTCTGATAAACTTGGAAAAAAAGCAGTAACTTGGAAAAAAAAAGTAGAGACTGTACTGTCTGTTGGGCATTCATCCACCAATCGATTTTTTTTTTCTTTAGAATTTGTAATAAAATTAAAGCACTACAAATTACCTACAGTCAATTTCCAGTTATGACCATATAGCAGATTTTGGTTATGTGACTTTTAATGTTCTGGCCAAGAGAAGGGCAACTGAAAAATAAAATTTTCACAACTTCCCAATAAGAAACATCTTTTTCATCAATATTTAATTTCAAATATCACACAAGCAATCACATGTATGAACTAGATTTGATTTGTATATGCTTTAGTATGATTTTCTATGAATTTAACCTGAATTTTTAGGTATCTAAAAGTGCAACAGAAAGAAAAATTGAATTAAATCAAAAGCTAAAATTGTCTTGACTTCATTATCATGCTTCTAAGCTATGAAAAATGGCTCTTTTTTCAGGTTTTTAGTATTTTTTTCCTCAGTCTTTTGAGTCTGGTGCTTGTTACCTGCTGTAACCCAGAAAAAAAAATACATCCCTTTACTTGCTTCTTGCTGCTTTGAATTTCTATAGCTTTCTCTGCTTCCTGAACCCAGAGCTTGAGACTCATCCCTGCAATAACTGAAAATTCATCAGCTCTCAGTTATGAAATCTTCCTGTAGGCTATTGTTTTACAATGAGAACTTCAAATATTATGAGTGCTTTCTTCACTCTGTGAAAATAGAACTTGACACTATGTCTGTGTTTTTTTAAATTTTCAAGTTCTAACTTTCAGGACCAAACCCAAGGTACTGCAAAGGTTTCTTTAAAAAAGAAACAAAACTCTTTTATACCTGATATGTTTCAAAGAAAGAAGATCAGTATACTAACATAAGTTTGCTGAATGTGTACCTACCTTATAGTTACAGTATTCTAAACTGAGTCATTTATTATAAACAGCAACTTCAGCCATCAAACATCAAGAATATTCAATTTTTTCATCTCAAGACTCTGAAGAGAAGTATATTGCATAGTCAGATGAGTACTTGCCTAACTAGCTGAGAAGTGCACCACTTGTGTTATGGCACGACATTTAACTTCAGCGCACGTAGACAGTGCTCTGTAAAGTGCTCAGTCTTAAAAACATTTCTATCCCATTTAAAAGGACAGTGTGTTTACTATGTTGTATCCAAAAAAGCATAGCTACATTTGATATTTCATAGTCTTCTTTTTTGTTGTTATGGATGACTGTGAAAGATGTTGCTATTCTCTGTATTTTCTGAGGTTATTATGACAGTTAATGAAATCTGCCTTTAATAATTTCTTAATATCTACTCTCTGCGGCTTCCGAGCCAAATCAGCTGGTCCTGTACCTTCCTAAAAGTTTCTGTATGGTTAGTACATTACATTTCATCAAGAGAAGGTCTCTTTCATTTCAAAGTAACTATTAAATTTACATTTATATAGTTCTATTCAAATCAGATGACTTCTAATGAAAAATTCAGAATTCTATGAATAACAAATTTTTCTGCTGAACATTTTGCAGAAAGAAAATATTTTCAATTATTTGCTTTCAGTTTTTATATAGTTGACTTTATATTTTCCTTTTTTACTTTTCTTTCTTCAGTAAGTATAATGCAGTAAGTCAGAAAAGAAAAACAATATGTGCAGGTTTCCCTAAAAGCATCTTTCTAATAGCGTGACCCATTCACCGGTGCTGGGAAAGTTTCAATGGTCTTTTTGAAATATATAATTAAACACCTGCTATTGTTTGCAAGACAAATGCCAAACGCTTCAACAGTAATATTCCTACTGTTACGCTTTTCCAATGAGATGGGAAAATGAAGAGGGTAGAATCAATTTAAAAGTATAAAATGTTTCTATTATATTTTCCATAATAACAAAGAGAATCTCCTCCTCAAATAAGTTTAATTTAATTTTATCATCTGAAAAGTAAGGGAGTAATCTTGCCTTCATAAGAGGTAAAGTACTTGGAAAATTGACTTCAAGTGGACCCATGATATTTTTAGCATGCTGAGGAAACTCAGTTAATACCTAACTGAAGATATTCTGCCTGCTTAAATCAAACAGTCATTGACAAGAGAATTTGATTACAGGAATTCATTTTTAAAAATCAGATAGGAGTCTCATTTAAAAGCTTTTTAATTTTGAATTAGAGAAATATTTTTTCAAAAATAATTGCAGGTCAGACCACACTTTTTAACAAATTAAATTAGTTAAAGAAATTCCTAAATTATTTTTAGCCATGTATGGATTGCACTTCACAATTTTGATAACATTTTAGTGTACATTCAAACACTAAAATAATTTTAAAGTAGAATAATGTAAAAATTATTCTCAAATATTAGTTATGTCAGTGTTTCCTATTAGAATAAAATAATTCTAAAGTACAGAAAGCAGGTAGTACTGTAAAAACATCTTAAATATTATTTTACTTGGTAGAGAGGAATTTGTAATTGACTGCGCTTATTTCAACCAGGATGATATAACTGGACCACAATTTCCACTGCTCTATTGGCCTGTACTAACTTCTGCTATTCAAATTGATTCAGATTCTTACCTGTCTAGAAGAGACTCTGAACAGTTCTAAACAAGACATCAGACTTTGGCATTAGAGTGGTAATATGAAGAACGCCTTGTATTTGAGCTGGTGTGTATCAGTGTCCTCAAATCTTTCCCTATCAAATAGAAAGAAACTTTTGACCATCCACCAAAGGTTGGCAGGGTTATATTTATCTTGGGCATTATAACAAATGTTAGACCATTGGCTCAAAATACCTAAGATAGATGATGGGATTGCCTATGAAGGAACTTAAAGATGTTGGCATCTGGAGTTTGTCCAGAGTGCAGAACAGAATCACTGCGATATAACTCTCTCTCTCTCCTTTAATTACAGACAAAGGCTAGTGACCCTGTGATGCAGCTCCATGAGGGATAGATAGAAAGGATGCAGCGGAACATCTGAAAACATGCCTGACTCCAGGCAGCATCTTTTTCACTGTGAACCACCTGGTGGATGGGCACCATTGGGCCCCAGGGAAATTTCTGTGTGCACAGTCCAGAAATGGAGCTCCATCTCACAGAGAATGGGGATCATGGTATTTTAAGTCACCATCAGGTGCGATGGAGTCTGAGTCCTCTCTCAAAAAGAATCCACATCCTAAACCAAAAAATGTGCTCTGTGTTGCGAGCAATGCCTTTTGCATACTTCCTGTTTTATCTGGAGGCTTGCACAGAAGGGGGAAAAGAAAGGAATAGAGCAAAAAGGAAGCAGTTACAAATTAATTACTAACTAGTTTTTCCAAAATAAATGGTCCTTGTTAAAGACAGACCATTTTGTTAAGAAAAAAAAAAATTCTGTGCTGTCATACTAGGGGCAGGAAGATCATTTTACTTGCTGTTTCTGGGAGTTTTGACTCTTGAACCTCAGTCAATGTTAGTGCATTCATTTACCAGACCTCCTTTTAGGAAAATCCTTTTGATACTGTTGTCCTAAACACCATTTCATTGAGTTTTAAATATGATTTTTCAGTCCCAGGTGCAACACAGTCTTAGGAAAAATTTTGTTTTGGCAATGGGGACTGTATCAGAAGAAGAATGCTTTTTTAAGTAACCATCCTTACCCATACTGTGAGCAAATCTTGCTCTGCTAGCCACATTTGTATGATTATTATTTACATGTGATTGTGGAATGACAAGGAAAGAAAACTCATGCAAAAAACCAAAACATTTCAAAGAAATTTTTAATAATAAAATTTAGCCTACTCTTTAAATAGAAGATACAGATTTTGCAAACATTAATATAACTTAGATACAGCAAAAGCTACTAGTAGAATTTTTTGGCAGAGCTGGTAGAGACTATGCTGAAGCTCCAGTCTTTTTGAAAAGCTTTTCAAAAACCAAAGCACAAAGATTTTGAGTATCATGTTTTTGGAAAGACCGTTAAAAAGGAAAAGGTAAGATCATAGACTGTATTGAGCAGTGTTTAACAAAACAGAAACTAAAAGCTGGAAAAGAGAAAAGCATCTGTGTTATATTAGACATTTGTTGACCATGCAGAGTCTGAGAATCTCCGCCTCTAGAAAAAAATGCATTGATTCTATCAAAAAGTGATGTGAAAAAAGCCTCATTGGCTTTTAAATAAGGAATTCTAGAATAAATGGAAATTTGTGTAGATTCTTTTGTAGCTGAAACAGGAATTTTAAAATATCAATTATCTACAGAAGAAAAACTAGGCAAACATCTGCAAGAAACATTACATCTGTTAATAAGTCAATTGTCCTCTTCAAGAATGGCTAGTCCAATCCACAAATAACCCATTATGAGAATTCTGAAACTTTATATGAGAGCATTTGGAACGATAGTGAAGAAAATTTTATTGCGGCCTCTGCCCCTCTCCCTTATGTTTTCCCTTTACAACCATTAGTTAATACTGAGTTGGTAACGGGAAGAGAAGGAAATTCATGCAGCAGTGTGTACAATTCCCTGTTCTTCCCCTTTAGAATTAGTGAAATTGCGAGTTTTCCAGGCATTCAGAAGAACCTGAAATGGGATATGTGTGGTGAGCCTCCCTGATCAGGGGAGATAGGATTTCATGGAGTGAGGAAGAAGGAGGAGGTTATTGGGGTTCTGGCATGTTTTACCCACAAGTCACAGAGATGATGATTATTCTTTAGGGATGTGGGTGGTACATCAGGCAGGAGGAACATATCTGCAGGACAGGGGAGACCTGCCGGTTATTAAAACTACTGCATTCTCTGATCTCACAGATTCTGTGCAGAAAGCAGCTTGTACTCACACTGTGTATGGGAGGAGTATGTTTGCGGGGTCTCTCACATTAGCACCTATAAATCCAACCAGATTAACCCTTCTTATTCAGGGTCTTCCACACAGTCTCAAGACTTTTGTAGCAAACTTTTGGGTTGGAATATGGGAGGCTCAAGTTTAAAACACCACAGCTCCTAAGCAGCAAGAGGGATATGTGCAGCCAATGGATGTAGCTACCTGGAGTGGATTTGTGTGGGAATTTGTGAGTTAAGGGTGCTGGATTGGATGGATTGGATTGTCATTGTTAAAGCTCCTGAGAATCCCACAGCAAAATTTTCCATCTGGCTTTCAGAGGAAAAATGGTTTATTAAGGTTGAAATACTTGTGGGGGCTGCCCATACAAGCCTTTTAGGATTTAATTTACTTTGTGGGCAAACAGGGAAACTCCCAAATGGAACTTTATGAAATGAGAGGCACTAGGTTGCCAGGGATACAAATAGAATGTGAAAGAATATGGGACAATTTTTATAAATCTATCAGAGACATCAATATCATTGTCTTCTACTAAAGTAAAACAATAGCCCCTGCCAATAGCAGCACTTACAGGGACTGACAAAGTGTTGACAGATTGGGAAAAAAAAAGAGCCACCATTAAAAGGACTCATTCCTCTTATAATTTACCAGTGTGGCCAGTAAAAAGCCAACTGGGCAGTGGCATTTTAAGTTGATTACCAACAATTAAATGCTAATACAACTTCAACTGCTGCAGTTCCAAATATTGCTGAGACAGTGACGCTGATACAGGGAGCTGCTCATGCTTGGATGCCTGCTCTAGATTTAAAGCACATATTTTTCATCAGTCCTTTACTTGAAAAGGATGAAGTCCACTTTGCCATTACATAGTGAGAAATCTAATATACCTTTAACAGGTTTCCTAAGAGGTGCAGGCATTCACCCATGATTGCTCATTGCTGCACTTGCTGCGTTTTTACTGATGGTCTCACTCACATCAAATGCAAAACAACCAAAAATTTACCACAAATCAGACCTGTGCCTATTACTCTAACTAAACCTCATGGACCGCTTGGGAATCTACTAATGGCAGTGGCACAAAGAATAGAGTTAGTGCAGGGTGGGTTTTTCCTTCTTTTTGATAGGGAATTAGTCTGATCAAAATCCCCTGAGACTTGTATTATTTACTTTCTCAGGAATGATACCAGGAATGATGCCAACATATCTCCACTGATAATCAAGTTAGCCTCTGAAGGACTGCTCATCCTTCCCATGGAAGAAATTCAGCACCAGAATGAACCAAATTGGGCGCATAAATCAACAAGCCCAATCCTCTGAGTGGAAACCCCCGCCTTGTTTACCTCTGATGAGAACTATGGTACAGGTCATCACCACACTTAATTCCAAATGCATTTATATTAGAATTGCTAATGAAGCAAGCTGTAATTGTAAAAATTTAGTATTTCTGCCTAATAACATGAATTTGAAAGAGGGAAATACCATAATATGTGAAACACAGTCTCTAAGCAACAACAGGGAAATTAATTAGTTTCCAAGATACCTCCTTCAGAAGTGGAATAGATGTTACAAGGCCAGCAGCTGTTCAGTGAGCATTACAGTAAGTATGGAGAGGGCAACTGTGCATATGGAGGTATGATGAGTCCACAGTTGTAACTGTGATGATGTATATTGGCACAGCAAAACTTAAACCCTCAAAATCCATCCCACTACCTCCAAGGCTCTTGATAAGATTCTTCGAATACCATCTCCGCAGATTTCTAAAATTAGACCTTTTTTCCATCAAATATAAATGCCAGCAACAAGTGGTATTTAATCTTTCATGGTCCTTTAAATGAGTGGAATTATCAATGCAGATTAAAATCTCTGCAAGTAAACCTGTTAACATCCTGTGCAAGGTGGTTATTACAGTTGCATGGACAAATCCTCACCTCACCAAAACTATCAAGGAAAGATGTGACTAGTATCCTGGGGACAGGATTATGAATATTAAAGTGGCATGAATGCCGAAATCCTAGCAAACAAAATAAATGACATGTATAAAAATCCATTAAGGTTGTGACTAGCTTATCATGAATTTAAAAAAATTACATATTATGATGGAGAAGATCAGTAAATTAAAATAGCACATCAATTTTTCTTGAAATAAAAAAAATGAATCATTAATAGTTGCAAAACCAAATTTTTACACAAAGAATTTAGCTTAACCTAGATGCCAAAAATCCTCCTAAGTAAAGATGACTGCTGATGTTTTGCTATTGTGTGAGTGGCATGTGGTGCAGAAGTAATATAATGTGCAATTCTTCCCAGCAGTAAGACATTTTTGACATGACATTTATAACATCAGAAACATAAACAAGGAAAAAGAAAAAAAGATAAAAAAAGCAAATAATTCCATTTAGATAGTTTCTACAGTCATTTTGACTAATCATCGACAATACATTTGTTACCTGTTAAGGAGCAGGAAATCTTTGCAGTCTGGGAGGTTTAAAGAATACTTAGCATTTAATTGAAAAGATTTTACAAAAGCGTTCATAGAACAATGGATGTTTCACCCCAGAGAACTCATGACTGGGACATTTTTACAGCTCTGAAACAAACATTTTGTCACCTTTCATTTTGTGGTATTCAGGAAGAAGCTGAGGACTGTAATGCTGTCCTAGAAAAATCTCAGTGAGAGATTTTTTTAAATTAGAATGCATATTGCTATTGTAAAGTCACAGCATTTTTTTTATTGTTGATGATGATGATGATTAGGAAAATAAGATTTATATGTTTGTTTTTCATGGAAGCAATCAGAACCAATGCCTATGAAAGCAACACATACACAAACAGGCTTTAACATGCAAGATGACCTGGAAGTTCAAAACATAATTTTTTTTAAGTATTGGGATACAGGTATTAGTTTCAAAATATATAGAAAAAAATGAACTCAAAATGTGTACAGTGCATATAATACATATAATATTGGAGCAGACACTCAGAAAAATTAATTATTGGACTTTAATTTCTTGTTTGCAAGAAGGTGTTACTGTAGCAGGAGGACTACAGTGCAACATCAGCAGCCCCTTCCTTTGGGCTCAAGACAGATTGAGGTTTGCACCAGTTACCTCGTGAACGGCACTATGCATTCCAGATAGAGCACTGTGAATAACCAAAAGCTGCAGAACAGCCCTTTCAAAGCTGTGTTTTAATATTTAGAAATCTCATGGAGTAAAAAATATTGGTAATAAGGGTAAAATTCAGATATGGTGACAGGCAGCAGAGGGCCTGACTGGTGCATCCTTTGATATATCCAGTGATAACTAAGAGAGGGTGAGAGACATAACACACAGCTGTGTTTGGCTGGATTACATCAGGGTATCTTGAAAGGCACCTTTAGGCAACCAAGTGGATTCCTAGCTGTTCACATGGTTTCCCCTAATGGTCAACAGAAATTGTGTCAATACTATCGGTGGATCCTTACTCAGCTTAAACTTAGGTGTCTAGGACTATTCAAATTTTTAATAAACTTGGAGTTAATTGTAATGACACAAAACTCACTAAAGTTCTTTGTCTTTTTGAAACACTATCATGTTATGAAAATGAAACCAGATGATGGCATCAACTGACATGAGTTATGATCCTACCTGGAGTACTGGACAGCTCTGGGGTCCCCAGCACAGGAAGGACATAGACTGTTGGATTAAGTCCAGAGGAAGGCAATTAATTCTTTACAATACTAATACTAATACTAATACTAATACTAATACTAATACTAATACTTATACTAATACTAATAATTTTAATTGTTATTGTAATTGTTATTGCTATTGCTATTAACAATAATAATTTTTAGTAGTAGTAGTATCATCCACTGGATAACTAAAATAATCTTTTCATTTCTGCCCAGAAAAATGAGAAAAATAGCATTTTTTTCTAAATGAATTAAATGGCTTGAGTTCAGTTCAATACTGACCTGCATTTGTCTGTACTATATGTTGCATTCCAGTTCTGATTGTATGTATCATTTATTCTATCTTTTAGATTAAAATTCCAGGTTAACTGATTATCTCATGGAGTACAATAGTATTTTCTCTGCACAAAATATTCTTAAGTATCTTTGGAGTCCCATAGATGTAGAACTTGTGGAAGACATTTTGTGTCTGAGACTTTCTCACATGTGGAAGATTGATTTAGCTTGATAAATCCAAAAGAGAATATTAAACATCTCCAAACAGAAGAAACATCTTTAAATTCTTTTCCAGCACTTGACTTGTCATTGCACAGATAAATTATTTTTATTTAATTTCTACCTCTGTATCTTAAAATATTTTCTTTACAAAACATGTAAGTACCATGAAGATCTATGAGCTCAGTTTTGATTGAAAAAAGAAAGAAACGTTTTGAAATATAGAGGAAAAAGTTATATTTTGAAAATCAGTTTATTTTAATTTTTTTCTTTGTAATAATCACCAAGTTCAAACACCTAACATTTTTACCACTAAACTTCAATGGATTTTTCTGTACATGTAAGTTGCATCACTCTCATGATTTCATTAGACATTTAACAAGGAAATCTAAGGGAAGAGGATATAGCCTACTACCAAAAATAAAAATTAAAAAAAATAAATCATTAAGGCAAATTTATCTTATAGTACAATAATTGTCCTGATGCAACTATTTTCATTAAAAAATCTTAAGAAAATAAAATAAAACCTCAACAACGTATCAGAGCACATCACGTACAAAATAACATTGACATACTAAGCAGGAATACAATAGTTATTTTAGGCAACAAAAATCTGGAAATGATTGTACTAATACGGAGGAAACAAAAATATTGTTAAACTTAAGAAATAAAAAGTGGTATTCTTAAACTAAGTAGTAGGAAATATTTTGGAGGAATTAAGCTTAGAATTATTCAGACATAATGCTTTCTCAAAAAATACTAATTACACAATTTACAATGGGAAGAATAAAGTAGCACTACAGGGGGATTATAAGTCATGCTGAACTTTAGCATAGAGATCTTATCTCAGTTCACAGTACAGCACTAAAACTGATATCAACTAGGACATCAATAAGGCATCTCTATGAAATCATTGTGTTCCAGTCACCCATTCTGATGCTATCTATTTCAGTCAATTTTTTATTTCCTTTTAAAAAAGATAAAGAGGAATTGTATGGTCTTAGAATTAAATTTTCTATCAAAACAAACAGGAGGTTTTCTGCATTTTCCTAATCTTCTTGAACAGTGTTATCACAGGTAGCAATATTTCTCATTTTCATTGTTATTAGCAATCTTATGTGGAATAGATTCACACCTGTTCTAATTCATTTATTTCAGTAAGGCACTTTGATAGTGCTATCAGTTATCTCTAAGGGTGAACATATCTCATTTCTCATGGGGCTTTTCCAATCATTGCAGTTGTTAATAGCATTTTGGGATTTTTTTTTTTTTTTTGTCAGTTAGTTTAGTGAACTTCTTTCCCTTTGGATACTCATTTTTCTTCCTTAGTTTTTCATCAGGGATTTCAATGAATGTCAAGACAGAAAATGAAAAAAAAAACCCAAACAATGGCATACGGTCTGCTTCTTTACAGATTAGGTGTGAACCAGAATCTGCATTCAAACGCCACTGTAAGAGAGAGGGTAAAAAGGTAAATATTTAATAAGGTGTCCTGTCCTCCCTCTTTGTCATTCATGTATTTATATAGAAAACAGTAATTAGTGTAATTGCAAAATTAGCTAATCTGTAGTTCCCTAGGCCCTCTAGTTATTCCTTTTCATAAGATTAGTTGTAAATTCTTTCAAGACGTTAACGAATGAGCCACCTTTTCATTTATTTGTAAATGTGTTTGACTTGGAATTTGCATTTGTTTTTCTACCTGCATTTATAAAATGTATGTTTTCATTATTTTTGTAGAGAAAATTGTCTTTTCTACTACCTCAGTATTTAGTTTAACTGTGTATCTATTTCTTTCATTTTGATTTCAGAATGTATTTTTATTCTGTTCTTGTTCCTCACATTATACATAATTTAGAAAACTATTTTCATTTCGTATCATTCTTCTATTCTGATAGCTCAGTGATGACAGTGACTCTTTTTTCCTGCTTATTATAGAGGGTTTTATTCTTCTTCTTCACCTTTACATCCACTAATGAATGGTTTGAGTGCTTTCTGACAAAGTTCTGCTTCAATTTCTAGTTAGTATAGAAAGGTTTTGTTGTACTGAAAATGATTCTCAAGGGCAAAGAATTTGACTCTAACCTTGAGAAGATCACAACCAGATATAGCTTCCATTGGAGAAGTCCAATCCATCAAGCATGAAAACCGAACTCTTTATAGCACAAGTCATTTTCTACCTGGTCAGGGTAAAACAGTGGCACAAGATAGTCGCATGTTCACATAAATCTTCACTCATTGTGACAAAAGAACAAAAATACTGAGTAATGCATCAGTTCTGAAGGATGTGTCCACTTTCCTATCAATGAAATACCTCTAATGTATTTTAATTAGAAAACTACATCTATAGGATATATATTTTAAAAAAATTCCCAAAAAACAGCTGTCTAGGAACAATTAAAGAGTCTCCTTGAAGTCCCCTGTCAAACCAGGCCAGATACTTTGTGGAATCCAAATTCATGCTAGAACTTATGTTTTGTAAAATAAATCAATCCTATATTAATACTAGGGATATGTCTGATAAGCTTTCTTCTTCCTTTAATAATTCATGTGTCAAAATTTCCACATTGTTAAAAAAGTATAAAACCTTTAACATTTAGAGACTACAAAGCGAGGTGAACCTTATCACAAGGGAAAGCCTTATGTGACACCAATTTTTCACAGAAGCAGACATGGCACTGAAACCTGACAGTTGATTCATGGGTATGAAAACATTTAATGCCTTCTGCCCAGAAAATACAATGCAGTTCAAATGTTATCACAATATTTTGGGACAGTGGATCGGTTAGTATAGGTATAGAACTGAAAATCTATATTAAGGGATTAATGAGCCCTTGTTTGATGTGACCTATTTTATTAATTAAAATTAATAAAGAAATAATGCCAAATCAGTTCTCATGAACAGCTATCCTGACACATGGCCTGTGGGTGGCACCTGTGCTGGATCAAACCCTGACCAGCATTTCCACCTAACTTCCTTCAGTACTATTGAATACATCTCCACTAAGCATATGGTACTCAAATATTTGGAGATGTTTCGTCTGCCTGAAAATACATTAGTACTGATGATGTGGGGTTTATGCCTTACCTGGCAAAAATTGTCTTTGATGACCAAAGATACATGTATCTGTGGACAGCCTTGAAGTAACATGGTTGAATAAAGAGATTACATTGCCTAACTCTGTATGTAGCAATGTAACTGTATTGATTCTGTCTACAGTGAAGACCTTATGGTATTTATACACAGTGTGAAGGAAGTCTGTTCTTTAGCACATTCAAGAAGTTGTTATATAGGCAAATGCAGACATATAATAGTCTACAAATCTGCTACCAAGCAGGGTAATTTAATATTCCAATAGAAAAGTTAAAAGTAGCTTATTTTGTGCATAAACCCAAACAATTCTGCAAAGCTGAAATTTCTTGGGAGGGGCTGAAGAATCAAAAAACATTTCTAATCATAAACATCCACACTGTACTGAGCCAAAATTATTTCAGACTCATTGACATTTTCTTTCTCAGCTTTCAGTGGTTTTTGGTCCATCATTAAATCAAAAACACTCTAGTTGTCAAGGTGAATTAAGTTGTTCTTCCATCCGAAAAATCAGAATGAAAAATCCAAAAACTTTCAATAAGGTAAGCAAGGTCAGCATATTTCCAGTACCTCATGTATGATAGAAATTTATAGGGAATGATATCGAGTGAAAGAGATGGTAGTGATTAGTCTTACCTTGTTCCACATGTGTTATGGGAGATGTGTCAGGTGATGACAACTCATTAGTACTTTGGGTTGCATCTGAGTCAATAATCTGGAGGCAAATTACTGTAAAAAAGATTTAACAGTTTAAAGTACACAACTCCACCAACAGTGTGCATTGCGGAAACAGTAAGATAATGCATATGGTAATGGGCAATTCATGTGGTCATTTCTTAGCTTTTCCCCTGGAGGAAAAAGAGTTTTCTGGGCTTTATTTTACAAAACTTAGTAATTTCTTTCTGATAATGTTTTATAGGAAAGTGTCTTAAGGATATATTGGTGTTGTGGTCATCAGCTAAGCACCACACACTGGCTTGCTCTCACCCAATCTCAGGAATGGAGGACAGAATCAGAAGAGTAAAAGATTAAAAGAGTGAAAAGTCATGGATGGAAATAAAGACAGTTTAAGACAGAAAAAAACCCTGCCAAACCAAAAACCCCCAAAGAAAAACAAAGCCAGTGTAAACTAGTGCAACCCCAGGCAAACTCCTTTCATACAATTTAATTTATAAATACCATATATCAAATATAGTTATAAATAATTTATGGCATACATATATAATATGTCTACATATTTTTATTTTATATTTTATATAATAATGAATTAGTATTTAATAATTATACAAATACACATTCAAATATTTAGTAATTTATTTAACTTTAAAAATTAGATATATTTAAAATGCAATGATACAAAAAGAAACTGTATTTTTCAATTACATTTTGTTGTAATACATCGTACTTGTAACATTTCTAAAGCATACTGATACACTGACATTCTTAATTTTCTTTCATTTGAGTGTGAAAAAGAGCAAGGAGATGCTTCAACAAGATTTCTTGTTGTAATACATGCTATTGTCCTAATCTGTCCCTATTTAACTTGCCTTGTTTTGCTCATTTATTCAGTTCAAAGGGAGATGATTAACTCCTAGGGCTGTTTGTTTCCTGAAGGAACACTTGCAGTGCAGACTGGCTTATAAAGAAAAATAAAATAAACAAAACAAAACCCCAAAAAGACCCAAAAACAAAAACAAAACACAAAAATCCAAACCAAACAAACAAAAAAAAAAACTTCTAGAGACAAAATCACTATAACAAGAAAATGCCCACAAAATCCTTTGTCAAAGTCAAGTGCTGGATTGTGCTGCTTAAATATTAGTTTCCAAAAAAAGGCTAGATGACTATGTGAATTAAGATGCTGTCTTTAATTACATTAAATAATTTTCAACATCACTGCTTTAGTGAGTGCACAGGCCAAGAGCACTACAGATGTCTCAAGTGAACCTTCAGAATTTACATTCATGCAATTCAGAACTATTTGTGGAAAAGCTGGTTTAATTTACTTAGGTGACAAGTCCAAATATAAGAACCTATATTATATATATATATATATATATATATATATATATATATTAAGATGATCAGATGAATCCATGGTCTCCATTTATCTTAGTGAAAGGCAGAACTGATAGTTGGAGTTTTTCTGCTCAAGAAATGCCTCTCATTGTACATTTTGGATACTGGACAAAAAATTCTTTATTTTGCTATACAAGATAGGTAAATAATTTCTAGATTCTTATAGCTGTAATTGGATTTTTCCCTAAATGTCTTTTAAATTCATATATTAAATGCAGTTCAAATTATGAAAGTATTTCTGAAACATATTTAATTTAATTCTGTTTCCACAAACACAACTTTTCCATTAAAATGTAGTAAAAGACCTATTAAATTTAATTTCTTGCTTTTGTAATGCATCTATTAACATTCCAATTACCATTACATTTGTACATAAGTCATCTCTGTCTTCTCTATTAAAGGCTGAAGCCTTGAGATAGTATTTCAGTCTACATTTCATGATTAAAAAATTGGGGGTTTCTTTCTTCAAAAAGTTAATAAAGTATTTTTGTGTATTGGTTTACACTGGCTAAATGAAAACCAATAATAATGAAAAACTTTATTTCAGGTACTGTAATTGATATTTACACATCTTAACAGTAGACAATCTACAAACCAGTGCAGCTAGCAACTTCCTTGGTCATCACTGTTGTATCTTATTGTATTTGAAATTAGGTCAATGAGCTCAATTTTGTCTGCACTTCAAAATGTTTGCACACAGCATTTGATTGGACAGAAATTTGAAATATTTTCCAGGCAAAAAGAGAATTTGAAATATTTCCAAGGCAAAAAGAAAATAAACTGTGTGCTCCACTAGTCCTTACAGGCAGAATAGCACTACAAGATATACAAGATATACAGACTGCCTTTTTTGGGACAGTGTGATCAAATAAAAGGGCGAGCTAAAGAAATTATATAGCAAGAGATCATAGAATTTGTTTATTAGAAAACTTAAGGACACACAATCCCAAGTGTTATAGACATAGATTAAGGGTATCCTGACTGTTTTATAGAAACACTTTATAGCATTTTATTTGAAATAAAAAAGCAAGCCATGGGAAAAAGGAAAATGCTATGCTTTAGTCATGTTGTGGACTGCATCTACTCGTGCTCCTTAGCAACCAAAATTTATGTAAATATATGTAAATGACACCTGTTTAAAATCTGCCTAAACCCCTCCAGTGATTTCATTAGTTATGATCTAGGCCCAAATATAACTAGAGTGGAATTCATATATAAGTCTCTGCACCTGACCCAAACTTGTACACATTTGCCCACCATACACCATATGGCCTTACATGTCTGGAAGGCTGTTGAATTAATGATTGGGAGAAATTTGTATTTTGATTTTTTTTTTTAATTTCTTTGCTTAGTTATTAGTATCTTATGCGAAAAAAAAAAAAACTGTGGGAAATTTTGGTTCTGTTTAGAATCCAACCTCAGCAGCACTTCATTCTTCAAGAAAAGACCAAAATGGCCTGTGCTGAGGTCTATCCCACTTTTACTAAACTTAGAAATCGGGATCCAAGGTAGTCCAGTTATAACTGTTGCCACATTTCTCCTCACAGAGAAAAGCAGGGAACAATTTTTCCCAAGAATCTTTCTGGGATTCACACTCTCTGAACATCAGAGAAAGAAAACACAATTCTTATCACTTGCTGTGCCTGTGTTTTTCCAAAGTAGAATGCAATATGGAGTTTGCCCAAAGTGAGGATGTTTTGTTCCCTCGGCCTATCAGGGTCAAGAGTGTGTCTGTGTTGGGACTGTCTGCTGACAGTCATGAGACAGTCATGGAAGAACGAGAGATGAGCCCAGTTCTGTGCAGTTGTTAGCAAGAGTGAGTGCGTGGCAGATTCAGTTTTAGATGTATAGAATAATATAGTAGAATAAAGTATTTAATTAGCCTTCTGATGATGGAGTCAGATGCGTCTTTTTCTCTCCCCTCGTCGGAGTCATCCTTGATTTACAATAATAGCTACCTCAGGTGTTATTTCATTGAAATTGTTACTTACTGTAAACAGGTATGTGAGTACACATTATGTTTGAATATATCCATTCTTTACATTTACTTTTACTTGTAAACATAGAGATAATTATTTTTGTTTTATTTATTTCATTTTGATAAGTTATCTAAAATACATGTAAACACATTTGCCTCCTGAAAAACAATGCTGTTCTTTCAAGAATTTGTTACATTTTGCAGTCTAAGGATCAGATGTTACAGGTTTAAAATGAAGCAGTAACTACATTAATGTGGTATCGCTAAATATGTATACTCTGTTGGTGTTTTTATATAAGGGTTTTCTCCAAGGCTTCTACACTATTTAAAAATATTGTTGCTAATGACCCCTGTTGTTACAACTATCTAACTGAAGTGAGTGAAAGTGTGTGGGAAATTGATTGTGGGTTAAAAGATAACAGGGCAGAAATTATAGTGGAAAATACAGCTATTCTTCCCTAGATGAATGGTGGTCAGCATAGCCAAACTTCCACACAGAGTACAACCTAAGCAGTGGAGACACTGAGGCCAGGCTCTGTCAAAATCAACTGCAGCAAAATACCTCTCCGTGGAATGAAACAAGTCCCCACTCCAAGGCTGTCTCAGGTACTGTACTGAGATACCGACCCCCAAGGTATGAAACACCCTCGCTGAATAAGATGTGTGAATAAAGTCACTCAAGCACCACTTAAATGTAAAAAAGTAGTATGTAAGTGAGTTTAGAAAGGGGAAAAGTCAAGGAAGACTTTGGAGCAAATTCTGGGATCAGTCAATGGGCTGAACCTGTCTTCTCCCCTCTGGGGACGTCTACTGGGCAAGAACTGTACTCTATCCATGCTGAATGATTACCTCAAGCTAGCTTTTCTTAGGGATTACAGCTTGTTAGTATATTGCTTTGAATAAGCATATTAATTTGAATACATTTTTGCAGTCAGATATATCATCAGCAATCCTAAAACCTTAACCTATGACAATTTTATTAATGAAGTGTTATTCTAGAAATTCTTAATGCGAGTCCTTCAAGGACACTGGCAGTCAGTGGCAATGGGTAAAGGTGTGGAGACTCAGGAGGGGGTCTCTCTGTTGGGTGTGACTGAACAAGTGAGTCAAACCAACCTCTGACCCAGTAAACTCCTCAGTGAAGGGTCCCCAAAATGGGATGCTGAAAGACTTGTCAGGCATGAGGGTCTCAGCAGTCCTGGGGTGCTGAAATATTAGTCAAATACTAAGGCTTTGAGTAAATCTCCCCTTTTCAAATGACAAAATAAGTGACAGCCCTTTGTTAAAAGAGCAGATACATTCAGTATAGTTTTTAAAAAAATATTTTAACCTCTTTTACAGGTCGAAGAGTATATGAATCAGAGGCCAGAAAAGAAAGCAATAAGTATAGGTCACAGCTGCAAAAAATGTTGGGTCTTAGTTTTCCTGGTAGATTTTCAAAAAGCTTAAGAGAAAAAGGGACTTAAAAATGGATAATCAGAAAAAATAAGGCATCTTTTTTTACTTAATTTAAAATTTTATGGTGATATTGTGGTTTACAGCCTATCCAAAAGCACCTCCTAGACAAATGACACCATGACCAGGTCTAAATCACTGGATGGTTCTGTTGTCTAATGGCAAGACAAAGCAGAGATTATTGGGGCTACACAAAAATACTTTAGACATGTGCAGGAAAGAAACAAAGTACAGATGAACTCTTAGCAGTTTTTCAGAATTATAACACAATGTGGAGACCAGAATGTAACAGCAATGCCAGTAGCAACAGTTAACAGGATAAAAAGGTTTAAAATGTTAGGCTGGAGTGATGTGACCAATAAACCACTGGGTGGATTCCATGATTCTCTGCTGTGTTTCAAAATACAGACATTAGGCTGAAACCATTAATTGCTCTCTGAATCCAAATGCATCAAGATCATGAAATAATTGAGATTTTATTAAGAACAAACAAATCAAGCTTAATATTATTCCTAAAGTCTCTGTTTCCGGTTTTTTATAACTCTCTGGGCTGATTGAGAATAAATTATATGACAAAATGGGCGGAGGCAGCTGCAAAAACTGACACAGAATAGCGATGCAACAAAGAAAAGTTCTGATAAATATGCAGTGCCCATGGGAAAAATATTACAGTCTAATGCTAAGCTTGAATTAAATCTTTAAAAGACACCTCAAGATTTCTGAAGCTAAGAAATAAAAAAGGAAAATATCATCATCACTTTTGAAACTTTGTCATTGTATCTGGTCAACCTTCCTTCTTAATTAATCAAATAATAAAATAATAGATTTTGCAATCTTCATTAAAGCACTTTGATTAAGAAGTCTGGATATGCGTTAAGAGGTATTAAAATCCATGGGGAGCCACACAGAGGCTTAAGTGCCATAACTGACAGGAGGATGATAGAAAGAGCAATTTAAGACTGTTTTATCCCAGGTATCACTAGGCCAACCTCCCCACTGAAAATCTAAACAAGATTTTGATATACATACCAGAGGCAATTCCTGTTTGTACAACATTCATCAAATTATATTTCAAATAACACTGTAAAAAATTGCATATTAATACATATAATGGCAATAAAAGAAGGAATCTACTGCTTCACCACCAGTGCCTTTACAATTTTTTTCTACTATATTCCCATGGGAAGCAGAATCTCATATGTGTGATTTATATTGTCCTGTATCATTTACCTATATACATCTGCAGCTTATAGAGATCTGTGTTAATAAATATGATAGTGATAATGATGAAGAAATTTAGACATTTTAGTCCACCTTTTCCTCCTGCTTGAATTTTCAGTGAAGTTGAAATGAAAAGCATGTGACAATGCCACACTTCCAACAGCAACAGCTTGTGCTTTCATAAACAAAGGACTCTGAATTAATTCAAGGTATAAGCAGATGGACAATTTGGCTCAGTTGGCAAAAAAAACTGCTTTTTGATCAAAAAGATATAGTGTGCTCTTTTTCTTGACAGTCTTTCCTTCCTAAAATAAAAGTTCATAGAAAGTGTCTCTTAATTGTCCGTGACCCAGTAAAAGTCTAAATTATTGACCATTAGTTAAAAAGAAAATAAAAAGAGAAAAAAAAAGCCAATGACACAACTTAATTCTTTGTACTTTTACGTGATTTTATGCAGTTATGTGACAGCAACAGTTATGTGACATTTATCAAATATTTTGCCTTTAGCAATGGATGACAATAGACATTGTGTGACGTTGAATTTTCATAATATATATATATGTTAAAAGATTCAAAAATAATAAGGCAGACTGAGAAAGACTGACAACATTTTAATACTGCCGATTTTTTCATAAGATCTCATTATTACTTTGAACATCTAAGTACTGATTAAGTTTTGTTGGGTTTTTTCCTTAAGAAACTGTTGCATTCATTGTCTCTGACAAAAATCAACTCTAGCTTAATTACAGCCTGTTTCATTGAGCAATAAAATGTTTAGACTTATACTGTGTATCTAAGGTGATGGTTTGGCATACATTTTTACCCTAATAATTTTTTGTACTACTCATTCTGTTGAATTTAGTAAATTTTTGGGTTTAAAGTATTTACAAAAGAATGTGTTATGTTGTTTGATAATAAATGTCTAGCTCAAATGCCATTTTAAAAGCAGACTGTTTTTCATCAATAAGAGCATCCTCTTCCTTGTGAGTCTACTGGATCAGAAATTATTTAATTAACTTCAGATATTGACTTGGTAAAAATGATCCCTTGCATTACTTTTGTCAGTGGAAATCCCTGACTTAAATAAAATATCACAGATTCTCTCTTAGGAGAGTTATGACAATCATAAACCTATTTTTAACAAATATAATCCAATTACCTGTATGACCTAATAGATAAATGTGTCTAAGTAAAATTCCCCAACAAAGAATGACACTCAATGTTCCAAAACAAATTATTCAAGCCATTTTGCCTTCATATATGAAAACAGACAGATTTATGTCATGCAAAGCTACTGAATATGGCACATGATTTAGTGGATGATATGGAAATTGAAGAGTTTAAGAATTTCCAAGTAATCAAAACATTGTTTATTTAAACATATTGCTTTTCACTGTGCCCTGTTTCTCCAAAACCAACCAACCAACCAAACCCTAGATTGGACATATTCTAAATCATATTTAAAGACAGGAAAAAAAAAGGAAAAAATAAGGGACTGACATAGCCTAAATTATTTGTAGTACACATTCATCAATAACATATTTTCTTACATTTCTATCAGTTCACAATCAAGTACAAATAGAAAAAAGACATACACTGGACAAGAGTGTGATTATTAAACCTTGGACAAGACTTACTGATACTGTGTCTTCAGAGCAGACCTATGAATGAGAGATGGACAGATCAGTGACCCTGCCTTGGCTGTCATTCATGCATGAGATGAACGGTTCTGTATTGTCCTGCAAGGAGGCTTATTGCAAGTAGATGTTTATATCTTTTATGCTGAAAATATTTTGTCACTAAAGGCCAACAATGGCTTCTTTTATTTTTGGAACTAGTGCCATTAAAAATAGTGAAAAAGTTTTTATATGCAAATTACTATTCTGTAACAGTATCCTATTTTATTCTTCATAGTTTAGAATATAGACAGAATATGAACCATTGTTTTTCAGTAGCATGGGAAGTAACATCAAAAGTGAAAAAATATATGGTGTTTAAAAAGTGCAAATGTTCAAATAAAAAAAATTAAAACCTCTTCAGTGTGCTGATGTGTAATGCTAGATTCAATAATGGAAAGACTATAATTTTCAAAAATAAAAAATATAATAAAATTTTATTTGTGGTATTAGGGTAACAGTGCATGGTCTCCTTGTGAGACAAAGGAGGCTTTATACAGCTTGAAAGTTATTTTAGAAAGCACAGAAATAGAGCCAAGGAAGAATATTCTTTTATATTCCCTTTGGTCCGTATCTTTGCAAGCTATTGCCAACACTCACTTGTCTGCCATTTTGAAAACTGTGTTACGTGCAATTAGTTCTTAAACTCTGTACTGCCCTCCTACTGAAGCAAAAGTTGAAAAGAAGGACAGCATATACCATAATGTGTTCTCTTGCTTCTTTGCAACAACTGCTAAGAAATCTGACAAAACAAGAATATAAATAAAATTAAACCCATTTCTATTCTCCCATGACAGAATAAATGCTATGGAAATCAAAACAAGCTTTGGCTTGAAAACTTCATTAACGAAGAATAAAGGAGACCCTTCCTGAAGGACCGTGGTAACCATTCAGTACAAAGCACTGCCTGCTGTTGAAAACAGAGATGAAGACAACCACCTTGTTGGACATAAATATGGGAGTTTGCAGAGAGTGGCTCTGATTGCTGCATGCTTTTCCTTTTGAGTTGTATGACAGGTACATTGCAAAGAGGAGCATAATTATCAAAGACATTTGAAATTATTATTCAAAGTATTCGTTTAGAAGTGACAATACTAGTAAAGAGAGACCCACATACCTTGAGAGAGAACACGTAATCATGTATAACTGTGATTGAGGAACAGGTAAGCAAAGTAAAGAATACACAATAAAAGGAATAACAATTAGCAATTTAGATAGTAATGCATAGTTGAACAAGAATTTACTTTAAATCCTTTAGACAATGTCTCAATCACGACCTTTTGGGGGCCTACTGGAAACTTCTTTTTGAAGAGATTTAATTCAAGACCTTATATACTCTATGGGAATTTTTGCCCACCTGTTGAACTAACAGCAGCTGCAGCTAGGTCAGCTCAAGCAATTTTTCACATAATACAGTTTAGACTTACTTTTATGAGGCAAAGGTTGAAAAAAGTAAAACCATTTATTCACTTATTGGAACCTGCTATGATTTGCAAGCATAAAAATGAAATAAATAGAATTTGGAACCAATTACATGGGATAAAGTAATATCTCATTTTGTTTGTGGCAGAAGGTTTCTGCAGGAGTTGTTGGAAAGGATGCTCATAATATCAGCCATGCAAAACTCTGGCCCAATATTGAAAACAGAGAGTTCCATAAAATTTTCCTGGAAATAAGTCTGTCAGTTGTTACACAACATAAAGCTGCATTATCCTGATTAGATAATAGAATAGAGAATAGATTAAATTAAAGCAACTGTTTTGGTTTTGTTTCAGTTTAATTTAGATTCTGACTTAGTGAGTAAATGCTGAAAAATTTGCAGTTGAAAATCCCAATTTAGATAAAGCCATGATATGAGTATAAAACACATAATATACAGTATTTTCATTGCATCTTGCTGGCATTTTAGTTTCCAAATGTTAATTCAAGGAAGCATCCAGTGTATAAATACATGTAAGTTCAAGAATTCAAAAATAACAGAAGAAACAGTAATGCTGCAAAATGGTAAGTTCCCATGGAAATCCAGTGTCTGATGCCCTGGTGATTTCAAGTTCCACCCCCTCCCATAAAAGCAATAGTGACTTGAAAGTTAGAACACTGGAATTTCTGCTGACTTGCAGGAACTGTGTCTATCACTCTGGTTATACAAAAATGAAATCCTGAGAAGGATTTTAGATGTAATTTTGGAAGAAATAGAATAGAAATAATTATTCATGTTAAACCAAAATAATCCCATCTGTTTTGTGTAAGTCTAGAAATTTTATGCTTAAAAATGCTCTCTGATACCAGTTACATGTTTGGAAATACAACACTTTTGTCAGAAATGAAAACTTGACATAAAGAAAAACATTCCCATTATATTTTTCTGACTGCTGCATCAGAAAAGGTTATCATATGTACATTTTTTATTTAGGCATTGGACTATAAAGTAATTTAATACCCAAAGGTAGTCTCATGACAATTGATAGCATTTTTCTCTACAAAATGCATACAAAATAGAAAGATTTTTGTGTTTTGTAGCTTTACCTTTATTGTTTGCTTCTTTCTGTTCACTCGGGAATTATATTAAACTCCTTGTATGATTTGTGGTCAGCAAACATGCTAACAACTTGCAGCATGCTATCAAAAGTATCTATTTTAAAGCAATTTTGCCCCACAAAGTCATTCACAAGCAATTTACTTGAGACAGGCAAACATAATCATTAACACTCTGAAGCCACTCTGACCTAGGTCACCTGGTAAAAACAGCTGCTTCATAATGATATCAAATTTCCTTGTAAATCCTGTTCCAGAGAAATTTATAAATCACAAGTTGCTCTCAGGCCATGGTAAACTCCCTTTCAAACCACAGCCCTATGGAGATTATTTGAAAGCATATTATACAACCATCTGAAGGGTCAGGTGTTGCCAACTGAGGCATTAAAAACTCATTTATACCTGTTTACTGGTAACTGCTAGCAAAGGCTCACAAGCTGGGAAGCAGGAATATAATATACCCATAATTTTTTTCAAATCACCTTGGACTCTCGATGTCCAAATGAAGCAAGAAACCTACTGCCTCTAAACCACAAACAGTCTAGGAAAGCAATTGAGGGGACTAAGCAAAAAGTGACTCTGGGATATCCTACCTGGTGCTGAGCTGCTGCTCTAGAAAAATATCCCAGTGTTGCACAGTCCTGTATCTTACTCTCCAGCCCTAGGCCTTTGCTGTTTGTCCTGCATAGCCTTAAATGTCACTAGTCAATGATATTTAGGCATCTCCATTGATTTTCATTGCACCTTAAGGGTAAACAAATTTTCCTCAATTTACTACTAATCTGCAGATACAGTGTGTGTCTAGAATTTTATTCAAGAAAAAAAAATCTTGCTTTCCATCTTTTGAGAAAATGTGCAGGTCACATTTAAAGTGAAGAATTTAAGCATGAAAGTAATACTATAAAAAAACCCAAAAAAACGCAAAAAAACATAAAAAAGACTAGCACCAAAGTTCTTGGTGTTAAAATACCTGAAGAAAGGTCAAGAAACACCAGTTACATCAGAAGGTGATATAATTTCTACATTCTCCTGTATGCCTATCTCCTACTAAAATTATATGCTCAACGCCTTCTAAAAAAACCCCATAGAAATATATATTCCTCCTAAATCTACCATGCAGAATAAAAAAATATCCTAAAAACAGTAGCAGCAGACTGTCCCAATGTGCCAAAATACGAACCATTGGGAAAGACTTGTCTGTCTGAACAAATTTTGTTGAAGCTCAGGGAAAAAGGAGACTTCATGAACTTTGGAAGAAGGGGAACACCACTCAGGAGTACTATAAGGTGAGGCTATTCTAGGACATAATTAGAAGTGGAAAAGCTCAGCTATAACTCAATCTAAGTACTGCCATAAAAGACAATAAAAGTATTTTCTCTAAGTGTATTAACAAATAAAGGACGATTATGGACAATCTCCATTCTTCATTGGATGCTGTCAGAAACATAAAGACAAAGGACAGGGAAAAGACAGAAGTACCTAATTTCTTCTTTGCCTCAGTCTTCAGTAATAAGAACAATTGTTTTTGGGTTACCCAGCCCCCTGAACTGGATGACAGGAATGGGGAACAGAAGGAAGCCCCCATAATCCAAGAGAAAATGATCAATGACTTTCCATACATTTTGGACATACACAAGCTTATGGGACCAGAAGGGATCCACCCAAGGTTACTGATGGAGCTGGTAGAAGAACTCACCAAGCCACTTTCTATCATTTATCAGCAGTCCTGGTTAACCTGGGAGATCCTGGTGGTCTGGAGGTTAACAAATGTGACACGCATCTCCAGCAAGTTCTGGAAGGAGTATCTAGCAAACATGCCTCTTAGTCTGACCTCTGGGGAAGGTTATGGGAGTAGATCATCTTGAGTGCCATTGTGGATATTGTCTACCTAGACTGCAGAAAAGTCTTAGACACCATTAGACAAGATTCTCCAGGAGAAACTGGCTGCCCATGGCACGGACAGGTGGATTCTTCACTGGTTAAAAAACTGTCTGAACTGGTGGGCCCAGAGTGGTGGCCAATGGAGTTAAACTCAGTTGACAGATAGTCACTAGGGGTGTTCCTCAAGGCTCAGTATTGGGACCAGACTTGTTTAACATCTTTACGAATAACCTAGATGAGAGAATTCAATGCATCCTTAATTTGAAGATGGAAACCATTTGGGTGAGAATGTTGTTCTGTTTGATGGTAGGAAGTCTCTGCAAAGGGATCCGGACAGACTAGATTATGGGCAGAGACTAATTGCATGATGTTCAGCAAGGTAAAGTGAAAGGTCCTGCACTTAGCTCACAACCCCATGGAGTGCTTCAAGCTGGGGGAAGAGTAGCTGGAAAGTTGCCCAGTATAATGGGCCTTGTGGACGTTCATCAGTAGCCACCTGAACTTGAACCAGTGTGTGGCCAGGTATCCAAGAAAGCCAATGGCCTCCTGGCCTGTATCAGAAATAGTGTGGCCAGAAGGACAGTGATTGTCCCTTTGTACTCAGCACGGGTGAGGCTGCAACTCAACTCCCATGATCAGTTCTGGGACCCTCACTTCAAGAAAGATGTTGAAGTGCTGGAGCATGTCCAGAGAAAAGCATCAGAGATGGTCTGGAGTGTAAGTCCAGTAAGGAGCCACTGAGACAGGTAGGGCTGTTTAGCTAGCAGAAAAAGAGGCTCAGGGGAAATCATTTTACCCTCTACAACTACCTGAAAGAAGTATGTAGCAAGGTGAGGATCAGTCTCTTCTCTCAGGTTAAAACTGACAAGATAAGAAGAAATGGCGTCAACTTGCATCAGAAGATGTTTAGAATGGATATTAGGGAAAATTTCTTCATCAAGAGGATGTTGAAAAACATTCAAACAGACAGCTCATGCAAGTGGTTCAGTGACCATCCCTGGAAGTATTTAAAAGAGGTGGAGATGCGGTTCTTAGGAACACAGTTTAGTGGTGGACTTGGCAGTGTGGATACTTTCAGTGTTTCTGACTCTGTGGAATTAAACAAATAAAATAAAAACGAAACCAACCCACCAACCCCCTTTTTAAAAATTTAATTAAAATATCTAAGCTTTTAAATATATGCAAAACACATTCATATTTCATCAGTAAAGTTTCATACGAGAATGCAATGCCTGATATTGTTTTCTTCAACATCAAACTACGTGTGAGGTAATATTTGTGGATACATCACCACATTTATATACTGCAATGAAAAGATTTTGAGATGCATAGCAATTCAATGATATCCTGCAATCTTTGTATATCCATTTTCTTCTGGTCTTAGCCAAAAAATCCTATTAACCTCAGTGTCAGCAGAATTTTAAAAAGCAGAAAATTGCTACTCAGATGTATTTCTTTGTACAACAGACACCATACAAATTGTTTAAACATTTTTAATCACTCTAATTTTCTATCTGGTATTGAATAGTTTTTATGTAAAATACTACTCAATGAAAAAGAAAAGTATGAAAATCTGGTTTCAGCTGCTAAAAATGTGCCTACTAATACTCCATGTAAACTTTTTGGAGGTAAATTCCATGTAAATCATTGGAGGTAACAGATGATGAAGAGGGAGTTTGTTTGGCAAGTTTAGTAGTGCAGATCATTATACTAATTACAGTGCAGCACAACCAGGCTAATTACAAATAAGTAATTGACAAAACTATTGTTAATTATAGGGGTTGTGTTTTCAGCCTGTTTTTTTGTTTTGATGTTGTTTAGTTTTGGGGATTTTTTCATAAATGAAAAATGAATGCTTTAGGGTTTGATTTTTCATATGTTGGATCCTTCTTTTAGAGGTTCTTTATTTTTTTGAACTAAACAGTCCTTATTAAGAATATAAATTAAAATATATGTCTTTCACTATTAAATTTATGTGAATGACAAGCTATATATCTCAGTGCTTTATCATGTTACTTAAAAAATTAGGCTGACAATAGCCAATAATCAGCAGATTAATGGAGGCTGACATTAAAACACAAAAGTAATCAAAAACCCCTGTTATTCTTGGAGTGAATCAGTTATTTATTAGAATTAATGAATAAATAAATATAAAGAATTTTTGAAAATATTAATTCAAATAGACTTCAGGAAAGCCAGGATTACATGACTGATAAATGGTAGAAAATTCAGATTAATATTAAAATTTTTCTGAGTTCTGAAGAATTAAAAAGCCTGGACAGAGTACAGTGACTTTTGGTTAAATAATGGTTAATGATGCTTCACTATTTCTTCACATTACTGACAATATGTCATCCTTAACTTAAAAAACCACAAACAAAACCCAGCAGTCTACATTTAATTAAACTCTTCACTATTTGTAAAAGATTATAGCTAAACTAATGCATCTAAACTAAAGTTTTGTAACCTGGTAATAGAGGCATAGTCGAAATGATTGAATGGTTCCAATGCATTCACCCCATTTAGTGGAATGACAGACAGGGGATTGAGCGCCCTCAGCAAGTTTGCCTATGGCAGACACCAAGCTAATCAGTGCAGTTGGTTTGCTCAAGGGAAGGGACATCATGTGTAAAGGTCTTGACAGGCCTGAGGACTGGGAACATGAAAATTGCACTAAGTCCAGCAAGACCAAGTATGAATTCCTGCACAAGCATATGGGCAATCTCCAACCATGGTTCTCCTTTTCTTACTTCGTTCCTGTGAGACCACAGCTGTAGTACTTCATCCAGATCTGGAGCTGCCCAACAAAAGAAACGTATGCACCTGTCAAAGAGGCTCCAGAAGAGGACTATGACAATGATAATAGGGCTGGAAGAGCTCTCCTGTGCAAAATCGTTGAGAGAGTTGAGATGTTCAGTCTGGAAGAGAGAAGGCTCCAGAGACACCTTACTGTGGCCTTCTAAGGCATAAAGGAGGCTTATAAAAAGATGGAGAGAGACTTTGTACAAAGACCTGGCATTCTCAGAGAAGGGGAAATTGTTTGAAATTTAAAGAGAATAGGTTTAGATTGGACTCAAAAAGGTCACCCAGAAAAGTTCTGGTTGACTCATTACTGGAAGTGTTCCAAGACAGGTTTGATGGGACTCTGAGCAACCTGATTTAGTAAGAGATATCCCTGGACATGGTACTGGGGTTTGGACTAGATGTCTTTAAAGATCCCTTCCAACCTAAAACATTACATAATTCTATGATTACATTATCCTATGATTCTACAATTCTATGACAGATCTGATGAAGTTCACACTGAAAAACACACAAAACAAATGTGAGTAATCAGGAACTTAACCTATTAAGTGTGCAACCTATCTGTCACATTTTGAAGTCTCATACAAACCTGGGCATGTGAAATGGCACCAGACATCTGTGATTATACAACTGAATAACATGGTGATTGGCAGGTGCAGACACCTCTTTTGTAAACTTATATATCTCAGTCTGAAGATAAATACTAATTAAAAAATTGGCAGTTTTAGCAATGAATATAAATCAGACCAGCAAACGAAACCACAGTGATGCATACTGTGATTCATTTCTGAAGCTCCAGAAAATGCTGTTCTTGTTTCACCTCCACATTAATTGCTCTTTTACTATATTCATCAATACTTTTAATTTACCCTTTAGTTCCCTCTTTTTCATGACTTCTTCTTGCCTTCCTATTGTCACTTCCTATTTAGTGTCACTAGCTTTTTTCCTGATATATAGGGTTTTTTTTTTTCTTTTTAATTTAGCTTAGAAGACAAAAAACTCAGAAAAATAACATAATATCATCTGTTTTCCTGTTGCATCTGGTCCTCTCTTCCTTCATCTATTTTGTTTATAAGTTTCTCACGGCAGTAAAACAATATTATTGCACCCACAGTGTGAGAGACAATTTTTCTTGGAATTTAGGCACTATACTATTTAGCATAAATAGTAGACTGCAGTGTTTAGAATTATTTTATGTACCACATAATGTTAACAGACATTTGAGATAATTCTTAAAAAAAATAAACTATATTTTAGTTGCTATTTACCATATTTTATGTGTGCCAATTTTGACTTAAATATATATGATCGCAAGTTGATACTAAGCAATATGCAGTGGTGGAAAGTAAAACATTATAAAATACATTCACCAGAATTCTGATCCCTGTTGATTCACTTTTCTCATTTATAGTGAGTTCTAGTGTATTTACTGTTTCTGATTTATATACCATAAGTCAGATCAGAGGTAAATTTAATTAAACAGTTATGAGGCTAATTTAATTCTGAAATTTTAAGCAAATAATGGCAATGGATTTTAGTCATCAGTCCAATAAAATCCTTTTTCTTTTTTTCAAAGAAGATAACTCCTTTTCTCTTCCTCTGCTCAGATTAGAAATCATTGAAAAAGCAACACAATTCACAATCTCTACTTTCACTCGGTGCATTATATTCTACAGAAATGCTATTTTTCACCTTGTTCAATTACTCTTTTATCACTTCATGCAATCTATAAAATAGCTTTTGTTACTTTTCTGCCATGTCTTTCATCGATCAGTTGGCTAGGTTCAGTTTTCCTGAGCTCAGAATATCTAAGATTAGAATTGAAGATTTTGATCCACAGAGGATCAAAAAATTTCGGTGACATTAAAGCACCTCCCTTTCATATTAGGTGCTTACTTTCAACATCTGAATACTCAAAAGTTAATATCCTGAGATTCTGGTAGATATCTGAGTTTAAGTTCCCAAAGAAGAATTTTAAAGATCCTTGGGATGCTTTACCTGCTGTACCACGACCATGTTAAACAGGTAAGACTGACAGTGTCTTTTAAGTCCCATTCACATTCACCATATAAATTATATTTTTTTTTCTAGGCTGCCTCAAACTTGATCATGTTTCCACATATTCAGCTTCTGTCTTAAGTGTCACTACAGATTCACCTTTGACAAATTAATTGAGCCCTATGAAGCTATTTTACACGATATGAGCCATTTCCAGACTCTATGTGCTGTATGGACTACATATTCACCACCAATAGTTAAAGATTTTATATTTATCTGACATACACCATCTACCTTGCAGATATATGGCTGTATATGTTTTAATATTTTGCCTTTTTTGTGTTCTGTTGTTAAAAGTTTGATTTTTTTTGACTTTAATTTATTAAAGCTTAACAAATTATGTAATAATATACAGCAAAGGTAATTATCAATTCAAGTAATAAAATTATTGTACACTATTTAAGCTATGTAAGAGAGTCTAAACAATTTGAAGGACTCAGAAAAATACTGATCTCCGAGGTGACCTGCACCAGACTATACCTAGGTAAATATGGTAGAACGTTAAAAAAAATATGTTGGTGTATGGTATTCCTTCTGTTTCTTCTACTTGTTGCCTGTTCTTGCATCTGCTCTTTAGCAGGTTGATCTCTTTGTGCATTTGCAGAATATTTTGGGGAAAGATGGTCAGGGAATGATATTTATATCAAAGAGTTAATACCAGTGAAAATATTCCAGTGGAATAAATAATCAACCTTTATTCCATGGTAATATAATTGGCTATGCTCTCTGATACCAATGTGCTTATCAACAGCAATTTCTGAACCTTATTCTGTCACCACAATCAATAAATCACACTCTTTGTGCATCTGATAGCTTATTAAATGCTCCCAGACTTATAGTGCAACTCACACTATTTGTGCATCTGGGATTGCTATTGTGACCAGATTTACAGCGTAGACATGCTGTTTGTGCATCTGGGACCTTGCCAGACTTGTCAAATTGATTACTCTAAAATATTATCGATGAAGGTCTCCCAGAGATTTCGACAGACAGATAATAAACTGACTAACAAAGGGAAGCCTAGTGGCCCCCAGGCCTGCTGCATTTTCAGATGACCCAGAAAGCAAGATCTCCCTTTCCTACATTTTTCCATGACAGTAAAACATCCCTTTTAACACTGAGATGTGGATGCAAAATATTTTCCTCTTTTGTGTTTCTTCAAGAATTTAAGGATAATTTCAGATTAGAAATTCAACATAATCTGTATTGATACTTCCCAAGGGACAAAATGTGAGATTTTATGCCTTAATGGAAACATAAAATGTTTAAAAGATGTAGGTAATGTCAGGATGGATGATAATTTTATGCACCAGACAGGTGCACAATGTAAAAAAAAAAGGTATAAGAACAGTTCGGGTTGAGAGCACACAGTTAGATGGAAAAGGCTTTCACAGAATGAATAAAAGGCTTTCACAATGGTTTCACAATCCTTCTGAGCTAGAAGATGATTTAAGGATACTGAAATCACTTAGGAAAGAGGAGACTTCTTACCTTGATGTTTGCCTTTTCTAAGGATCCCCTACCCAATCCTGAGTCCCATAGAATGAAAAATTTGGAAGTTGTCATACCTTTAGTTATCCACAAAACATCAATGGGAATTCACATCAACCCCCAAACACAGCTATCAGGTTTATGGAGTGGAGGGAGACTAATCAGCCAACCTAAAACACAGTTTTCAATTCTAACTTTAACCATAGGTCAATATACAGTCCTGTTTCAGCATGATATTTTCCAAAATAGCATAAAATCCTCTTTAAAGCTGCTTCTATTATCGATGAAGAGTACTGGAGAATTACCTGTAAAAGACTCTAAATTAAAAAGTGTAACTATAACAACTGCTGCATAAAGACAGAAACAATTAAATGTTAAAATTATTAAAAAATGCATATTTTTTCATGTTTATATAAATAAGCTGTAAACCAGAATAACATCTCATTTTCTCTCTTTAAATATATGATAGGAACATACGCTACTTATAACATGCATTCAGTGCAAATCCTTATATCTTTATTTAAAAAAGGAACTTCAACATGCATTTGAGTTCTTTAATTTCAGCATGATAATAGGCCCTTTGATGGCCTGTTCCTTACAATACTGTCTGGTGAAAAATGCAAATTATGAAATTAAATTAAATGTCTTGAGGCAGGCAAAGATCCAAATCAGGCCATTCTGCTACTGCTAAGTGACTCCTGTGGTATTCAGCTAGCTTTGTGTGTGAAACGGGCTGTCTTGTTCTGGGAGATGTAAACAGAAAACAGTTCAGATACTTTCTTTTAGAGATAATGGTGCCAGAGAAAGTCAATGAATGGCAGTAAAAACTGTACATGGATTTGCACATAAGGTTTTGTACACTCTAAGCTGAAACACTAAAATGACTGCTGAGGTTTTCTATAAGTATCCCTACTGAGAAGGGATTTGAGGCTTAGCAGAAATCCTGGAAGGTTAATAAGATAGAGATCAACTTCTGCATAGAATCAGAATCCTAGAAAAATACACAGCATCATCTTGATTTTGTAGCATCTGACTCACATCATAAATGCTTTGAGCATTGTCATTCTGTGAACTGAATACCCAGTATCAGGAAAATGGCCTTGAAGAAACAAATACCGTCTTCACTCATTGAAAAGGAATGTGAAGTAGGAATAGAAGAATGTAAAATGGTAAGAAAATCAACATACAAATGCATGCACCTATTTTGACTACTTTAAATAAATTGAAGTAAAATTTGATACTACCTGAAAGTAAGACTGATAAATCCCAGGAAGTGTAAGAATAATTGTTCCGTCAGGTATCTTTAACATTTAACTTCAGCAGTATTGGGGTATTTCTTTAAGATCCTTGAAGCTGTGCACAACCATAAGACATTATTTTAAAACAGACTTGGACGTAAAAAAAAAAAAAAAAAAATAATTGGACTGTAATTCATTAGACTAACAGAAGAAACTAAATATGTCTTTGCCATGGGCTGATATTTTGGCAGTGTTGGTCACCGTGTTCCCAGCAGAGAAAAGAATAAGCAGAATTTGGCAAATTACTTTCCTGGCTTCTGGAAGTAGTTCAGATGTTTGTAATTTGTGAGTTTCTGGGACTAGACTGGATTAGATCACTGCTATTTAATACTGGCAGCATATCTCTGACTGCCAGCTCAAGATACTCTGTTGTGACCACAGTCCTCCCTAGAGGAGAAAAGCTAGTAAAAAAGCAGGACATATAATTTTTTTTCTCTTCTCTCTCTCTTCAGTTACCTTCTCAAATCAGACTGAAAATGAATTTCTCTAAAGGCCAGGTGGTTTTCCATCTTTTAATAATTTCTCCTAAAAAAACCCAAATAAAATAAAACACACAAGCAAACCAACCAAAACCAAAACCAAAATCAAAAGAAAAAAAAAAAAAACCACAAACAAACAAACAAAAAACCCCAAAACCAGCCAACCAAACAAAACCAATCAAAACCAAAAAACCCCCCAAAACCCCCCAAAAACCCCAAAAAACTAACCTCAAGCAAGGAAACAAACAAAACTACAACCAAGAGATTCCAATTTCCTTTAATCAAAAATAAAGACAATCAAACAAATTAAGTAATATTTTCAAACCTACATCCTGTCAAAAGAAGAATCGATTTTGGTAAAAAACCAAAAAAAGTTAAATTGAAAACTTTCTGTGATTTAGTTAAGAATTAAATAACCAAAGATATCAAGATTTAGTTGAATTTATAGTTGTATTAACTGTATATACAGAAATTTTCTTCAGCATTCAAGAAGAGAAAGTTGAAGATTGTGGCACAAGTACTTCAAGTAATTGGTACCAAGATGGGTTTCCTGCATATCTGACCTTGGTATCTCTAGGTTATTACTAATTTCTATCTTTTCAGGGTGGGGCTATTTTTATATTTTTTTCATGTTTCCTCTTTTCTTCTCAGTATTCTAGAGAAACCTATATCTGTGAATCCGAATTTGTTAATGATTTAGCCTTTCCAGCACGCTATACTTCTTGACCAGTGCAAGATATCTACCACCCACATATGAAAACTCAGGCTTTGTAGCAAACTGGAGCGTCTCCTAAATACGATCAAAATATTTTAGGGGGTTATTTTCGTACATTTGTAAGTATTTTTTAACTTTTTGAGTTAAAATTGGAGAGAGTTTTAAAGGGAGAACATTGAATAAGCAGTTGTATTTGGTCTGGCTGAGATAATATTCCTCACAGCAGCCCTCATAGTGCTGTGCTTTGCATTAATAGCCAGAAAGGTGCTAATAAAATACCAGTGTTTTTGTAACTGCTGGGCAGTGCTCAACAGCACCAGGGCTGTCACTCCAACATTTTCCCCTTACCAACAGGCTGGATGTGGACAAGATTTTGGGAGGGTACGTAGCCAGTACAGTTCACTCAAATTGACCCAAGGGATGTTCCATTCCATATGACATCTGCTCAGATAATGAAAACTAAGAAAAATAAGGAGGAAAGGTAGAAGCATTGATTATTTGTGTTTATCATCTGGAGAAAACACTATGCATACTGAAACTCTACTTCTTGAGAAGCAGAATGACACCACCTGTTAACGAAAACAGAAAGTAAATCTATTCTTTTTCTTTGTTTCTGCACAAGCAAATTTTGCTTCCACTTTATTAAACTGCCTTTACTTTGACCCATGATTTTTTTAATCTTATTTCTTCCATCCTGTCCTACTGAGAAGGGGTGTGATAGAGCAGCTTGGTAGGCACCTGGCATCCAGTCAAAAGTCAACACACCAGAGCAATGCTTTTTAATAAGAGTATAAATGAAACATCATACAGACCTTTCAGCTTCTCCAGCCACTGTTACCACTGAAGCTTCTGTCATTCTGGAGACTGCAGGAGAGATTGGGACAGGGAGACAGAGGTGGCAGCAATCAGAAAAAACGCACTATTGGAATGACCATGAAGAAGAACCTTGAAGACCTTCTGTATCAAACTGTGTTGCTTCATCTTAGGTCACATAAAGATGTTTTAAGCACTTGACAGATCTTTCCTTTAATAGTTTTTAATCTTGCTGTATTCTTGAAGAAGCCTGTTGGAAGAAAAAGTGAAATAAAACAATGTGTATTAACTTCTACTTTTCATTGTTTGAACTCCTAAATGTTGGGGGCTCTACCATGTTTAACATTTTGCAGAAATATAATAAAAGATTGCTGCTGCCACAAAATCATTTATAGTCTGAACTATAAGACACAACAAGCTGGGAATTGGCAACGATGTATGAACTCATTTTAAGCTAAGTTGCCTTGCTGTGTCTGGGTGTAATGAACCATCAGCAGTATTCAGCACACACTGAGCTCAGAAATCCAGAAGGTGTTCAACATCACCACTGACATTTCTATATTGCATTGCCTTTGACCACAGATTGATGATGGTGGTGGAATCATTGTGGTAGCAGAATTGCTTCTCTGTTTTTTATCCAACCCTTATCCTCAGCCCAGCTTTGCGTCTGATGTCACCTTCATCTCCTAAGTAAATATGTACAGTCCAGTACTCTGTACCTCAGGAGAGTGGGGCAGACAGGCAGGAAGATGATATATGGGAGCAGCAGGTGGATTTTCCATCCGTTCTCCTTGGAAGAGTCAGGGAATATGCTACAGTGGTCAGGCACAGTCACAGACTGAGAAAAGCCAAATGTGAGGAAGGAACAGGCTTCCATGCTTTTTGGCTGTGGACAACCTACATGTTCTAAAGTAATTAGTTAGATAATTAATCATTGGTAATATTTAAGTGATTGGCAGAAGGGTTTTGACTCAAAGTTAGATCACTCTCAACATGAAGCCATGCTTTGGATATTTAGTCTTAGCTTGCTAACAGCTTAGTCATCTTAGTATCACACACTGAGTGCACATGTGCTCCAGTTCTGTCTTCTCATATAAGTAGTGATATTTTGTCTGATTTTCCTTGGTGAAAGTGTCACATTGTTGTTTTTCAACTAAGATTTTTCTCAGACAATTTTGGATAGTTCCATACTGATGCCTTTTTCTGGCAGTGACAAATTTTCTGTGACAAATGAGCTTTGTGTTCTGCATTTTCCAATGATCATTAAATGTTGTTGTTCACCCTGGATCATAGTATAAACTGAAAAAGATAAAAATGCATTTACACTACTTTTTTTTTAAATTTGGAACTGTATTTTAGTTTTCACATAAATCCATTTGTGATTTCCATAGGTTCTACTTGCAGAATGGTTTTGTTGCAAGCTAAATATATTCCTTTAGAGAGGAAACAGCCTGTCAATCTTTTTCAGCTGTATCCCAAAGATGGTCTAATCCCTAGTAGGGACATATGTATTTTTATTCCCTCTGGCAGGTATTTTTACAGATTTCTAAGATCTCCCTGAGTCTTCTCAATGCTGAACAGCCCCACTATTTCAGCCTGACTGCCCTGGCAGATGCCCTGGGCCTTTTATCATCCTTGTAGCCCTTAGCTGCACACACTTTTTCATAGTTTTTTCATGTCCTTCCTATACTGGGGAACCCAGAAGTCCAGAAGTCAGTCCTTGGGGCTGAGCAGAGGGCAAGGATCACTTTTGTCAATCTGCTGGGAGCACTGTGCCTGGGAGCACTGTGCCTGTGATAGCCAGGGAGACATATGGCTCTTTCCTGGGAAGGAACATTTCTATCTCATCTATCGTCCACCAACACACACAGGTTCCTCTCTGCAGAGTTCTTTTCCACACAGCTCCAGCTTTTGCTGGAGCAAGATGTCATTCCTCCTCAGGTGCAGGACATGGCATTTCCTTTTTCCATCATTATGGTATCACTGTTATCTTCTGTAACTAGTGATGTTTCAGAATAGTTTTTATACTAGCCAGTCTTAAGTTTCTTTACTTTTTTTATTCTTCACTAGATAAAGGAGATTTTATTAACTCATAATAAAATTTACCATACTGACTATTCAATAGGTTTTCAGATTGATATTTCCTAAAGAGAAATTATCAATACCTACTGATTTAACTGTAAATTTTCTCTATGGAATTATCACAACATTGTCTTTAGAATGTACAGAAATAAATCCTTTAGGCATGAAAACACAGCACTTTTTTTTCTTCTGTAGAAACTTCTATTGATTATGCACTATTTTTAACACACATTTTAAGGCATTCTTCCCAGGATTATAGTTATCCTTTAAAATATACAGCATGACTTTCTCATTTTCCATCTTTTTTCATATTGTATTTAAAATAACATATATACACACCCAGCAGCACTATTGTGCAGTTTACAAGCACAATACCCTGAGGCAGTATATTATCCCTTGGTTTGAACACATATTGAGCTTTTCCTTTTCTTTGTAGTTTAAGTGCAGGTGTTCTACAGTCTTTACTTCACCAAGTTTTTGTCATCCTTCCTAAAAGCTATCTAGGGCTGCTTTTTTTATTCCTCAGGGAGAGGTGGAATTACTGCCAACAGTTTTTCTTTTCTTATCTTGACCTGGTGGCTGAGTGGCTTCTGTGATGGTGTCTGGTGCCTTTCATCCACACTCCTGCTGTGTGAGTAATGCTGAGCCTCGGCTGCAGCACCTCTCCCCAGTCAGTTGCTTCTGTTCTTTTAGCTGAGTGAGGATAATTACTTCACTGGGATACAGTCAGCTCGCACTGAAGTCAAGGGAGCTAATAGAATCTCAAACAGCTAAGAGAAGAACTGCTTTGTTTCATGTAGGGTTAAATACGGTGAAGTTGGTTCAGTGTGATATCCATTTCAAACCACAGTACTATGACCAAACTCAGCTTCTAAGATAAAATGCTTATTTAATTTGGTCCATGTGTTCCTAAGGTTGCTTTTTCTGAGAGTACTATAATTTGACATAAAAAATTATTTAGGGGTGTCTTAATTGGAGATTCATAATTACTTCAAAAATAATAGTGGGGAAAAAAACATCCTTTTTTTTTTTTACACATTTCTACTTGGGGCTGTCATAATACATTTTTAACTGATTATGAACAAAATACACAAAAACTATCACAATTTTCTTACCAAAACAAAAAAAATATTAGAGCAAATTGAAAAACTCTCCTTACAATAAAATAAAACTAAGAAATATAAAAACTATGTATTTGTTTTTCCTGTACCCCACTATTTCACTTTCAGACAGAAAGACTGACAAAGATAAAAAAATAAACAATGGCACAGTCAACAAACAAATGTGAAGTCCATAATTTTGATATTTCTATTCCCAATATGCATTCTGCCCTACTTAAAAGGAACTGTGGGTTTTCACTCCATTTTCTATTTGAATTGAAATAATGGATACAGTTAATAATATTTTTACTCTATCAAATTTAATGAAAGTTAAAATGTCTCTATAGATACACAATCACATCTGAATAATATATATGCATTCACAAGTATACACAAATTGCATATTGTGTACTGATTACTGGTCTACTTATGTGTACATATAGGTATGTAAGTCTTTTTATTCACACAGATATACATAGATTAAATAGGTTACTTCTTCACTAAAATCCACGGCATTTCAAAGTTATTAGTGAAAGCAAAACCAGCCAAGGAATGGATTTGTGAGATCAGCTAAACACTATTTTCTTTTTTATACTGATCTAGTTGTAATCAAAGTTCAAGCTCTCTGTGTTAAAATCTGTAGAGAAAAAGAAAGAGTGAAAACCACAGAGAATTTTTTATTAAGAGTAAAATATCTTTCCCAGATCATTATCCAGAAACAAATATAGTCAGACCTTCCTGCATAAATTTGTAACTTCCATTTCTCCTTGAAACCATCACTGTGTGATGATGCTTTGCTCGTCACCAAGAATGATCTTCTCATGTTGCCCCAGATTCATTTTACATGTAATTAGCAAGAGCTTCAAATTTTCTAATCAAAGTAGATTGGTAGCCACAGAAGCATGCCATCTGTAAGAGGTGGAACAGCACAAAAATATTTTGTCAGTGTTAATATATCTTTGATGCTTCATTACATTTTCTCTTCTTAATTCTTCCTTTTGCCTTAAATTCATTAAATATATATATATTTTTTGATCTCTAGAGGAATATTTTAAGAAAATTTCAAGCAAATTGACTACTAGATATGTATGGAAACCATTCTTAACAGTGGCTTTTTCCAATGAAATAATTTAATTTTCTATGTGAAAAATCTCAGTAAATGCCCCACCAAAAAACCCATTTTCCTTTCTCATTTCATTCAGCTTTTTCAAACTTCTATGCTGAGCTTCTTTATACTATCTGACAGAATTTTTTTCATAGTACATGTAAACCTGATGGATTAGCTGGCTAACACAGAAAAATGACAAACTATATTTTATCACCAAAAGTTCATATATTTTCTAAAAAAACAAATACTTATGGTCATAAAGTTATGAGAGATCAAAATGTCATAAGAACAGATTAGATTTTTTTTTTTTATTTTGCATCACCATTTACACATACTGCATTAAAAAAAATTAACTTTACTGGGAGCTATCAACTGAAGAAAAAAATAGGAAGAAAAACTGCTTTATGAACCATGCATAGGGCCACAGGGAATTCAAAGAGAATTTACTAGACTAATGTCAATTCATAGAATTATTATATTTGATGGGAAAATATTCTCACAGAAACACTATGGATGAGGTTAGAGGACAGTTCTGGAGCTTGACGAGTCCAACCTCTTCCAGAGAACAGGATCAGTTAGAGCAAGTTGTGTGAGAATATGAGCAGTTATATCTTGCTTATTTCCAAGCATGTAGAGGTCACAATCTCTCTTTACAGCCCACTCCAGTGTTTGACCACCCTCACAGTAACAGACTTTTTCTTGTCAAATTTCTTCTGTTTTGCTTTATGCCCTCTTGTCTTGTCACTGGACTCCACGGAGAAGAGTCTGACTTAAGTTCTATTAGTCCTTTCCATCAGGTATTTATACATGTGGATAAAATCCTATCAAGCCTTCTCTTCTCCAGACTGAAAAGCCCCATTTATCTCATGATTCCCTTCTATGTCAGTTGCTGAAGTCTTTTAATCATCCTCCTTGTTGTTTTCTGGACTCCAGGTTGTCCATCAATCCAAGCAGTACAGATATTTCTCACCAAGGCTGAGCAGAGAAGAATTCACTACCTGCTGGCAATGATCTACCTAATAGAGCTCAGGAGGCCATTAATCACCTTTGTGATGAGACTGCATTTCACAAAGTCTCTTTGAATTGCAAAAGAAGGATTTCTGCTTCTATGTTTCTGATAGGACTCTTTCCATTCAGGAATTTTATAATATATGACTAAAGAAACTGTAACTAAATGACTGAAGAGAGCACATCTGTTGTGATGGTGCTTTTTATCCCTGCCAGAGGTTGCAATATGATCACAGAAACCCTTGTTAGCTCTCAACCTAGAGAAATGAGTCAGGCCATGTAGTTTCCTTCAACCTCATAATAAACTCTTATGTGACTAATACTACCAGGAGTGAACCAAGAAGCAGGACAAGATACAGTTATCCCCTGGCAGCCTTGGATCATCCCCTCTTGCCTGAATCATCCTGGAGATTTGCTGATGACTAAAGCAATTCTAAGTGAGACCCTTTGAGCTTTCTTGGATGGCAGCAGACTGCCCCAGCACCTCCAAGTGCAGTGCCACCAAGAGCTTGCAAACTCTCGGGGTTGTGCTACTCAAGGGCAATTGCCAAAAGCTGATGACAGGACATTGAATCCTATCCCCACTCCTCAAGACTCAAGACCTTTTGCTTGTTGAGAGATGCAAAAACATCCAGCTTGAGTATTTCACTGAACTCACTGGGGATTTTTAACAGGTATACCTTTGTACATACTACTTTGTGATTGTTTCTATGCTTTTGTGAATTGCTTTATATATGCTGTATGAATACTGTCACCTCAGATCTATAGTTAAGGTACTGCTGTGCTTATAATAAATTCTGTTGAATTATTTTTTATTGAATAGTCAATGATTGAGTACTGCTGAATCCTCTAGGATTTAACCATGGTTCAAGTCCGAGTTTGGCAAGGGAAAGCCCTTTGAATCTCATGACTCAACAGGAGGGTCTCACATTTTGAGCCTCTACCCTTTTTCATCCTCACCCCTTCATAACACTGGTCTAGATGTTTATATAGGTTACCATTAGAGGGATGCATTAATTTCTGAATTAATCCTCAAGTGTAGGCAATCCTATTATTCTTGTTTTACACCAGATGAATTCAGGGTAGAAGAGATTAAGCACAGCGTCAAACCCAAGGACTCAGCTGCATGGACAGGCTCAGCCTGATCTCTGTTCAGACATATGTCCTCCAGATCAACTAGAAGTAAGAAAATTAATTTCATATCATTTTAGTATACAATGAAGCTAATGTATATCAGCAGGAAGGTGTTGTCTCAACTTTTAGCTTTCATATTTTCCAGGTTCTGTACTGCATTCGTTTGTGACTCTGAACTTCATATGAAGTATTAGCAAATTCTCTTCACAATTTAGTTAGACAAAATAATCCTTTTCCAGCCTGAGAACCAAAGACACCATTGCAGCTTCAGGCCCAAAAAGTATCAACAACAGCGAATTGAGGAGAGCAGTCTGGGAGAATGGGACTTCATAAACTGAAGCTGTATTTGGACAATTAACCCCAATATGTAAATGGACCAAAACTTATAAAAATGTGAAAACTCATGACCTGTCATCCATCTTGAGTCCATCTTGGGTCCGTCTTGGGCAGAGCCCCGTCCAGGCTCTTGTACTGCCCAAGGTGAATCCTTTGAAGGCCTTGTAATAAAATACCTACTTTGTTCCTTTAACTTGGGCAAGACTCTGTCCCAGGTAGCCTCCCTAGGCATCAAAGGTGCTTATCTGTAAGCACAGAGAGAGAAGAATTTAGGTTCCTATATTGATATATAAATGCCTTCCCTTTACACCACTCAAATATTACATAAAATCTAGAGCTATCCAACAGGAAAACCTCAAGCATGGATATATATTTAAGTGCCTAAGTCTTTCGAGAGCTTAGGGACCTGAATCAGTGCTGAAATTTTACTTTTTTATATTATATGATCATTAGGTATTTGTATTTTAAATCTACCTCAACTTGTAGTTGAAAAGAAATGAAACATGAAACACATCATTATTAAAAGTTGAATGTGTTTTCCCATTGAAATAGTGACTAACAGGAGTTCAAATAATCTTTAGATGGACATCTTTTGCATGAAATGGAAAATAAATATTAGAAACATGAGAGTTGGAGATTATGAATATGGATAACATTATGAATACGAATAACATTATGAATACAAAGAAAATTCCTGTAAGTATGCTGAAAAAGTCTTATGAAATTCCAGTCAGTCAAATATTTTTCACTTCTATTCTTGTTTTGTAGGTCTCTTGAAACAAATGTTAATTGTAGAATGGAATGAAAATAATAATCTTAACAGCATTAAAATTTAAACATAATGTAAACAGCATAATTATATGACATCTGTCAATGTAATTTTTCCTCGATAATTTTCTCCATGTGAAGACCAGGAATTTTGTCCAATTAGAATTGCATAGCTGTTTAGATTGAAAAAAGTATTTAAGATCATCAGGTCTAAGGGTTAACCCATCACTGCCAATGCCACCACTAAACCAAATCCCTAAGTGCCCCATCCACTCTTCTTTAAGATACCTCCAGTGATGGTGTCTGCACCTACCAGTTTCTGGGTTGCCTGCTCCAATGCTTGACAACCCTTTTGATGAAGAAATTTTGCCTAACATCCAGCCTAAACCTTCCCTGCTGCAACTGAGGCCACTTCTTCTTGACTTGTCACTTGTTACCTGGGGGAAGAGGACAACCCCCATCTCCTGAGAGTCTCCTTTCAGGTAGTGGTGGAGAGTAATAAGGTCCTCCCTGAGCTTTCTTTTCTCCAGATTGAACAACTCCAGTTCTCCTTACAAGATGTTTCACCAACATTTTTGCTCTTGTTTGGACATGCTCCAGTGCCTCAAAACCTGATTTAACATTGTATATAGTTTGTCCCAAATGTGATATTTACATTAAAGCCTATTTACTGTAAGTAAAAATAGCTTTAGAAGAAAAAGGAACCTGGAAGCAATAAATTTTAGTAATTGATAGAACCATATCTATAACTATTTAAATTATTTTTTTAATGCCTGGGAAAAATGCAGCCAGATGGTGTCTTTCATGTGCCAAGTTAAGACCAGAAGCAATATTTGACCAGTACCCTTTGACCTCATTGTTAAAAGTGAAAGTTTTGCTGTGAACCTCTGACACAGCTAGTACTACATCAAAAAATTGCTGTAATATGTTTGTTGAATTTAATGTAATGTGGCACTAAACTGGCAAAAAATGACCTTATTCAGTAGGCAGTAGATTTGATTTAATCTATGAGACAATGACAGAGAAGCAGATGCAAATATTAGAAATTCTTTTACCCATTTTAGTCCCTGTGAAAGATGAATTTTACTGTAGAATCAGAAAGTACATACTAAAGCACTGCAAGGAATGGGGGATATCTCATCTGCTGGCTGCATTAGGACTTACCATCCCCTTTTCACGCACCATGCATCAGCCTGAAGAGCAATATTCAGAGCCATTAGCATGATCAATAATGGCAGGGTAAGTCACTTCCTATTAACATTCGCCTCACCATACTTAGGTTTCTTGTGCCTGTAAATAGTTCTCTTTCTACTGACAAGTCAGTTTGGCATGAATAGTTTCAGGGAATCTTAGCTTTGCCTGCAGGACTTCTTCTAAAGTTAAATGCTTTCATCTGAACACTTTCTTCTTTTTCAGTTCACTCATTGACTGCCTTTGCCTTATACTTTTGTTCTTCTAATTTCTTTGATTATTTTTTCTTTATCTCCTAAGGTATCTAGTATTTTTAGTAAAAATTTGAGATATTTGCTTCTGCTACACGTTACACTAACATTACTTTAGCTAATACTACAGGTCATGTGAAAAAACTTACTTAGAGGCAAATAAGTTACAAATCTCACTGTGATACCCAATATCAGTTGACTGAAATTTATATTCGTTGTCCTGGGTTGGAATATGTAATGCTGAGTAGACGCTTACATTGTCGATAGTTACTGGTGAAAAACCATTTTTTGAGAAAGGGTTTATGGCAAAACCCAAGGTGCAACAGAAATGCTTCCACTGTTCAAAATGTTAAACATGGTGAACAAACCAAAGCCATTCATTTGTGATATTTGTCTCAGCAAAGATATATACAACAAATAGTAGACCTATAGATATCTCTTCTATGTTAGATCAAAAGCTCAAAAGCATGTAGTGAATCTAGCTGGATGTTCTTCTGAATGCAGGCAACAGCTGTCATATTTTTGAAAATCTTCTTATTAACTGTTGGATAATAGAATCACATTGCTTTTGATAGATCTTGCTTATCCTGAGACACACTGTCTGGGGACCATTGTGGTCCAGACCTCAGTTGGACATACTAAATTATATTTGGAGCTAGTAAAAAGAACTGGTCTTTTAGATATTGATACTTCTGATCTTTATATAGATTAATATGGTAGAACAGATTAATTATCTTTTGAATTTCTTATTTTCCCCATATCATGGAATCACAGTGTAAGATAACATATGCAGGTGCAGATATCCACTGAATCTCACTGGTTTTTGTCTATGAATGTTTCTGCTTCCTGAATTTGATATTGAAGAATGAAAATAGAAGAGATTCGGGGGAGGGGTGAAGGGAAACAATGCACTTGTGCTAATTAGTGATGCTATCTTTCATTATTTTCTGAAAAATTATTTCATTTAAAGGAAAAAAGGATGATATAGACTAACGGTCCTTATCTAGCAATGTATTATCCTAAGTAATCCTAAAATATGGACATCTAGAGAAGGAAAAGAAGAAAAAAGAAAGAAAATGAAAAATTTATTAATTATATAACATCCAAAAACTAAAATATAAAAGAGAGGGGAAGGGGAGAAGAGAGGAGAAGAGAAGAGAAGAGAAGAGAAGAGAAGAGAAGAGAAGAGAAGAGAAGAGAAGAGAAGAGAAGAGAAGAGAAGAGAAGAGAAGAGAAAATGTTTCAGTGGTAAGGGACCCACAGTGATCTTCCAGTTCGACAGCCTGACCACTTCAGGGCTGACTAAATCTTAAAGCATATTGTTAAGGACATTTTCCAAATGCCTCTTAAACACTGACAAGCTTGGGGCATTGGCTACCTCTCTAAGAAGCCTATTCCAGGGTTTGATCACCATCTCTGTAAAGAAATCCATTCTAAGCCTTCTCTAAGCCTTCTTTGAACCCTTCCCACACATCCTGTTTCTGGGTTCCAGTTGGAAGAAACTCTCTACTTCCTCTCCTCAGGAAGCTGTAGAGAGCAATGATGTTACCCCTAAGACTTCTCTTAGAACTAAACAAATACAGATTGCTCACATCTCCTCATAGGACATTCATTCCAGCCTTTTCACCAGCTTTGTCAACTTCCCCTGAATGAATTCAGGGATCTTCATCCTTCTTAAATTGTGGAGCTCTAAGCATTTGACTTGCAGAGTTCAAGTCAAATTTATTACGTATATTCAAGAAGTATATTCAGTGACATACTCACTTTTGGAGGTGTGGTTGTGCTCTGAGAGGCTATTATGATAAAGCAGAACAACTTTGTAATCATTGTGAATTTGCACATTACAGCAAAAGCTAAGAAAAACATCATATGCAAAAATACCTGTGTGCATGCATGATGTCTAGATGAAAATAAAAACTGTATAGAACAAAATGTAAAGACGAATGAATACCATGAATTGTATATTAAGATTCACGATAATTGTATGTTGCACTACATTTATAATTTAATAGCCCATTCTTAAGCATTGCTTCTATTATTGCAGAAAAATAAACTGACAAAGGTGTGTTTATCTGTACAGACAGATACTCCACAGTATGAAACCAATATGATTGGATCTCTTATACACTCTGTTTTATTGTGAGTATGGAGTGTGAATACTAAAATAAGCTTATATTTATTTTTAACTGACTTACAGAACTCTATGGTGAAAATCAATTCCTGTAACACACATATTTAGTACATACTTTATTAATGAAAATGTTTTTAAAGTGAGGCATTCAAGAAAATTCTCTTTCACAGACTGGCAGAGCAAAAAGCTGAAATGTTTAAAGAGGGTAAAGTATTATTCAAATGAAATAAGATTTTGGTAGAACTTGATCTCATTCAAATTCTAAAAATGGGATTTGTCTTTTGGTGTTATTAATGATTTTACTTGAAAAAAAAAAATCAAGTAAAGCCAACGGAAAGAAGTTTTACAGAAAAGATCAACAAAAGTAAAATGAAATAGCCAAAAGATTAACTGGTTTAAGAAGTTACTCAATTAGGAATATTAAAGCAGAGTCCAAATATTTCAAAGACTAGCTAGGGAATTTGAACTATTCTATCAACTCAATTTGATTTTAAACAGGCAATTTAATTTTGGTGTTTCTGTAGGGGCTTATTTTTGTTCGGTTCATTCTTTTTTGTTTGGTTGGGTTTGGTTTGGTTTTGACTTGAAATAGCAGTACCATATGAAACAAAGCTGTGTAAGTCAAACCTAGAATATTTAATTTAGCAACTCTTAGGTTCATAAAACCTCAGTAAATGTGAACACTAATTGTACAGAAACTGCATTCAAAATTGGAGCTAAAGGTAAAGGTTGCTTTTAGTATCTTAGTGGCTTAAGCTCTCATGGGTAACCAGGTGTGATTTCTAGCTCTTTAAGGGAACTGCAGGATTATTTCTATATCCTGACTCCCAAACTGTGTGACCTCTACTACTATGACTGTTGAGCATATTGTGTCTGAAAAAAGAGCCAGGAAGAGAAGGAATAGCTGGTTTATGCCAAATAAGGTATCCTGTGGTAGTTGTGCTAAGTATATATTTCACCTTCTGCTTATGCCACAGAAAGAACTGGAATTCATGGGTGTAAAGGAAAGCTGAATCAAGTCTATACCACTGACAATGATAGGATCAAAGATAAAGTTCAAATTAAGATGTATTTTAATAAGGACTTCTACAAATAATAACTCTTACAAAATAACTATTGAATGGTATCTTTATGATCTAAGCAGAGAACATAATATTTCTAGGAGCGTTATTTCAAACTGAACAATTTTTGCATGTGTTCATATGCACATGCAAACAAATATGTGTGTTTGTATATGCACAAATGGCTTTTTTTTTCTTAAAGCTTGGTCCAATTATCACAAAACTATCACACTAGATTTTTGAGACATCTGTTTAATTTATTGGAAAAACCAGAAGAACACTTCCAATGTTTCTTGGTCCATTGCATTGAGTAGTCTAAGTTAGGTTGTATATACAATGAAAACAAAATATTGTGTATTATTTTCTAACACAGAACAGAATAATTTCACAATTACTGTTATTTCAATGACATGACATTGTATTACCTGTTGCTTTGAATAACTTGTTATATAGATATTGATACAGCTGAGCTGGTTTTCACCACATTTTTTTTCAAGCATCATCCTGCTGCTATGTGTTAGACACTAGCTCATTAAGATGTAAGAGGCATTATCACAAATGTTTCAGGCATATATCGGTGTCACACAATTGTATGAGAGTCATCAGTAGCTTGCCAATATCTTTAGAGTCTCTGTCCTCCCAGAAAAACATCTCCTGGAACAAGTTTTCTTTTTCATGGAAACCGAGCATCAGAAGAAAAATGCCTGTTATTTCATTATTATTTAGTACAACACAAAAGTTATATTTATTTCATCCCCAAATACTTCTTTCTGTGGAGAACCAAGAGATATTTGAAAGAATTTAGAAAACTTACTGAGCTCCTATAGTAAAAATATTGTTTTGCACCATTGCTTCCTCAAAACTTTTGCATTTTTATAGGCACCATTCTTGCCACTCATATTAAATAACACTGGTCATTATTTATTCCATTGCTTTTTTTCCGTTTCCTTTTCCGCTGAGAGAAAGGAGTCGTTCTCTTTGATTGTTTATTCAGTATGAACACTTATGATTTCAGGAGCTTGATTTTATTTTTCCTGAATAAATCTTTGAGAATTTATTGCTTGGGTTGGCAGTTGGCAGTAGGTTGGCAGACTATAAACAATGTCTATTATCATTGTCTTAACCACTAATATTTTAGCATCCAGGAGGGGAAATTGAGGAAGATGTTGTTTGCAATTTTTATTTTTATAGTATTAATATGAAAACTTTTTATTCTTACATGCCTTTGTTAGAATTCATTATCATGGATCAGATATATTTTTTGTATTCAACCAGACAACTTTTAGAACTGAAACCACATGGGACTCAATTGATGAGGGATTGGATTCCCTCATTAAGCGTAGTTCCTACCATCTCAATAACAGGCAGTGAAAAAATTAAATATATTTTAAGAGAAACCATATTGTATTTACAAGCAAAATATTATTGAACACAATATAATTCTCCACACTTCATAAGAAATATAGTTACCAAGCCAAAAAACTGTGTGTATTAGATGGTTTGTTTTTAAAAACCTTAAAGAACGGGTTAACTTAGGGAAATAGATGATTATTATTATTATTATTATTATTATCATCATCATCATCATTATTATTTCTGCTGCTAAATATACAGTAGTTATAAGAAATAATTAGTTTTTAAATAAATCCAAGAAATCTGTAATGTGTCCTATTTGCAAATGTGATCAATTTACAGTGTTTTAAAGGAAGGCAGGAAAACAGTTATTTTATTGTGAATCAGATTCTCTGTGCTTTTAAGCAGGAAAGTAGAAGAAAATTATCATTCTTGGTTTGGTACATCCTGATTAAATGCATTTTTCTGTGCATTTCATTTTAGGATATTTAAACATAGAAAAAATATAAAGTGTTCTTAGATGCTTTACTCTCTTTTACCAAAAAAAAAAAGTCTGTGATATTCATGCAAGTATTTAGCTCCTCAAGAAAATTCAATGTGAGACAGAAAATCTCATAGTTAGACACTTAAATCTTTCCTGATCACAAGTATCAAAACACAGGTGTAGAGTGGAATTACTGCTCTGTGGTATGGGAATGAGAAGACTAGCTAATAAATGCTCATTGTGTTTCCCAGAATCATCTTAGATGATTTTATTCACTGTTCAGTGACACCCATGTCATCCAATGATCCACTTGAGTTGACAGATAAGGTATTTTTTTCATATTCTGAGGAGGAATGCCAGATTTGTCCTATATAGTTTTCTATTCCATTCTTCCAAAGAGCCGATTGTTTCGCAGCAGGCATTTGGAGGATACAGTAATAATATGAACTTCTAATAATATGAATTTCTTGCTAAGCTGAATGCCTCTTAGTCGTCACAATTTATCACAAAATGTGGGATGATTAGTCAATTCTGATTTTTTTCACAATGATTTCAAAGCTGGTTCTCATATAAGTATTCATTTTTAAAATTCTCTGCAGTGCCAACATTTGAGCTTCTATCAGAGATTAAAAGCACATTAAAAGTAAGAAGCATTCTGCTGTTATCTTTTATTTTTGAGTTCTAAATTACTTGTATGTTTTAAGTTTTTTATATTTCATATGTTAAGCTCCAAAATATAAAAAAAAAAGTTTAAAAAATAATTAATTGTCTTCTTTCTGATCATGCATTTGCTGTCCTTGTTTCGTTGCTATGAAGGCCTATGTGTTCTAGAATAAAATTACAAAAAATCTTTAATTATAAATATATCAGTGTTATGTTATGAACTATTTCATACTGATCATATTACTTCTATGGCTTTACTAGTTAAGTTATACTCAGTGCTGTAAAATAATAAATGTAGTTGAAACTCCTAACAATTCAGTGTAAATATAACTGCAAAACCATTTAACAAATACACTTAGGAAATTATGTAAGAAAAATATGCTATATGTCAAAATTCTAGATAGTATAACCTTAAATATATTTCTTTAACAGTAGTACATTTTCCCCAATTTAACTAGTAAAAAGGTGGACTGGAACAGCTGTTTTCAATAATTATGTATTTGCCTTTTAACTCAGGTCTATGTTTTCATAACTGGGCAAATATTGAATGATTACAAATCCATCTGGTGTTTGAAAAAGAGTAATCTACTCTTACCTATATTGACTCACAATTAAAATTTATGGAAGAAACCTTTTTCAAGTCAGTTTCATAAGATTTCCAGACTATAAAGTCTCACCTTTATCTTCTGAAATAAACCAATTTAAATTAATTTTTGTTTAGTCTACTGGACATTTTCTTGCTAGGCCATCTGCTATTAATTCATTTGGTCATCTACAAACTACAGTGAATCCTTGGGAAATATGAGATCACATTTTTCACACATTATGTAAATTATTTTTCATCTATCTTAAAATTGGCTAGTCATGGATCAAAATATCTGTCCCTACTATAGTGCCTGGCTACTTCAACTTCCTTAATAGGAATTTTAAATCAGGTTTTGTTTTTTTTTTTCAGAACATACCTCAATGACCGCTGACTACAGATACCAGTGTTGGAAAGTAGTAGAGTGCAAAAAAGGTATGAAGAAAAAGACATTTTAAGTGTACATAATAAAATTCAAACCACTTAAAATATTTCTAATATGGCTGTTAGAAAAACCAAGTTTTTTTCTGTAGTTATACCATCTACCTCTGACAAAAGGTAGCTTTAGGACCTACAATCTGACCTATTGATCCAATTACAGAAACATTTTCACATCCTGTCCTAATATATATCATCAAAGTAAGGTAGAAATGTTACACAGAATTTCTTTTTTTATTATGTTGTGGTAATATACCTCTAAAGGTTCACAAAATACTCATTACCAGAAAGGTTTAATGAAGAATATTCAAAATAATCTGATACACTGTTTACTTTGCAGTGAATAAGCATTTCCACTGCAGTTTAGACACCATGAAACTATGTTAGAATTAGTCTCTGCATCTCTGCATTTAGTACTCTATATTGTTTTCAGATACAGTTCTTTTGCTCTAAGCACATCCTTTTCTCTCCACATGAAAATAATTTGTAGAACCCTCTTATGAATTAATTATCTGATCATATTCCAAAGTGCTTTTGTCTTTCTGCAGCTTCATATTTTATTCTGAAATTCAACCTAAGTACTGTGTTCACATATCTGTAATATATTTGATTTTCTGAGTAGCTCCTAAATATTCAACAGTCTTTCAAGTAATAATAAGCAGACTGTAGCAGTTTGGTAATTAGGCTTTGGTAAAAGGACTTCTTACATTTTCCATCAAAAATTCAGGAAAGGACAAGTAAACATTTTCTGGTGACTAAATTCTTCCCATCTCTGTCTGTATCAATAAAAGTAAATCTAAACTTAGCAAGTAGAACAGATCTCTCACTTCCAGGTACAGAGATCATAATCAGTACATAATGTAGGAACAATAATCAGGATATCAAATCATTTTCACAAACTTTTAGCCCATGAAAAGAAAAATGGATTTTGTAGCATGGGATATTAAATCTCCCCAAGACTTTGTTCTATTTATGAGTGCTAAAAGACAATAAAACCCAGTGTAAGATTGAGCTATAGACAGAGATAAGCAATTAAGAGGTTAATAAACAAAATTATTAACAATAAAGCCACCAACAAAATACCCCTGATATTTTTCCTGTACCCTTATTCTAAATTAGGAAAAGAGAAAAAAAAAATGATAAAAGAAGAAAATAAACCACAACAAAACAGACCAAAATCTCTTGGAGGAAGATGATGAAGAAAATAAAAAATCAATTATCTTTGAAGTTAAAATCATTTCACATAAAAATCTTCTTCCGCATGTTATTTTTCCTATCTCTGCACATGGTCTGTCTACAGTAGCTGCTTATGTAGAATGGATAGGATACTCCTTTTCACTCCCACTTGCAGAAACCACTACTTTATGTGATAACTGCTATGGGTTTAGCAGTGCTAAAAAGGAGTGAAGAACAGTGTCACCAAAATATATACTTATTTTAAACAATAAAATTTCTTTGAAATGTTTTAATGCACTTTTTTTGACTACATGAAAAAGTATAATCACACCAACAGATCTTGTTATTTAAGAGCAGTACCATAAACGTGGACATGGTAGTGAGGGACTATGCTTCAGTTAAAATAGGTACATTTGAAAAACTCAAGTGAGTTTAAACTGGTGAAAAGGTGAAATATGCTACAAAAAGAAATCAAACAATTAAAAAAAAACCCCTTGCATACATTATAGGGCTCCAGAGCACAAAGAGAACATTAAAATTTGTTGCAGACTTTTTGATTGTTAGGTGGAAAATGTTTAGAAAAAAAGATTGTTTAATACTTCAAATGCATTTAGAAAAACAAAACAAACAAAATTAAAAACCAAAAAGACAAATACTTAATAGGATGAGCTGCTTTTATTCACTGCAAGCTACAGAATTAGGGTACAAGCATCTGTGTAAAATGTCCATTTTATATTGGTAGTACCAAATTTTTCATACTTTTTGGACACAGAACTAGTTCCAGAATTTAAAAGTCCTGACAAAAACGGTCTTGGAATCAAGAAATAGTGATAGGCAAATCTTGCAAAATTCATCATTGTCAAAAAGTTTGGAAATCTTTGGGTTAATTCTCCCCAGCCTATAGCTATGATGCAATGGGAGTAGGGTAGGGCAGAAACCAAAAAGAAAAGCAAGCAAATCAACAGAATGCACAAGAAACAGTTGCTGTCCTTCCTCACTTGTGGTATGCCTGAAATCATTGTGTTTTGTGTTGAACAAAGTGCAGCTCTGCTTTGCTGTTATGTAGACACCACATTCATTAAGTCTGGTGTGCAATTAAGCTGATGAAAAGGATTCAGTGAGGGCATGTAAGTTTGTTAATACTGAAGGACCAAGTAGTATTTATGAAGGAGCCAATCAACAGCACAACTGGAAAATATAATTTCAGTTCCTTTTATCCAGCTTTCCCAAGAATGTGCAAAAGGAAGCTTAAACAACATCAGTTTTGTTCTCCTTATTCTGGAGTTATACTACTAGTCCCAGTGAACTCCCAAATTTGCAAGGCCCAGAGGTATTTAAAGATATAATATCCAATTTTCAGGTACTCTAAAATAAATATTTGATCATTTCATCAAATTTGCAGACTGAACTATATGGCAGCCCAAGACATTAACTAGAAAGCTAAATGCCCATTAAATGATACTCCATCTAGAAGCATCCAAGTGGGAAGCAAAGTCCAAGCTCATATTCAAAACAGGGTTGACACTGAATCAAGATGAAGTTGCTCAGGCTTTTGTCCAGCTGTCTAGAAAATGTCTGAAGACAGATATTCATACAGCCTATTCCAATGGGTAATAAAACTCGTATGGAACATTTCCACACCACCTGTTATAAACAGCTGCAACATCAACTTACTGTCTTCTGTTCTTCCACCAGGCCCTACTGATTCTAGATCCATGTTTTCTTAAATCTCCATGGTTTCTTAAAAGCAGTAGGAGATGACTGTTAGGCTTGGTACACAAAATATTTTTCCTCCAACCTAGCTTGCCCAGCCTTATCTGGCAGGGCCAGTTCTCCATTTCCAGCTACCTTACAGGACCATGGTTTGACTCAGATGAGTTTGTCCCTTTGAACAGGATGTATCCCATTAAGTACTGTGGATGTTTAAGGATCAAGAATGCTCAAAGTGAACATTAATTGATCTTCTACCACCACTGGAAAGTTCTTCTCCTTCTTGAACCCTGTTTCTGGGCAAAAGCTTTTTAATGAAAGCTGAGGCAGAGAAAACAGTGAGCATCTCAGCCTTACCTGCATCCCCTCACAAGGTCACAAAGTCACCTACCTCCTTTTCTGAGGACCCAGTGCCTCATTCAGCGCACATCTTCTGTCACTCTGACCAAGATGACATCACCCATCTCTCAAGTACAGTGTGAGTCAAGGCCTTTCTGAGTTTCTGGGTCCCTTCACAGTCACTGCCAGCCACAATTCTTGTGTTGCATGCACTCTTCCTTACTAGTGAAACACCTTTCAACCCTGGAGCTGGGCAGGAGCCTGATACACTGTGCAAGTCAGCTATATTATATGAGTATCCATCCTTTTCCGTCAAGAGTCATTCTTCCAGCAGGAAGCAGCTGACAAAAAAAAAAAAAAAATGGTTTGCAGAAACCCTAGGGAGCTTCCAGAGGCAATTCCCAACAGAAATCATAGGATTTTTTGGAAAAAAAAAAAAAAAAAAAAGGAAGCAAATAGGTAAATAAATAAATAAATAAACAAAAAACAAAATGCAAGGAGTGGTCACAGTGTGATCTAAAAAAAAAAAAAATAGTTAAACCCTATGTCTGAACTCTCACAAAAACAAATGCCTCACAAATTGCTACATGGGAAAAACTGTAGAGCTAGGGGAAAACCACTCAACAAAGAATAAAACAAAACAGAGGAGGTTGTACTAGGTTTGTGTGCCAAGGATTTGGTAGTGGGGAGTGGGATGACATCTGTGAGAAGCTACTAGAATCTTCCCTTATATCCACAGTCTCTCTAACTACAGATCTAAAGAAACCCCGTAAAAACTGAAATAGGTAGATAAACAACCAGCTGTCCACAAGTTAAGAAAAAACCCAAACAAAGAGAACCCCAAATGAACAAAGAAAAACAAAAACAAATCTAACAACAATAAAACCACAACCTGAAGCAAAAAAAAACAAAAAAAAAACCAAAAAAACAACCAACCTCCAAAACAAGCAAAAAATCCCATCAAAACAAACAAAAAAAACCAAACCCAACCCAAGAAGAAAATTCTGTGATAGGAAAGAAAAACTTCTGAAAAAAATCGAAAAAACCACCCATAAAAACATGTCCAAATAAATAGTAAACCAAACCTAAACAAAAAACAACCCCTCATGCAAACTCATTAAACCCTCCCCCACCAAAAAAAAACCCAAAAAACCAAAAAAGTAACCAACCCCAAACCAAAAGCAAATAAAATAAAATAAGGAAAATGGAGAAAAGAAAATTGAAATATTAAGGAAGTTCCCTGCAACAACCACTCATGCATATTTCACATAAACAAAGGAGCAAATAAAAGAAGCTTCCTAAGTCAGAAAAATACAAAAGAGGCTACCCAAAATATCTGTATGTCTCAAAAATATCTTTTATCTGCTTGCTTGCAGCATTTTGCACAGCAGGGAGCAGAGAAAGGCTCTGGCAGAGAATGAAATAGCAGTGCCGAATCACATTTCTTGTGTAAGTGTATTTACATGTCTCTTATAACCCTAAAAGAATTAATGAGACAGAAGACAATAAATCTCTTAAGAAATATCTCACCTTGTTCCACAGTAAGGGGATAAACTCTGACAGTGTTTTTAACATGTGTCTGCTAGGAATTTGATCTGCCTCTATAACAATTCCAACTGCATCCAAACTTCCTCTTTTAAATAAATCCTGTCAAGGATTCATCTTACTAAATATCATTGGGATAACTTCCTTGCCTAAACTTTTGCTTCCCGTGACATTTTTGGCCCTGTAGGGTCTGTCCAGCCCCTAGGCGTTCTTCAACAATAAAATTGGTTCCTCACAGGTTCTGTATAACAGCTGCCCATCCAAATACAGATCACTCTGGGCAGGGGCTGGAGTTTGGAGGTCAGCTGGAGGCAGTGTGGCTTAAATGGTTTTTTTTAAAAAACAGCCTTGGGTTCTTATATTTTGGCAAATTATTTATGCACAGAAGTCTATAGTGAATCTACACCTACCTCTGAGAAAGTCAGTTCAGTGTTTCATTAGAGGGAATGGAGAGAAACTGGCCATTTTAGAGCATGACTCGTGAACTATTTTGAATATCTACTTTATGAGATTCCACAGAGATGCCTGCTTTTTCACTGACTGTAAAGCAGTGAAAAACTAAAGTGCAGAAATCAGCTATAAGCATTTAAAGATAGGTGAGATTGCTTTTCAAGAGAACTTCATGATCTCTAGCTGGAAGTACTTACACATATTCTGTACCATATTTGTTACACCTAAAAAATCCCAGATAAGCCCCACTTCAGTAAGTACAAAGACAACTCCTACACGGAAACCCTGTAGATTGTTTTCATAATGACAAGGTAACTGTTTTTCCCAGAAGATGAGGAGACAGAAATTTCTAATACATTTTTCTACTGTCTTCTGGAAAGTTCTGAAATTATAGAAGCCTCTGTGACTTCTGTGTTTTTCTGTCTATCTTAACTAACTGAATATTTTGTCACGGGTTATAGGGGCTATGATGAACTCCTAATTGAACCAAGAGATCATTGTCAAACTCAAAAACATACAAAGCAGCTTTTGAAGTGAATGGGCTGGCTGCAACATTCTGATCTGCCTGCATTTTATCAGGGAAAGAAATAATTATGTCAAAACCTGTGGTGAATCTTCTTTAAGAAGCATCATTTATTCACAGGTCACACAGACAGCAACAAATTTTTAATGCATCTGTGAATAAAAAAGGAGTACCCTGTAAGCAACACAACATAATTTGTTGTAGACTTGGAAGAGGCGATGGAAAGTCTGCCCTATATTCATGCCCTGTTTATTTGAAATCCACAGTATAAAGCAAATAAAACCTACAGGAACAGAGAAGCCGGGAAAAATTCCTTCTTGCTTGCTTATGTCTGCAAAGTTGCAGACATTTGTGAGGCTGCATACTCAAGTTTTAATCATCAGTGCATTTAAAAAGACCGTGGATGCATCTGTTTCAAAAAACTTCAATAACTTTTTGGTAGACCGTGGATGCATCTGTTTCAAAAAACTTCAATAACTGGCATTAGGGACCTAAGGCATTAGGTCCCTAAACTTCACTACCAAGATAATTTTGGTGGAGTTTTCTTCAAAACAGTAGATTTTAACACATAAATTTACAGTACTTCCTATATATTTCCTATATTGTATTGTTATTTGTATTGTTATACAAGGAATGTGAAATTCCTGAAAAAATTTTGACCTTTTCTTTATGCATTTCTAGATTAATTTTTTGCTGTTAACAGTCTATATCAGAAAGAGTTTTAGCAAATAAATAAACAACAAAAAATTAAATAAAACCCCAAAAGTCCCCATAACACCAAAAACCAAATTAAAAAAAAAAAATTCCCCGCAATCCAGTTAGATATGGCTTCTCATAACAGTAACCCCAGTATTTCCTCACTCAGTGATAAATACATATCTTCATTGAATCAACATAATATAACTCCTGTTTTTAGCCTACAAAATAAAACTGCATGAAAAATGACCGACTACAAAACTAATTCAGTCCCATCCAAAGGATATATCCTAGTAAAAGGGGGCTTGAAATTGTCTCAGAGAGAACAAGGGGAGAGATGTTAGGGAGCAAAAGATACATGGATGTGAAAAAGCAAGTTAAATGGTAGTAGGGCAACTTAGCATTTTTCATAAATCAGCAATGACCATTTTAAATGTAAAGAAAATGTTCTTATTATTTATCATATTAAACCATACACATCAATCAAAAAATGCTACTGAACAAGAACAGAAAGACAGCCAAATCCATTAGCTAAAAGGTATGTATACAAATAGGTGAGACCTAAGTAAAGAACTGATATCTTTAAAACCATAAGCCTCAAAAAATTCCTTAGATGTCAGATAAAATTTTCTTAGTTTCTAGCAGAAGTTTATAATAAGATTTGAGTGCTGACTAGTTCTTTGTTCCCAAAATGTTTGCCAGAATCATTAAGCTTATCTTCCTTGACTAAGTTGATCTAACTGGTTTCAGCCAGTCTAGCAGATCAATTTCTGCTAGAAAATACAAAATACAAGGGCAGCTGTGAATACTGCTACACTGTTTAATACTGCACCCGTCTCGTTTAGATCTCAGTGCAGGTTTCTTCTCAGGATGAAGATAATTAAATTCACACCTCTCGTCCCAGGTGAATGACATCCACCAAAGGGAGGAGCAATGGAATGTAGAGTCATCCTAAGGTATAAACCAACAGTCTCAAGGAGACCATATGATAATTTTCAGGAGGACTCATGCCAGATACATTAAATCTATGCTGCAAATCAGTCTCACATACCTGCAGAGTCCAAGTCTTCTAATTGTCTGAGCAGGCACAAGCAATCCCTCAGCATATGCATTTCAAGAGCAAGATTAGGACAGGCTGCCCAAAAGGAAATGCAGCTGGGACACTGCTGCATGTGCAAAACACTCTGACCTTCTAACACTGTAAAAGGAAGCATTCACAGCTTCCTCATGGGGCTGTTTTACTTTACACCATGTCATAAAACTCTAAGCAGCTCTCCGTGAGAAATGCTGAGAACACCCCCTAGGGGTTTTAGTTACTTCTTTTCATGAGATAGTTTTGTATTTTATTATTTTGTAATTTAGATTATATTGTATTAAAGAACATATTCTGTAGAGAATTTATCCTACAAGTGTGAATGGACATCCTAGTTTTCTTCATAGATGGGTGCTTTAAAGATGATGGTGAAGTGTCACATTCACACTTGATTTTTTTCATTAAGAAGCTAAGATTTTCAAGCTACATGAGCTTTTCATATCACAGCTGAAGGAACATTTTTCCACAAGAGATGATAACATGATAACATGCTTACAGTTTCTTTCATCCAAGGGTTTAGTAACATCTAGGTACCCACAAAATATTTCTAAGGTGTGTATGAAAGGTGATCAAGGGTGTTCAAGTAGGTAATATATAATTGTGTATGCATCATTTATATTGTGTATAGTTTGTATTTTATAAAAAAGTAAAGGTTTTCAACCAAGAATGTGTTATCTGACCAAATAAAGGTGTCTTGAAATGAAATTCTGCTTTCCCTGAACAGGAAAGAAGTATTCCTTGTTTTGTTACAATGCCCAAAAGATAAGTCTCTCTTAGACCCAGCAGGGTATTTTTCTACATGTAAATTCAGCTGTCACTTACTGTGGCATGTTAGATAGTTGCTTATCTTTGGAACCTTGTGTTGGAAGTTCAGGTCAGTACATAGAACAGATTCCTAAAAGGTGAGGACCAGAATCAGTATGAAAATGCTTGAGGTCTAAATTTATTGCTTCATTTTTCATATGATTCCTTCTCTTAAAGAAAAATAAAACAAGAATGTGGTTGTGCTGGGCTCTGACAGCTGTTCACTGATTGAAATATCATAGTTCATAAGGTAAGCTAAAAGGAGAGATGGCTGTCAGTATAAATGCATGAAAAATTATATTTATATTTTTACTTTAATGAAAGAATAAATAGACCTGATACACATAATCAGAGTGATAATCTTGTATATTTATACCAAGCTATATAAAAAGAAATATAATTTCTAGCTCCATGTCAATATTTTTTCCCTCTTCATTTAGATATAAAGTGTTATTTAAATACAGGATGTCTATTCAGCTGAGCAGCCTTCAGTCTGATATGATCAGCTGCAAAAATTCTGTATGGGAGAGGACTCCAGCAGGTCCAAGTGTCCACATCCTGTCTTCCCACCTGACCTCTACACAGACTAGTAGCAGAATTTGTGGATATGTTTCCCCAAGGGACTGTTGTTTTTACTGCTTACTGCTTTCTATGTTAAATCATTGGGATAAACCACCAGTGGGTTGTTGGGGTGCCTTTTCATGTCTCTCTAAACTAATATAAACGGTTATTATTATGAATATCATTGTTGTTGTTGTTTTGCTGTTATTATTATTATTGTTATAGTTGCTATTTTTATCATTGTTATTGTTATTATTATATTCACTGTAGTTATACAGGTTATGACCAGCTTTTTGTCTCCTATGTGCAAGGCTCTATACACATTGCTGTTGTTTAGAGTTTCATTTCTGCTTCTTTGTTTCTTTCTTGTGCATGTCTAGAAAATATAGTCTACTGGTTTTGCATAAGCCACACCTATGATTATTATCTGTGTTTTGTTTCTTTTACCCAACCTATAACAAAACTTCCTTGTAGGTTAAATCTAGGCAGATGTAGTCAAGGTCTTACTTCTCTCAGTCGTGCTTTTGAGTAACCTTCCTTCCATGAAGTTTCAGAATAGGCCAAGAATAGTATAAAAAAACCTCCTTCATATGGCTTTTTTATTCCTTTAGTTCCAACTACATAGAGAAACACTCAGAAAACATAGTTCTTGGTTATATAAAAGCTTGATTCCAAGTTTAGAAGTGGTGAAGAAATACTTTTGTGCCTTTTCTTTGTTTTAACGTGAACCAATTTGTGTTTGGTTATAAATAGCTCTTAAAGGGCCACCAAAATTCACTTTGTTCACGGTGTCAATTCTGAAAAGTGTTCTAAGGACCAAAGAAGGTTCTTATACATGATTCCCACCAAGAAAGACTAGGATGTCCAGCTTCTACAAACGCCATCAAAGTTCAGTAAGCATTCCTCAGCTGTAAACACATATATGGCCAAAAAAGATATGTCTGATTACTCTATATGGTAAAGGAATGAAGACTCTATTCAAATCTTATTAAAAAAAAACCCCAAACTGTAGAATTCAGGCAGGTTAGTCTCACTGGAAGTCCAACTAAAATACATGGATTACTCTTTGTGGAACACTCCAAAGGATGTGGTTTTTTCTTGACCTTCACACCTGGATCAATTTGGAATAACTGAAAAAGACTGTGGAAAATGCTTTCATATTTTGTAAAGAAGTAAATTGAAATTGTAAACTGGGATATCATTATCACCTCAAGGCCAGGAAAAAAGCAAACAATGTAGCAAAGTAATTGACTATCTCAGTAAAATGCTGAAATTTTCAAAGCAGTATAAATACTCATTCTTATGTCAATAACTTAAGCGCACAATGTTTTTATTACCTCACTTTTACTTAATATCCTAATATAAGCTTCAATTCTTGGTCTAAAATTGTCTTTTTTCAGCTTTGAAGAAGGAGCAGAGCAGAGCATTTAACCCCTATTGGGAGACTGAGTCTTCTGGTCTAAGTGACACATTGCTTTAATTTGCTAAAGCCCAAATATGATTTTTTATGCACACCATGTAGCTATCAAGCACATGTTAAGGCAGAGCAAAGCTTGGATTTCCATTACTCAACATATCAAAGAAGACTCCAATTACATTACTCATAGCTTACTTATATTAATATTAATAAATATATTAAAGATGCTCAATTACACATTGCAAAATCAGTTCTTTCAAAGAAAGAAAGAAAAAAGAAAGAATGAAAACAAAATTCAAGCAATCGAGTCATTCTTAAATGATGATTTCAATTTATATGCCAGTGATTATCATGTTCTTTTAGTCAGCAAACTACTACTTGTCTGTTTGCAAACTTTTTTTTTTTTTTTTTTTATTAGGGAGATGGTTACAAGCAGGTGATCAGTTTGAAAGAAAATTCTTTCTTTTAAAATACTCTTGCTGTAAAAAGTTGTGGAGAAAACCCAGCAGAGGTCCACTATTGAGGACTAAAAAGATCCTCAATAACTCAGAGCAGGGAAAAGCATTGACTTTTTCTGCTTTTTTAAACCAGAATTCTCTAAGTATATACAATATTTGGTAGAGGGAATTTCAGGGAATAGTGTGAGATTTATTCCAAAAATAGATATCAAGCATTTTCTGAAAAAGAGTAGCAAATATGAAATGTGGTTGATATATATTTGAGTACAGTCAGTAAATGAGATACTACTGGCAACAATGTGTCCTAAAGCCTTTTCATGGATATATTATGAAGCAAATAACAAATGGAGGATGCGCAGACAATCATTGGAAATTTGTTCAAGAAAGAATTCCCAAACAGCCACATGTTTAAAAGCAGTGGAAGGGCAATAATTCTGCACCTTAATTCTAGCAGTGGTACAGATATTCATCTACGCTCAGAGTATAAGTTCAGATTTGTTATTATTGCTGTTACTACCTGCACCTCACAGTTTTATAATCAGTTCATTCTGGGAAAATCAATGCTATCTGTCAACACACACATTTTTCCTATAAAACCAAGCAGCAGTCTCTTAGGCCTCCTTTTGGTAAGCAATCTCTATCTTAAATCTCTACCCTACTAAAGATATTTAATTGCAACCAACGTTTTAAATCACCCATCACACCTAATTTGGCTGAAATTCATACATATGTTGAGATATTTTTCTTTTGCTACTTGAGATAATAGAATCTAATTATTATTGACTCAAAGCCTGCGAGATTTAAATCATTCACCTTAGCCTTTCATCTTATCTGATCATCTTTAGACAATATTTTAGGGTTTTCTCAGCAAGTAGCAATTTATTTACTTTTCAGTGAGATAATGCTTTCTTTTTTGCCTGCCCTCTTTCCCCCTCTGTTTTTTTTATCTCACTCTTCCTCATTGTTTCTCACCTCTTCTTGTGTCTCATTAGATTTATGGCATCTTCTGTAGGGGCAGAGACATTAAACCTGAAGCAAGGAACTGTGTGCTTTCAAAGTTATTCTAAATGTGTTTTTACAGAGAGAAGTTGCAAAGATGAACTGTCTTTCTCCCCAGTAGAAAGAAAATTCCTCAGCCATGCTAGTTGACAATGATGAAAAATTGAAAAGAGAGGAAAGCTATTTGCAAGAAAACTTCTGGCAGGAAGACAAGTCTCCTCTTGTGATTCATATCTTCAAGGAAATCACATAAATCCAGCAATGAGACAGGATTCTCTCCACAGGAGACACTAGGATATTAGCAGTGCTGTAGTGGCATGTAGTACAGCAATTTATAGCCATTAAAGACTTGGATATTTAGATCTCTCATAGTAAAGAATGTGCTGAAGTTAATTTTTTATTTAAAAGAATGTGAAATGAATTTCCTTTTTTGCATGTGTTAAAAATACACACCTAAGGTAATAAGATTCAAATCACACTCAAAGCAATCTCTTCTGCACAGGTACTGTACATAAGAAAAAATACCATAAGTTAAACTCTTAATAAGATACCACTTCCCTCACCAATAGCATAAGATACCTTCAGCTATTTTAAGACAGAATTTCCCTTGACTATTGAAAATTGCTGACTAACTATCCTGTTGGCTTTTCTCCTTCCTGGTATTTTTTCAGACAATCTGTAAGGTTGATAGGGGAAAGGACATCTATAAGAGTAGGAGGAAAAAAATGTCTATTTTAATGCAGTGGGAAGAGATGTCTTGCAGATTCTTCCAGAATACTAATGTGGCTCCTGACCCCATGTTCTGATTCTCAAATAAGGAATGCTTCTCCAGTAAGGACCAGAAACTTACTTTTTTACATCTATGGACATACTTTGTAGCACCTTTCCAGCTGTTATGTTTACTGTCCATCTGCATCTTTTACAGCCTCCAGAAATCCCTTTGTTTTTCCATCCAGGTGTCAAGATGATGAATTGTCCTTCATCATTCACCTCACATAGCTGAGGGCTATTAATGCAGACCTAAGAAGGTTTACACATCTTAGAAGCAGTAAGAACTAAAATTTCTGAAAACCTATAAAGGTACTGTCTCATCGTATTTTTTTGTTAACACATCTTGACAGTAGTGCAAATTTACTACTATGGAGCTATAGTGAGTACTCAAAGGCCAAATTAATTAATACTTTAAAGCAAGATGAACTGGATTTATTACTATTCATAATGGACGTGCAGCATAAATTGTTTAATAGAAATCTCTATTTTTCCTTGAAAAATTTTTATAACACAAGTGATGTGAAAAATTCTCACAACATCCTACATTTCCTCTCTTATTTTATGAAGTAGCCTAAGATAATTCATTTTGGAAGGGAGTTTTGATAGCAGCCATAGTTCACCTTCTAGGGGCAGATCAAATTGCTGGGGGCTTTGTTTATCTAGGCCTTGAAAGTCTCCAAGATTTTAGGATTTCAGGGAGAAGAGATGGAGAATGATGTTGGATGAAAAGGATAGACAACACACCACATTTTGTGAGCTGGGAGGTTCCAGTATTTCATTAAGTATATAGTAGTGCTTTTCACCCCTATATCTAGGCAAACAATCTCTATATGAATGCATTAATTATCTGTCATTCTTTCACCATAAATCTCACTAAAAAGACAAATCCATCTTAGTTATAACTTTACAGATGAGGAGCTGCTGTTTGGTGGTCACCAAACCATCCCTTCTCCAGGTTGAACAGGAACAGCTCCCAATCTCTTAATATGTGCTGGAGCTGCTTGGTGGTTCCCAGCTGACCTAAGTAAAATTTATCAACATCTATTTGCATTGCTGGGCTCTCAACTAGATACTGCATTTGAGACACTTTCTAATCTATGATATGTAAAAGGGTATAATAATGTAAAAGGGGAATTGAGTGTTCCTGTTGATAACACCAAGGATGCTGGTTTTTTTTCTGCCAGCCATGCTGCTGACACCACAACCCCAAGGCCTTTTTAAGCAGAGCTGCTTCCCAGTCAGTCACTCCCCAGTCTGTTTCACTACAAGTTAATCCATCCCCTGTTCCTCCTGCATATCTGTTATAAAGATCACAGAAGCCATAGGACACATGTCTGAGGAACTCCACTTGTAAATAGAGTGTTCCAAGTGTTGAAAAAGTCAAGGTAAATGACACCTGTGTCTCTATCTGCAGACCTAGCCATTTCATCATGGAAAGCAGTGAGGTTGCTTAGGTGTGATTTAGCCTTGGTACATGCATGCTAACTTTTCTAGTCACCTTCTCCTTCACATGCTCAGAAATGTGCCCCAAGAGTATTTTCTCAGGTACTGAAATGAGAATGACCAGCCTGTATTTTTCCGGGTTGACCTTCTTGTCCTTTTCTGAAGATATGTAGAATATATGCCCACCTGCAGTCACCAGGAACACATCCTGAAACGTATGACCTTTCAAGACAGAAAAAAATATACCTTTCAATTATAGCTACCAGCTTGGTCTGCAATTTCAGCCTCATCCTACTTAGTAGATGCAAACATATATAGTATTCTGAAGGAAATTCATTCAGCCACTTGATTGCAATTATCATTATGAATTTTTTTCCATCTCTCTGTTTTTCAATTGGGAATTTATCATCTGCTCTGATGGAACTAAGTAAAGAAGGAAAACCCAGTCTGAAGTTCAGTGAATGTAGAACTTATTTCTTCATATTCTAGACTAGGTAAAGCAGTTACATAAAAGGATAATCACGGTTAGTGTTGAGTCTTTCATGATAGTAATACTCATTACATTAAGAATCAAGCAAAGATTTTGTTTTCCCATACATTTTAAAATGAAGGCACAGTCCCATCCTGAAGAGGGGATCTATGTGTTTTACAACAAAACTATCTGCAGGACATAAAGAAACAACACAAAATATGCCATTATATAAGGAGCATGTAGAGATCACAAACCTGTGCTAGATGTTATATGGATCTCTGATGAAAGATAAGAATGTACAGAAAATCATGCTTTCCTTCTTCTCATGGGCTCAGTATAAAGAGGTTTGTATAGATGTGTATGAAATACTTGGTGCAGGCACACAGGCGTTGGGTCTATTTACATAACAAAATGCTATAATGACAAAAGAACTGATGGCACATAAACCATCTTGGACTAGAAAAAAAATAGTTCTGCCTTTTCAGTGTTTTCAGGTTCAGTGGTTCACAAACTCACGTGCTCCAAACATTTGTAAGCTTGGTTATGTGGACCATTCATGCCTTTTCTGTCTGTGACATTCCTTTTTTGCTCTGCATAAACATGTCTTGTATTCTAGTGGTTTGAACAAGTTGAAACCTCCTGATGATCAATGCTATCACATGGTTTTGAGTTTCTGCATAAAAGATATATATACTTCGCTGTAGTTACTATGCACATGCATGAGCAAAATAATTTTTCTTCTCTTACTGTATTTTGAAAAAAATAATGAGAAACATCTGTAATGAATTCCATCCCATATGTTTGTAACTTCAGGTATAAACTGACCTAAAAATAATTCCGTATCTTATAGGACTCTGAGACACAAAGATTAAAATTTATTTACATTGTCACCTTTATATAACCATAAACATCTGTTTGTGTACATAATGGATATATATAATGTATATGCATGTTGATTCTTCCTTTATCTTCTTTTTAGCCTCTCTAGGCAGATGAAGAAACATATATTTTCTATTTAATTGCTACAAAATTGAAACTTCCGAATTCTATTTACTGTATTCTGGATTTTGGTTTAAATAAGTGACCAAGGGATATGATTTCAGTTAAGCTCTCCACAAACTTGGATGAACAAAAGCCAAATTGAACTGCAATTTCTTTATAGAAATGAAGGAAAAAACAAACAAACAAACAAACAAAACAAAAACAAAACCCAAAAAAACCAAACCAAACAAAACCAATCAAAAAACCCAAACACAAAACACAACAAAAAAATCTCAAAAAAAACCTCCAAAGAAACCTTCCCCCCAGCTCCCTGAAAAAGAAACAACAAAGGAAAGAAATATCTTTGTTTTTTTGCCTAATTTGGCTAATGTTGTCCACATGATGTATATTAGATCTGTGAAAGGAGAGAGCAAAATTCAATCATTCCTCAGGCAACTGGGCTGGTTTGTTGTTTCACTGATTTATCAATCCATAATGCTGGAGAGAGCAGGGGAAATGGGATTATAATCAAATAACCTTGTTCCTTATAAATAAAAGTGTTAATTAGCATTTTAATTGTGGGACTTGTGCACTGTGGATGGCATGGTATATTGTTCTCAGCAGCACAGCACTTTATTTTGAAGTGCCCAATAAGTTAACATTAAATTTAATTACTTGCTCTTCTCATTATGCTTATTAATATATGAAAAAATGAACAAAATATATGGATAGCTCAGGGCAAAACATGTTGTTCCCTCTTGTAGAACAGCAAGCTTCTCAAACGTTTGACATACAGACTGATAAAACCCAGGAAATGTTTTGGTCTTCAGGTGAAATATGCTGTCTTCCTTCTTTACCTGAAAGTCCCGTGCTTTTCCAGGGAGCATCTAAGTCATGTCTCAAAAATCTCCTCTCAGAATTCTAACAGTCAAAATAGATTTGTTCAATCTACTTATCCCTTAAGTCATGCATCTAGATACAGAATTTCATGTGAGGGTCTACACTGAAAAATTGCAAACAGGAATCCTTAGCAGAAATCATCCAAAAGTGCAAGTGGTGTTTTTTGTTTGGTTGCTTTGGTTATTTTTCAATTATTATTTTTCCCCATCTCATGAGATCTTACAATGAAAATGCAAAGAATATAGAAAAAAGGACAGAATTTATTCTCCCAATAATGGAGGGTGTGGTACTGATAGGAGGTTGGGGTCATTTACAGTCAAGTATCTAATTATCAACAAGGTAAAACTTAAAGCTACTATCAAATATTAACATATCTTAATCCATTTTCTTTAGTTTGTTGTAGTGTGTTTTGTTTAGTTTTATTAGTATGTTTATTGTTTGATTTGTGATTCTGTAACTCCCTTATGTTGTCCTTTCTTTGCCTTTAGATTGGCACAGGTTTCTCATTTTGTATCTTATGTTTCTAAAACTAGACTTGCTCCCTCATTGTTATTTAGTTTAGTTAAGTGTTGATTGTTTTTTTGTTACCTAGCTACTCCCTGCCAAGTTTAAACCTCCTCCCCTTTCCAGGTGTTAGCCCCTCTTGTCCCTATTCCCCAAAACTTTCTTTACTCCTCCTTCCATTAAATGCCAATCTCTCCCCAAACCCGCCTTCCCCCAGGAACTTCCCCGTCAGTTTTGTATTCTTTCAAACCCCAGTAGTTCGCTGAAGCTGTCCTCCTCCCTTGAAACTCTTCAATGGTTTATACATTGTATTCCCGCCTTGTACTTTACCTCCAGTTCTCCCGATCAGTTAAAGATTGTGTCCTCCCCTGAGACCTCCCCTGCTTTCTAAGCTATTTTTTGCCCTAAACTCGGGGTCCTGGGACCCTGGGGAGGGGAGTTTTACCATCAAATAAAGTTACCCCAGTTCTACCCCAGGACCCGTGCTGCTGCTCTTTTGTTTCTGCTCTTCACCTCCACTGTTAACTGGGGCCCAGCGGAGCCAGGAAGAGGGGGGGCTCTGTCGTGCCCGCTGTCACCATCTAGCCCGGACTTGCGACATTAGTTGGCTTTGGTGTATAAGTAAGGGTCCTGCTTCCCTTCATTGAGATCTATCTGTCTCAGCCTGAGTGTTGGCACATATTTTAAGTAATGTAGAAGTACTCCCTTCCCAAAGACAGATTACAATCAAGTGAATCTCCAGCACCTATGAATTATGAAGATAAACAAAGGTAAACCTTGTCCCACCTTGATTGCAGTGAACTTCACTGTACTGACCCCATACTAACAGCTATGGGATAAGTTTCAAAAAGAGAGGGAATTGGAATTCATAGGGGCTCTTAGACCATTCAATGGTTCAGTAACCCTGGCATTAATTTATAAATTGCTTTTGCTTTCAAAATACCATGCACAGAAGACTATTCAAGTAGCTTAGGGAATACAGCTGCCTTCACCTCTAGTCTTTATTTAAAAAGATCTGACCTTGCTGTGTTGAGTACCTGCCATTAATGTCAGTAAAGAGCTATCTCAGAGGGGAAAACAAAGATAAAACCTGCTAGATAATTGTGAGGCAACAAATGTGCTAATTTTTCTCTGAAAAAAATATTTCTATTAGACTGTATCTACCTTTCCATTCAATTCGTTTAGGCTGTGCAAGAAGAAACCAATTTCTTATTAGAATGTTAATAGAAAAGATACCTTGCAGTTACTTGCATGCTACATCCAGAAATCAAAAAAGAAAACAAACATGTATGGAAAAACACTGATTCAAAGAAAGATAGGTTTGGGAAAGGCATCAAGGAAGTTGTCAGTCCATGGGAGGTCAGGTGCAGCATCCCTGGAAACTTTATTTACTTAACAAAAAGTCTCTATCCATTACTGGAAAAAAACACAAAATAATATAATTTAAGGAATAAAAGTAGAAGGGAGATATAAACTGGAAAGAACCTCTGCAGTTCATCCAGTCAGCTTTGCTTCCCACACAGTTAAATTCAGTGTTAGAACAGGGTACTCAAGGCCTTGTCCAGTCAAGACTTATATCACAAGATTTCCATAGATACTTCTAGACTAGGACTTTCCTGGAGTTTTCTCTGGCTTTATGAAAAAAACTAATTTTCAGTATCTTTTATCACTGCATTTTCCATCCTTCTGAGTTTTGGCCTAATTTCTTTAGTTTTCCTTTGCTGTCAATGTCTTTACAGGTGTTCTTGTAGTCTCTCAGACTCCAAATCTAACTTCACCCCTTCACACCTGAGTAAAGTTTCTGTGTTCCTCTCACACATCTCAGATTTCATCTTCTATGAATTTCTTTTTTTGCATCTCAACCCAGGAAGGTGTTCCCTGTGCAGCCTTCCTTCTGCTACTCCTGCTTAAATTTTGCATATCAGAATGGTCCCTTTCTGAGGGCTCATGAGGATGTCCAGGAAGATCAGACACATTTCCTGCGTCCTTTTGCCCTGCAGAGAGCCTCCCATGGGACTTCAACAACTGGTTCTCAGGAAAACCTTTAGCTCTTCTGAAGCCGAGATAGTAATTCTGTTTGCCCACCTCGTTTCTCTCATGATCTTAAATTCATCCACCTTCCTGTAGCTGACATGGCTGTAGCTGATGCTAATAGTGACCACTGTGTAGGCTACCACAGTGTAGGCTGTAGTGACCACTGCTAACCGGCAGAAATATTTTATCAGTCACCTAATTGTTTCTATATCAAGAAAGTGTAATTAGCACAACCCAGATATTTGCCACCTAGCTTGCATCCAGACATTTTACCCACTCAGTAAATGTCAAAATGTTGTTGTGATAATCATGAAACCTACACTGGAAGTTAAAAAACATCTTCCTCTTCTTTTTGCAGGGACTTGTCAATATATCACTGACACTAGTATGTCCTCTAGTTTGAAGTCACAAGCCTGGGATCAACTCACAGCCTTTACTATGACAAAGATCCATGCATTCAGACAGTTTTCCTGTGTAAGAAATAACTCCCGTTTCCCAGGTTTTCTGCCACCTGTTTCCATCAATGGCAGCACTTCAGTTATTTGAGCTCTATTATCTTGTCTTTTTGGAAGCTGTTCCTTCCCAGCTGTCACGAGGGCACTATGCCCTTTATGTAAGCACACATCTGCAGTGGAAAAAAGCCTTCTCATTTAGCCAGAAGTGACAATTTCCATCCTCTGCCTAACCCCACATAGATGTGGGGTCAACTCTCTTTCTATGTAGTGTTCTGGAAGTTCACCAGCTGTAAATAGATGAAAATATTCTGTATATAATCAATCTGGAAACTTAAAATAGAAAATATATGTAATTTGAATCCTAAATTCAAGCTTTAGGCCAGTAAAGCAGGGAATCAAAAATCATCAAATCCACAAAAAGCAAAATAATTTGAGAAGGCTTCTAGAATCATAAGAATATATGCAGATGATGCTATCTCATAGTACCACATGCACATTAGTTAAGAGGTTATTTAAAAGGTGAGGTCAGTGAGTTGGATTTCATTTCTGAATTCATGAGAATAATATACCTGTTATACATGGAATTGGAAATAAACTTCTGATTAGATGATAATACAGAGTAGTCATGTATGAACACTAATTAAAATAGATATAAATAATTATATGGTATATAATAAACATTGTAAAATGTTGCAGAAAAATTCCCATCCCTAAAAGAAATTCTGTCCTTCTTGGACATATGACTGAAGGAACATTGCCCTTTGGAGGAGAGAAAGAAAAGACTGAGAAGAAAGAAATTTTGCTTTCTCAAAATATTTAGCATTACAAATGTATCAATCTGGCTTGATTTTCAATCAGGTTAATTTTGTTTGGAGTTAAAACACTGCTGTTATGTATCGAGTCAAAAATGCCTAGTCACAAACGAATTCCTAACATAGAGGCCAGTAAGTGCAAAGACAAATACTGACGATTTTCTGATATACAAGACTGGATGATGATCTGCATAATGAAAGATTGGGACAGTGATATAACACTCAAATTATAATTTTAATTTCCTTTTACTTCTTTCTTCAGGAAAGAAAGAGCTTAGTTGCAGGAGAGCTGTAAATGGTTTCAAAATGTTAATCACCAATTAAGTGATCATAGTTATGACTCCCTGCTAATATCCCCATGGGTTAAAAAACCCCTGAACAGTAGTCCTTCATTTTCTAGGTGTAGCACTTTTACTTAAAAGAGTGAGGAACTTCTTTTTCTATGACAATACTGTGAGATGATTCCTACCATTAATTGGACTGTATGCTTTGGGGCTACTGCCTTCATTTACTTTTAAATCATAATTAACTTATAAAGAAAATACACAAATTTTAGTGCTAAAATTTATCTTAGCTGTCTTAGTCTTATCAGTATACACATATATAAAATTGAAATTACCTTCACTGGGATGCACAGGTTTATATATATATTTGGTTAATGGCAAGTTTGAAGGTTTGATCTCCATATGGGCCATTCATTTAAGAGCTGGACTTGATGATCCTTGTAAGTCCTTTCCAACTCAGAATATTCTATGATTCTCTGATTTACCTTGACAGTATAAGAACAAAAAAATGGTAAATTTTTCCACAAAAATCTTAGCACATAGTTTTTCAGTTTAACAGACATAATAGGAAATATTACTTATAATGAGATTTATGATGAGAATCTGCACTTTTCACAGTAGATTTGTATACAGTGCATCTGCATAAATTATAAACAAATCATCAATTTTACTCTTAATTTTGTGGAAAAAAATTATTTGTTGTTACTTTTTAATTGGAGTTATTAACATTTCATGAATGAAATGAAAACAAATGGAGGAAGTGAAGTTACTCATCTTTAAAGAGAGCATTCCCACATTTCTCTTTTTCATCCATCTCTAAAACATTAAATCACATCATTTCTTGCAGAATGTATTCACAAAGACTTGTTAAAAATACCATCAAAATTAAATGTTACATTTTTCACGTAAATTCACAGATTACAGACATTTTCTTAAAAAGCTAAACCTAAATTTGTTTCCAAGAAAAAAATGTTCTGCTTAAATAAGAGAGTTTCTCTTTGAATTGTTATTAACTTCAAATCATTTCTCACATATAGGGAAGAAAATCACATGTTCCAAAACACTTCAATTTAGTTAGTTACCATTTAAATTATTTTTGCAAGTAATCAACAAAAAAAGTTACTTCAAGAAGCACTTTTAAAAGTTTAAGTAACAATTCACTCATATTCACCAGTCACTTAATTGGTGACTGGCAGATTCAGCCACAGCACCTTGTTCTCAAGATAATGTAAGAGGATTTTCTATGTCATAAAATGATTAATTTGGCAAAACATAAGGAACAATACTGACATTATTTATGAAAATAATTCTGTATAACACTAGTATAGGTAATGGGTTTTTAAAATATCTTTTAGTAGCGGAAATCTGGAGTACCAAACCTCTTATTGATCAATCATAATTTAAATGTAAAAAAATACTGCTGTGCATATAACATAGAATGTAGCATTTTCATCTCAGCTATACTTCCATAATTGAAAATTAGAACAAATTGTTAATAGAAAATTTCAGCAAAAGCAGTATGAGGTGTTTGTCCTCAGGAAAATAAGATTTTAATTTTATTCAATTTCCTTAGATGATATTGTTATGTGTTTGAAAATAGGTTCACTCCTTGAAGTAAAACAACAAACAGACAAGCAGGAATTTTTTTCCAAAGTGTAGTAATTCTTTTTCTATCAGTTGAAACTAAAGATAAATATTTCTTTTGTTTTCTGTTCAAGAATTTCACGTCTATTTTCGTTAATTTTCATCAAGTTTTTATCACCACTGCTATTTTATTTATTGAACATTTAAACCTGTTTTCTTCTTGTAAAATATTACATTTTTACATCTGAGATGCATTTCTATTGTATTGGTTTTATTCTATTGATAAATGGTCACAACTTCCTATGGAGGTGGGAAGGTATTTGATCAAACAAATCAGACCTGTATTTGATTGCGTATCTTCATTTTTACTGTGCAAAACAGAGTGTGGAGCAGGTACAAAGCAGTTTTTCTATTAATTGCATGCTGGATGTCAAGATGAATACGTATCTAGAAATGCCAAAGAAAATCTATACCCCCACCCCCAAAACCCAACCAACCGAAAAAAAAACTCCACTATATTAATGTGCATAAATGGAAGTCAGGCTTACAAGATTTATTGAGTAATTCTTTCACCTTGCCCAGCCCTGAATGGGTTTTGGTGGAGTCTGATGTTCTGTAACATAAACAGAAATAAGTAAAAAAATGATAACAGAATGTCATTAAACATGCCATAAAACAAAATAGCAGAATTCATGGTCTTATTTATTTTGAAGGTATGCTCGTCTTCTAATATGCTTCAACTCCTTCAAACTGAAAGGTAATAGTCTCTTTTCTGTGTGAAGTGGATTGCCTGAAAAGATGTATTTTCTCCTGGAGGGCAAGTTAGGCAGAAATTAGTCATCAGTGATAAAAAAGCCCCAATTGCTATAGCTTTGTCATCAGGAATGACTGTTCCAAGTCTCTTTCAGCCTTATGTGTCAGTCTTTGAGGATGTTCTGACCCCAGAGTCAGATCAGTCTCCACCATCCCATTACCATGGCTTTACTACGTACTTACAGAGCTCTGTCCCAACTCTCATCCCCATCCCAGCCCTGTTCCCTTGGTGAGTGCTACAAGGCAGAGCTCTGCTCAAGAGAGGGAACAGCATTGCTGGCCACATGGCACACCATCACTGAAATGGACAAGTGCTCCTATGGCTTTGTAAATGTCTCATCAGTAAATATAACATTTTTTTATGCTACTATGCTATGTCATAAAGGAGGACATGACGTCTCTTAGGTAGATGGAGATCTCTCAGTCATCAAACAGTTATGAAATTTTTATTTTCTAAAGACCACCGGCTGAAAATTAAACCATCTGGAGGTTCACTTTAACTATCATCAGAAAAAACTAACAACATAACTGCCAGAAAGTTGTAACTCCTAATTATTCTATTTTGTGAAGAGGCACAAACCAGTGGAAAATGTTCATAAATATCTTCTAAAGATACTTGTTCTGATACAGCATTCATTAACAATACATGTAAATTAAGATGTAAAAAATATATTGTCCTGAACTCCTAGATTTTCAGACACTTATTATTTATTGCCCAGGGATCTCACCTGGCTAAGACATATCGATAATCTTACCTGTGCATGCAGCCAAACAGGCCTCTTTCCCATATCCTCTGTTGGAAAGGAAAACAAATTGCTGTCTAAGCCATTCTTCTTCTGTCACGTAATTAGTGGAATACAGACAGCCTGTAATTTCCAAATATTTTCATGAATATGAAGTAACACCTTCATTAACAGGGCGTGGTATATAATATCTCATATAACCTATAAATAAGTTAGATATAAAGGTAAGGTAAATAAGGCAAATGTAATGTAAATTGATATGATTTGGTTTTTAGCTCAGGTTTGCTGGATGCTGGATGTAAAATGAATTGAAAGTCCAAATTGGAGTGAATAAGCATGACTGCACTATTATTGGTGTTCAGCTGCAAGGCAGCCATAATTAATGTCTTGAGTTTCCACTCTCAGTCCCATTATTTGCCTGACCATCGAAGATTAAATTTAAGATAATTTTTTCCACTTCAGTTATCTTTCTGTAGAGATTGTTTCAGGTCATAAATAAGAGTATCATGTTATACCTGCAAGCACTGCCACTTGGTAGTGATAAGCATATCCTATTTCTTGACAAGATTATATAATAATTTCCTAAGGGAAGGATTGGAAGACAAAATTCTTGAGGTATTTAAAACTAAAATATTCTGGACCAAATTCTGAAAAATACAGTGATTGCTATGTGTAAACCTTATTTGACAAGAAAATCAGATACCTGCCCACAAATTTATCAAATTACTGATATAATTGTAGTAACTCCTTTCTAATTATACATCTGTTTTGGTTTTGTGGATAGGGCAAAATGTCCCTATCCACAAAATGTAAAAGTATTATCTAAGTTGCTCTTCTATATTTACAGTTCTTCATTTTTGAAGAAATATGATTTTGTTTTAAAAAAAACCAGTGAAAAAAAATTTACATGTCCTCTGCATAACTGTTATATATTTTCTCAAATTAAATGGAATATATGAAACACCTGTGCTGCTGTCTTTAAAACATTTATTTTGTAATCATGGGATGTACTGTGCTGAAAAGCATTACCTCCAGCCTTCAACCGCCAAAAATGTGAAGAAAAGCAACTTAATGCTTGTTAAACAAGAGTAAGGATTTTTAAAGGGTAATTTGTTCCACAGTAACTATTTGGATAGGTACTCTTATTCTTCTATGAATATGAGAAAAGTGTCTGTCTCTGTCATTAATTATTTTAAAAAATCTGATTTATAGAATATTGTTAATGGCAGTTGAATAATGCCTTTTCTAAATTAAATTTTATTGCAGGGACTATTTTACCATGGTGGGAGAATCCTTTGCTATTTAGTTTTTCTGTAGTAGCTTAATATTTAGTATTCATTTTGTATGAATAAGATGAGATGCAGAAAGTAGCATATACAGCATAAGACAACAAAGATATCTGCTTTCTTGCCTGACATTCTTGGAATTCTTAAGTGGAACCCTATGTCCAATAAAAAAATAGCATTACTCAGCCTCTTTGTTGTTTTTTTGGTTTTTTATATTCCCAGAGGGAATACTTTTATTGTCTTTTGCTTTTAACAGTAGATAGCACTCTGTATTTTCACAATACTGGGTTGATATCTTTTAGGTGAGAGATATATAAGCAGATACAGTCCCTTTCAAAATGGCTTCTGAGAAGAAGAATTAAACAATTACTTTTTCTTCATAATTTTTCTAAAAATTATTTATTTTGCAGAATCATTTTCTTTGGAATGGTACATATTTTTCACAGGAAAAAGAACCCCAACTTTTTTTTAGGGAGAAATATAAAGGGGTAGAGGATAAATTTCTGTCCTCAGTGTTTTCACTGAGTGATTACAAACATTTGACCTTCATCATATTCTGGAGAAATTTTCAGATCTTGTGTTTTAGCATGTACATACCGACAGACATTTTTCCCCAGTACATGGTCCAATCTGTCTGTAACTGCTAATAACAGGTGTAGTATATATTTTTCTTATTAATATTATTATTTACTTATTTTCATTCATTTATTTTATGGGAAATATGCAATTTTCTCTGTTTCAGTGATTTGAGGTTGTATTTTTTAAACTGCAAGCAACCTATAATTTGGAAGTTGAATAATGTCAGATGAACTCCCCTGACTGGAATTCGTTTTATTTTTCATTTGAAGATGTAGATCTTTTCTTGAAGCAAGAGTCTGCCTTTTTAAAAAAAGTGCTGAAGTTTTTTAACTATCTTAAAATCCAGGAGAGGGGTTCTTTGTTCTTGTTTATGATTTGGCTGTGTGTTTTTCCTTTGAGAAAAACGTTGTTTTCAATTACAATATGTTTTATAGATGGCAAACACTGTTAGTCTCTGGAAGTTCACGGTTTCTAAATACTAATATTTGCATTGTAAAGTGCTATATTGTGTTGAGGTAATTGTTGTCCTCAGATAAAAAGTCAGAATTTTAATAGTTGTTTCTTACTTCAATGTTACATGATTTTGTGGCTTAATGATGTTAATATCTCCATAACGTCACCTTAAAAAGAAGCCATGAAGAGTAGAGATATAATTTACTTCAGGCAAACAACATAAGAATTTCAGTTTTTTTAAAAGATACAATAAAGTATGTCAGATAACACAGCTTGAAAGAAAAATGTGCATAAAGGTGTTTCCTGCTTCCAGCCAGGTCAGGGGTAAATTTTGCAGTAACTGAGATAAGGTATGGGTAGGACACAGAGATTACTCTATACTGCCTCACATCATGGGGGAAGGGATTCTCTCTCTTCCAGGGAGAAAGGATTCTTTCCAATTGAACAAGAGTGGTGGAAATGGTGGTTGACAAATGCTGGTCCCGAGGTGGAGACAAGGATGGGTGGCACTGGTCCCAGGATGGAGGGAGTATTCAGGAGGGGGAGGGAAAGGGGAGAGCAAATGACATGTAGTTTGGAGAGTTTCAGTGGAAACACTAAGCTGGGGAGTGCCATTCCCAAACAATGACAAGAAATAAAAGAAAAACACATTAAATGAAAACAAACTGAAAGTGGTCCAATACATAGAAAGGTTTCCTTTAAAATGATATTTTTCTTTACTTATTCATATTTTTTCCTTTAGTTCATTTATGCAGCATTTGACCAAGACTGATTCTAATTGTAGCTGTCTCTCAATCATCAAAGAACCAAAAAATTTAAATAAATGTATGACCTCAAGGAATATAAAGTGAGAACCAAGGGCAGTTTTACCAGTAGCTTTCTTGCAAAGCTGTCATTGATTGATTGTCTTTCTGTATGTCTCTTGGCAAAAATCAATGCTTTCCTTTAAGTGATGCAGTCTTTGGAGAAAGAGAATACATGTTTTGAATATTGTAAGGCTCCACCTAGCTGATGTGTATCACCACAAATGAAAATTTATTGTTAAATTCCTGATGCATATGACAAAGATTTGTGATTATGAAAGTAAATGTTATTTCAAATTACTGTTGCTATTAAATTTGCATTGAGTATTGTATGTGTACATGCTTTTGTAAAGATGTTTCTCAGTGGTTTCAAAATAATTGGGACATGATTGGTTCATGAAACTTCTTTACTCTCTTGTGAAGCCCTGAAATATTTCCTGTTCTGAAAAAGACCAATAACCTACCTGCCTAGCACTTTACCACTGGCTGATTCAGTCAGCAGTTTTATGACTATTGGGTGTTTTCTTTGAGTTTTTGCATGGTATAAATTTTAATAGAATTTTATTCCAATTTAACATTGACAAAAATTCAAAAGGATATTGATATATATGCCAAAATATGGTAGAGCAGTATGCATGTTAAATTTTCAGAAAAGAAGCAGTAGCTTGAGAACACAGATTGATAGAGTAGCATGACCATTCACTGCATGTGATTAAAATTAAGAGTGATGGAATTTCGGCAAAAAAACTATTTTCATCCTGCTCCTTGGTTACTAAAAACACATTACATGGTTGTTTTAGCACTGGAAAAAATACTCATCATACGATTATATATATATCAGAGAGTCAATTAAAACTAAAGTGGGACATTTCAAATACATTTGTATGTTAGGTAGTATATTAGGTAGAAGATTTGAACGATGCAATTATGGCTAAGTACTGTTAAAGAAACAGAAAAAAAACAAAGCTATAACCTGCCTTGCCATGTCATAATGTGCAATTTGTTGACATCAGATCTTACTTTTGGGTCTTTATTTTCTTTCCTATTATCTTCTTTTTGACAATATGATATATTAAACTGCATTAGCAGCATTATTTTCCCCACAAATATCATCACGATTTGAAGACAACCAGGCATGGTTTGAACTAAAACTAAAAATTTGTTTTCCCTTCCAGAAAAGGAATCCTGTTGGTATATTTTAAGTAATGCTCTTTTCTTATATGGGGAACTAATTATTAGAATTTTTTGTTAAACTAATTGATATTTTAAGAATGTAATCAAAGATGAGTGGTTACTACAGAAATGCAAAACACCAAAATACCAGCAGCCAGTTCTACCATGAATTATAATGAATACAAAAAAGTCCACAAAAAAAGCTTATTTTTTCTTTTATGTTAAATTTTGATTCTTCCTACTTATTTTTACACTGATTCATTGGTGCTCTATCTCCTTTGCTGGGAGGGCTAAGGGATTTTCTTTTTCAGTGTTCCATTTTTTCAGGGCTACTTACATTTCAAATTGATATTTGTTAGCAGAGCATGCTGTTCTTCCTCTGATGGATTCACAGAAATTGTGATTTTATTAGCCTTATTTTTGAGTTTATTTTTTGATAGGTATGCCTATTTTTTTAACTGAAATATTTAGCTAAGCAATTTACCTCATTTTAGGTAATTTATATTCTTCTAAGGTTTAGATTCTTAAAGTATCTTAGGATTATTCAGAATTTTTCCAGAAATCACCATTATGACTCAAGTTTCCTCTGATGGAAGGAGACATAGATTATCTTGCAAAATACATGTGCTTCACTTAACTGCAATATAAGATCAGTCCTTTGTTGGATAATGATAAAAATTGTCATTTATCAAGTCTCATGATTTAATATGCCATTTATAGCAGTCAGAAAGCCTTTTGACTTGAATGACTGTGACAAATTCACAAAATAATTAATTTTATTATTAAATAAAAATCCCTGAGAAGAGATTAAATTATATTAAGTGGCATTTACATGCATAATGTTCACATGGAATTATATTGGAAAAAATACTGCTTTACAGGTTAGGGTTTTTTTGGTGTTTAAAACATTCAGGAACATTCAAAAGAGAGTAGCCATCAATTAGTATTTCTGTAGGAGTTTGTATAAATGTAGCCAGACAAACTATAGAAATACAAAAAGTTTCTGTGTTCGAGATAGTCACTTTGCGTAAAATTGGTCCTAATATATTGTCCCTGGAAAATGCATTAAGAGTTGTAAGGTTTACGAAGGCAGTCAAGATTTAACTCTTTCAATTAAATAGTAAGATGGAAACCACTGAAAATTGTGTCTGGAATAAAATTTATTCTGACACTGACCTAAAATCAAAAAAGAAAATCATATGCTTTCATTTTTAGCAGAAGTCACTTTAGAGCATAGGACTAGCATCACTTTTCCAGTAAGGAATCACTAAAATATATTTAGAGACTCCATGAAGTTTTCATTACTGAAATTTCTTGAACAGGTTCAGTTTCATGGTACTTCACTAATAAATAGTGATAGTCATCAGAATGGATTAAAAATTATTCCATTCAGTTGTATAGACAAGTGAGAAAACATTCCACTTCTTCCTGCTTTAACATTAATCTGGTTAATCTCTTCTGTCTTTACACATTGGAATTCCCTTGCCTTTTAAGGATGGACTTAGATGTATCTGTCCAGCTGCCCTCATACAGACCTCTAAAACTCCCTGAAATACTGTAGTGCAGCACCCTTGCAGGGATGGATACCCTGACACAGGACATGCACCAAAATCTGGTCCTTTTGGTGGGGTAATGAGACACCAAGTGGAGTACAAAATAGTCAGGAATAAATAAGCTTGCACAAGGGTAGTGAGGCTGAGCCCATTATATCCAGGACAGTGCTGTGCTTCGTCTGCAGCCAGCTGGATTTTTATATTGCCTATCTTGCATCAACAGAAAGTAAAAGGCAGTCTCAAAGATAAAAAATATTTTAAATGTCTGCATGTAAGCTAGACATTGAATAAATGGAAATCTATTTATCTCACCCTCTAGCAGCTACTTGGGTATGATTAGCTGAATGGTAACCAGTGGCACAGCATATAGTTGGATGCTTCTCACTAGTGGTATCCTCCAATGTTCAATATTGAGCCCAGTATTGTTTAATTTATTCATCAGGGACTAGGATGGGAGGTCAGATGCCTCCTCAGCAAGTTCAGTGACAGCACAAAGCTGTGAGGAATAGTCGATACCCCAGAGTGCTGTTCAGCCCTTCAGAAGAACTTCAACAAGGTGGAGAGATGGGCAGGGAAGAACTGCCTGAAATTCAGCAAAGGCAGGGTCCTGCACCTGGGGAAGAGCCCTCTGTGCCAGGAGAGGGTGGGGGCTGACCTGCTGGAAAGCAGCTCTGTGGAGAAGAACTTGGATGTCCTGGTGGACAGCAAGTTGTCCATGAGCCAGCAGTGTCTTTGTGGCCAGGTGGGCTGATGGTGTCCTGGGGTGCATTAGGAAGAGCATTGGCAGCAGGTCAAGGGAGGTGATTCTGCCGCTCTGCTCAGCCCTGGTGAGGCCACATCAGGGGTGCTCTGTGCAGGTCTGGGCTCTCTGGGACAAGATAGAAATGGAGCTCCTGGAGCTGGTCCAGTGGAAAGGAAAAAGATGGTTGAGGAACAGGAGTATCTCTCTCATGAGGAAAGGCTGTCCAAGCTGGGCCTGTTCAGTCTCAAGAAGAGACAACTGAGAGAGGACCTGATCAATTATGTAAGCATCTGAAGTGAGGGTGTCACAAGCCAAGAGCCGGGCTCTGCTCAGTAATGCCAAGCAATAGGACAGGAGGCAGTAGCCAGAAACTGATGCACAGGAAGCTCCACATGGATATGAGGCAGAACTTCTTTACTGAGCAAGTGAACATGCAGTGGAATGGATTGTAAAAGAAATCTCTTCACAAGGCTCACTGCCAAATGTCTAGAGTCTATAGGCTTTAAGAGGAATGCCTTGACAGAATTATCTTTTTCCCTTTCCAAAACTGTTCTTCAAGACAGATATGTTGAAAGATTCAGATTCTGGACGTGCTCTGATTGGTCTATTGCGTTCCGTGGGGCAGCAAAAGAAACGAAAGTCCAACATTTCAAATTGTGTGAGAAGAATCCTCACATAGAATTTTTTGCACTGAACATTTTATTTCTTGAGAAATTATAATACATGTTAGTTTGACATGTATTGTGTAGTAGTTAGAACATTTCAGATAGAGTGAAGGAAAACACTTTGAGGTTGTTAGAATATGACAAGAAAGGACATGAAGAATTGTCTTCAGGTATTATAAGCAATCACAGCCTTTTCAGAAATGGATCAGATTTTACCTCAGAACTATTTATCTGTCCTCATACTCTGTCATATAGAAGACTGTTCCACAATATTTGTACTTTGACAGCTGGAAAATATCAGTCCCTCTCTCAGCTACACTCATGATCCTAGCATCAGTTTAATTCTTCCCTTCTTTCTTTATAATATCAGTTTGACACAATATATTTTGATATTCCATCCTAGCATTCTTTTCCATATTGAAATCTCTGAGACACAATAGTAATCAACATAGTTGGGATTTTCTACTTCCTCTTTGACTATTATTGACATTTTTCTGGTTTATAACAAAATATGTTCTTATTAATCTTTATATATTGTACATATTATCCTTGTGTTTATTCTGACTCAGTTTAACCATTCTATTGCTACCATTCTGAGTGTCATGATTCTTTTGGTGACATTTAAATCTTCCAAAGTAGTTTTTTATCATATCCACCAGATTTGTCAGTGGTTAATTAAGAAATACATCTTTGAGGAATATTATTTTTTCTTTTTTACCCTCCTCCTCTCAGTAGAATTTTCAGTAGTTGTCCCATGAATTAGGTCTGAGATAACAGTAGCTTCCTATTTTTGCCCCTCCTTCGTTCTTCCTATATGATGATAATTTCGACCTAGACAAATTCTAATCATTTTGCTGATGCAGAAATCAGTAAATCCTGCTGTCATTGAAAGTTAATGTTTCTGACTTGCATCAGAAATTGGAGAGCAATAGGTTTCAGTTTGTTTGCAAAGAACAGTTAAAAACCCCTACAGAACAATCTAAGTTATTAAGAAAAGTTCTTCTGTTTTTATAGTTGGGGTACAGTTCTGTCCAACACATGTGAAGGCCACAGGGTAAAAATATCCAAGATTTTTCATGAATATATTGTGAATCTGAGGACCCAAATTAGGCCTTTTAATCAGAGAGCAGGGAAAGGGAAATCAGGATAAGCAAGGCTGGAAAGAATTTAATAAGTTTAACTAGAACTAATTATTAAAAACTTTAAAAGTCTCTAGAAGCTAGAAAAAGACTTGGTTAGAGAGTTATTTTAAGTACATAGTTCTTGAAAGTTAGCTGAAGTGTTCTATCTCCATCAGATAGGATTCATTTACCCATAATTAGCTATCTAGTGTTATTTTCCAGATCTAGTAGTGGTTTTCACACAAACTTAAAAAGTGTTTGAAATACAGACAAAAAAAAAAAAAAAAAGGCAAGTGGGTATTTTAAATACATAGTTCTTAAATTTCTATGCATTTTTCATTTTATTTAATGGTCACGAGTGAAATGGGTGAGTATAGTATTAATCAAAACTATTTATGGCAGTTTGCCAGCACAATCAGAGTAGACATATCTGTCTACAATTCTACAAAATTGAGTTGTTAATTGTTGTGGTTCATATGAATAACGACTTTATAAGTATTCCCAAGAAAACAGATGGGAGAGGATTTCAAATCACTGCTAATATCTGATCACAAAAAGTAATGAAAAAATTTCTTTAAAGTTTCTTTGTATCCAAAGATACCTTGGCACTAAGGTGTGAAACAAGATTTGTACTTTAACATCCTTTTTTAAGACCCTACATCTCAAAAAATATTGTTCACATACTTTACTTTTCAAGCTTTTTTTTTTTTGTTTATGCCTTGACTGAAGACCTTCAAACACCTACCCATAAAAATAGCAGATGAGGAGCTAAAGGGAGACCACCACCCCACACCCACCATCAGAGAAATATTTATCTTACTAATCATATGTCAGTTTGCCATTTATAGATATCTTCCCAAGCAAATGCTTCACTGTTCTGCTAAATTTTACAACTCACAGCATGGTCTAAGCTGCTTTAAGGAGGATTGTAAAGATACATTTCAGAGAGAAACAGAAGAAGTATTTGTGGCCACATCAAAACCATCAAAACCACCCTTTCTTTGGGAAAGTATTTGAAATTTTTGATGTTAAAATATCAGGGGTGTTGTTCTGGATAGGAGCATCAGAGATGCTGTAAAAATCTATTCCTCTTGAAGCTGTCATGTGCAACATAGATACTGTGAATATCTGGAAAACAAATCTGTGGTACTATGAAACATAAACAGCATTCATCAATTCATTTTTCAGTGCCAACTTCTATATATCTCAGAAATTATTACACTATTTTTCATTGTTCCTTCACAGATGATAATGGAATAATAAATTCAGCCACTGATGCTAAATACTTACACAGTGGAATCTGCCAAAATCCTGAATTAGCTGAGTTAACATCTGTTAAACTTCAGGCGTAAGAAAAATTACTCAAAATACAAATATATATAACTCTGAATATGCTTGGAATTATTCTGTATTATATATGCTCTCTTAGTCAGACAAATGTTTCTACTTAAATTTGAACCATAGTCGCGCAATACTACTAGCAGACTTGTTTAAGATGCTCAATGATAAATAAGATGCTTAAGCTTCATTCACTGCCATTTTTCTCCTGCTTGAGCTCTGTTCACTGCTCGCTTTTAAAACTCATTGAGAGCAGGTGATAATCATACATTCTCTGTCAAAAAATAAAGCTGCGTATCTTGCAATGCAAGACAATTTTGCTTGTAATGCATATATTGTGTCTTTTACTGAACTATATCAATCTTCATAGATTAAATTCTCTGTGGTTATGTCACAATAAACTAGTAATTTAATTTTGGTTACAACTTTGCCAATCAATAGTGTTTCCTTTATATCAGTAATAAGGCGTAGTGCAATAAATTAATACAGTTTTTATTGCAATACCCTTAGCTGTGTCCTGTATACAGTGTTTTACACAACCCGTCATTGATAGGATCTTGATTTATTTAACTAACCATCAGCTACAGAAGTTGCAGGCAAAATGATCACGTGAAGGTGTCGATACCTCTTGTGACAGCCATGGGTGGTTCCACCACAGCTACTGAGAGGTGGCTGACCTCTGTGAAGTTGTGGCAACCAGAGACAAGACACCTTATTCCTCTCCAGCACCAACTGCCACGTTTTGAATAGCACCTTGCCTTTTGTCAGGCATTCAGGAAACAGAAGTCAGGTTTTGGCAGTGCCAGATGGACAAACAAAAATGGCAACACTGTTTACAACTCCTGACTTCTACCAGAGCAGACTTGCAGTTTCTCATAGAAACTGTAAAATGTCTTCTGATATCTATCATGTTTATCTTGAATATCCCTGATATAATAATAATTAAAATTCTGCCCTTGAAAATTTGGGAAAATAGAGTGACTATCAGAGATTAAGATTTCTCTGCATAGGCATATAAATTAAACTGGAACATGACAAATGTGACTATGAAAGCATTCAGAATTCATAGAAAAAGGTAGCTGCAAGATGGAAATATATATATTATACAGTAAAGTAATCAAATACAAATATTCAGCTGGGGCACATCAGAGTCTCTAAAGTATAGTCAGATGGTAGAAGAATGAGAAGAAAATCAGCAGAAAGCATAATGGAACCAGCATAAAACAGATCAGTCTATCTTGCTTGAATTTTTTAACGAAGGAAAAAATGGTACTACAGGACTACAACAGTCATTGATGTAAAGCTGACAGTAAATTTAATATAACAAGGATCATGGAAAACAATTGCTGTCAAAAAAGTATGTTTCCTAATTTTCTCTCAGGGATACAGAGTTTTTTTCCAAAAGTTGAAAGTAATATTTGGCAACTTACTGTGCAGTTGTGACTCATACCATTGAAGGACATTTGGTAAAGACATAAAGATTATATATACTGACAGATTTGCATTGCCTGTTGCCCCATATTACCACAATATGCTAAATAAAAGTGGGAAGTAACCATGTGTGTAATGTGACAGAAGGTTAAAGGTTTTGCATGAAATTCAGAGGTCTGAAAAATTTTCCAAATCCTGTGCACCATTAGTGTACATTTTTATTAGGAAATGAAGATAACAAAATCAAGTATCCAGATTTAAATAAATAGGAGTAAAACAGCTATAGAGGTAACATCCGTTAAATGTTTACACATTAGAAAAGCTAACCCTGTCCCCAGAACACTGTTAAAATTAATCAAAATTGTCTTACTGAAACTTTTCTGAAAGGAACATTTGCATAGACACACAAAGTGTGGAAAATGTCCGGCCAAACAAATTTTTTTTGAATACTAGACACATATCTTTTTGATTATAATATAATATTATTAAAGTCTTTTTGCTTTGCATAAATTTCTGTGAAGGCCTCCTAATAGGTGTGATTGAGCACACTGAATAGTAAACTACTAAAACAAATAAAATGTTAAATGTATTATTTTATTTTATTTTATTTTATTTTATTTTATTTCACTTTATTTCATTTAATTTCATTTTATTTCATTTTATTTATATACATGATCTGAACTATCTAAAGATAACATCATTGTCATCAGAGATCAACTCTACAGGAATGATACTAATAAATGTGGAGTATCTGTCACCAAAACTGAAAACTAATAAATTAAGAGGAGCATTTAGGTCCATTTTAATGGAGTATTTTTGATTAGTCATAAGATTGTTTTTTTAGTGTGAATATTGTGTTCTAAATAAAAATTCCTTTTTCTTTTTCTTTCCTTTCACTGTAAGAAGCCATTTGCGTTGTCCTCATCATTAGCCACTGAATGAAATGATGTTTTCCCTTTGTTGGTAGAAGTCTAAATTTTTTTTCTCTCCTGCTCCTTCTTTAGCTTTTCTGAGAAACTAATTTTATAGGTAATCTGTCAAAAGTCTGCTGCCTTAGAAAACATTAATTGGTATTTATGTTATACCGTTTGTTTGCTCGTTTGCTACAGGTTTCTAGTTATAAAACGCTCCTACAAAAACTTGTGTCACAAAATCCTTAATAATTTTTTATTTGACAAAACAGTCTATACATTTGGCTTTTACTAGTGCTCTTCCCAGTGCAATTAAAGTTTGTATCATTAAAACCTGGGTCTTAGGTTTAGAATATAAATATAATAATTCCTGAAAAAAAACTACAAGAAATATTATTTTTGTTCTGGGATGATGCAATAACTTTCTTAGTGAAATAAATAAATAACTTAGTGAAAACATCTCACAAGAGGCTTCAGTAATTTTATTTTTCTGTACAGTTCAGCAGATAATAAGATCTTTTCTCAATTTTATACTTTTAAGGGGCATCTACATATGCATTTAGAAGGACTTGGACTAACTTTTTACCTGCCCTCACTTGATCAACATTAATTTCTGGCAACAGTTATGTTTAGGAAGTCATAATGACATATGTGGGTATGCAATAGAAAATTTGATATCCAGATATGTGGTAAATATGTAAAGCATCCTACTTGCCATGCAACATACACAGAGGAAATAACATATGTACAGTCCCTAGAAAAATTTGCAGCCAGAATTATTTGTGATTTTACTTGGAGCACAAAACCATCCCTTTAGAAGATTGTTTCCAGCTACATATAAAATTGTGACAATATTAATTATTCAGAATGTGATTTCCCATGCATGATATCTCTCCATGTTCAATTTATTAAAGTGTAAGGAAAAGTGGTTGAACTACTTTCAAGAACAAAATAAGCAAACAAATTAGGTACGAGCAGAATACATCAAATGAATCTAGCTCTACGATGTCTCGGAACAGGGACAGGAAATTTTGCAGAGGGATCAGATACCTAAACAAATATTTACTCTGCTGGTGACTTCTCCCTTCTGGTATTAAACCTCTCCCTTAAGTATCTTTATACACAGATGAGATTCCCCATGAATTCTTCTCCAGGTTAAACAGTCTCATCTGCTTCAGTCTTTCTTCACAGGAGTGATGCTCTGGTCCTTTTATCATTTTAGTGACCCTTTATTGGAGTTTCACCTGCAGCTGCATCTCTCACTTGTACTGAGAAGCCCAGAACTGTAACTTTTTCCATTTCTCACATGGTCGTCTGTCACATCCAGCAGTTTCTCAGGTCATGTCCAACAGTTTTGCATGCTAAAGTAAACTCTGGCAAGGCATATAATCTTCTGTGTGTAGTCCTACCACATATGGTGCCTTTTCAGCACTATAATGTAACCAAAGCACCTTTATGAGCCTGACACTCTTCTAGATGACTGAGTCTCAATTGATCTATAGATTTCCTCAATCAGCTGATCTACTGTCCAAATTCCATGAATGATTTAACTTGGTGATTTGATTCACTTGCCTAATCAAAGTCATATGTTATCCTGTGAGATTCCCTAGCATATGCACAGCATTTGTGTTATCTGACAAATTCCACAGAAAAGTGAGACAGAATATCTAAGCCATTCTTGAATGGCACCAGTAAGCCAGGAATAAAAGCATGTTAGAAGTTGTTTTAAATTGATTAATGGCAGCTTCATTTATATTTCGTTCACAATAACAGCTGAACTTACACTCTCCCCGTTTCATGCAATTGTCTTATTTGTACCTAAATTATGTCTTCAACTTGACCCAAATTCTGCCTGAGGAATAGGATTGAGACTCATAAACAGAGGGACATATCACAATTTTAAATGCAAGTTGTTCTGTCTAGTTTCTACATCTTGTTTCAGAAGCATTCTAATTTACTTTAGATCTTGTAATACATTTGTACAAATATCTGGTTGGAGGTAACAAAGTAATTAAATCGTAATTTTGACTTGAGAGTTCCCTTGATAGCTTAAAATATGCCAATTTCATACTCATAATACAGTGCTTCACATCAGCAGTGTCATGTCCTTCGTTTCCCTTCTACAAAAAATAATTACTTATATTACTGTTAATAATGTAGTTATTTTTCATCAGCCTTAAAATTTGCCTTTAAAATGCATACATGAATTTTTTTTCTAAATAAGCAATTTCTTTCAAATGCTTTTTTTTCCCCTCCTTTTTTTAATTATACTAATCCCTACTTAATCATAATGATTTTTTTTAAATCTATGGGTTATGCAGACAATAATGTAATTAATTTAATTAATTATTTCAGTGTAAGTTGACTTATCTAAAGCAATATATTTTCTCATTTAACATACATAGCTGTGAGAGCTTCATTTTTGTATGTATACAATTAAAGGAAAGGATTACTGTGCCACAACTTAAATGCAGCGCACAAAACTCTTGAAGGCTCAGGCACATAAGCCAGCAGTCCGAAGTACTAGTTTAGCAACTAGAGTTTTTTGAGAGAATTCCCTTAAGTATATCCCATAACCTCCGGGAACTGCAGCAGTTCTGTGCCATGACATATCTTTCAACCCAAATTTCAAATGAGATGTTCGTAATTAAGCAATCAAATTCCACTCATAAATCTGGGTAGCTACAAATTTTTCTAGTTTTTTGGGTAGTTTTACACAATGCCAAAAGCATTACAGCCATCTTAGATTTATTTGACTTGATGATACAAGTTTGCATTAAAGTTATATAAATAAAAGTTTGATCAGTGCTTTACTCTCTGAAATGGCTGTATACCTGACGGTTCTGAAACAGAAGCTGAGTGCTAATATGCCATTGAGATTTAACTAATATATCTTAACTTTCATTAGACTGTGCTTACTGACTATCAAATTTAGAGATTTTAACTGGCTAATGCACAGCTTGAAGAGCAAGTTTACATAATCCTGGAATCTATCACCTTATGTCTTTATAGTTAAAAGGACACATATCATATAATTAATTTCATCCAGATGTCATAACTTAAAAGACATATGAAATGTGACTTAAGGAATCTCTCTCCATTGACTAGCTTAGGTTATTGCTTCTCTCCATTGAATAATCAGCAGACCCAGGCTTCAATTAATTTTTATGCAAAAACATCTCTGCCTTTTAAGGTAGTCCAACCTTTTAAGGTTATTCAAGCAGTTGCATTGTACTGGCACGTGTCATCTGACTTCTGCATTGCTTTGTATCAGCAGTTAGAAGACAAGGCTGTGAAATTTTGAAATAGTTAAAACAGATGCCCTTATATTTAGTTAACTAAATTGTTCCACTGGAATGAGAATCAACTTCTGATTAAGACAAGTTCAGATATGGAAATGCAGATATGTATGTGTAAGGTACAGATGTAGGATCTATTTGGTTGCCTATGTTTAGATGACTGGTGGCATGTGAAATGCCCTACAGAGCAAGTTGATTGTCAGATGCCAAGAAGAAGTGACTTGCACTTCCCATCTGTCTCAGATCATAGGTGATACATCCTGAAGATATGCTGAGACTCTGAAGCATCTCAGATGGTGTAAAGAGCCTTGCTGCTCAAGGACACATTGTTGTCCACCTGCTCTGTGATGACTTTACCTGATGGAGAACCCCTAGGATCCCTGAGGAAAATCCTCCCACAGGTTCCACATGTATCTCGCCACAACCTGGGAGTTTCACTGGCCTTGGTAACTGTTGTTTGACAGCAGTTAAAAGATTTGTACAATATTTAGCTTGTATGATGATTCAGGAAGAAAATAAACAGCAAATTGGCATAAAATACTATAGGAAAATGATAGAAAATGCATTTTCTGACACTGTATACAAATAATAAAGAAAGGTCATCTATGTGATCAGGCAGGACAATAGAGAAGAATGGGTAATGTTACATTTTTTCTTCAGAGTGGGTGCTTTTAAATCAGAAAGTTATGAAATTTTAAATACCCCAGTACTACATAATTTCAATTTATGTTACTTTGAGCATTTGACTATCTTAAAAACCTATTTTAAGAATTGAAAAAATGCCAACAAACCAAACTAAACTTAACTGCTTCAGTGATTTAAGAAAAAAAGTTAAAAAAATTTTGTAATATTTACTCCAGATAAAAAATGACCAAAGAAGAACAGTTTATAAGGGTAGTTCATCTTATTCATAGGTAGTAAACAAGAAATAAATAGAGTTGTTAAAGTTGATATCTGTAAGAATAATTCAATATAATCAAACAAAATGAGAAATTATAATTAAGGCTAAATGAGGAAATACTTGCTAACACTAAGATCTATTAAACAGCTTCCCAAGGGAAATTAAAGAAAAATGAATGTTGGAGTAGTTTAAAACCCAGCTGGACAAAGCAAGCAAACCAGGTGTATCCTAAAATATTCAAATGCAAACAATTCTGTGAGCAAAAAATATTTAAGAGGCACTAAGGTAGCTAGACATATCCTTCACACCAATATCCAGGGAAGCACTGGTTCAGGCACTCCGTAATCAATCAATTTGTTATTTCAATTAATCCATTTTTTATTACTCCAATTTATAAATTCCAGATTTGAAAGAAAATCATGAGGAAATTTTGAAGTAAATGCTTAATTGCAAATACCTGTCTACATCATAAATTATTTGCATTTTAACATAACACAAATTTAAACTGGATAATATCTTTAATAATATCAGATTTCAGCATTTCTATAATGCAATTAAAATTTTAAGTTCTGAATGTAACAGGGGAAGCAATTAATTTTTTTTTCTTTCTTCAAACAAAAGAGAACTGAATTTCATCTTTGGGAAAAAAAAACAAAAAAAAAGAAACAAAGAAACAAACAAAACAAACAAAAAAACCCCACCCCACACTAAATTACAGATTAAATACATAATTTATTTCTTAAAAAAATACTCTATCTATGCAAAACAGATGAACTTATGTTTGGAGGTTTTTTTTATTTCCCTGATAAATAGATGCTAGAAAAAAGTCTTTTGGCTCCTTAAGTTCCTCTTGATTACAGAGAGAACATTAATTTTCAATTTTGTTATCTAGTTTAACATGAATTACCTAAAGATGGGTAGAAATGAATAGTAGCTTTTCTTCTAAATGTCAGGATTTTTGTTTATATATCCATGGCTATCCCCATAGCAAGTCATTTAATAAAATGGTCATTTTCCATATTGTCGGAACCCAGGACTCTCCTCTGGGTGCCCTGGATGGCCAGAGCTGCTGGCAGGGGGATCTGAGACCCTGGCATGCAGCCAAAGACACACATGGGGTTTTGATCTTAGCCCATGGAGCAAATTACTAACTCTGTATGAAGAATTACAAGCCACACACACAAGTTAGATAGCACAGTGGAGATAATCACGAAGTGAAAGGAAGGATTTTTGAGTGCTGTACAGGGGGGTTTTAAGCCTTGTATGCAGGGGTCCAAGTTTTGTACATGGGGGTCAGGAGTTCTAAGATGGAGGGACTTGGGTGTGCCCTGTCCTCTTTCTTTCTCCTTCCTAACCTCCATGTCTTTGGTGATGTTGGCACTTACAGATTAGTTTAGAGTAGAAAGTCACCATTCAATATAGATAGTAGGCATTGGGGAAAAAGTATAAACATGTAACACGTAATATATGATATAAAAGATAGCACCAGCCCCCTGGGAGGGCAGTGTGTCTTTGTCTGAGCTGCTGAACGGGCCACAGCAGCTCAGGGAGAAGAATCTTTTAGATAACCAACAATAAACAACCTTGAGAACGGACAACAGAAGACTACTGAGTCTTTCTTTGAAGGCACGGGTTGGAGGAGAGACTTTTCCATCTTTTGGAGTCACCACAATCCAGGGACTGGAAACCCCACATCTGGCGTTCCTGGGTGGGCTGAAGACCCGACATCTAGTGTCCCTGGGTGGGCAGGAAACCCCACACCATATGATAAATAAGTCTAATATACTCTTAAACAGCAAGAATTTTTCTGTTTTCAAAGTTGCTGATGTATTTTCATACTTAACAAAAATACTTCTATTCAATTAAAATATATTTATTTAAATTCAGTGATGAGACACAGGTGAGAAAGTAATGGGAAAACTAAAAGACTGTTGTTTCTCATGGCTTCTAAAATAAAAATAGTTCCATATAGAAAGCATTTAAACATGAGCAAGACTTGCTTGCATTCTACCTAGGATCTGCTTGGAAAGGATTAATAGCTGAACTCTTCTGAAATTAAAAAAAATATATATAAACAACTGAGAAACAATGAACAAGGGGACTGGAAAATCATGATCTGAAATTATAGATAATTGCCTGGGAAAGCAATGGTACTTCTTGTTTTATCCCTATATTTTGATGGACTAAAGAAATTCATGGACAGGAGGCATTAAAAAAGAAACAAAGCTTTAGAGTTTTCAAATCCTGAACTTATATCCAGAAACATTTTTCAAAAAAATTTATTCTGCATAGATTTTTTTGCTGCTGACTTTTTTTTCTACTTCTTGACAGAAATTGAACTCTACAGAGATATTCAGAGGCCTGTAATGTAATTTAAATCCAAGAGAGCAATCCCTTAAAACAAATCTTGTTTAATTATTCATTACCTGGGAATTAATGCGAATCTAAATTTCTGCCTGTAATGTTAGAATTCTTTTAAAATATTTCTATTGTTTTCACTGCTTGTTTTGGCTCTCACATCAGAAATAGTATATACAAATTATCAGGAGAAGGCATTTTTGAATATAGATTTCTAAAGTAAATCTGACAGTGTAAGTATTGGATAAAAGTTAAACAGCAAGACATTTTTCCCTTTTATAAATGCTGTTTAAAGAATGAACAATTTATCTTAATTTTTAGGTATTTATGGAAGCTTTATTTATTTAACTACATGAGTAGGTTTCAGCTTCCAAAATATGTCTACTTTGAGGCAAGTGGAAAAAAAATTCAAAAAATATCTGTTTTGCAGCTTCTCTTTGGCGTCTCTGGCTACATGGGATCCCCCCCAAGAGTGCTTATGGAGCTGGCAGAAGAACTTGCTGAGCCACTTTAAGTCATTTGCCAGCAGTCCTGACTAAACAGAGTGACTCCCAACTGACTAGAAGCTTGTGGCTATGATGTCCATCTGCAAAACAAACCTGAAGGAGGATCCATATAACTACAGGCTTATCAGCCTGACCTCAGTGCTGGGAAAGGCCATGGAGCAGATCATCTTGCATGCCATCATGTGGCACATGCAGGACAGCCAGGCGCATGGGCCCAGCCAGCATGAGGTTGTGAAAGGCAGGTCCTGCTTGACCAACTTGATCTCCCTCCTTCTATGACAAAGTTACACACTTAGTGGATGAAGGAAAGGCTGTTGTCCACCGAGACTTTAGTAAAGCCTTTGACGTGAATGTCTTTCTCCGCATTCTGGAGAAACTGGCTTCTCGTGGCTTGGATGGATGCACTGCTTCTAAAGTCTGGATGGATGGCTGGGCTCAGACAGGAGTGGCGAGAAAATGGCCTCAAGATACATCAGGGGAGGTTCAGGTTGGACATCAGGAAGAATTTCTTCACTGAAAGGGTGGTCAAATGTTGGAATGAGCTGCCCAGCTAGTTTAGCAACTAGAGTTTTTTGAGAGAATTCCCTTAAGTATATCCCATAACCTCCGGGAACTGCAGCAGTTCTGTGCCATGACATATCTTTCAACCCAAATTTCAAATGAGATGTTCGTAATTAAGCAATCAAATTCCACTCATAAATCTGGGTAGCTACAAATTTTTCTAGTTTTTTGGATAGTTTTACAATGCCCAAAGCATTACAGCCATCTTAGATTTATTTGACTTGATGATACAAGTTTGCATTAAAGTTATATAAATAAAAGTTTGATCAGTGCTTTACTCTCTGAAATGGCTGTATACCTGACGGTTCTGAAACAGAAGCTGAGTGCTAATATGCCACTGAGATTTAACTAATATATCTTAACTTTCATTAGACTATGCTTACTGACTATCAAATTTAGAGATTTTAACTGGCTAATGCACAGCTTGAAGAGCAAGTTTACATAATCCTGAAATCTATCACCTTATGTCTTTATAGTTAAAAGGACACATATCATATAATTAATTTCATCCAGATGTCATAACTTAAAAGACATATGAAATGTGACTTAAGGAATCTCTCTCCATTGACTAGCTTAGGTTATTGCTACACTCCATTGAATAATCAGTTCGTAATTTCACCATCCCCAGAAGTGTTCAAGAAATGGCTGGACACAGCGCTTACAGCCATGGTCTTGTTGACATGGTGGTGTCCAGTCAAAGGCTGAACTTGATGATATTGGAGATCTTTTCCAATCTTAATGATTCTATGATTCTATGATTCCATTATTAAAAATATTAGATACCAAAGGACTCAGTCAACTTTTACTTTAGTTATCCATTTAAATATATTTTTAAATTTAAAACAAAGTGCAATTAAAACAAATTTGGTTTATATCTAAATTCTAAATATAAAGAAGAAGGTATTGAACTCGGTGGAAGCAGTCTGTCTGGCTTATAAAGCCATTCTATCTTTAAATTCCATGAAACACCTGTTTTCAAGAGCAATGGTGGAAACAGTGCACTTGGGTTTTGGATACATGATCCTCTTCTGATTTTTTAAAAGCATAAACAAAGGGTTATTATTCTTCTCTTTCTATCTGATAAATGAAATACAATTAAAAAGATTGAAAAAGCATAAAATAATATAAATTCATTTCCCCTGTTTCTAAGATTCTTTCTAATAGTCTTTGAAATTCTAATCTGCTTCATGCCTCTAAGACAGAGTTAAGTAGAAAAATCACATAAAAGAAATTGTTAGTCACATGAGACAGTGCCAAACCTTCTCAGAATGCATTCCTGGGCTAAGACAACCCTTCTGGCATCTGGTAACGAAAGTATGCTTTCCATTACACTTTTTTAAAACTCACCAATTAGGAATACTCCAAATTTACAATAATTACAATTGAAAGGAAACACAGAAGCAAAATCACCAGAACGCAAAAATTCTGGGTAATAGATGGAAGGTGAAAAGACACCATGGATGTTCTTAGTTTAGTTAGGTGGGTAAGTCTATTTCTGTGAAAAAAATACACAACAACATGAAACTTGTTGAAAAGGTTCCTAATTGGAGTAAAGATGAGTCTGAATTAGGAAACACAAGCTCCTGTATCAATTTGACTGTGTTCCAATGTGATGAAGACAAAATATGCTCTATGGTATATTAATTAGTAAAAGTGTACCTGGAATATTGAGGGTAGTGATTATTCAACATTGGTGAGGCCGCACATAAGATAGCTCCATTCTCCCCATACAGGAGAGGTGTTGACAAACTGGAATAAGTCCAACGTAGGCCACCAAGATGCTTAGAGGAATGAAGTTCTTGCAGTATATGAGGAGGGACAGAAACAAAGAACTGGTCCTGCTCTGCTTTGAGAAGTGAAGATTAAAAGGAGATTGCTTTCTACAACAATTTAACAAAGGAGCACAAATAAAACAGATTCGGATGCTGATAGCATGATTCTAATCAGAAAGGGATTAAACTGAGCTGTGGGTGGGGTTTTTTTTATTTTTATTTTGTTTTTCAGAAGAAAAATAATGGATACTTAAAAAAATTAGCATTTGTAATCAGCAAATTTTAGATAAAAATATGATTCCTTGCTGTTAGATTGACTGCACCACATATCCAGTAGCTTTCCTAAGATGACACTAAGAGGACACTTCATAGATTCCAGACTCCATTGTGGTGTAAATAATTTAACTACAGCTAACACTGATTTATACTTTAGCTAGAAAAATTCATGTGTTTTCATAAACATAAATGAAATTGATTTTTGGAAAAAGAAAAGTGCAGTGGCTGAGCAGGCTGAGCTCTCAGGTTCACTTGTTATTCATGGGAAGGAAGAGACCATTTTGCCATGGAAAGTGAACACAGTTGGTGAATACAAACCAACTGCAGCTTTACTTTCAATATTAGTGTAAAGGCTCTTCATCAGATTTGTTATTCATGGGAGAGTTTCATCAGCAGAACTTCTCCAAGGAATGTTGGGTACTTAGCAGAAGATACATAGTTTTGGTTTTGGTTTTTCTTGGGTTTTGTGTGTTTTTATTTTGTTGTGTTTTGTTTTGTTTTTTTGGGTTCCTTTTTTTTTGTTTGGTTGTTTTTTGGGTTTTTGTGGGTTTTGGGGTTTTTTTTTTTTAGTTTTTGGAGTGAATTTTAAAGACTATCTGCTCTTTTCAGAACTTTGCTGCGATTTTGGAATTGTACACAATTAAATCATGCTGTGGAGAGAAGTTTGTGTTTTAAGGAATTTTTCTCAGTGTAATTTACAAAAATAGTGTAATTTAGTAAGATTTCCTTAAACATTTCATTTGTACCACACAGACACTGGAGTCACCATTCTCCTCTGTGGCTTTTCCTTTCAAATACTCTGCAAAGCAAGAAACTGTTGCTTGTGGGAAATCAGGGCATATTTTTATTTTATTGGAGAATTGTCTTGTGAGCTTATCCTTAGGCAAAATATTACGTATTTTTCCTTAGAGGTGCAAATATCAGTATATTGTGTATTAGAAAGGAGCAACAAACACCACCCCAAACAGTGGTGTATGACACTGTGCCATATAGGGGGATTTTATTTTACCTTTCACAAAGTTGGTATATATTCTCCTGAACTGTCCTCCTTTGTTCTTCCCTTTGACTTATTCCAATATTAATGAAAGTGATATTTCTCAAAGTAATTTACTAAGAGGAGTCATTGTAACAAAAGCATTTCTTTGGCCTACTCCCTGATTATTGCCAATCTTGACAGAAATCTGACAGAGCAGCTCAGGACTGGATAAAATGGACATAGTGTGCTTCAGTGATCCTACATACAAAATAAGTAGAAAAATAAACAGCTTGTCTTTAGGCAAATTTTTGAGACAAAGAAAACAACAGAAGCAAATCAAATAACAACAATTCAAAACAGAGAAAACACTCCCCCTCCCCCCCCACTATAGGAGATTGTGGGGCTTTTTAAAGACAGAATTCTTGAAAAAAATCTCTTTCTTCTGCACTCTTATACATCAACATAAGTTGAAATATAAGAATTCCTTTAAGCCAGCAGGTGTTTTTTTAAAATTAATAATTCTTTGATGTTTTAATATTTTCTTATAAAATATTTTTAGTATTAATGATCTTAGTTGTTTTTTTTTTATACATGCAATGTTTTTTATACATTCATGTTGAATTCAGGTAAGCTACTGTGAAATATTTAACTTAGATTTTGGTAGATATTCAATATATCTTGATTCTGAATCAAGGATTCTATTATGCTAATTGAATTTTTTTTTTCTTTATATCTTAAGTAGACTGTACAGTATTTTCTTGCTTATTTTCAGTTTTTCTATGTTTACAAGGGTTTTGATTTATCATTTTTTATATATAGTTCTAAGATTAGTTGTCTATATACCGATGAACTAAATTTTGTTAAAATTATACTTTATTTCTTTCAATTAAAATTTATTTTTAAATCCAGAAAACCTTCAATCTCAGTCATTCAGAACCATTTGCAAATGATCCCAGAAAAAAAACCCCTAAAAATCTATTTATGACAATGAATCCCAAAAACCTCTAAAATTCTGATCCTTAGGCAATCCATAAAATCTTCATAGTTGTCAAAGATGTCTTAATTCTTTGAAGCAAGTTAGACAAGGAAGGGAAAAATATGCAGTTCTCAGTGACAGAGGAAAACTGAAGACTTGTGCTGGTTGCAGGTGAGTATAAAGATTTTGACTTAAAACTTTGGCTTTCTGAATGTACATCTTGTGCCCTCCGACACTTAGTACATAGGTAAATACAGTTGCAAGCATATACCATAACTGACAGATATTTTCTTACAATATTTCCCATATAATTTTCCTTTCATAATTTCCTAGCATTTCATTTCTTCAGTATAAATCTTGGAACAGAGTTTCTTTGTATTTCAAAAAAATTCTGTCCAGGCTCATTTAGCTCAGGTTCTGTCTTGAGTACATCATAAACAACTTAGACCATTAAGGCAATTTTAATCCTCAAGGAAAGCAGTGAAGCATAATTTTCTTGTTCTTTAGTAAGTTCTACCTAGTGAGATACAACATAAATTTCTTTTAATTGCCACTTTATATGTAGCATGAATATCACAGCTGAAAACAGTTCCTAAAAATAAATTGAGATCATATATCAGGTAGACAACTTGTTTCAGAAAAATCTCATTCCAGAGTTCTCTTTTTTTCCTAATTCTTTAAAGATTTAAAAAAAAAAAAAAGGGTAAATTAGTTTTCAGTGGATAAAAAAGTGAATTAACCTGGGGATCCTCAAGGGTTCTTTGACATGCTATTTGACCTCTAAGAAACATTTGTTTTCTAACTATCAGATTTTTGAGAAATAGCTGTCCTAAGAAATTAGGCCCAGGTGCTGTGCTGTAGGACATGTCTTGTCCACCCTTTGAGCTTTAAGAGATAAACAGGAACAGGCTGATAATTGTGTAGAAGTGCACCAGCTTTCCTCTTGTCCCTTCTTTCCCCATTACACTTTTGTAGAAAGGATGGGTGACTGATATCTCTGGTTTTGAAAAAATACAGCACATATAATAAAATGCAGAAGAAGTGGAAGTATTAGTTCTCTTACATACTTAGACTTTGATGCAATAATCACTAAGAGATATTAACATCCTGGTCTTGAAGAAAGAAGTTTTAGTGTTTTGTGAAGAAATTTTAGTGAGTTTCATTGACACAAATTATTTTATAAGATAAAAAAAATCAGAAAAATATTATATGAATATTATATATATTTGTTGAAGTTTTTTCAGGCAATTATTTCTTAAAAAAATATTTTTAATGGGAGGCGATAGTAATTTTTCCTATAGTTAATCTTGTAAACTGTAGCCTGAGTTGATGAGTGATGTGAGTGTGCAGGAATATTTCAATTTAGCAACTACAAGTTGCTAAATAATTCTAAGTTCGAGTACATGGCACTTAAATAGAAAACTCTACAAGGAAGCTCTTCCAGATGTTTACTTTAGTTGTAGTTGAAGTAGAGAAAGCAAATTTCAGCATTCCACTTATGAAAATAGGAATACAGACACAACATTTATTTATCAAGTCAGAATGACCCAAATAAAACATTCCAGAAAATATTCCTGATGCTGCTTAAAATAGTAGTAGCTACTCATCTGAGTCACAACAAAAATCCTTGCCCTTTGTGTACAAATATATTGAGAATGTATATGTCTGTAGGAGAGTCTAATTTAATGATCTTTCAAGTTCTTGTTATTCGTCCCTAACTTTTCATGAATAATTCCTCTCATCTTTTCCCCCTCCCTCCATTGTCTCCCCCCTCTTCAAACAGTGATGTACCAAGAATATTTAAACTGGATATTAAATTAAGTGACCAAATAAGAATTTAATTTATAATTAATAAGAAAGTTGCTCAGTGCTAATTTAGTTATAGTATATTTGCTAATTTAGTTATAGTATATTTTTAGATAAATATTGGGAGGTTATTTTGCTAAGTAGGCACTTTCTCGCTAATTTTCTAGCTTGAACATATTTTTTCACATCAGCAACTTCAGAAATACCCTTGAGGGAGCTTAATTTCCTTTAACTTTTTTGACAAATAGCAGTTCTTATTTCCTCTCATATCCCAGTGATTATTCTCAGACAAAAGCATGAACCTCTCTGAACAAGACAAAATTTTTTTAGGTTATTTAACCTCATGTTTTTTTTGAAAATTCATAAGCTGTTCTATGCTTTAACCTCCTTAAAGCCTTAGAATGGAGTACTCCTCTTTTCCATGAATCTAGAGTCAAGTTAGAATATGCTCTGTAAGAACCCTTTGATACTGCAGTTCAACCCTCATAATCAGAGAAGTATATGATAAGTAACAATAACAGGGTATGTGTAAAATAAATAAACAGAGTATGGCAACAGAAGCTGGAAACTCAAAGTACCTTACTTACACATACAACATAGTGCCATACTTACACGTATGAAGTTTCATGTTTCATTTAACATCTTAATTCAGATGTTACCACTCTAAATACTCCCTCTAATTAAATTTGGTGAGAAAATAGGTTTTCATAAAGAGTATAATTAACTAAGTAGGGGAAGGAAGGAAGGAAGGAAGGAAGGAAGGAAGGAAGGAAGGAAGGAAGGAAGGAAGGAAGGAAAGAAAGAGAAAGAAAGAAAGAAAGAAAGAAAGAAAGAAAGAAAGAAAGAAAGAAAGAAAGAAAGAAAGAAAGAAAGAAAGAAAGAAAGAAAGAAAGAAAGAAAGAAAGAAAGAAAGAAAGAAAGAAAGAAAGAAAGAAAGAAAGAAAGAAAGAAAGAAAGACATTCATAGACAGACAAAGATTTCTTTTGAGTTGGTGAATTAAACGAAAATTACAACATTTTTCAGCATTTTCCTTGTTGCTCTTCCCCTTTTAGAGACTCCAGTGGAAGTGAGTAGAGAATGAAGGGAGTAATTGACTTCCTATTATTTTGATGTTCTCAACTGGAGATCTTTGAAATTCTTTATAAGTAGTCCCTAGTAAGATAGTTGTAACAGTCATTAATGTTTTGAAAAAGTAAACATAAGTTCCTGAATAAATAAAAGATACTTTAACAGAGAAAATGTAGAAGAGAAGCATGGTCCAAGGACTGAAGTGTTTCCAGGAAGAAGGAACATGAGTGTTGGGTGGAGCTCAACTATTAGTGGTTTTGGTTGCCATTAGTGTTTTTGGTAGCTTTGCAGAAGTGATGGACTGCATGTGAGAGCAGACAGCCTTAGCCTGAACCCTGCATTCTGAATATGCAAGTGAAAATGTAAAATTATAGCTGAGTCTCGAACTATTTTTACACTCATTACATTCAAAATGGTTGATTTTAATGAGATTTCGCTGATATTTAGTCACTGATCCTTTTGCCCATTTTAATTAATTCCAATTTCAAAAAAAAACCTCTGAATATGCATGGAAGAATTGGAAATCAGGCTTGCCTGCACTGGTTTACATCAATAGTTTATATGCCAATGGTTATTAGAATGAGTCCTTCCTCAGAAAGTTTAGAGTACTGTGGGTTGAAGGCATGATCCAGGGTAAGTCTGTGTGTTTCCTCTAGAGATGATTGGTACTTTCATTTTATTTAGTGGATGCTCTCAGCCTTCCAGGATTAGCCCTTTACTTTTGTTGGAAGTTTTTATTCAATGAAACAACAGAAGACCCTGCCTTTAAAAAAAACTCCTACAGCTAGCAGATATACATTTCTCTTCCAGAAAAGAAAAAAAAAAAAAAACCACCCCAAAAAACCAACAAAAACCCAAAAAACCACACCAAAAACAGAGGGCATTGACCCACATGAAGGAAAAAATCCTCTTTTTTAACTAGGGCAATGACAGTGATCCCCTGTGTTCCAGGAAAGACAAGATTAGGATATAGATAGAAATTTCTCTGTCTCTGACTTCCTTTAAGAGAAAATTTTCCACCCCTTCAGGCTGCTATGATAGCTTTGATAAACTCATTCTGAACTTTTTGAGTATGTGAATTTGGAGGCATCACCCAACATGCTCATGTCTTGCCAGAATGTAACTTTGAATTTCAGCTATAATGGTGAATTGCATTCCCATGTGTTGAAACGGAAATTATTGCACACTGCATGAACAGAATTAAAATTAATGCATGAAAGGAAAGAAATCCCACTTGGTATCTGGAGAAATAAAATCTCATCTTGAATGTGTTTTATTTACTATTGCTGTCCTTGCATACATAGTTTTAGTAGTACTTATACTGTCTGAGTACACAAGATAATTCTTGCACATCAAGTGAGACATGGCTTTCCTCTAAGGAGCTCCAAAACCTAATTTGTAGAGATTAAAAGTACTTAAAACTATAAATATGATAATGTGACAAGGAAGAACTACGACAATTTTATTCAGAGAAGTGGATTTTTAAAAGTATTTTAAATACACTATTTTTTTTTTCTTACTCTGTTGTTCTCTTCCAGTACCATGCCCTACACTGAAAAATCAGATATTTCCTTGCTTCTTTCAGGGGTTTTATTCCAGTACAACACAGTGTAATCCAAGGACAAAAGACTTGCACAATAAGAATCCTAAATGTGTTGAATCTTAGTCTCAGCATTGTTTCTATTGCTGAGCTTTGTTTCTGTTGAACAGGGGACAGCAGTGTCCCCACTTCTAACTCTTGGCTGGGCACAGCACATCTTGAAGTTCTTTTAATAGGTGTGTGCAGGAACACCTGTCCAGGAAAAAAAGGCAATGTGTATGTTGTAAGGAATGTCATATATTCTTTCCTGTGCACCAAACTCTGATTATATATAAAAAAACCCCGTCTCACTTAACTTTCTACTCTCATTCTAATGTTTTGCTCCCAGAGAAATATTTCTCTGGTAAAAATCATAAGGAGAACTTTGAAAACTATAGAAATTTATAAAATTAGAAAAACTGTGAGATGTCATTGTCTTCTGAAACAATAAGAATATTGACAGAAGAAGAATATTTTAAAAAAATATTGGGTTTTTTTTAAGATCAGAAATAATGGCCAGATAGGTTGAGATAGGTATTTAAAATATATTCTGTGTCTCCGTTTAAAAAATAAAAGGTAATATTTTGCTGTTGGTCAGACTTAGGAGACTACACATTGTTTCATTCTATTATTTCCTGTTTATAGAGTATTTACAATGTCTGGCATGTTTGGAATGGTCATTGTATTTTCTTTCTCAAGAAAGTATGGCACTATAATTTTTTGGGCTGGAGAAGCAGCCTTTCTTTAATGTCTAATAGTATGAAAGAAAATTTATAGAAATGGTGGCTATGAAAATATGCTTTAAAACTGAAAATAATACCTTTAGAGTTTACTTATCTGAAAGACTGTTATAACTTAGTCTCAATATTTGTAACAGTAAAGAAATAATCTGGGAATAAATCATGAGGCATTCATGTTATTTATCTTGCTATGCATCTTTGCCTTCAGCCATCCTGTGATATTCACTTGGCAAAATGTCAACAACCTAATTTCTACAACCATTCATAATATTGTTAACATGCATTGATCTTTAAAGTGCTTGTTACTCAGCCCTCACAGAAGTTACCACCTGAAAGGAAGAATGGTCCAGAGATCTTAAATTAAGCGCAGAATTTTATTTGAATTCTCTGTTAGAATTTTGTTCACATGTTCTTCCTCAAATGGATATCAGTGAGGGAGACAGACATGAGGTGGCTCTACCCCACAAAGTGTGGCATATTGCTTCAACAAATGAGCCAAACCTCTTGACAGAATTTTTTAAATTTCAGATTCAGCCATAGAAGTGCATAATTCTTAGGAAAAAGCTGGTACATTGCTTTATGGTCCAGAAAACAGTCTGGTTGTATCAGCTTGAATGACAGACAATCTAGAATTGGAACTACTGTAAGCAGATTTACTTACATGATTTTCAAACCTGCAATAACATTGATCTATCTTCCCAAACAGCTGAGGGAGGTTAAAATGTTAATGATAATAGATAATGAAAACAATTATATTTTACTGTCTTACATTATTATATTGGGGAAAGCTACTTATACATCCTAAATTTGAGTCTAGTCCATATTATAACAGTCTTTTCATTCAGAAATAGTATAAAGCCAGCCAAACAGTATTAAAAAATAACTGACTGAAACAACAGGTCACATGCTGGGGTGATGGAAGGGTAGATTTAATTCCAAGATTCAAAATAGTTGATGTGAACATGAGGCACTGATTATACATGTTTTTTGTGTGAAAGACAAAAGTCATAAAGAGGAGCATAGGTTAGGAAGAAAATCTAGAGGATATGTAACTGACTGGGAAAAACAAGAAGAGATTTTTGGATAAGGTGGATAAATTAGAAAAACAAATTCTATTGTTTTCAGTTTTCACCTTTTTTTTTCTAAGGAGTTAATTTACACACTTCATAACTTTTAAACTTTGTTAGTTTTGTTTTTGTTCTGTTTTGTTTCTTTGGGTTTTTTTCATATAGTTTAATCCTGGAGCCAGAGATCCTGTACAGTTGTACCAAAAAATCTGTAATAACATTGATTCTATATGTACTGAAAATGGATGTGGAATAAAAATTGTAAGAAATGATCATATTAAGACTACATTAAAAATCATAATATGAGTAAAAGCATAATGAAAAGTTGAGAACTGGAGAAAGATATAATTTTTATTCTAAACTTTTTTTTCTTAATTGAATATTGGAAATTCCGATTTTAAATTTTTAGAGATGATGATAGAAAGAATTTAATATGGAATATTCAGTCAAAATTTCAGTTCTGCAGGCTTAACTCTCAAATGATCATCTTATTTCCTCCTTTAAAATCTGCAAAAGAGTTGTAGTACTCCAAATGAAAACATACACATGAGTACATGCATGCACACATGCAGAACTTATTGCTGTTTTCCTAGGATATTTGCTTTGTATACTAGAGAATATGAAAACTTTTTTATTATAATTTTTCTGTAATTCTTCAGCTAGTATTACAAAAGGTTTTTGCTGCTCCATGAAGAATGATGCAACAAAAACAGACGGCTGTCCTCTTAATTTTTGATCATACGTGAGGGGCATTTACTAGATCTTCATTTAGCTTCCATTTTCTGAAATACTTAATCCATTTATAATTACTATACATCTTTCTTTGTTCATTGGTGGTGTGCAAACACAACCTCAACTGTTCATCTGTTTTCTGTTTTTTAAAACCTCTAGAAATATCCCAAAAGAAAGAGCATTGCTTTGAATGTTAATAAGGCAGCTTCCCTAGGTATCATTCTTCCCAAGATGCTGCCTGCAGAGTTGCTGTCTTTACTGGAAAGATGACATAGTTTATTCTGGGCTGATTAACAGCTAGAATCCATCAGGCTTTCAGGGCTAATGGCTTCAGAAGAAGGATTTAAACTCCTGGCTTTGTCCTATTAGGGAATGTCATTCAAATTTCTGCTGTTGTCTGCACACACCCTTGTGGCTGCAGCATAAAGAGCTATACAGGTTCTTCTAGGCACTCTGTCCTTCAGGCCAGCTACCTGAGCAGCCTTGAAGAACAGAACATAGGTCCCACAGAAAAGCATTTTAACTCACTATAAAGGCTTAAGTACAGCTGGTGTTAGCAAATCTACAACCAAAAAAGTAATGCCATTTTAGCTGAAATTTTAATATAGCAAATTAGTTTTCAGCATGTTACAAACTATCTTTACCTAAAACATTATTTTTGAAACACATATAAGAAACATACAAGGTAATAATTTCTTTTTTTTTTTAACTACTCTATTTAATGATTAATAACAATTTTATTGAGGATCTTTAAAATATGTAGGGAGCAAATTTAAAACTTGGAATATGTTGTACTATATCATTGCCAGCATCACCGATTTCTCAACACAGGTGGGACACAGCTGTCTGAGAAATAATAACTAACAACGTTTTTCTTTTTTTTTCCTTTTCCACCCAAGTAATTACTGAGGAAATCAAATTTCTGTTTGAAACACTCTACAGGAGGATATGCAAGGTACTTAGAAATTCAAATTTGGTTTGTTATTAGTGGAATGTAGTTCTCACTAGAGAAACCAGTTTTTTTCATAAAGATTACCTCTCTAAAAACTCAGTTGTTCCCACAATCTTGTTTATGCTCAAACAGAAAACACAATGTATAAAGCCAAGAATTCATCATTATTAGTATTATTATAATTATTCTTTAAATATTCAAACCTTATTGAAAAATAATTTTTAGTACAGAAAAAGACAAATAGTACTTACATATTGATGTACTTACACAATAATACTTACAGTATTTCCCTACAGAGAAGATCTCAATAGTAATTATCATACCATTAAAATTGTCCCTTAGGTATTTATAGTTACGATTCCTTTTCTGGAGGCTATACTCACCTTTTCATTGCTCTCCCAGGTCTTAAAACCAGCAGTTTCAGCTGCTGGAGACGAAAGCAACATACTTCTAGAGATCTTCATCAGCTAACATATCCTGTTGATGTACATGTTTTCTTCCACACTTTAGGATCAACTTGGCATCACTTTCATGTGTTAACAGTTGTTTACTTCACTGGCCTCCATATTATATCTCATTCTTGTATATTTTAGATACTGTCTCTTCTTCATCTTTGTTGCCATTAAACCATTTTCTTTTCCTCTTTCATTTACATTTCTTTAACTGACATTCTATTAATTACTTTTATTTGTGGGCTTTCTAGTGCCAGACCTATATTCCATGTTTTATCACTCCAAGTCTGTACTTCTTTACCCTGTACACTTAGCTTGTCAGGGCCCTTTCAGTTGTATGTGCCAGGGCAGGCTTTCTGTACATTATGTCATCATGTTAAGAGTTGTAAATATCACCTGTAATCACCATGTAGATTAATGTTTATTACGGCTGTAAAACTCTGTTATCTCTGTAAAAATACACAAGAATAATGCAAATTAACCATAGATACGCATTCAAGTAGAGAAATTATTATCACACCTACACCAAGTTAAACAAAACTGTAGGCATATAGAGTTCAGACTGGGCAAAACTGATAAGACCAGTCCTGAGGACTTGCAAAGGTAGTACAGCACCTATGGCCTGTCATTAGCAGTGGCAGTATTACAGGGCTGTGGAAAATCAGACAGCTGTGGAAGCTGAGCTGGGTAGTGCTGCAGACCTCCTGGCCCTGGTACAGTGGAAGACATGGGAGAGATAAACTCAAGGCAAGAACAAAAGTGAAGATGTCATGTCTGGTCTCTCTGACCACTCTGACAAGAGAAGATGTAACAAGCTGGCACAAAAGAATGTAACAGGGGCTTGATAACCAAAAAGATTGTGTTGCTAAGGGAACAGGGGGAAAAGTCTGAGTGGAAAATTTTCTATAGAAGTTAGAGAACTATAAATACTAGTGATTAGCGTAATAAAGTGACTTTTGCTTGCAGAGCATGGTCCGTGTCCTTCAATCACTGCACAGGACTACACAACAAACAGATTACATATCACTATATTTCAATTTAACTCCTTATAAGAAAAAAAAAAAAAAGAACTTTTTCAGGACTTTTATATGATGAATTTTACACTCTGAGAAACTAGCCTGTCTTAAAATTATATCTGTGTCATGATTCTTTTTAGGAATTCTTAAGCAAATAGGTATTTTTGTTTTCTACCAAAGGAGAAAAAAAAACAGTGAAAGAAATAACTTACCATTGGTGAAAGCTAGCATATTACCAGGAATAATTGCACAGCTTTTGATTATTCCAAAATGGAAAGCTGATAAAGTAAAGCAAATGTAGTAAGATGCCTTGACAGATGGCACAGATATTAGTTATTCCATTGCTGAAAAACTAATTTCAATGTCTGAGGTATTACTTCTGAGATATGGTAACTGTATACACCTAAACTTTTGTAAGATTTTTAAAAATGTTAAGAGATTTCTGAATTGTATTTTTCATCATGGTTTTAAAAACCCCAAAGAGTATTTGTCCAGGTAGGTAATGGGCAGTTTGCTAGCCTGTTAGATACATTTGATAACTTTCACAGAGAAATTACAGTGGGACTTGAAAATAGCAAAGATGTCTTAGGCATCAGTATATCCCATGGCACACAGCAGCACATAAAATATTCAGGAAAAATAGATTAGGATATGACATACTTTGGATTGTGTTCTTAACTGAGTAACTGAATTCATATCAGAGTGCAATAGAAATTGTATACAGAGAGAGCAGGGATAAAGACATAAGCTGCATACAACTGTGATTGATGGGAGAATTCAGTAATGCTGCACAGTGCAGAGGATGAAGAACCAAGATGGAGATAATTATCACACATAAATTTAATAGAAAAGATGAAAGATGATGGAAAATATGTGTAAAAACGGACAGTAAATATAGAGTGAGTGACTGGCCAAGGTTGTGTCCAGAAAATGTTAAAAGGTGCACCATTTGGCCATATCCTGCTGATGGACTTTTTTCCACTGAATTTAGTGACAGGTTGAGCTGATGTGCAGGCAAAAATAAGTGACACAGTCCTTGGTATTTCCTTGATATTTTCTTATTTATTATTTAAATTTGAGTGTAAATTCTCTACTAGTGATACTAGTGATGAAGCAATTCTTCTAAAGGCAGCATTCCTAGTTAATGCATCATATAAATTTTGTGAATGCCAGACAAATATTTATGACTTTTTACCTATTAAAAAGTCAGCTGACCTTTTCCCCTTGTAGGAATGAGCTCAAAAATCATCCCATTATTAGCATTATTTACATATATTTTAATTAATTCTGAAGAATTACTTGTGTCTTGTAGAACTGAAGCATTAATACCATAGTTTTATAGCTTAGAATTTGGAAAGCAAAAGTACTCCTTATAATTAGGAAGTCTTGCAATGTTAAATTCTTTGAACATTACATCTCTTGGTTCATCCAACACAGACCCTCATAATCACAGACAAGCATAGTTTATCCATATATTTCTCAAATATTTTAAAATTAGCTATACTTTGTAATCCATTTCGACTTCCATAATATTCCTTTAATTTCCATCTTAAATACATGTGCACAGACAGCATAGCTTTTTCTTATATCAAAATTGTTTGTGTGTAGCTCTTCACTCCTTGCAAAAAGGAATATTAAAAAATACCTCTAAAATTAATTGAATATTCAAATTATACAAATATTGAAATGTAACTCAACTCCACATTCAATTTTTTTAGTTTTCTCTCTCAGTCTCTTTCTTTATTAATCTCTGCTTCATTTGGGCAGACAATTAGTTTTTTATTAGTTAACACATACTGCTGGCAAAAATCTCAGTATATTTACCTATGAATTATCTTAGAGATGGGATTATAATCAGAAGCAAGTTTGGAATGGAATTTTTTATAAGAAAGGGTAAACTACTGATCCTCACACCTAAAGTAGAATTTAAACTTTTTTCTAGTAACAGGGTTTTTTTTTTTTTTTCTTTTTTATTCTTTCACAGGAAGAAAGGAAAATCTGTATTGATTCAAATATTTTTCATGTGAGTGTGAACAGATGAGCCATGCCTCATCTGCAGTAGCTGCCTGATTAATGTAGGATGGGATGTTTATATTTTATTCTGGTGGATATGGCTTTTGGAAGGAAGGCTATTCTAATCTTTCTTGTCTGGGCAGATACACTTATAAATAACAGGGTCTGGATCAAAAATGCCTCAGCTGTAATGCACTAAGGAGTTGCAAAAAAGCTTAGGTTATTTGTATGCATTTCAGATTTTGGAAGAGTTAGCTTTCTGTTGTGACTTTAATTTACTAGGTTTTTTTATATTTGTGCTATTATCTGATATTCAAGACATTATTCTTACACTTTCCATATGTAAAAGTCAAGTTTCAAATCGCACTGAGTTTTTAAGTCTAGCAGGAAGGGAAGGAATATCTGAGGACCAAGTAGACCAATATTGTATGACTCAATCAGAACCATAAATTGTTATCTTTCATTCGTTGCTACCATATAGTGTACAAGACAGAAATTTTGTTTATAGTATGCAATGCAAATCAGCATTTTATTTGACAGAAGATATACACTGGCTTTTATTCTGGGGTTTTTTTTTCTTGTTGTTGTGTTTTGTTTTGGTTTGGTTTTCGGGTTTGTTTTATGTGGGAGATTTTTGTCTGATTTTTGGTTGTTTATTTTGGTTTTGATTTCTTCTACTGAAACAAGAAAAATGGAGAAAGGAGAAATGCACATGAATCTTGAATGCAGTTAAAGACCAGTTCCTTTCACCACTAGTATAGTCTCTCCATAGGCATTGAGAAAGTCTAGACCTGTGTGCCCATTGATCAGTATTGGAATTTTCAAGTTTTTATGCTTTTCAGATTTTTCATGTATTCTTTTTTTCAGCTCAATGGTGATGTAAGAATGAAATAAATTCCAGGAAACAACAGCTATATTAAACTTGGATTTTATGAAGTATCTACTAGATTTTTGGGATGTATATTAAATGATTTCATTTCAATAATATCTTCCAGAAAAAAAATCCCTTTACAGTTAAAGGCTTTTCGTTTAAGTAAGTCAGTGGACCATGCTTTTATTTATCACCATGTAGCTGGATTCTGCCAAAGAAAATCTAGTAAGCAATTATTTGTTTTCTTTATTTTTCAATTCCTGCAAGAAATAAATAGGTTATTTGGAAGAAAGATGAGGTCAGTATTTTGTTAGCCCTCAGGTTAAATGCTTGCTCTTGCTTCAGTTAAAACACATGAGGATATTCAATTATTGTTGCTATGTTGGTTCTTTTTAAAAGAGGTCCATCAAATAAAAAAATATTTTACTTTTACTTTCCCAGATACTAGACTGATGAAGTCCTTAAACTTCTTTTTATAATGCTAACTCTCACCAAGGTTTATAAAGTTGTGGGGGTTTTTGCATTGATTTTGCTATAGGCTTTTACTAATTTTTGGGTTTGTTTCCCCATTTGTCTGTTGTTGATGTCTTTTCTCAAGTAAGGAGAAGACAAAGGTTATAAAACCTTGATAATAATCTTCCAAAAGCCATTTGATAATTCAAAAACACTATAAAAGAACAGTATACAGTTATTTGTGAGTGAAGTGAGAAAACTTGTTATTCATAACTGCAAATTGTGTACAAATGAGGGAACCAAGTGCAGAAGTACTTTGGTTAAATCTGGATTGCTTTTTGTGAATTGGTTAATATGCAACTAAGGTAATGTAGGCAACCAAAACCAAGCTCTATCCCTAGGCATTTTCTTTCAAAGAATTATCAAAAGCATCATGACATAGGCTGCAATATTTATGACAATAAAGATTACAGTAAAATGCAGGTTTTGAAAAAAGAACATTTAATATCCCAACTGGAGAGAAAGGAATATGCTCCTATTTAAAGATGCTTTAGGCCCTGAAAATTATTCTTCTATTTAGCAAGCTGATATTTTTCATCTGTGCTTTAAAACAGAGAGCAAATATAATTAGAAATAGAAATGAAAATTTTCCTTTGTTAAGAACATTGCTGCAGTACTTAATTACATTACACCTTACATAACCCTGTTTAGAGCATCCAAGCTTTCCCTTTCTGAACTTCTCCCAAAGTACTGATCTCTGTAGAGTTTACTCAACTTATTAATCTGTCATAATTTTAGGTTTCTCTAGTTTGTTTTTTTTTGTTTTTTTTTTTTTTGCAGGAATTAAGTTTGCACTAACAATCTTCTGGTTCTAATTGTCCTTATATATGATGGAATATCATAAACCCTTAAGAAATCAATATCTTGATAACAATGTAAGTTTTTAGTATAGTTGCCACTATTTGAAGCAATACATGGTCTCTATGTGGTATGTTATGAATCCAAGATGTTGGGTTTTTTTAAAAAAATGTTGTAGTTCTACAGTACGGCACAAATTACGTTGAAATTCTCAGCAATAACTTCATGCATATATATAAATATGTCTATATGTACATAAAGCTCACAAGGAAAGAGCTCTAAGGTAAATTTATACTTCTGCTACCATTAATCAGACCCTTTAGAAGGAAACATCCAATTATAGTTCAGCTAGTTCTCTTTGGGACCTACTTCTTTTGATCTTTTATAGCAGCCTCTTTCCATTCCAATGCCCATTTCCACATCCTCCCTGGATTATTTTCCACATCAAAGAATGTCTTGCTTGCCTCTGTAGATTTCTCAATTTTGATCTCTCCACAGTCATCATGAGAGAGACAAAGAAGAAAAACTAATATGAATAATAAAGTATGTCAACCTCCATTTTATGCAATATGCTGGAAGCTGTATCAACTAAAATCCTAAAATTTTGGTTTCACCAAAAATTTTATCCCAAGAGAATTGTTATGAGAAGAAACAAAATTACTCATTATGAATCTGTCATCTCCCCCCCATATTTAACCAAACAACAGCAATTGTTTTTCAGTTGAGAAGTCACTGTCATGAGGAGGAAAACTAACATATATTTGTACCTCTAATGCTTTAATAAATAAAACCTGCTCCTGCTTATTAGCTGATAAATACAGAGTTGCTGTATTTTGTTCAGCTGATTTCTTTTGATAGACTGTAATTTAGGGAATTGGAAAAATATAAAGTGCCCTATATTTTAGGAAGAGATGTGCAAAGGAGCAAAAATAGCTATTATACTCTCACTGTGTTATGTTGTGCCTTCATTCCAGCCGGCAGCCAAGCCGCACACAGCGGCTTGCTCTCTCCCCTACCACCAGGATCGGGGGGAGAATTGGAAGAAAAAAGTAAAAGCTAAAAAAGCTGTGGGTTGAGTTCCCATGTGAGACTCCCAGAATGCATAGAGGATAACTTCTTAATCCAGGTTCACAGCCCTTTTAGAAGGAGCAGGATACTGATCCTGAGGGCCACCACTGTAAGTGACCTGCATGTGGGTTCAAGACTGAAAGCAGCGTGGCCTGCAGCAATCACACTGGTGGAGTTCACAGTCCTGAGGGGCACGGGTCAGACAAAGAGAAAAGTCAGGACCCCTACCAGCTCTTCTAGGATATACTCAACAGTATTGTCTGGGAAAGTGCCCTCAGGAATAAGCAGGCAGAACTGGCAGATTTCTAAGGATGCCCTCCATAGAGTGAGGTAGTGACCCCCAAGTGCAAAATATTCAGCAAAAAAGACAAAACACCAGCATAGTTAAGTTGGGACCTCACAGTCAAACTAAAGGGAGACAGTTTGCTTCTGGATGGATTATAAAGGTGTATAATAAAATCTGAAGACAAAATGTATCTAATTAGAAATACATTTCAATTTTTATAGATCTATTTAATTGAGTTAATCGGTACTTTTAAATTAAAAAGAGTCTTGCTGGTAGATCTCCAAATGCAGATGTTGATAGTAACACTGTTCTTTTATCTTTTCCAATGCTTTCACTGCTACCCAGTTTATAAAATGCCTCTGCAATAAAATTTTCATGTGACACACATTTATAGGCCAGTATATAAAAAACAGTTATAAATTTTATGGAGCAATCCAAACTATTCCAATTGTTGAGCCAAACATATTTTAGTTGAAAAATCTTAACATAATAACATTTTTGGTGGATAGAACATAAACAGTGTTTTTAGGACAGGGAACTTCAGGCGACGTTAACAACAACTCGGAGAAGAATTTGACGGTGTTTATAAATGGCCATTTTCCCATTAGTTCTATGTTCAGTGTTGTAGCTGGCATAAAGGTTACTGTAGTCTTCAGAGAATATTTTTTTTTTATAAAAATTGAGAGGAAGAGAATTGGAAAGCTTGTTTCTACAATGTTAAGTCTGATTCAGATGACAAAACTTGATGAAATATAGAAGACAGTCAGCAGAAGAAATGTAAGTATTTAAATACCAGGAAAAGGCCTTAGCTGTGAGACTGGAAGGCTTCAGTCTGGTCATTTTGTGAAAGAAAGTATGGGAAACATAACTTGGTCACTATGCACAATGTATGAGCAATTACAATCCTTTTTTAAGTCTTGCAGATAAAGGGATGACATGATCCAATGCCTTGAACTTAAGGTGAGATAAAATTAAGCTTTAAATAAGATATGATTTCCTAGCAGTGAAGATAATTAAACATGGAAACCCTCACCACAGGTGGCAGTGGATAAGCCAAGAACTGGAATTTAAAATTAGATCAGATAGCTTTCAAGAAACATAATTTTGAGTTTTGGAATCACTCTGCAATATGCACACACAGAAGGTAACTTTTGATGATCATAGATTTACCTTTGACACTCATGTTTGAATACAGGTTTGCATATGAAGCAAATAGAATATTATAATTAAGTATATTGCAATGACAAGGACACTGATATTTAACTACATGCAGTGCTCTTTAATCTGATCCCAGAAGAGAGTGTCTACTGCTGTTACATCTAAAATCTATTTAGTAATCTTAGTTTCCTATCCTTACATGGGAAATCATGATTTTATTTTTTATGAGAGCTTGTTTATTAGCTGAGAAAATTTATAAATTCCTCAAAGAATGGAAGTTCTATACAGCTAAAGTACATGATATGTGTGTTCCCTAAAAGTAAAAAAAAAATATAGGTCAGTGACTAAATATGTCACTGTTACAACTTTTCTAATTCAGCCAGAATGAGCCTTTGTCTTCAAGACCTAGTCCCTGCACAACCAGGCAGCACCCCTATAGTCTTCCTGCCCCTCTTCACTGCCTGTGCAATTCCCTCTTGCCCTTGGTTTAGCCAGCAGGTCTTGATTCAGCCATGCTGGTCTTTTTCCTTCCTTCTCTGATTTCTTACACCTGAGGACCTAGAACTCACGTGCTCTATGGAAAGTTCAGCCAACACGAGAAGTCTGTCTTCAGGAAAATAAGGTGTTCAATTCTTCTTCATTAACCGATAAAACAATCTTTCATCAGCCATGGACTTTGATCCAAGGATTTGTTTGTATTGTGTATTCTGTCCCATTTTTAATCCCTACTTCTTTTTTTCCTAAACAATGAGTCATGCAGCAAAGTTACTTCCAGAGGCTATGACAAAAATCTAAACAATTTTAAATACAAATTTTCTTGATGTTCAGCTTTGAATTATGTATACATATTTGATCCTTATTGGTATTAGACTGTCTTTTCATTGCAAATCTGAACTGATTTTTCTTTTATTTTTGATAGGGTAGATCACTACCAAAAATATTCATTCTTCTCAATTTGTACTTTTGGCAAGCAAGGTGAATTGTTTTTAATGACCCACAGGTCATTAAAACATTTTACAATGTGGGTAAAATTTTACTCCATTACAAATATCTAAAAGTTAAGATGCTCCGGACATGACAAGGATCTCAATTCCCTGTGAGTGGTGGAGAGACCCAGGTGATGCTTTATTTCATTCAAATCAAAGTGTCTGTTTTAATCTGTTAGTCATATTTTTAAATCTGAAATGTCCTGAAGATGGCTATACATTCTCTCAAGCTTAAAATACATCCACAATACACAGAGTTCATTGTCTTTTATGGAGATAAGAACTTTTGACAAACTTTGACATTTGCTGAATAGAACATTTTAATTTTAAGTCACACAATATTATTCTCTAGCTGAATTAAATCCGAAGTAATATATCTGACAGGCTGCACAGGGTTTCTGAATACTGATAAACACTAGACTTTAGCTAGATTGGTTTTCCTTCCCATAAGCTGATCGGTTTTTTTACTGAAATCCTAATTTAGAGAAACAGACAGGATACTAAAAATCATATAAGCAAGTTGGCATTGACAGAGAACAATAGGACAAACAAAACAGGTACAAGGAAAAAAAACCTGAAAATAAGGTGAGATTCATCTTATCCTTTGCAGCAAAATGTAATCATATGAAGATGATTTCCTGAGCTAATTGCTGCTCAGGGAAATGAATAATGTTTTCCTTTAAAGGTTCAAAAAAAACATGAAGATAAAATGTGAGGCTGTTTTTTAAATAGTCAGTCTTTTGCCCAGCTCAGCCTAGATGTTGAGCACTTCTGAAAACCATGTGTGAGTCATAAGGTTTTGATCATCTTTATCCAAGTTTTGATGCATATTTGACTTCCTGAGATTTGAATGTGTTTTGTAATGGTGGCATATACTGTGTGTACTTCACATATAAACCAATATAATGGCTGGGTAAGGGGAACCTAGAAAGAAATTTACTCTTTTTGTAATTAGAATTCTGTATACTTAAGTTTGACAAGTTACTGCAGAAGATATGGGACTGGCTTTAACATGTTATTCTCAGCACAGTCAAGCCATAGTTCTCAATTTGGCCAGTTAAGGCTGTGTTTGCCATCTAAACTCCATGTTTTTTAGCTAGCTTTCTAAAGGAATCCAAATTGAATTTGGTGTCTCCTGCAGAGAAGTTGGTATCTCATTTCCCTGTAATGAAACACTTTCTGCTGCGGGATTAGGAAGCCTCTTTTAAACTTATATCAGCCTTCTAAAAGACAAAGAAACTTGCTAAAAAGAAATATAAGGTAGAGTGGTTTTCCACAATTTTTTTTTAAATATTATATATGTGGTCTGAAGTATTATACCAGCTTGTGTGGTCTTTATTTCTTCCATAATGTTAAAGATGTATCTCAAAACTATAGCACACAGAATTATTTTGATTTGGATAAAAAAAAGAAAATTATTACAGATCTACATGCTCACTTTTTGTCAAGAAATATTAGTCAGCAAACCTATTGTGGTCATGATCTTGTTGAATGAAGAATATGAATTCACTACCCAGAGAAATGAAGTTTTTGTTTAGATGTTAGTGAATAATAAACACAAATATCAGGGTTACAGAGAAGTTTAATGCTGTGTGGTTTTGTCCCTCTCTTACAGGAAGGTGAGGGGGAAGGATAGTGGCTTATTTGGAGTTTAATTGCCTTCTGCTCTTAAAACCAGCATGTCTCATTGGAACCCAATGTGGGTCTTAAGAGAGAGGTTGAGATAACAATTTTGATCAAAGCATTTGTGCATCAGGTACAGGACATTTGCTTCACATCATTGGATTTATCTAATTACCTTGTGGCAGAAGGGGAAGTTCTGAAAAGTCATAATATGCACAAATAAATTGAAGCCATGTCATGACTGAACTTATTAAAGATTCTTATTTGCTTAAATGTGATGTCCTGTGCATTAATGCAATTTGTGCATTCTATGGCTTGTATATCATAATAAACTATGAAACTAACTCACTTCTACAATGGCCAGTTACAGATATGTAGTGCAAATTATACACCAGTGCCACATAAAAAAAATATTGGCAGATTTTTATGAAAACAGGGTGATAAGCACTGGCAGCTGCATATATATAAACTGAGACAGGATGGGGGAGATCTAGAGGTGCAGATAACAAGAGATCCAGCTTTCATTCTTGAATGAACAATTTGTTCATTTAAAAAATGTAAGATTTTAAAAGCAGCATTGTCTTTTGTGATGGATTTGTAAACTCTATGTCTTTTAGGAGGGACAGAGAAAGGTTTTGCCCCCAGGTCATAACACTTCTGCCTCACACTGATCTCTTCCCCACAGGACACATGAAGTTCTCCAGCATAGGTCTTTTCCCTGGATATACCTCTGCAGGAATTTCTGCAGAAAGAGTCTGTTCCAAAGTGTATAGTCCTTCAGGAACAGATTTATCTACTGTAGGTACCCCTTGGGCCTCAGTTCTCAGAAAACTTGCTCTTGCAAAATCTTTAAACAACCTAATGGATGTCTGTTCTGGTGTGATCCTTCATGGACTACAGAAAAACAGCCTGCTTCACCATGGTCTTCTTGAGCTCCAGGGGAACGTTTGCTGTTATGCCTAGAGTACCTCCTTCCCTCCTTCCCTGATCCAAGTTTCTGCCAGGCTGTTTCTTGCATGTTTTTTTCATTTTCTTGCAGAGCTACCACACAGGGTTTTTTACCCCTTCTTAGATATGTTATCAGAATTGTGCCATCAGCATTGCTGGTGGGATCAGCTTTGGCCAGTGGTGGCTCTGTTTTGGAGCCAGCTGAGGTGGTCTGTGCCCCACACAGGGGTAGCTCATAATCTTTTCTCACACAGGACACACCTGCAGCCTTCCACTACCAAAACTTCATCATATAGACCCAGTACTGGACTGAAATAAATGTTTTGTACTGATGAATATTAGTGATCTATCCTCAATAAGATGAAGATGTGAAGAAAAATAGAGTACTAACAAGAAAACATATTTAGAAGTTCCACTACCTCACTGCATTCTTCACAGTCCAGTTCCCCATTAATGATAAAAAAATCTGATAAAATTTGCACAGTCTGGCTTAGTTCTGTCACTGAGCTCATTTCTACAACGTATTCAGTCTTGTGCATGTTGAGTTGAAGAAATCCAAGATCATTGATAAAGTTTTACTTTGCTTGCCTTGCTTAAAGCTCCAACACTGTCATTGTTCAGATGGAGCCTAAGGAATTAAAAGCTTTTATATATTTCCATAGGTCAAGTTTTGGTATGAATTTACTACAGAAGTACATGATATCAGAAATTATCTTCAGGGGAGATTTACAGTTTCAAAAATATATATTAAAGGAAAAATGCTGTTAATAAATAGTAAGGCCCAGTTATTCCACAGTGTTGTGTCATATTCATTGATCAAATAGTTACTAATATAAAATGTGATACATATTTAGACACTGTCTAGGTAAATATCAAAACTGTAACAGAGAAGCTGGAGAAAAAAGTAGTATTGGAAAATGTGGTTAGACCTTGGTCAGGAGCAAGTGATAATTTGCAAAATATTTCAGATTAAATGGGGGGAAAAAGGAGGAAAAAAATTAAAGAGACCTGTTACTGAAATACCTGGATAAAGGAGTGAAGGATATAATTAATAGACAATATGATTCAGTCAAAGATTCAGTTATGACTTGCAGCTAACATTCCAAAAAAGGGAAAAATTTGCAAGGTCCCCTGTATCCAGAGAGCTGCATTTTGATTGGAATCAGTGCACAGAGGGTTTACAAAATAATAAGGATAATGGAGATTTATCTTGATGGAAGAAACAAGAGCTTTGGCTCATTAAACCTGGAAAATTAAGTCCAATCCAATTCTCACATGACTGTTCAATCTAAATATATGGGGATTGGGGGGTGGGTCTGGAAAAGCAGAAAAGATAAACACTAGGAAGATATGTGAGCTATTTAAACTACAAGTAAAAAGAATAAATGGGTATCAATTTGCCATGAGTAAAGAGAGTAGAAATTAAATGCCTTATTTACTATCAGAATAGTTATGGAAGTTTTCTAATGGATAGAGATTTCTTCACCTGTTGTTAAAGAAGCTTGCTTACCTTATAAATTGCATTGTATAATATGCTTGCCCATGAAAGAAGAGGACTACGGCCAGCACCTCAGGAAGACTTTTTCAGTTCAACATCCCAACCTACTGACAGGAGAGTAGCTCACAGTACCGTAAGCTCACTCCCACCCCCAGCAGACAGTAAAAAGTAGGTACTTCATCCCCTTTCCCAAAGTATGCATACATCTCTCTGAAGCCAGTAAATACTGTGCATCACAAGTGCTGTAATTCATTCATAATATTCCTGCCTGAATTAGTTGCCTTAAATCTGATTGAGACTCATTTTTATTTACATGTTTTATAACCTAACTATCATGCTACATGGTAGGTGAGCTGCCTTTAACTTGATGTAGACTGTTTTTCTTCTGCAACTCTGTGTAAAACCAATAATATACTTATTACAAATTCAAAAATTCAGTGAAGAGTTAAAATTCACAGTCTGTATGTAAAACATGAAGTAAATTTAAGATCACGTTTGTCCACTGCAAGTCACTTATAAGTCCATTGTGGAAAACCCATAAAATTACTGCCAGTAATGGAAAATAATTTTGTACTTTATGGATCAGGAGTTGCTTCTCAAATTGTACATACATTCCTAATAACGTGATGAAACTTCACAACTCAAAACACTAGATTCTGCCCCTAGGACAGAGTAATGCTGTGCCCAGGTTCCATTCTATTGTAATAATGTGAATACAATTTGTAACAAGCAAAGAAAATTATTCTTCATAAGCATTGCAAAGGCAAGACAGCATCACAGAAGTGAAATAAGTCAGGGATGCCTGACTGCTTACAACCAGGTTTACTTATCATACATTGATATATTTAATTTTAATGTTGGAGCAAGTCCAGAGTAGGGCCATGAAGTTTTTAAGTGCTGAAAGCCCTCCCCTATGAAAACAAGCTAAGAAAGGTGGGCGCTTCAGCCTGGAAAAGAGAAGGTTGGAAACCTCATAGCACCTTCCGGTATCTGAAGGGGACCAGTAGGGAAGCCAGAGAGGGACTCTTCACCAGGAACTGTAGTGACAGGACAAGGAGTAATGGTACAAGCTGAAAGAGGGAAATTTAGGTTAGATATTAGGAAGAAATTCTTTATTGTGAGGGTGATGAGACACTGGAAGAGGTTGCTCTGGGATGCTGTGAGTTCCCCTAGCAGTGTTAAAGGCCAGGTTGGATAACGTCTTGAGCAACCTGGTCTAGTGGGCAGTGTCTCTGCCCATGGCAAGGGGTTTGGAACTAGACAATCTTTAAGGTCCGTTCCAACCTCTTAATGTTCTATGAGTCAATGTATATGAACTTGCAATTTTTTTTTTTCAAGTAAATATCCACTTAGGTTTCATGAGCTAATTTAGGTCTATCAGGTAACTCTTCTATTTTTTTTTTTTTTTAATCTTCAAGAGATATTTTCTGCAAGTCTAGAAGTTGCAGAACTTCAGGAGACTTTTCTGATGGAGTAAATACCAACAGAGAAAGAGAGAAACTAAATACTACAAATCCTTTTGCTTTTCAGTACAAAACCCCAAAATCTAGCTTTTGGGTAGAGGAGACGACAAATAATATTTCTTCTAGTTCTCAGTAGAAGTGAACATGACCTTGGGGCAGATATTTATTTTCCCGTCCTGAGCATCCCTAGCCGTTGAATAAGAGATACTGTTTATTCCCTTTTCTGCAATGATGAAGACTAAATTCCAAATAAAGCGCTACATGAGTGTATCCAGTATGACAAATCATGCATGAGTTTTGTTGCTTGGGAACTTGATTATTTATATATTTGCACATTCTTCTTTTCTTGGTCTTGTTAAAGTAATCTAAATGCTTAAATTTTCTTTTTTGTTTTAAGGAATTTGCAGCAGAACTGAAAAATAGCAGAAAGACCTTTATAGAAGGCTATGAAAGACATTTCAGCGTAGGTAAATAGAAATGTTATCACCGCAGTAATGAAATAATGAAAATAATCCCTTACTAGCCCTAACAAACAACTTCTAATATAACCAAACACTTGATTATACATTCACTGAGATTCTCCTGTTTGTTCAACAACTGACTCGTAATTGCATGTGGATTATAATTAAAACTGGCAAGCTGTCTGCTCTGCAAAAAACAAATGTAGTTGCCACAGGTAGTTTTGGAATTGTGGTGTGAAGAACATACCATAAAAATAGGTGCTATGATGGTTATACTGCTGTGTCATATTTCGAGCTATCAGTCCTTGATTCAGCTATGTTTTCTTATGGAAGTAAATTTTTAAAACCTCAATAATCAAAAAATTAAGCAATTTTCTTTTTATAGGGTTTTAAAGAGCAATTCAGTAAAAAGATATTTTCTTTTTCTAAACTTTGATTATATAATTATTTTTCAATTTTTATTATAACTAAACTTTAATCAGACTCACAAACTTCTAAATACTCCTACTACTAAATACTACTACTAAATACAGACACTAAAATTCAAATACAGCAAAAAAATTCATTTCTGGCTTTACAAGAGGAGCACTAAAGGTATTTTCATATATATAGACTTGGTTGGGTTTTTTTTTCTTTTTTTTTGGTGTCAGAATTGTGCTTTCAAAGAAAATCCCTCAACTGCCTCCACTCGTCATGGCTGAAATCAAATTAAAAGATGAACCAAAAAGTGCCATTTAATGCTCCAGTTGCTAAAGGACATTCAGTCCATGGGATCAGACCAGAGCTGCTACAAAATTACTGCTATGAAATGTCTATGTCAGTCTGCAGCACCACCAAAATTGCCTCAAAATACAAATTGCAGGTGACAAGATTTTGTCTTTGGTTAGCCATTCTCAGAATATCTCACTCTGAACAGGAGTGCAATGCTCTGATAGAACTTTTCCCTTTTTCTGCTTTCAGAAGAGCAGAATAACTATTCGTTTCTTTGTCAGGAATAATATAATAATTTCAAATTTTTGTGTGAAGTAATTTCAAAGAATCACAGAATCACTAGGTTGGAAGAGGCCTTCAAGATCATTGAGTCCAACCCATGCCCGAACACCTCAACTCGGTTGAACCAAAACATGGCACCGAGTGCCACATTCAATTTTTTTTAAACACACCCAAGGATGGTGATTCCGCCACCTCCTGAGGCAGACAATTCCAGTACTTTATCACTCTTTCCATAAAAAACTTTTTCCTAACATCCAACCTATATTTCACTTGACACAGCTTGAGACTTGTGTCCTCTTGTTCTGTCAGTTGCTGCCTGGAGAAAGAGACCAACCCCCACCTGACTACAACCACCTTTCAGGAAGCTGTAAAGAGTGATAAGATCACCTCTGAGTCTCCTTTTCTCCAGGCTGAACAACCCCAGCTCCCTCAGTCGTTCCTCACAGGACTCGTGTTCCAAGCCCCTCACCAGCCTCGTTGCCTCCTCGGGATGCACTCAAGTGTCTCAGCGTCCTTCCCAAACTGAGGGGCCCTGAACTGGACACAGCACTCAAGGTGTAGCCTCATCAGTGCCAAGTACAGGGGAAGAATGACCTCCCTGCTCCTGCTGGCTACGCTATTCCTGACACAGGCCAGGATGCCATTGACCTTCCTGGCCACCAGGGCACACTGCTGGCTCGTGTTCAGTCAGCTGTCAATCAGTGCCCCCAGGTCTCTTTCCCCCGGGGCACTGTCCAGCCACAGCATCCCCTCCCTATTATGTTGCAGGGGGTTATTGTGGCCAAAATGCAGGACTCAGCACTTTGGCTTATTAAACATCATCCTATTGGACTCTGCCCATCCATTCAACTGTTCCAGATCCCTCTGCAGTGCCGTCCTACCCTCCAACAGATCGACACACACTGCTAGCTTAGTGTTGTCTGCAAGTGACAGAAACAGTACAGGAAACTCCATTTTTGCTTTATATTAAAAAAAATATTATTTTAGATAGTTTTTCCAAATATCCAAGAACATTGCTAAAAATATGATGGTTTTGTTATATTTCAATTAATGAGGTTTAGCACACTACTCATATATTGGGTTTTCAATTTATTTCTGTTCAGTTTATTTCAGTTTCAGAATTTTGTTGACATTTCTAAGACCCAGTAAGAGTTAATGGTGATCTCCCCTTCAAACCTTAGAGTGTTTGAGCTAGAACTTCCTTTATTCTGCAATACTACACTTAGAGTTAGTGCATATGACTTGCCTTAAAAAAAAGCAAAACACTTTCTCTTTTGAAGTGCTAGTAATGCCAACTAGCAAATTTTACCCTTGTTGACTGATAGGTAACTGGCTGTAGTTCTTTCCAATAACAGAAATTATCCTGTCTCTGAGAGGACTCATATTTATGTTCTCCACTTCCCAAGAACATATTCAAATTATCCATGTGTTCTAGTCAGGAAATAATTTATAAATGATACTGGACTACTTCTGTCTGTCAACCTTTTGTGGCAGATGTTCTGGGTTTTTTGTTTGGTTTTGGTTTGGGTTGGTTTTTTTTGTAATTTTCTGCTGCTATGAATGGGTAAGTTTCAGATATCAGTTTTCAACTTAGTTTCTTAATATTTCTTGGGCCTGTTTTTGAAGTATTAATGGTACCCTTAGTGATAATTAAGAAGCCAGTGTTTGTTATTAGGTTTATTGGTTTTGGCTGGGATAGAGGAGTCACTTTTCTTTATTTAACTAGTATATTGTAATGTTTTAGATTTGTCAAGAGAACAGAGTTGATAGCACAGGAATGTCTTCATTATTTAATTATTTAGTGCTTATAAGGCATCAAGGCCTTTCCTGCTTCTCTTGCTGCCCCACCACTGCTCATACTGGGGTGCACAAGGATTCCCGAGAGACCACAGGTGTGACAGGTGACACAAACTGAAGCTGGGAAAAGAAGGAGGAAGGAAGGATATTTGGAGTGATGGCATTTTTTTTCCAAGTAACAGTTATACATGATGGAGTCTGGCTTTCCTGCTTGCCCATGAGAAGAGGTGAACAAATTCCTTGTTTTGTTTTGCTTACATGCACAGCTTTTGTTAATTTGCTAAACTGACTTTACCTCCTCCCTTGAATTTTTCCAAATTTACCCTTTGGATTCTCTTCCCTAACCCACTGGGAGAGTGAGCAAGAGGCTGTGTGGTGCTGAGCTGCTCATCAGGACTCAGCCTCGGTAGGCAATTGTGTTCCTTAGTCTTCAGTAAAGAGGTTTACTGTAGAATACCCAGTATGACCTTCAGCTGCCTTGAGTTTGATTTTTTTGGTTTTTTGAAGACAACTATCAAGGGAAGCACAAAATTGCAACTGCAGAAACAGATGGTCACATGATGAAAAGTACTTACTGAAACATAATATAATACCGATTACATTTTAAGTGTAAATGCTGATCATGTTAAATAGTGGTGCCAGCTGTTTCAGCCTGCAGACTGCGCTTATTGGCGTACCCTGGGAATCAGCAGGTGCTGCTTGCTCTGGTAGTATCAAATTATGAACAGAAAGTTTTAAATGGACATTTCAGCTCTGGGACTAGCAATATGTGAGAAAATGAATTATGAAGACCTGAAGAAGGAGATATTTAATGAAAAGTTTTAGTTTTACTAAATTAAAGTAAGAAAGTGGAGTTAAATTCCTTTCCCATTCATCTTTTCCAAACTTTTTCTACCGCACATTTATCTGTGCCTATTTTTATATGTAATAGGAGCACTTAATCAAAAGTAAATTGCTATAAATAGTGTTGGTTTTTGGTTGCTATTTTTCTATAAAATCCACAGTCACAACTATCACTGTCCTACAAATGCTGTTATGGTGGGCTGACCCTGTCTGAATGTCAGGCAACCACCAAACTGCTTTATCACTCCCCTCCAAAACTGGATAAGGGAAAGAAAATGCAATGAAAGGTTCATGAGTTGAGATAAGGACAGGGAGAAATCACAAACCCATTACTATCAAGGGCAAACCAGACTGTAATTGAATTTATTATTTGAATCACAACATCTTTAAAACACCTTCCTCCCACCCCTACTTCCTTCTTGGTCTCTACTTCCTCTCCTCTAGCCGTGTAGGCAGACAGGGAATAGGGGTTATGGTCAGTTCATCACAGGTTTTTTCTGCCACTGCCCTCTGCTCAAATGTGGGGTCCCTTCCATGTGAGACAGTTCTCCATGAACTTCTGCAATGTGAGTTCTTTCCACAGGCCACAATTCACAGACTGCTTCAATGTGGGTCACATTTCCACAGGGTGCAGTCCTTCCAAAACAGCCTGCTCCAGTGTGGGTCCCGCAGGGGATCACAAGTCCTACCAAGAAACCTGCTCCCACATGGGCTTCTCCATGGATTTGCAGGTCCCCACCTGAAACCTGCTCCAGTACAGGCTACACATGGGGACACAGCCTTTTTTCAGGCATCCATGTGCTCTGGTGTGAGTCTCCTGTATGGCTGCAGGTGGATCTCTTCATCCCTGTGGATCTTCATGGGCTGTGGGGGCCCTGCTCCTTCACCATGGGCTGCAGGGTAATCTCAACTATGGCACTGGAGCACCTCCTTGCCCTCCTTCTCTACTGACCTTGGTGTCTGCAGAGCTGTTCATGTCACATATACTCATCCTGCTCTTCTCTGAGAACAATTACTTCTGCACTGTATCTTTTGCTTTTCTCCTTAAAAGCCAGGACAGGCTTAAATGCTGTAGTAGCCAGAAGGGGGCATGATAGGACTTGGAGGTTTTTCTATACAACCTCACATCATTTTCCAGAGATTGGGGAAAGAGCTCCCTTCTGGGTCATGTAATACGGCAGAGGGAGCAGTCAGGCACTGTCAGGGATTTTCCATGGGGGATAGGCAATAGCGTGTGGATTCATCCACCTTTTTTCTTGTACACTCTGTCATTAGCATTGTTTCAGTTACTGTTCAATGTCTTATTTCATTGCTCTTTTCAGTTTATTGTTTTTATCTCAACCAGTGACTTTTATCTTTTGTACCTCTTCTTCTTCTCTTCAGCTCACTGCAGTAGGAGGGTAAGCAGGAGGCAGAATGATAGAGTAGCACATGGTTTGGAGCGTTTCAGTGGGAACATAAAGCTGAGAAATATGTTTCTTAAATCACGATGATATTTTATTGCAGAGGTACCTCTGCCACCTCTGATTGGCTTGGCCTTGGATGGTGAATGATTTATCATGGAACCAGCTGGCATTGGTTCTGTCAGACTAAGGGAAATCTGGCAGCTTCTCACAGAAGCCACTCCTGTAGAACCCCTCCCAAAACCTGGCCACCCAAACCAAATATATTCTACCTCCCACAAAAAAAAAAACCCAGCCCTTGACTTATGATAAACATGACCTAACAAAAACCAAAATATCAGTGTATTTCCAAAATTTTTCTCATTCTGAATCCAAAACACAGCTTTATACCAGGTACTGAGAAGAAATTAACTATCCCAGCTGAATCCAGGTAAAAAGAAAATCTGTATTGTCTTAGTGTGATCTAATTTTTGCATATTTAAATGTATGTTAATACATCAAGGTGTAGTAAAAACCACACAGGAGCTAATCAGGAGCATAAAAGAATCTAAATTACTATATTAGGCCAAACAGAAAAAAAAACCAGAAAAAAAATTCCAAAATATCCCAAAACCCCACAAAATTTTCTCCTTGAGGTAGGTATTTGTTATTGAAACTAACAATTCAAGTTGATTCTAAACAACTCAACCAAGTGTTGAGACTTTATTTTGGTTTTGTTTTAACCCTCTCTTAAGTAGCTCACTCCTTTTCTTAGAAACCATGAAGAATTCCCTAGAATACAAGGAGAGGAATCAAACCCTGAAACTTCTGTCTTAGTGGATGCTACAGAGCAGTAATCCACTTTTCCGTGAAAGATAAAATTATATATATATGTGCTTCTTATTGAGGAAATAGGGATTTCTTAAAATCTTCTGGAATGAATGATTTTATCCAGGGAAATAAAAGAAAAATTGTACCTATGAGCCTTAAAATTTCACAGTGACCATCTTTGGGATGTATAGGGAAAAAAAAAAAACCAGAATACAAATACAACTCTTTCTCTGTCATTGTTTAAGCAGCTTGCCTAGTGTCATAACAATTTTATCTTATTCTTTATGACTTTGCTGCTCTTGTCAATCACATTTAAGCACACTACAATAGTGTCAGCTTTTATTTTTAGAACATTCATGCCCTGAAGTAGTATATGCTCCAAATATTGCATGCAATTCCCTGGTGACACTGTTCTGAGAATCTAAAAAAAACAGATCAACCTTGGATTCATCTGGAGATGACAAGGAGGTTCTGGTAGTACTATGTGTTTGTACTTAGATCCAAGCATTTTCTTATTTGTCTGATTGTTCTTTTAGATACTTGTGTATGAAAAAATGCAATTTTGGAGGGACGGAAGATATTTTTAAATATAAATTGAATTTTGCTAAAATAAGTCCAGTTAAAATATAATTAATAAACACCTCAATACACTTTTGCTAAAGGAAATGTTCCAGAAATATAGAAACAGTGGGACACCCAAATTTGGAATTGAATTAGAATTTTTCTTCTTGTAGACATGTTATTTAACAACAGGAAAAATGCAAAACTGGAAAAATGTCATCACTTCCATTATGAAGAAGAATCAGAAATGTCAGGTGATGATATCAGTGATGTGTGGCATCAGGACAATGTGTGTAAATATGATTTGTAAAGACTTGTGTGTGTGCACATTTTCATTTGTTCAAGTTATAGGAAGTACATTTGGTTTGACAAGAACTATTTTCTGTGATTTGGACTAAAAAAAGTTTTGCTTTGGAAGTTTTTCGCACAATGAAAGAAAGCATTTTCTCAACATACATCATTAAGATTCCACATTTTGAAGTGCTTCATTTATTGTTCCTTTGCTTATAATTAACACATGATTAATTAAAGTCATTAAAGAAATGACTGCAGAAGAAGATACTGACTTATTTTCTTCAAACAAAAAATATCTGTTATACCGAAAAGTTAACAGTAGCACCACTTTTTCCTCTCCCCGCTGCGAACTGTGACTGTCATAGTCCTTTTTTTTTTCAGGAAGAGGACTGTCTTCCCTGAAGAAAACAACAGCCACAATCTATTTGTGGTTTGTTTGGCAAAATGCTCTATTAAAAGTTGAGCCAGATCCGGCATATCTACTCTTTATGCATGACCAAGTGGTTTATTATAGAAGGATCTTGAAACTCATAGGTTTTTACACAATCTGGTCCCAGATAGGGGAAGATAATGTTGTTTTACTGGTAGAAATAATTCAATTTTTTTTCTGCTACAGAAGAAAAATTTATCCAAAGAAATGAAAAAAAAAAAAAAAAAAAAAAGGGAAAAAAAAAGAAAAATAAAAAAAACCACCCTGGAATATTTCCTTCTGCATATTCTAGTATGAGGAACTCTGAGCCATTTTTCTTTCATTATTTCATACTAGCTATCAAGAGAAACTCTAATTGAAACATACATTTAAGGCATATATTTGAGCTCAATTTTTTTGTTAAGTAAAGTACATGCTATATATTGAATTAAATGTCTCTAAAATCAATTGAAAAAGACCTAGGAATTGCCCTTTTTGTTGACTGTTATGATTCTATGACCTTATTTTGACAGAATTTGTAAGTAAAACAGTATAGCATGTAGAAAAGCAAAACAGGTTCTCTGAATATTTTTGCAACTTATTTTCACTGGAACCTTTCAAATATGGTTATTTTGCTTTTTTTCTTTTCATTATTTTACATTATTTGCTAGTTTTATCTCTGATTCTCGTGTTTCATATTGATGGCTAGATACCTGAATGAAATTTCTGTCTAATGAGACCCTTTTCATTTTTACTGTAAATATTGTCAAATAAAACATTACTATTTAATTTTACATGCTGTTCTTCCCCCCTCCGCCCTTAAGTGAAAACTTCAAAGAACCCATTCTTAATTTAGAATATTTTGGAGTTTTTTTTTAAATTATCCTCACTTTCTTGTTCTCATGTCAGTTTTCTTCCTTTCTTCTTCCGCCTACATTGTGAACAAATTTAGTATAACAGCTGAAATGGAATGCTATTATAAAATAATGTTACCATAGTAGCAAAAAGTAGTTTTGGTTTCTCATCTACAGCAAAAAATAAAAGGTGAGTTGTACAGGATTCTTATCGACTGCAGAGAAGGTAATCAGACAAAATCAATCTTTATCAATAATGAATAAGCTACTCATATAAAGAAAAATCTGTGGTAGTAAAGAAGCCATGCTATTATTTCCTGGGAAACTAGAAGCTGTTTGAAGTAGTAAAATAGCTATTTCAGAACTTTCAGATAAAACATTCTTATTTGTAATCTCTGATATTAACAAAAAGATTATTGATGCTTTCTTGAATTCATTTGCATAACAAAATTGCTGTAGCACTTGGGAGGGTTATCATATTCATCATATACTAAATTATCAATCAAGATATTGAAATGGGGTTTTTTTGGTCTGTTCTTGACAGTTTACGTGTATAGCATCAGTGACTGGGGATATAATTGGAACAAAGCCATATAACAGGTTTTGATTTTAATATATTTAAAGAAACCTTTATTCTGCTCACAGAGTTAATTTCCGAAATATATATATAATATCTATCCCTTCTGGAAGTTTCTACTGTGATCATGACATGAAAACCATAATATGTCTTTAACGGTTTAACGGTCAAAAAGATCCCATATAGAGGGGATACATTTAATGAGTGCCAGTTTTGCAGGGAATCACTGGATTTAGTCTATTTTTTATCAATTGCAGAAATTTGACCAGGCAGAAATTACTGCATTGGATTCCATGTGTAAAGAATTTCATTTTTCATGATCTCTCAGGTGTGAATCAGGCCCAAGTATTGTCACGAAGAAGTTTCAAACAGGTGTGTGGTGACTGAATAAACATTAATTTGAGATGAGAACATATATCTGGTTTTCTTTGCTATATAAAGCAGAAACAAAATCATACATTTTGTTCATAAGCCAGAAAGATTCAAGGAAAGTAGATTTAATTATTCAACACCTTCATGCTAGAGTTCTCTGTAAAGGTGATGGGTCGGGTAATTATTGCTTTTGAGATTATTAGCAGAAAAATAGTCATTCAGCCCATCATAATTTGCTTTCTAGACACCACATATTTTCATTTGCAGCTTTAACCTAAGTCACAGTTTCACCCCAGCTGGTAAACACCACAGAGCTGCTTGCTGACTCCTCCACCAGCAGGATCAGGGAGAGAACTGGAAGGCCAAAAGTTAGAAAAGCCATGGGCTGAGATAAAGACAGTTTAATAGGGAAAGCAAAACCCATGCACACAAGCAAAGAGAAACCAAGAATTAATTCACTGCTCCCCACAGGCAGGCAGGTGTTCAGCCATCTCCAGGAGAGCAGAGACTCATCACACGTAATGGTTATTTGGGAAGACAAATACTATCTCTCCAAACATCCTCCACTTCCTCCTTCTTCTCCCCACTTTATACACTGAGCACGACGTCACATCCCTTTGGTCAGTTGGGGTCAGCTGTCCTGGCTGTGTCTCCTCCCAACCAACCATGCACCAACTCCCTCCCCAGAGTGGTTGTATGAGAAACAGAAAAGGCCTTGGCTCTGTTTGCCCTGCTCAGCAACCACAAAAATATCTCTGTATTATCAACCTTGTGTTCAGCACAAATCCAAACCATACCCTCATACCAACCACTATAAAAAATATCAACTTTATCACAGCTGAAACCGACGCAACTGCAATTATATTTTTTACTTATCCCTGTGACTGGGCACTCAGGAAGGATTGTTGCTAAATAAGCATTGCCAGAATTTAAGGATTACTCTTACAGGAACATGCAATGAAAAACTAATTTTCCATTTCTTCTATTCTACTGAGTTAAGGAAGGGGTATTTTGGTACTTGTTTATTTTTTTTTTTTGTTTGTTTTCTACTTCAACTTCTACTTTGTCAAAATAGACTTTCTTAAATATGGGAGCATAGTAAATGGTGGTTACAAAATCCCTCTGGAGTCAAAGATTCTTCCTCATTTCAAATAACCTTGTCATATAGTCCCATACACGTTTAAATCAATCGTCATTTTAGAACAATAGCTTAGATACATAACTTTAACTACATAAAAATAAATCAAAAACAGTTTTATTGCAGGAAAGATAGATGAGATATCTATCTTAGAGATTCTTTCCTCATGGAAACATGTTTCTGTGATTTTCTAGAAAGGTATAATTGAAAAAAAATTTAAATACAAATGCAGTAACATGATGATAATGAAAATTTCAAATTCTTCATTCTTTCCAACTCTTAGAACTCCTTTAAATATGTTGCTACTCTTGTTTCTTTTGAAGACTTACCTCAATTTTTTTTTTCCTGTGGTAAACATGCTCTCAATTTCTAAATATGGGCTTTTAACAAAAACAAACAACAAAAAAAATACACTGCTTGTCCATTCTCTTCTCTGCCATTTTTACATCCATTCTCCCTTTTATCTTCAGATCCACTGACTAAATCTTTGCCCTGACTTCCTCTGTATTGAAGCTCTCTTTCATATCCTTTTTTACCTGACATTTTTTCTCTTGGGCTATCATCCATCTCAGCTTGCCTGACATTTCTTTCTGGATGGTTCATTGTCAGCTCAGTGTGAGTTTGTGAGAGACAGAAATGCCCATTACTTTCCCCATTTTTTTGCATTTATCATGTGCCTGGAAGTCATAGAGTCTCTGTCTATTTTAAGTTCTCTGCATTTCATAAAAACTGACAACTATTTCTTAATTTCATTTAATTATTAAAAAAAAAGCTTAATAAGAGAAAAAGAAAACAAAAATGTTTTCCTATATGCTCATATTTTCTAATTTTCAATATACTGCTCTAAGACAGCCCTTTAGGCATTCTAAAATGAAGATGACTCAATTTTGATTGGCTATCACAAAATTTCTGACTCATCTCTCGTTTCTGTAGGTAGCTTCTCATTACAACCTTTAAAGTCCTTCACAGTTTCATTGTGTTTTCAGATTAGATTTGCCCTTCTTTACCCTTCTACTGCTTTCTGTCTAAACAACTATTTTCCTTTTTTCCCAAACTGACAGTGTTTCCAAAGTATTATCTCAGCCTTTCCCATTGTTATATATAACAGACAAAATGTGGATGACTAGTCTTTCAACCTGCTTCCAAGAATTAGACTTCAAACAGGTCGATATTTATGGTTTCAAATTTATTCTGGTTATATGATGTTAGTTTAATTCTTTTTCTTTCCCTACTTAAAGTATTTTGGATTGAATATTTCAAAATGCTGTCAATCTACATTTCAAAAAAGTAGGAGCTTTTTGTATATTAATATTTTCATATTTCATTATAATAACTAATTCATAATTACCTGGTAGTGCAATGTAGACATGAAAAGACTTGTAATAAGTTTCTGTTTCAGAAATGTCCTTTACTTCAAAGAAAAATCTAAATAGTCTATTTCTAAATAGTATGAATATTTTTTAAACCAGATAGAAAAATGTTGTAACAGATGTACTCCTTAAAATATTAAGTCTTAAAGAGAAAGCTTTTGTCTTTCATCAACTTTCAAACAATTTTCTTGCAAAACTCTCTATTTCTTCTGTCTGATTAGCACCTTCCATACTGGACTGATTTCACAAAAATATGATTCAACACTATTAAGGTACAACATAGGTATCATAGGTTTTCAATTTTTATATCAGAACTCAGATGTTCAAACTTCAACATTTTCTTGTACCTCATGTAAGTTAACTATCCATCTTTTAAAAAATCTTATGATTTTGAATGCTTCCATTGTTATTAAATAGTTATAAATGCAAATTTATGACAAGGAACTTTTCATATATTTAATGAGAATACATTTCCTAGTCTAGAGCCGCTGGTTTAGTCATGCTTCTTGCTTCACGTTTGAATTCCCAGTAATGTTTTTGCTGTGTTTTTACTTAGAGTAATAGCATGATAAATAAATGACATTGTATAATAAGAATTACCATATCTTTCCCAATTCAGTCACTGATAATTCCATTATCCCTTATGTTCCTCAAATCCCCACGTGTTTCCTCGGAAGAGGATGGCAAGAGAGCCTTTATAAAATCTGGTTCATCTGACATACTGCTGTGGTTTATCCATGCTGACAACTAAGCCCCACATAGCCATTTGCTCACTGCTTGCCACTGGGATGCGAGGAAAATCAGAGGGGTAAAAGTGAGAAAATTCGTGGGTTGAGGTAAGACATTAAGAAGTGAAAGCTGCAAAAGCACACACTGGCAAAGCAAAACATGGAATTCTTTCGCAGCTTCCCATGAGCAGGCAGCTGTTCAGACATCTCCAAGAAAGCTGGGCTCCATCACACAGAGTGGTCACTTGGGAAGACAAATGTCATCACTCAAAAGGCCCCCTTCCCCTTCCCCTTCATTCCCTAGCTCTATTTGTTGAGCAAGATGCCATATGGTGTAGGAAATCTCTCTGGTCAGTTTGGGTCAGCTGTCCTGGCTGCGTCCCTTCTCATCTCTTTTGCACTTCTGCTTTATTTTCCGACAGTATTCACACTTGATCAGTACTGCTTTCTTTGTAATGTAAGAGTATCTAATGGAGATAATTTCAATATACATTCAAACTAGTACTAGTATAAATATTAGTAATAGATAAAATAATCACTGCAGAGATGCAGAGATGATGTATTTCAAAACCCTTTAGAAATGCATGTAAAACAACACTAAAAATTGAACTAATTTCCAGCTCAACACTGTAGTTAATTTCTCCATACAATTAGCTTCATAACCAGAAACAGGCACATAGTTATACGGGGAATTGTAGTCACCATTCTTTTATCATTTTTATTTTTCTGTTTTTCTATTTTTTTCCCAATTACTACTACTGTTACTATTATAATTTGTATTTCTTGATACACAGGTATGGATAATCAGAATGTAAAAAAATAGTGTAACTTTAATGAGAACAAAGAGAATGCTATACCTAGAAACAGTTTCAACTTAAATACTTAGAGGTTTTGCAATTAACAACAACCATAAAATTCAGATTGAATTTAGGTCCTAAGATGAGCTCTTCTGATTGTAAACCTTAGTGTCAAAGAGAAAAGATATAGAATCACAGAATCAATCACAGAATGGTTTGAATTGGACTTCTTACAGAGTTGTTCCTGTCTGTATGCCAGAAACCCACCAAAGCCTCTCTCTCACACCCCTTTGCAGCTGGAGAAAGTGTAACATAGAATTCATGAGTTAAGACAAAGATGAGGAGACATCACTCGCCAAATACTGTCACAGGCAAATTAGAGATATTAAAATCAAATTAAAGATATTAATTTAATTTGTTGCTAAAAATATCAGAGCAGGATTATAAGAAGCAAACCCAGACCTTAAAAACACCTTGCCTCTGCCCCTCTCTCCTTTTCATCTTTACATTCTCCCTTGCTAGCAGTGCAGGGAGACAGGGAATGGGGGTCATGGTCAGTTTATCACAGGTTGTTTCTACTGCTGCTCAGTGAGAAGAGTCTTTCTCCTGCTCCGATGTGGGGTCCTTCCCATGGGAGACAGCTCTCCATGAACTTCTGCAGTATGAACTGATCTCATGGGCAATGGTTCTCCATGAACTGCTCTAGCATGGATGACTCTACCATGGGGTGCAGTCCTTCAAGAAAAACTTGCTCCAAAGTGGGTGCCCAACAGGGTCACAAGTCCAGTGAGAAAACCATGCTCCAGCATGGGCTCCTCTATCCCTGGGTGTACAGGTCCCTTCTGGGACACCACTCCAGCATAGAGCTCACATGGGGTCACAGCCATCTCTCAGTTGTGCACCTGCTCTGACATGAGTCACCGCCACAGGCTACAGGTGGATCTCTGCATCCTTATGGACCTCCATGGTCTGTGGGGGCTCAGCTGCCTCACCATGAGCTTCACCACAGGCTGCAGAAGAATCTCAGTTCTGGCCCCTAGACCACCTCCTGCACTTCCTTCTCCACTGACCTTGGTGCCTGAAGAATTATTCCTTTCACATATTCTCACTCTCCTCTTCTCTGGCTTCAATTTCATCTACACAATAACTTTTTTTTTTCTCTTCTGAATTAAATATGTTTTCACAAAAGTGTTACCACTATTTCTGATTGGCCCTGTCTTGCCCAAAGGGACACATTTGTCTTGGAGCTGGCTGAAATTGTCTGTCCTGGACATGAAAGAAGCTTCTGTCAGCTTCTGACAGAAGCCACCCTATGTAGCCCCTGGCAATACCAAAACCTAGTCTAGTCTAGTCCCTTGCTATGCGCAGAGACATTTATTACTGCATCACCGTCCAATCTGGTTTTGAACACTTCAAGGAATAGGGAAATTTCTTCCTTATATCCAATATAAATATACTCTCAGTTCAAAATTGTTTCCCCTTCTCCTGTCTCTGCAGACTTTGGTAAACAGAAGTGTCACTCTATCTTTGTAATAAACCCTAAGTACTGAGAGGCTGCAGAAAAGGATCTGGGGGTTCTGGTCGACAGCAGGCTCAGCAGGAGCCAGCAGGGAGCCTGGGCAGCCAAGTTTAGTGCACCCTGGGGTACACCAAACACAGCTGATCAAAAATTATTATTATTATTATCCTACTGTATTCAGTGTTGCTGCGGCCTGATTGCTTGCAGCTCTGGGCTTCACAGTGTTGAGAAAGATGTGAAGGTTCATCCAGAGAAGGGCAAAAAAGCTAGTGGAAGGGCTGGAAGGGATGTCCCGTGAGGAGAAGCTAACTTTGGGCTAATTACTTTGAAGAAAATTAGGCTGAAGTGACTTCATTGCTCTCTACAGCTTTCCAGGAGAGAGAGGTGTTGTGATCAAGTGACAGAACACATGAGAATAAACAAAGATTCATCAGAAGAGTTTTGAGTTGGACTATTTCAGGTCCAGCTGAGGAACCATTTCATTGCTGTAAGGGTGGTGAAACCCTGTAACAGGTTTCCTAGGAAGGTGGTCAATGGGTTTAAGAGACATTTGGACAATTCCTTTAACTTTTGTTCACCCTAACTTGGTCAGCCATTTGGACATCTGTAGGTCCCTCCCCAGGGAGCTCTTCTGTTCAACTCTCTCAAAAACTCTTTGGAGGACTATGTTTTGGTCCTCTGAGCATGTGCATGATTTCCTCTAACAAGCTCATGCCTTTCTTGTATTGGAAATTGCAAAACTGGACACAGCACTCCAGGTGGGGTCTCACAAGAGTAAAGTAGAGAGACAGGATCAGCCCCCTGGACCTGCTGGTCAGGCTGCTTTTGCCACAGCTCAGGATGGAGTTGGCTTTCTGGGCTTCACATTGCCTGCTCAATGTACAGTTTTTCACTTACCAGTACCTCAAAATACTTGTCTGCAACACTGCTTTGTACAGGGTACTGCAGATAACTCTGACTTGCAGAGCCTGTGAGAGGTTATATGATCTGTTAACCTAATTCTCAAGAAGCAATGTTTTGAATATATTTTGAAAATAGATTTTTTTTTTTTTTTTGGTTTTGTGTTTGGGTTTTTTAAATCTTCTTACACAAAATAAGGCATGGTGGTCCTTTAGACAGGCTATGTCAACAGAATCTACTCAGTCACTCTCTCCCTTTTCTTATATAAATGTATATGTGTACATGTACATATATATACACTTAGGTGCATACATTTGAAAGTCATCCATATTAAGCCAGAAACAAGAATTCTGCCAGTTATATTAACAGATATAAAAATAGTTGTATTCATATTTTTATTCCCATATTTGTAGATATAACATCTTGATTTTTGGATAAATGCTATGACATTAGAAAAATAATATTTCATTTATCCGAATGGATAAATGGATAACTCTTACCTTTCCCCCTACTTCAAGGATTTCTTGCTCTCCCCTTTTTACCCCTTTTATAAGGAAAGGACTTTTTCAGCATCAAAACTACACAAAAATAGTGTTTAAAAAGGTTAGTTGCTTACCTAAATAAATTGTTTTTCATACATCTTTAAATATTTAATGTAGACTTTTTTGTGTATGTTCTTCTGAACAACATATAATTTAGGTGCCTGTTTTAAATATGTCTGTTTAATGTGACCATGACAACATTTACAAGCTTACAATAATTTCAGTGTATTAAAAAATTTAAAAGCAATTTTAATGAAACATTAATTTTTATTAAAATCTCCCTAGTTCCTGTGAATAGCTTCTCACATATCTGGCCGATTTATCGTGTTTGTATAATGTGTCATTACAACAAAAAATGTTGATAATGATATGTAAATAATTTGGTCAAATTTGTATCCTTAATTATCCATGAGGAAGTGCTATACTAGCAATAATCTGAAACAACATCTTTATAGCAGTCTTTATTGCTGTAAGGAGCTGCAGTTGCATTCCTTGCCTTTGCTACCTTTTAATGCACAGTGATTTTTAGGATGTATCAGATTCTCACTGCTGACCATTACTGAAAATAAATCAGTTGCATTTAACACCAGAAACTAAGGAATCTATTGTTCATTAGTGCTTGCTGTCTCTTTGTGCTGCACATTATTTTCAGTTCTCCTATGCATTTACAACTACTCCTTGACTTCAGCCATGCAATGAGATTTCAGAAGAAGAAGAAGATTGCAGCTGACTAAAACTACTGCAAATTTAGGTAAGCAGTAAAATACATAGGTAGTTCTCTCTGATATTCAGAGCTGTTCACTTGCAATTCATATTCTCAGTATTATCGTATTTTAACAAATATCTGGTCAGTCAAATGCAAAATTTAACTTAAAATAGAAGTGTCCTTCTTTAAACATAAGACATCAATCTGACTGGCATTATTCCATATATGTCTCCTTTTAAATAAAGTTGAATAATATTTTTTATTAACTTTATAAATATAAGAAAACAGAATTTTAGATAGACCAAATAGATGTCAGTCAAGTTATAAAAACAACCTTGTTCAAAACATTGGAAAAATTAAAATATCTTTACAGAAAAAAAAAATGCATATACCTATACAAAATTACATTTTCCAGGCAAGATTCACAGTAAACAGAAAGAAAAAGTAATAGGAAAAATAATTCCAACTTTCTTTGGAAAAACAAATTTTTACTGAATTTGTTGATGTAATTGCTGTCTAATCCAAGTCTTCAGAAGATAACTAATCTCAGGTCTTAAATTAATGCCTCAATTTATAAGATCTAGGTTATTCTTAACATAGTCTCTTACTACTCATGATCTTTGGTGGATTTATTCTTTCCCACATCACATTTTTGAAATGTATTGAGGAAGGTGTGACCTTTCACATGTGCATCTCTGAAGGGATATAAAGTCATAAAATTATAGTCTTGCTTTCCATTTGATTCACTGAATAGTATAAATGCAGGTAAAATACTATACACTTAAAAGGAAGACTCTGACCTGTGTCAAGAAGAAAGTTTCAGTCATTTATTTTTTCTTTAGAAAGAAAGATAAAAGAGCAATTTGCAAAACTTTATATATGCTTTACTTTTCCCTATATCCCTTCATAGAGATATAGAAAAATAATAGCAGTCTTATTAAACTTTCTCTATGTATGAAGGGTCAAGGAAGGATTTATTTATGAAATATTTTGGCATATATCACATGCTGTCAGTGCTGTATCTGGACACATTTATGTATTTCTAGGAAAAACAAAATGGCCTTTTTTTTTTTTTTTTAGTTTTCTAATTCAGTGAAAGTTCACATATGCCATTAATTGTGAGTAGGAACTTAAAAAGCTAATGTCTCAAAAATTGATCTGAATGTGCAGGTAAGTGAGGGACATGCAGGAGCAATTTGAAGCATCAGGTCAATTTTATTAACAATTATCAAGAATTACGTGCTTTCATTCATCCTGACATCCTGGACATTTAATTAGTTCCAGTGTACAGGAACACACTTCTACCACATAATCAATAAAGTGTGGCATATCATCTTTAGTTTAATTTCCTCACGGGCCAATTAATTATTTCATATTATATTCTTCACCATGGAGAGTCTAAAATCTCAATTCTTCTCCTTCCTTCAGAGCAAAAAGTCTTGTTTTCATCTGTTTTTGAAATGAATTATTTAACACTTTTTCAGGTTCAGTAATTGAGCAAAATAAATTAATTTTTTTTTGTCCAATCAATGTCCTTTTTTTTTTTTTTTCCAAGAAGAAAATTTCACATTGCTTCAGACAATGATGGCCAGGTTGGAGTGATGGATGGTGTAAACAATTCCCACTACTATATAAGTATTTTTTTGAAAAAATTGGGAAAGAAAAATCTTTCATTATGTCAGAATAAGAGACCTGGAATTCCGAATCTTGAGCATATCCAAGCTGAAGATGTTTGTACTATGGGGAAAAAAAAATAACCAAGTAGCATATAATCATGAATCAAGGTAGAAGACTTAAAGTCTTCCATGGTTAATTAAATATATTTGCAACAGTATGCAATTTCTTTATGCTATGCTTCCTAGGAATTAAGTGGTATCTCCAGTAATAATGGCCATTACTGGCAGTATAAATTATCTGATTTTTTTATAGTAAGGTGGATAATTTTTCAAACTCCATTTTATAGAGTTTTTATAGTTTCTTTGTATCTAAAAGTAATCCTATGTTACATGTATCAGAAATTCCTTATATAGTATAGAATTAATATAATAAAATCTTGGTATCATAAAATGTCTTGCAGCAAGTCTACACTAGTCAGCATTTTCTGGGCTTTTGTTTTTTTTATTTGTTTTGTTCCTTTTTTCTTTAGCATATACCTGCAGTTAAGTTGTTCCTAGTGAACAAGTATATGGATATATGTATGTTTGTTTCTATAGGTACATGTTTTTGAGTGATTTGCAAGAAAATTGCCTGTTCAGAGATTTTAACTTATACCTTGGACCTTTACAGTAGAATAATAGTATTGTAGAATAACAGAGTAATAGAATAAGCTGGGCTGGAAGTAGCCTTTAGAGGTCCTCCTGTCCAACCTCCTTGCCATGGGTAGGGACATCTTCTACTAGACGAGGTTTCTCAAAGACTCATGTGACCTTGAACAATTCTGGGGATGAAGTTCCGCAACCTCTCTGGTCAAATAGTTCAAGTGCTTCACCACCCAGCTAATTAATATAATATAATATAATATAATATAATATATTATAATATAATACAACACAGCATAACATGACATGACATAATGTAACATAACATACATCACATCACATAACATGTTTCTTCCTTATATCTAATCTAAATTTACTAACTTTTAGTTAAAAAAACATTATCCCTCACCTTGTCATGACAGTCCATGCTAAAATTCTTGTGCCCATTTTTGTCACAAGCCCCTTTTCAGTACTGAAAGACTACAATAAGGTCTCCCCAAAGCTTCTCATCTCCAGGCTGAGCAACCTCAACTCTCAAACTTTCTTCGCAGGACAGGAGTTCCAGCTCTCTGACCACTTCTGCACCAGACTAGTGAAGTCTTTTGCATTAGTTGAACATTTGAAAATCTGCAAAACTAGAAGCACCTACAAAATAATACTCCAGAGAGAGAAAAGCAAAACAAAATGAATAAACAAAGAAACCAAAGCCCCTTACAAAATATATTAGCTCCAGCATCTCATACTACAATTGCCTCATGTACAAAACTGAAGAATGTGGTCTATTACTCCTCAAACTGGCAAACAGCTGGTCTCAGCTAAATGTGCAAGTGAAAAATAAATGTAATATTTAAAAAAATATGGCATGTCTGGAGAATTCTATCTAACTTCCTGAAATGCAGGAGTTTAAACTCATTCTCCTTTTTCTGTTTCACATTTCTGTGGATGCTTACATTACAAAATGTGCCTTATGCTGAAAATTAGTATTCTACAATCTGTGTGAAGTTCTGCAAACAAAATCAGGGAGAAAAAAATAATATTTCTAAACATAGACAAATAGTAACAAGAAATTACAATTCAATATTAGTATTTTTATATTTTCTTGCTATTTGCTTTATTTGTCATTAAGTGACTTCTTTTTTTTAATTCCTCCTAAGCAGTTAGAATAGCTTTTAAAATGCAATTATTTTGAATGATAAACCATGCAATTATTGCTTTTCAATTCTACTTATTGATAAGTATAGTACTATACATTATAGTAGTAATTATATGCAACACTTGAATAATGCAATTAACATGAACTATATGTTGCAGAACTAAGATAGTTTTTTCTTATTTTCAGTGAATAAGAAATGGTTTCAAAATTTATCTGAGTGTATTGGCAACCGAAAGTAAACAGAAGTTTTCTGACAGAGTCATATTGCTGTAACTCTAAGGAACTACTGGAAGGTAGAATAGCTTTTGCTGTGAGAAAAATACAGATTTTGTGTTTTTCTTGTCTTCTCGTCTAAAACAAAGTCAAAAAGAAATAGAGGAAGATGATTTGATAACAGGTGGCTACAGGTCTGCTTCTCTTCAAATAAATGGAGCTCTGGTGAAAATAATGAAAATTTTGCTATCAGTCACAAGTATATAATAAATGGTATCCCAGCTGCTCAAACAACTCATACAGTCATTTGGAGTTAACTATGTGTGGTTTTTTGATTCTCCTGTGTTACTCCAGTTTGGAGCTGTCAAAGAACTTTGGTGGTTATACTTCTGTGTGAAGAGAAAAATTCACAGACATAATTTCAGCAGTTTTTAGAAATTAAAGTTAGCAACATAGCTGCAAATACTTGGTCTGGACATTGTTGATATGGTAGATAAATGCAGTGTATATAATTTTGTCCCAAGAATAAAATGTAGAATAAGCATAGACATCCAACGAGCTCCTGACAGATTTCTATTTTAAAATCTAATCTGGGAGCACCACTCACCTGGAAGAAGTACACATGAAATCTCATACAATATCACTCTGTGTCTTGTTTTATCCAACTAGTGTTCCATCTTGAAACTGAATTAATTGAAAATTATTTGTTTTCTTCAATGAATTTTTATTCCATGTATTACTGATATATTTAACTATTTGGAAAGATATTGAATAATGTAATCAAGAGACAAAAAGAAATTTAGCTATGACAAGAAAGATTTTGTTAAGTGGATTTACATAAGCCATATATTTATATCAAGCTGTTCTCGTCTCATTCTCACCAACTCAGCCACACAAAAATAAAACATGAATAGCAACAACAAATTTGATGTATTTTCAATGTTACACTAAAAAGATAATAGTTACAATTACATGCTACCTGGGTGGCATTGATACTTTCTTGAAAATTGCTTCTTGACAAGTTAAATGCCAGATTCATTTTACAGTATATTACATTACTTTGTGTACTTAAAGCTTTCAAGAGCTAAGGCATGACATAATATTTTTGCAATACTCTTGGTAGCAAATAAATTCCTCCTGAAGAAGAGGAAGTTGTTTGTGAAGTCCTGTGAAATATATGTATTTCTGTACTGTGAAAACAAGGACTCCATCCATAACCCACTGCATTACAATACGTAGAACAAAAGAGAATAAGAACGAAGAACAAGAGTTCAGTATTTGTTTTTTTAACTTCAGTATAAAATGTCAACTCTGGACAGGCGGAGAGCAGACTTCAGGCTGTTTAAGGATCTAGTAAGTAAAGTCCCCTGGATAAAATTCTTTTACAAGTGCTGGCACCCATTAGCGCTGGTCACTTTTTAAACATCACCTCCTAAGGGCACAGGAGTAGGCAATTCCTAAATGCTGCAAATCAAGCCGAGGAGGCAGAAGGCTGGCTTGACTGAACAAGATTCTTCTTTAGGAAATAAGATGGAAAGCGAAAATTCTTGCTCAGTGGAAGCAAGGTCTCACTCAAATGTGCAAGTGGAAGCAAGGTCAGGTTATGTGGGAAGAATACAGAGATGCTGCTTGCCTCTGTAAGGAGAAAATTCACGTGGCCAAAACTCAGTTGGAGATGAAGCTGGACAGAAATGTTGCAACAATAAGGAGAGGTTTTTTTTCAAATATATTAATGGCAAAAGGCAGTGTTAAAATAACATAATTTCATTGCAGGATGAGGATGATCTTCTCACAAGCAGGGGCATAGACAAGGCAGAGGTGTGTTATGCATTCTTTGCCTCTGTCTTCAATACAGATGACAGGCCAAGGGGGGTCCCAGTGTCCTGTGAGAATGACCAAACCCAGTTGGCACATCTGTCTTGGAGCCAGCTGGATTTGGCTCGGCTGGACATGGAGGAAGCTTCTGGTGGCTGCTCACAGAAGCCACCCTAGCAGCCCCCCTGTACTAAAACTCTGGTCATACAAACCCAATGCATCTACAGTTCTAGATGAAAAGCAGGCTTGTTCTTGAATCTGGTTCCTCAGCCTGTCCTAGAGCTATGATGAGAAAAGACTTTACTGCTCCAATGTTCCAGCGTGTTTCCTGTTCCTTCACCATCCCTTCCATTTTTCTCATTTATGCTAAGTGCATAAGTACACTATCCTGACAATCTGTCTGATGTTCTCTAGTTCACACTGGTAGCCACCATTTCATTCTGTCTGCAATATGCCTTGTTCTACATTGTGTCCAATATGGCATCCTGTTTTTGCATAAGCTTAATTCAGGCCTCTGCTATTGGGAAAAAACTGAATTGCCAAATGATGAATAGACTCTGAAACTGGTAATTTATGTCCGTTAAATTAAAGCAATATACAGGTTAATAATACATCTTAATGTCTTGGAGAGACCATTTTCAGTTGTGCTTCAGAGTTTTTCTGAGTGGACAGGTATCCATCATTAGCCATGGTAAGAAACCTGGGAAAGCTGAGTCAGTGAAGCGTACATAATCTTGTTTTGAGAGCCCAGTTATACAAGAAAGCTAACAAAGAGCTAACTAGAGCAAAATTATTTGTAGGAAATCAAATTATGTGAAAGCTAAAATGAAGAAAGCGTTTTTAGGCCTGTGGTTTTAGAAGTCTGCTTGCACAACCCTGCGTGCATGCCTGCTAGCAGGGATGTGCTGCCCTTGGACAGACAATGTAAAGAAACCTGCCAAGATGTACCCAAGGAAAAGGGATGCGAAGCAGGATATTCTGATGATATGAAAAGAAGATATGGGACAAGATGTTCTACTGACACTTTTGCCAAAATATGCTACGTAACCAAAGATATGTTAGCTCTTTGCCTTTTAACCAAACAAATGTGTTCCCAGTCGCTGAACCCTGCATTACCATATAAATGTACCCTCAGATTTGCAATAAATGAGCATTGATCATTACCTCCATAAGGACTGATCTTTGACTCCAGGGGCTTCTCTCTCTCTCCCTCTCTCTCTTTACTAAAACGTACATAAATATGTTTTCTTGTCCACATAGGAAGCTTTCTGGTAACTCAGAAGCTATCAACTGAGAAATAATAATTGATATTGCAGTCATAAGCTAAAAAGAACTTGTACAGTGCATTTATTCACTTTGCAACTTTCAAGATAGTTCTTGTACCACTTTTACCTTATTTAAAGCCTGAGTTTGTTTAACTTCAGCTTCCTGCCAACAAATCTAATTAAATTTTCTATGTCTGATAAAATAATGTTTTCCAACTAACATTCTTTAAGTGCTTGAAAACTGTCATTGAACCACCTGCAAACCTTTATTAACAAGCAAGTAGATCAGAATCTCTGGGTTTAGATTTCAGGGGAAAAAAATATTGTCAAGAATCCTTATGACTGTTTCCTTGCATCTTTAATTTTTGCTTGGTATTTAGAATAGGAGATTTTAGAGCCAAAGGAATGATCCCATGTTGGTTGTATACGACAGTACTGAATTTTTCCTCCTGTGAAGTTAAGTTTTTATTCCTATTGGACCAACAAATTGGATCATAATATCACTAGTTGCTTGTGTTTTGTTGATTTTTTTTTAAATTACCACATATCTTCTCTAAGTCACTGTTTTCAGAGGATATATGTACAGAAAATATAACTGTACAGAAGATATAACTTGTAATTAATTTATTTTTCTTGCAATTGTATTGGGAGAAATCTTGTTCCACTGCAAAAGGCTTACTAAAACATTTAGAGCTCTACATAACAATTTTTCCCTCTTGCTGAACCCCTGAGTCATCTCCAAATAAAATGCGTGAACTATTTTCTTTCATTTCATTTTTAAGAATAGTGAATGAATGACTAAGAAAAATAATAAAGATCTTCTAAAGTGTTATATCTTCATTTAAGTTTTACATTTACATTAAGAGGCAAATAATTTAATAATTTTTAATCCCCATAAGCAGTGTCATCACAAATTCCATTCTATCTTTTGCTGAGATATGTGTGATATGTACCAGATCAAGTACTTGGTGATAAAGACATTGAATCACATCAAAACTATTATTAGTACCAAAAAAAAAAAATTATCAAAAATGTTACCAAAATAATTCTGAAGGATGTTTTTTTGTTTTTTTCCATTAATTATACTCACAGAAATAATTTTCATTGCTGGTCTTTATTTATTTGTCATTTTTTTTCAGTTGTGAGGTGTTCCTTATTTTGTCCAAGATCGGTATTCTGGTGAGCCAATAGCTAAGTAAGATGTGTATGAAAACATTTTTAAACAGTGCCACACTAGCTGTCTTCCATCTCTAAAATGTTACTAATATCTTATGACTTACAGAAAACCAATTCACCTGATTCTTTTGAAGCTCTGAAATGATAATTACCTCACCAGTAAAAATGTACCGAGACAAGATGTCACATGCAATCATGGTAGACCATATAGTAAAACCTAGAGGGTTGTTTGTTGAGGTTTCTGTTTTGTTAGTTGGTTAGGTTTGTTCTGTTGTTTTGTTTTTTTTTTTTTTCTATAAATTGGGTTAATTTCTTTTCCTGGAACTGAAAAGAATGTGATCTAACATAAATTGTGCCAAAAAAGCACGCATATCAAACATCGCAGTTGATGCGGACTGCTGGAGTGAAGTATTTGACTTGCAATCAGTACGTGTTCAGCCATTGACTCCCGTCAAGACAGGATTATACTCCTTTTACAGTAAGATTTTGATGTGTGAGACAGTTTGCTTCTCTAGAAATATACAGAGGGGTTTTTTAGCACTTTTATGGATTCTTCGCTCTCAACTTGTAAAATTCTTTATCTGGGGAGTTGTAGAAGGCCTGGGAAAAAGATGAATTTACTTCATAATTGAATTGTTCCATTAGACTACTAGTAACAGTAATAATAGTAATAGCAATAGCAGTTATACTCAACCAGCTTTCTGTAGCTGGCACTCAGTTTAGTCATTGTTTGACTAATCTAACATAGTTACTTTGACAAAAATGTCAATAAGTATCACTAAACCCAGTCAATAAGTATCACCAAACCCAGTTTTATTTAAATACAGATATATTTGATTAATCAGCCTTATACAGAAGCTTTGTCAAATTTTTACTAAACACATGCAGAGAAACAGAATATTCTATCTTAAACAGCTAATTAGCCACAACTTTAAAAAAAACCCAACAAAATAAAAAAAAATAAAATAGGAATGTTCTTCTAATGTCTGTTATTTCCTTGAAAGCAGAAAAGGGTATGAAATTATAAACAAGGACAATATTCTTGCATTTAGTGTCTTCTTTTCTTGAAGGGTCATGAAAAACCCTATGTTTAGAGATTGAGGTGAGTGCAAGCTCTTTTTAATGGAATTGAAGGTCATAACATATGATTTAGAAGTTTTATTGCCACTAGGAAGAGAGCTCAGCGTAATGTCAAAATGAAACAGCAGTACAAGTGAAAACAAAAGCAATTATAACACACATGATTTAGGGTCATGTTCCTGCATTATATTTCAAATCAATTAAACTAAGAAGCCTCTGGATAGTATTTGTTCCTAACCTAAAGTTCCCTAAGGCTAGTCTGACAAGCCTAGAAAGAAATCAATTCATGAGTAAATGATAGCTTAAACAAAAACTTCAAATTTCGATGAAAAGTGTATCATTGCATTATATTAATTCAAAGCTACATTTGTCATGAGAAAAATTCTTCATACATTCACTAGACTATAATCTTGTTAAGGTCTATAAACATCTATAATTACTTTTTCATTTTGAAATAATGCTTCACTTACAAAATACAAGTATGATCAAATTGAAAAGTTTTGTTTTCAGCAACATTGATTCCTACTGGTTTCTAAGTAAGTTCCTTAAAATCATCATCCAAAAATGGAAACTCAGCCTATCTGTTGAACGCACTATTAATATCTCAGGATATCTGGAATCTGGACAGAGCCAGTGTGTGTGTATATATATATATATATATATATATATATATATGTATGTATATATATTATATATGTACATATATGTATATACACATTTTCAGAACTAATCATTAGGCAACAACTTAAAAATTGTCATACTGAAATTCCATTAAGGTTAATGAGATTTGAATATATAATTAGTACCTCTGTTTTACATAATACATCTGCAGAGGGATTATCACAGAATAATCGAAAATTAAATTTGAATTTTCCTTTAAAGAAATGAAGAAAACATTGGATTTTTCATATAAATACTTAAAAGATGAAAGATTCCTTATACTATGACCTTGTTCTCCCCGTTTCCTTGTTTTTCCATGCACTGTTGAGGAACATCAGACAACCAGCTTCATCTAGATCACTAACATTTAATGACAGCAAAAAACAGGTGATTTTCAGCCTTAGGGAGTAGCGGAAGAAAAGGTATTACTTGAATATTCTAGTTTTGTTTTATCAAATTACTTATTTTTCACAGACTGGTGAATACATATTATTTACTTGCATTTCTAAACACATAATTTTTATACAAAATGCTTATGATCTACAAGGCAAGACAAGGAATGAGCAACATTGCCTTTGCTCATTGCTTTACTTTTTGTTATCTTGAATCAAGTGGTTCTCCTCTGGCAAACCTCCATTTTCCTCCTTTTCTTCTTTGAGGTTTTTTTTCTAAGAGCCTCTGCTCTTAGAAAATCTCTGCTGAAAGCTACTATTAAGTATATGAAACTTTTCAGAGAGCAAAAGAACTTGCAGAATTAATAAAACAGAGCTACTGATATGAAAAACTATATCAATTGGTTTAGTATGCATCAATGCTATTGGATTTCAGCAGAGGTGCTGATTTGGCCAATGAAGACAGTATTAATAAACATAAAATTCTACAAGAAACAAACAAACAAAAAGAAAGCATCTTCCCTAAGTGGTTCATGGCTGTTGAATGCTCTGCCACTTTTTAACCACTTTTTATGTCATAAGTAATGAATTAAAAAGTGTCATAGAACTCAGCACTGGCAAAATATATTTGAATTGCAGCTCCTAGTACACTTTTATTCTATTAAAACTGGTCTCCTCAATAACCCTTGTGCACAGTTTGGGCGATAGGCTGGGAGCTACTCTCAGTAGGCAGTTCACTGAAGCCACACTTTTCAGGGGTCTGAGAGCTTAGTGGCACGGCTGTGGGCCAGTCTGAAAAAAGGCTGCAGCAACAATGCGCGACCCCAGTAAATTTTTAATTAGTACATCAACAACCTAACCTTAATAACCTTAACCAAAAAGATAATTTGTGAGAAACTTCAAAGAATATGTGATTTTTAAAAAATCCTAACACTAATGGAAAGAAAGAAGAAGCATTTTGTACATTGAACAAAACTTATCTTAAAAGACCATACTTAGAAAAGCATAAAGAATAAAAGAATCGGTCTGAGTACCTATTGTTTTCTGTCAAGTCCAGCACGCCTTTGTTTTTGTAGTTACTCAGAAGAAAGTAGCCCAACCTTTTTGGGGTTATACATATATGTGTGTGTGTGTGTGTGTACATATAGATATAGATATAGATAGATATAGATATAGATATAGATATCAATATACATATATGTATACGTATATGTATATATGTGTATAATATATACGTATATATATATGTGCATATGGTATTACTATGACAACATCTTTGTTTTATAACATTCATCAAAGATAGTTAAAATTATATCTTAACAAGAAAGGAAACCATGAGGAAAAAGTAAGAAATATAGCTATAGAGAAACAAGGGAAGGAAAAAAAAATCATCCTAGGATAATTTCTAATAATTTCTTATTTTTGAATTGAACCTTCTTATAAAATCATATAAATAGGATGGGGAATTAGTTATGAATGCAAAAGTATATAGATACTTTTAAAAAGCAGATTAAAAAAGAAATCCAAGAAGATGTATGGTAAGATTAAAGGCTTCTCTTGTAAAAATCTTCAAGGGAAGTCCAAATTATTGGCAGATACAATACAGATGTCTGCATTTAGAAGGCCAGAGTATGTAGATCAACAGGGAAGTGATCTGTGCCTGGAGATGACTGTTGGACCAGATGGTTTTGAGAGAGAGCATTCAATAACTCATTAAAAAGGCCAGGCTATTAAAAGGCCACCAGTAGAATTAATGTCATTTTTTTCAGGGCCTCAACATTTTGTGAATGATATGGAAATGGCATGATCCACACATATTATTTAATTGGGAAATTATAGTTTCTGTCCTAATTGTTGTTGTCCTTAGGTGAGAGTGTTGAGGGGGAGGGCAAGGGGAAGTACATGTCCTTTTTCCTTCACCCATAACATAGATTGTGAGTTTTCAATAATCACCTTATTGATGTATCTGAATGAACATTCTCATTCACCACCAGAAACACTGAAAAGAAATTGGAAGATTATAAGGAAGTAGCATATTTTCTACCAGGTCTGAAAATAGGTTAAGGGTACAAAAAAAAAATCTACAGTGCTGAAGTAAAAGAGAATTTGGTAGTAGCAAAACTGGATGAGAAGTTACATATATTTTCATTAAGGTTATAGTCAGGATAAAGATAATTTTAAAAACCTGGAAGATTCTGCTTAGAGTCCAGCCTACTTTGAGGTAGAACAGACCATCCCTCTGTTCTTCAAAGAACACGGAAGACTTTCATCTCTAAAACTTATGGATGTGAAAATGCTTAAGTAAAAAAGTCTCTGTTCATTTTCATCCTAATTCATGCATCTTTACAGATTTGATTATTTCAGTTCTAGCTATTCCCTTTGAATTATCAATCTTCAAAGTTTTTCCTGAAGTTAGCTAGGTCTTCACCAGATGTTTGCACATACATAATGTAGTATAAAACAAAGAAACCAGAAAAGGTAGTTTCACCATGAATGTTTTTAGTCCCAGGTAGATAAAGATTATTTCTTATTAAAGACTTTCCACATACAAGAAGCTGTGTGTTTCCTGTTTGTCTGTTCAGCTAAAAATAGAACATTTAAAATCAAATAAAATTGATAGGACTCATAATAACTATCTTCTGGGTGGTATTCAAGGCTTTTAATTTTTTTTTTTCTCCTTAAGAATCAAAATTTACAAACTTTACTGTGACATACCAGCCTACTAATTCCTTAAGTCCAGGCTTTGTCAAAATGGCTGATGCTTGTTCTCTTGCTTCTTTGTTATGTCCTGTTTTGTTATGTTGAGCCATGAATAGCTAAACTAAAAAACTATGTGTTTTGTACATTAACTCACATGATATGCTGAAAACAAAGCAGATGATTAGTTGAAGTTTCATTCAGATCAAGATGAAAATATATGGATGATTTCTGAAGAGAAGGCTTCTTGGTCATCTTTGTATCACAGATGTATGCTCTTCACTGAGGAGAAGAAATGAATTATTTTCTTGATCCAGTTGATTTTGCAAGTGCTCCTTGACTGGCATCGTTTTGCAACTAGAATTTCAGGTAGGGTTATTCTGCTTATGACTATATTTAACTAAGTTCCTGTACTTGAACCTAAAGCTTGTACTTGAACCAAAAGCTAGAGCTTTTGTGAGGCAAGTTAAAGAAAACAAAAAGCTGCATTCTTTTTACATTTAAGTATACACAGAAAGTTTTTAGATACGTAAATAGAAATAGCTTACAAAGAAATTGTTTACAGACGTAGTCATTTGAGAACAGAACTGAAAAAATAAGGCTTGAATGACTTTCAAGAACAAGCAGCAGAGAAAATTCCTATCTAAAACCTCTGATACAATCAAGCAATAGAGATTGCAAGACTGCATGAGCACCTGACATTGGGCATTAAAAGCCAAAGTATTAAATTGCTGAAACCCCAAGAAGCCTGAGTCATCTTGTTAAGTGCTGGATTTCTAACTATTTTAAAAGATAAATCTGACAGAACCTGTGTGAAGCCATTTGGAATATTTTCCCATCAAAATGCAAGGTTTCAAACGAGTCCAGACATGCAGCTTAAAGCAGTATATTCCGTAACTGATAATTGGAACAGCTGTAAAAACCAGAGTGTGCAAGATCTGAGCTGAGAAGGGCTAGCTGTGCAAAAGATAGAAATAGGAAAGATTAAAACAGACCTTGACAGATGGGACTTTTTTTATACAATGAATCATAGGCAAACAAGGAGGAGCTTGCAGAAATAATTGAAAGAAATAGAGTGACAATATCTCTCCAAGGATGATGTAATCTTTTTGTAATCAAGGAGTCAAAAAACTGTAAGAAGAGTAAAAGTAGAACCAATATTAAAAAAAAGAAAATGAAAAGCACTTAATGGATAAAATTTCTTGAACTGAATATTGAACATATTTTCTCTTGGTGCGATATAAATTGGTGCCATTTTGAAGCCATTGCATAACAAACAAAATGGAATCTGAAAGTAAACTAACCAAACAGAACCTGCCGCTGTGTTGGCAATAACAGTTGTGTTCTCAATTCAGTTGACACTGTCAGATGGTACAGCAAGCTTCAGGACTCAAGTGTTTTATGCTTGGTTCTTATCACCTGTACAGGGAAGATTTATCTACTATGAAATACTGCATTACACATTTTTAAATGATGATCAGAGTTAAATTTTTAAGTAAGGGCAGAGAAAAGAAATTGTCACATTTCAGGATTAACAGTCATGTTTATGGCACAGTGAAATAAAACTGGGTTTGATCTACAATAGAGATTTGCACTTGAGAATTCACTCATTGCCTTTTCAATGGCAGGTTCACATAACATTTTTCAAGATCACTTGGAACATTTATTTTTTAAAGATTTCTTCTTTTTCTGTCTCTGTGACTAAATACAGAATAAAATTTAAACTAAATGTGATCATTGGCCTTTTGCAGTTCTTGTCTTAGTTCTGTTTAAAAGCAATGGAGAAGAACAACGTACCTATTTGTATTTATTTTTTGCATTATTTGAGACATTTTTCATTAATGCTCTTTCTTAAAACATCTTATTTCTCTGCAAAAATCAGTTTCAAAGAACAAATTATTAATTTTAAGTGTTTCCTATACGTATTATTTTAAATATTGTTCAGAGTCCATGAACATTTGGGAAGATATATATATATATATATTTATAATAATTTGATGTTCCTCTCTTTTTACAGGAAGGCCTCAAAAATAATAAAATTTTAAAAAGAAGCATTGAATATCTAGAGAAGAATGAGTTATTCAATCAAAACTACATCTTATTTCCTCCATTTAAATATGTGCGTGTGTGAGTGTGTTTTCTTAACCTAGCGCAGGAAATATTACTGAAAAATAGATATGATTTTTATTCTAAAACTAGTTGCAAAGTTTTGGCTTCTACATGGACAGCTGAGCTATAATTACTTGAAATAAGTTTAAAGAATGTAAAAATGTAAGTGTGAAATAATTGAAAGAATTTGCTGGTATATTGATAATTTTCTGAATATAGGAAGTAAAATTGATTTTATATAACATAGTACTTGCTGAGAATATTAATCCTGATGTATACAGTAAATCTGATGCAGTCAAGGGAAGTACAATACTTAATGAGGTGCTAGAATATGTAATTCCAGAGGCTTATATCCTCTGGTTTTAAGCTTCATACTTAAAAATTATTTTGACACATTTGCATTACACCTTTATCAGTCTGAGTTACTTTACTTTTCAATGTAAAGTTTCATTGTCTTCTATTATTGGACTGCAAATTCAACCTCTACAATAATCTCTGAGTAGGCATTGTCAAAAAAATCTATGTGAATTTTATGACTACAAAAGTATTTATTAGATTTTTCTCTGTATCATCTGGAAAAGAAATATATGAAATATAAATTCTTTCTTTCATGAGAGATAGGGCATTCTATGAAACTTTAATAAAATTTGCCTGAAGAAAGTTACAGCTAAACATAATATAAAAACAAAGCTATATTTTAGCTTGGTGTTTTTATACACTTTATTGCAAAGAATATACAAGGTTGCTATCAAGCCTTAAAGGAAGTATGTACTTTCTCATTATTAGGTTTGAATTTTAAGAATAGTGTAAAAAATAATCTTTAATATACTATTCATACACTGTTGATATGTCCTAAGATAGTGAGAAAAACATAAACACATGAACATATAAACATAAACATGAACATATAAAAAAAAGAGTGAACTTTTCCAGAGATTCTTGGACTTCAAAAACATTGTTCTAAGTACAAGCAGAAATTAGAAAACAAAATCTTCTAAATTCATCACTCAGATTAATTTCTTTACAATTTCATGTGCACTCTCTTTGACATGATTTTTTTTTTTTTTTGCTAGTAAATATGCCTAATTCAATTTTTTTAAAGAATTTGGACCATATTAAGAATAGGAAAGAAAGTTAAAAAAAAAAATTTCTTTTTTTCCTAAGGAGAGACTACCAGTCAGAACATAAATTGTGTATTACTATTTCCATCAAGATGTGATTAGTTAAAAGAGAAGTTCTGAAACCAGAATTGGTATTAATGAAGTTTTCTTGTAGCAAAAACCTACTTTTAATCAGATTTCCATCACTTGTGTATCTCTCAAGGAAAACAAACACCACAGGAAACCAATATAGGATTGAGCACTATGATGTATGGTATGGGGCATCAGTAAGCTATCATAACACCACAAGGTATTTTTCTCAACTTTGAACTGAATCTGAAATTGCTTAGTTACCCAGGTAGCAATAAAAATTTGCTCATACTTACAATACATTTCACTTGAAAGTGAAACATTGTGATGCATTACAGTTGCCAATGAAAGAATGCCTATGATGGAACATTTTTTTTTATCTAGAACAGTCTTGTCACTTGCCAGTGGAATATGACACTCCACAGCATTAAAGGTAGGTACCAAGAGCTAATAGACAAGTTCAGGTAAAATTATGCTTTAAACAGAGGTGGGATTCCTTTAAGATGTGATGTAGGTTTTTTCCAAACACCACTGGGAAATATTGTTGTACCTGTTAAAATTTAAAGCCAAATATTTGCTGAGAAAAAGGAAGAACTTCAAACTTGAAAAATGTTTTCATAAAATTTCAAATAATTCTTTTTCTGAACAAGACCTATTACTAAAACTCCAAGACAGAAGATGAAATAGATGTTATACTTTACCTAGAGTAAGCACTACAACTAGTCCTCAAAATTGTTAAAAGAGGCATTAGGCTGTGGAATTTATGAACACAGCCTTGGTTATTGTGCAGGGATTTGCTGACAATCTAGCTAATTGCACAATTAGATCTGAATATTTCCTCAAATAGATACAAATTGTTTGTCCATTAAACCTAATCTCTTAAAGAGTTTCTCATCAACATTAAGTAATTGTTTCATGACAAAGTAGTGATTATCATATCAAAATATGATATTGATCTTGATTTCCTCTTTCATATGTCACTTAATATAAAATATCAGCTTGATTATAAATTAATATCTACCAGAATCCACTCAGTCTGCACCTGAAAGGTGCGGACAGACATTTTCCATGTAACAGTTTTATAAATCAGCCATAGACTTCAAGTGTATGTGTAGAACAAAAAATAAACACCTGGGATAGATAACAATTGAATGCCTTCGAATATAAACAATTCAATTCTAATAAAATAAGATTATAAAAATTTTCTTTCTTTTTCCCAAAAGGGGGGATGTGCTAGAGAACAAAATATTGATGAGATGAATATATATATTTCAATATATTTTTATACAATTTATTTCATGATATCTTTTCCAACACACAGATTTTCTCTCAAAACCAAAGATTTAATGAACTTTTCACTTTACCAGCACTGTTATTGAAAAGAGTGTGGACTATTGTGCCAACTTTGGTATTAGTATAAAACTTCTAAAACAGTCAATTAAGTTGTTGTTATTTAGGATTTGAAGTTACTGCAACATTTTTAGTAATACATGGGAAGGCTTTGTAAGACTTGTTGCAAGAATCTTCTTTGGTCTTCATAATTTTAAAATACAGATAAGAAAACTGTTTGAAATCAATTTTTCATAAAGGCTGAAGCAATTTCAGCTTTTCCATTTCTCCTTCTTGGCGGTGTTATTACTTGATTAATTATTTGTCCAAGAACTACGTTCTACTTATTTGTTTGAAGGTTTCGAGCTTGGGAAGGTGGGAGGCAAGGAGGTGGAAGGGCAGAAAAGACAAAATATTTGTATATAACCTTTTCTTATGTGAATTAGAAACAGATAAATTTATATCTCGTACATTAAAATTCAAGCAATATTTTATACATTCAAAGGTAGAGCAGAGTTACAGAATGAAATAAAAGTTCTTTAATTCTTTCTTAATTTTATAGAGTTTATTTTTCCTCCTATTCTTTCTAAGGGTATTTTTAAAGTGCAAACAAACTGGAACAATAACATGAAGCAGTTATGAATTTCAGGATCATTACAGAAACAAGATAGGGACAGAATAACTATGCATGTCTTCTCTGTTGTAGATTCAAGTATAGCCTAATCCAAAATATTCTTTAAAAATGTTGCAAGAGCTGAAGCCTTTTCAAGATGGATAATGCAAGACAAAAAGAAAACGTTAGTCCAGAATTATCTGTAGAGACTATTGTAATGTTCTAGCAAAACTGAATGAATGTCTTATATATCAAATCATATAATATTATAACACAGTGATGTCTTTTTAAACAACATCATAAAATAAATAGCAGATTTTTTAAAATTGTTTTCAAAACTTTGTGCATATTTTGTCCAAGACTGCTATTATAAACCAATTACTGCTGCTGAAATGGATATTGGGATATTCAAAGATCTCTCTGCAGGCAGAGTAAAAAGATTTGGTGCACCTGCAGTTTAAACTAAATCACTCAGTGGTTTGTCTTCACTGTGATTGTTTTCACAAGAGAATTGAAGGGATAAATTAATATGAATGAAAACTGTTCTCAAATATCAAGCATAATTTTCTACACTGTTGTGGTTAGATGTCTTTAAAAGTACTACAGTAATAGGAATGTACCCACAGAGAGACAAAGTGGAGTGTTATATTCTACTACAAATTACACTTGGAAAAAAATTGTCTAACATAGATATTTAAAAAAAAGGAAAGCACAAAGAGTAAAACAACAGTATATATTTTGTTCCTTAGGATATTATTTTTGTAAGGATCCTAGAAAGTGACACTGTTAAAGAATGTGCAGTTTTAAGGTCAAAATTTTGAGATTCTTACAGATGCTGAGAAAAATAAAAAATATTTACACACTGTGAAATATTAGAATTATGTAGATTAAAAATTGATAGGTATGTTTTATGACTGTACACTTTTTATCACTTTACACTGTATACTTTTATCACTTATACTTTGAAATTTTGATGGGCCCTGGCTGCGCTTGCTGGAGATATAAGCGACTGATGTGTACATGCTGGGCAGTGTCACCCAAGTTACTGGTCAGAAAGAAGACCTGTTTTAAACTGACAGTCAACAGCTCTGACCAGTCAGATGTCATGTACCATGAGATGCTTTCTCTACAAAATGCCCAGTCTCCCTTCCCACAGCCCCCACCCCAAGTCATTCTGCAAAGAAAGAAGCATTAATAAATATAAAAATAAGGTTTTGCCATGGTCTTCCCTTAACTAAATTCATGATCGTCTGGTTTTCCTTCTCCATTTTTTGAACAGCTGTACAACTAAGGGTCTGGTATTTGTCAACTTCCATGTCACAGCCAAGAATTTGGTTATCAGCAATCAAATATCTGTGCATTTAAGTTTTTGGGGTGTTCCTCAAATTTAGGTAAGAGCTAAAATAATATGTTGATGGTTGTTTTGGGTTTTGTTGGGTTTGGTTTTGGGTTCAGCTTTTTCTTAATTTTGTCATGCCTCTCTAGTACATACCATGAAACCTGTAGGAAACTCATGAAATAAAAGAGCAAAACATATTTCACAGAATCACAGAATCACAGAATAATGAGGTTGGAAGTGACCTCTAAGATCATCGAGTCCAACCTATGCCCTAACACCTCAACTAGACTATAGCACCAAGTGCCATGTCCAGTCTTCTTTTAAACTCATGCAGAGATGGTGATTCTACCACCTCCCCAGGCAGACAATTCCAGTACTTTATTACTCTTTCGGTGACAATTTCTTTCCTAATACCCAACCTATACTTTCCCTGATGTAGCTTGAGACTATGTCCTCTTGCTCTGTCAGTTGCTGCCCACTGGAAAAGACCAACCCCCACCTGTCTACAACCTCCCTTCAGGAAGTTGTAGAGAGCAATAAGGCCACCTCTAAGCCTCCTCTCTCCAGGCTAAACAACCCCAGCTCCTTCAAACGTTCCTCACAGGACTTGTGTTCCAAGCCCCTCTCCAGCCTCGTTCCATCCTCTGGACGTGCTCAAGTGTCTCAACGTCCTTCCCAAACTGAGGGACCCAGAACTGGACACAGCGCTCAAGGTGTGGCCTCACCAGTGCCGAGTACAGGGGAAGAATGACCTCTCCTGCTCCTGCTGGCCACACAATTCCTAATGCAGACCAGGATGCCATTGGCCTTCTTGGCCACTATTTTCTGCCTGGGCACTGTCCAGTCACACTGTCCCCAGCTTGTTACATTCTAGGGGATTTTTGTGGCCAAAATGTAGAACACTGCACTTAGACTTATTAAACTTCATGCTGTTGGATTCTGCCCATCCATCCAGCTGATTTAAGTCTCTCTGCAGAGCCCTCCTTCCATCCAATAGATCAACACAACCTCCCGGCTCAGTGTTGTCTGCAAATTTACTAATGAAGGACTTGATGCCCTCATCCATGTCGTCTATAAAAATAATAAATAGAACTGGTCCCAGTAGAGACCCCTGAGGGACACCACTGGTGCCTGGCCCCAACTGGATGCAGCACCGTTCATCATCACTCTCTGGGACTGGCCATCCAGCCAGTTCCTAACCCAGCAAAGAGTGCTCCTGTCCATTTCTTTATTACAAATAGGCTAGAAAACTGTAGAAAGTGAGGTAACTCAAAAAGTGATAAAATCAGGAAAAAAAAACCAAAACACTAACTTCTAACTTTTTTCTTAGACTGAAACAGGGCTCTTCTCAGTTTGCTGAGGCTCCCTCAATGCTGCCAGCTCTATGTATTTCAGGCACAGAGTAGGTGTTTTAGTGATACTCCATTTCACTCTTTTGAGTAAAGAACAACTGACTTGCTGGCTTATGGAATTCTTGGAAAATAATCACTGTTCCTGCAGAATCCTTTGTGTGAAATACTGAGCAATAAAGGGAAGATAATTTAAGAAAGCCAAATAAGTCTAGGCTTGGGATGTGTAATACCAATGTGTAATACTATTTCTGATTGTGTTAATATTCACAAGTCTGCTATTTATCAGTGAGACCCAAAACTTCTGAACTGCTAAATCCAGTGACTAAGGATTGTTTCTTCCATATGACATTCTGGATCTCAAATTTGCATCCTAACTTGGCATCACTTGTAAACAACCATTTTAGCATGGTATTAGCAGAGGTAACAATTTCTGTAGAGAGACGTCAAGACTGTTAATCTCCATGACCAGTGTTAAACCTAAAATAAGTCCTAAAATAAGGTCTGAACTATGTTTTAGCAAGCATTCTGATACAGAATTTATTTGAAAGCCAAAGTCAGTGATATGAATTTAGCCACAACATAGGTCAAACTGCCTTTAGCTTCTAGATTTGGGTTGTTTGGGGTTTCTTTTCTGTGTAGTTTTGGCGGGCAAAGGGAGGGTGTTTTTGTATAGTTATTTTTAAAATTATGTCAGGAACTATTGGTCAAGAAATTAGCTTCTCTGTGTATGCAGTAGCTGTTTGGGTAAGAAGTTCAGCTGTTTAAAAAGGATCTGATTTGTTCTGTTACTTCCTTTATTGGCTTATAAGCCTTCACTGCTCTTGCTAATGTATTGTTTGGACCCAGGAATTTCTTACTTATGCTACATTATGAATACTTCAGTTTGGATGAACCTTTCACATTCAGAGAGTGCTGATGTGCCTTGACTTCCAGACAGGCAAGGGCACAGTGGAGTGCTGCCTTGCCAGACTGCACAGCTGCACTGGTCGCTACTGCCAGCTCTGCAGTAACTTCAGTGTAAATAAAGCAGTCTCTGAGCAGTTTGAATTTCTTGCTCATTGTGACATTAGCTGAGTAGTGGAGGGGCATTTGAGCACTTGTCAGCCCTGGAAGCCACACCTGTTTTCTGATGTTTGAAACTTATTGTTCTCTGTATTATTTTTAGAGTTGTGAGGTTCAGAGCCTCTTGGATTCATGTATCTCTCATGGATCATTTATAATATGTGCTAGATTTTTGCCCTCTGTAAAACTTCCCTTCTCATATAAAGCATGATATACATGATTTTGAAACTTCAGTAGCTCCTGTTTAGTTTTGGTTTGCATCAGGATTGGATTCAGAGTGGTAACTCTAAAACTAGATCTCTACTTTCTATTTCTGTTCCTATTTACTGTGAATTCTCTTAATAAATTCAAAGTCCTATTAATGAATTTATGACATATTTCATTGCAAATTATATAAAATTATGTTTTTATTCTCTGCAATTTTTCCATGTGATTGTAAAGAAATTAGGGCATCTCTGTTACCATTGTTACTCTTTGTTATTTATTTCTAAATCTGCTTTTACAATGTAATGAAATTGATATATGAGAACATTTTATATATATATATATATATATATATATACAAATATATATATATATCTTTATTTAAAGTAGAAATCTGTATATTATCTTAATATATACACAGTGAAAAAAGGCACAAAAATCTGTGAAAACCTTGCTTTTGTGTCATGCCGTTCAAATGGCAAAGGAAAAAAAACATTTAATTTCATTTCTGATGGAAAAGATTAAAGAAATTTAATAACTCAATGAAGCTAAGACAAGGCAAATTTGCTACATGTCAAAATGTAGAGAACATAAAGCCACAGAAATGACAGCTTAATCTCCAATAGATACAAAAAGGAAAAAATAGGCAATATGTCAAGGAATCTAATCAATACTGTACAAATCTATGACAGAGGTATTAGTTGGTATAAAAAGAGCTGGAAATACAGAGGAGCTTTAAAGAATTGATAAAAGAATGCAGTGAGCAACTGCATATGAAGCCTAAAGAATATGAAGAATTTACATGAGAAGGCATTATTATAATCTATAAAAGTAAAAAAACAACATAATATGTCTGCCTACTGTCTGAACATGCTTGCTAGATTGCACTCAAGCTGTACAAGCCTTATGTGAAGATTTTGATGTATTACAGGGATAGCTTTGATATATTTAGCTGTTGGGGAGTCTCAGTAGAAAGGTTTCTCACAGACTTGTACATGAGTGTATATTTTTGCAGGTGTGCATGTGTGTGTGCATGTAAGGCAATGGAGTTTTCAAAGACTACTACCCAAAGCAAAGTCAGTCTAGATTATTCATTATCAAGACAATGATGTAAAGATTTGGGGATTTTGCTGATTATACCCAAACTGATAGAGACTAACATATGACTACTTTAGCTAAAACTGAAATGAGGTGTATTGGAGAAAGATTCTTTGCAAGATTTCCTCCCCTCATCCCATTTTCTCAGCCATATTAACTAAATATTCTTTCCTCCTTCATACTCTAAGCAGTGAATAAGACTTACTGGTCTTTTTTTTGCATGATATTGTTCTCTCAAACATCAGTGGTGTAATACTGCTGTTACTAACAACACTGTGTTGTTAATAGGGCGTAGGCAGAAAGAAAGAGAGATTTTAGTGAGTTTTTTGAGGATATGACAGGGATGGGCCCTGCTATCTTCAATATAACATCCACCATATGTAATGATATGAGGGATCACATGCAAAAAAAGTCATAAGGGCAGAAAAGTCAGAGAAGGAAATGGAGAAAAAAGAATTTGAGTACTTTACTTACATTACATACTTGATGTGTTAGAACGCGCATAAATGTCCTGACACTTTGGCAGCAAAGTAAACACTATATAAATCATAGCCATTAAGCTATTTAAAATTATAAGTAGTTTTGCAGTTCTCCCTTGTATTATTTGGTTGGGTAGCAGTTTTTTGGGGTTTTTTTGGTTTGTTTGGTTTTTTTGGTATGTAAAGGCATAAGACATTTTTTCTCACTTGGAACAATATTTCAAACAAGAAAAGGTTCATTTGTTGGCTTAATTGTTTTTCTCTGTGTAAACTAAGCTTTTAATTGTAATAAAATAGACTCTATTTCTCCCTAAAATCCTGTTAATCTTTCATTTTAATGCTGTAATCCCATCTAAACTCTGGCTGGCTTCAGCACAAAATTGCACTTTTCGGTTTTCCCTCTCTTCACTTGTGATAGAATCAGAGAATAACTTTTGAAAGGAAGAGTTATCACCCATCATCTAATGTTAATGGAAGATATGCTTGGGGAGAAGAGTTCTACCTCATAGCAGTTTCAGTATTGATTCTGACAGGCTGTTTCTTTTAACTACAGTGGGGTTTGTTCCATGTGATTTTTCTTTTTTGTTTGGTTTGGGGATTTTTGTTTTGTTTTGTTTTTTCCCTTGAAATCTCTTCATTTAAAATAGTCTATGAGTAGTAACATCTTACTCTTATACCAGAAAACAGTGGTACTCAGCTTTATTGGCTCATTTTTCTTCTATCCATTCTTGGCGTACAGGTCAAAATCCCCAAAATTGTTCTATCTCTATATACGAACAATATTCCTCTTAATTGATTTTAGAAATTAACAGAATGTGAACTTTTTGCATAGAATATATTATTGGTGTGTTACTATAGAATCTGTACCAATTTGGGAGTCTGTAGCCAACTGTCTTTTAAAAATTATCTTAAATATGGTACTTCAATTGTCTTCACTGCAAGGTTGTCAGGAATGAAAAAAGGGCTTTCCAAATATCCCAGCTGCATCCTGTGAAGCCAGTTTTTATCCTATAGTTTCCATTTCTTGAAGGATACAAAGGTTTGCCATGTAACTAGAAATTCAAATTAAAAAAAAAAATCAAAATAAAATACAGGCCATACCTAAGTACTTAGGCAAAATAAGCTGAGTAAATCAGCATTGGTTTTACCAACATGGTCAGATAGATAATTTTATAAAGAGACCATATATCTTGATGGCTTACTATTTTAATAATTCTTAAATTAATGACCTTGCTGTTGCATAAAATTTTATTGTATTCAGGATTTTAATATAGGGCCACCAATGTCAGCATTTATTACTAATAACTGAAAAATGTAATATCAAATGAATGTTCAGCAATCTTTCCGCTGGAATTTAATGAGGGTGAGATGGAAGATACCAAGTAAATTATTTGATGCTTGCTGAGATTTAAAAAGTAAGAATGGAGAGAAATACTAACCTCTCAGCAATCCTAAGTCTGTCTCTAAATATTTGCAAATCTGAGACTTGAATTCATAGTTTGAACCTCAAATACATTAGTCTCAGTCTTCCTCTGGAGTTAAAACAATAGTGTCTTATTTCAAAATAGGAGGAAGAGAGACTCTAGTCCAAGAAAGAGAAACCTTGCAAAGCTACCTCTCTGTAAATACAGGATCATGAGATGGCTTCCCTCAACTTCAAACTTATCTTTGCTTTGACACTCAGATCATCCTTGGAGGTAGAACGTGCCTAAGAAAGGCACACCACGCAAGTCTCTCGAGTCTGGCAGGAGCACCCCAATCATGCAGATACACACGTGTGGCAGTCACATCACCACCAGTATGACAGGTTCTATGGTCATGCTCAGTTCATCTTTGCAGCGTATGTTACAGATTTAAATCAACACCCCACAAGGGAAAATAGAGATATTTCTGTTGTACAGGTCTGAGTCACAACACAGGAAGAACTTAGGTTCCCAAAATAACTAGCATCTAATAAAATTAATTTTTGACATAAAATGAATACTTTTCTAAAGTTTAAATATTTAAGGAAAAAATGTGAAAATTATTCCTTAGAAATCATAGCTAAATTCCAATATTATATACTACAGTTTTCCTTACTATTTTTTATTTCCAGTCATATTTAAAATGTCTGTGTATATCAATTAGTACATGCAATCTGCAGTTGTCGAAATAAAATCTTAGCAAGAACCAACTTTTCACTTTCTAAATGCTATTGGTTAGATTTATTTCTATCTCAACCTTTCCTTATCCTTTTATTAATTTTTTTTATCCCTCATCAAGTCACATAAATGTAGTGTCTTTAAAAAATTGAGTGACCAGTGCTTTCAATTGGTGAATGCATATGCACATGTAACCCCCTAAACAAAAAACTAATAAAATTTCTGCACCATATCATCCTTCAACCTTTATATTCCACATTTTATAAAATAAAAGAAGATTAAATCAATTAAGTTGTTTAATCTATGGAAAGCACGTGTGGGTAAGGGTTGCTGGAAGAAAAATGTGGAAAACTATACATACATAAACTTACTGCATAAAATGCCTGGGTTGGCCTTGTAAACTACAATACTTTCTTTTTGGAAGGCGAAATGGGTGGAAGACATAAGTATGTAGCTTTTTGACACTCCTGTTCTAATTTGAGACTAGAAAAGCCTACATACAATCATGGGTGAGGCCCTGCACATTGCTTCAGAAGCTTTCCTCTGGCAAAATATAGAAGAAATGGTAATGTAATGCATAATAGCAAGTATAGGTATGTTTGATAGACATTGCTGAGATGTATAGTCAGAATGATCTCATAACTGTGATTCCTTGGACGATCTATTGGACAAAAAAAAAAAAAAAAGTTGTTGGGTTTTTTGTTTGTTTATTTTTTCCCTGTGAAATCTTTACAGTTTACTTCTTCTTATGGCATAAATATCAATAAATGCTGAGAGAGGAACAGGAAAAAGAAACGCTTTTCTAGAAATGGATGCTTTGTTTCCATTTTTGTCTAAATTTTGATTTTTTTATCACAACAAAAACACTAACATATATAATAATCGATTGCTAGCCTTTCATTTTCAAGTGTTTGGATTCAGATTCTCAGATTTATTTGACAAACCCAAAACTCTTAAAAAACCTGCCATTATAATCTAATCATTCTTTACTAAGAGAACAGGAAAATTCATCAGAAGCATATTTCCTGGGAAAAAAAATGCATAAAAGACACCATGTTCTATTTAAAATGTCCCAAAATATTTTCTTTTAATAGTGTGTCTTCTTATCTCACACCAAATATCAAGTTAGGAGCAAAAAATGAAACATGGAGTTTTCTGGGGAGTAGTCCTTAGCAGAAATAGTCTTCAAGGTGCAGTTCATCAAGATTTTACAGAGAATAACTATTCAGCTGATTGTTTAAAACCAATCATTTCACAGAAGCTTTTTCTCTAAAAGACTAATTGTTTGCAGTGGAATTGTCTCAGTTAAGTAGTTCTTATGTCTTTCCACTGCTATTTTAACAGTGTGACAAATTTTACAGAGATTGTGAATGCTATGAAACTGACAACAAGAAAATGCTTAATAACTTTCTCTTGATATATTTTTAACTGTGATGTAGCTTCAGTGACTTAGAAGCATTCTCATTTGGACAAAAAAAAAGCAGACATGAATTTTCAGTCACTAAAAATGATTAGTCTTCTTCACAGTTCGTAAAACATCTCCATCCAGTCTTTAATACTAGTTATTTAATTTATTAATTATTCATCTTCTGTGTTTATCATTAGTTTTAATTCTTGCTATAAATGAGAGTGACACTGCAGGAAATGAGGGGTGGATAGCCGAGGAGAAGAGAGCTTAACTGCTGTTCTTAGCACTATCAACTAATTGCAAGATATGAAATATTTCAAGAAATAAAAGGAAATTATTCCCACTAATCTTTTCTTTATTCCAGAAATTATCTCTCATAAGGGAAGCCACAGACAAATAAAAAAACATCCAAACAAATAAAACCACAAATAAATGGAAATTACAAGTAAGGAAACAAATAAAATAAACCAAAACATCAAAAGAGAACAAAAAATCCAACCAACCAACCAAACAAAAAAAGAAGCTAGATGGAAATTGAAACAAGTTACAACACTGCTCTTCCTCTTCCTCCTAAAAGCAAAATTAAATAAAACCTCAAAAATAATCAACTGACCAAAAAAATCCATCTTTCAAAACCTTAAACAGTAAGATATCCTATCTTTTGTTATAGATTAGGAGGAAATACCTGTCCTGGGAGAGTTTGTGATATCTTTTTCATACTTTGGGTTTTTATTCTGGTTCATAGACATCCCTGATTTCTGAGTGATCATTTTTCTTGATGTGAAAACGGAACTACCAGGAAAAATTACTCTCCAGTGCTGTTTCTTTAGACTCATCCAAGATGATCACAGAATAAGCCAAAGCCCTCCTATTCTGTTTTCTTTACTTTTTATTTGCCTCCTCTCAGGATCCCTAACTCCATCATTTCATGCTTGTCACAGCAAAGCTGCATCCAGCCTTCCTATCCCCACCAAGCTCATTCTGGTATGTCACCATAAGCTATAGAGTCCCGCAGAGCCATTCCCTCCTCAGCTCTGCAGGCTCCTGTGGCAAGATGTTGACATCAACAAACTCTAGAAATTTTCTGTCTTAATTGTGTCATGCTGTGCTGTTCTTCCAGCAGATATGGGACCAGGCCCTGTAGGCACAAAGTTTCTTCCAGTTATTGAAGAAGGCGTCACCAACTTCTTCCTCCTGATTGGTGAGTCTGTAACAAACACTCAACATAATGTTGCCCATGTTGTTCTGCCCATTAATCCTGATCAACCAGCTCTTTGTTCATCACCCATCCTAAGGCAGAGCTCCACACAGTCTCACTGTTCTCCCACAAAAAGGGAAAAAACTCCCTCCTTGCCATCCCAGCCCATCCTTCACAAAGGGACTGCATCCATTCATGGCAGCATGCCAGCCATGTGAACTATGCCACCAGAGTTGCATGATCTTCTTTCACACAGACCACTAATTCCTCCTGTTTACAAAAGTAATCCTGTAAATTTGAGAATGAAAGATTCCTATTCCTATAAATGATATACTTTTTTAAAAAGCTCTTTCCTCATCATTCTCTTCTTTATGTAGAAGAGACAGACTCAAGTTCTTGCTTTTAGTAATTTGGGACCAGCTAAGAAATTAATTCACATATCATTTTATTATATTTAACACTTTTTATCTTTGTTAACAAAGGCTGTCATCTGTGTGGACTAGCCCATGTGAAGCTCCAGTTCAGAAGCCAGGTACCACATTTGAAATTGTTTGATCACCAGCTCCTTATACAACAACAAAACTTTTTCATTCAAAACACTCCTCCTCCTTACGATGCTGCTCTCTGAAATCATGGAAAGAAAACCTCTTTGTGTCATTATTAAAGAGTCCACAAAAGTTGTCAAAAGAACAGAACTTGGATACCTTGGGACATATGAGAACTGTCTAAGAATAGGGTCCTCAGAGTAAACACAAGTAAGCACTGGTCCTTAGTGCTGCATTCAGCTCCAACAGGTCAGCCTCAAGATTATGAGTTTTGGTGGCTTCCTCTCTAAATGCCTGGTTTCAAAATGGTATTTGGATTCTCTTAATCTCTAAGCTAAAGCATCAAGTTCAGTTCTTGAAGCTTTCCTTGTATTATCTCTAGAAATATATAATATTCTGATATCAGCCAAACTTTAAAAACATTTAAAAAGTCATAATATTTATTGGGAATTACTAAAATAAAAGTCAAAGCATGCATATGTTTGTGAGGAATACAGTCAAAGATACAGATAAGACATTAGCATTAACTCTCTATTGTTTATTGCATAGGAGATTAAAAAAAATCCCAAACCTCCCTGAAAATTGTCTTTTAGTAGGTTTTCCAGTATTTTATCATCAGGGCACTAAGACATCCATCCAGGTGCCATTGAAGCTGGTAGAACAGTTGAGCAGGCATATAGTTATGGCTGTTTTTCATAGGGAAGTAAAGCTGATCATAGCTGGTCAATAGTTGAGAGAGATGGTAAAGATCTTGGCCAAAAGTATGAAACAAAAGAAAAGTCAGAAAGATGGCTGAATAATTAGATTCAGAGATTTAATATTGTCATTGTTTTTGTTATTGTCATTCTTCTTCTTCTGGTTTTTATTGTTCTAATTCTTGTTGTAATTGGTTTTGTATTTTTTGTAATTCTCAATGATTTTGAGAGACTGGAATGATAATGGCTCAAATAATCAGGGCGCAAACTGGTGATGTGCAAACTGCCCAGGTGCAGAGGGTGTGAACACCTGGCACCTCAGGCTACAAACTGGGTGTTGACCAAGGTAAGGGAAGGGGCTGCTAAGAGGCAGATTGTGCTCTTTAACATGCCAAAGTCCTTACTCAAATTGCTCAGCTGTGAAAATTCCTCTGTGGAGAAGAGGTACATTCAGAAGTAGCCTGAATGCATTTATCCCGTGGACTCATGAGCCATAATGGGCCATAAATTATTATTACTGCTGATAGGAGGCAGCTGTAACAGCTGAGATCATCAAAGACTCCAGGAAGTGTCCCTGATCCAAAGTATTACATCATCCACTGAAAACTCCCTGCTCTAGGGAAGGTGTCTGTGTGTTCCCACCTTAACCTGGATGAATATAACCCCTATGGATGTTGTATTTTGGTGGTTTCCCTCATGGGCTCAAGATTATGACCAACCCTTTGACCAACAGACATGGAAATTGCAGCTACCCGGTCTTGTTGCGCAGTCCATTGGTGCTGAGATCTTTCTACTCTCTTCCTAGTCTTTCTTTTCTTTCTCTGTTTTCTTAAGTGCTATTTTTATGCCTCTATATTTCTATATTACTATAGATAGTAACCGAAATGGCTACATACCTGCTTTCCAAATTGTTCTTAAAAAAACCCCTACATATGAATATTTGCAAACACCAACAATTTAGTGTCATTTCCCTCAAATCTGCCCTAAGGGATCTCTAAACAAGAACTTGGTTTACTCTTCCCTTCTGGAGCGGGTTGTAACATTGTTATTATAGAACTGTATTGATAATCTGATTTTGTAATTTTCTAAATTTTTTTTCTCCAAAATGGACCCGTCCTAAGAAGCCTATTTTCAGGCTGAAAAGGACAGTGTCTTTTCTGTGTGTCTGTCTGTGTCTCCTTCCTGTTACTTTGGAAGTGCTAGAAACCCCAGTATCTGATGTAATTTCTATTGAATAGGTCAGCAAAATCAGTACACCTTTGCGATGCTTCAGGCTTTCATGAAATGGATGCTTTGATGAAAATGTGCAATACTGTGACTTTCTTTGTCTTACTGCTCACAGAATCTCACAAACCTTATGCTGCCACTGAAGAATTGTTACTGGTGCTCAGACTCTAGGCTGGAAATTAGTTGTGTAACTTTTTGCATTGCTGTTTATGGCTTATAGATGAAGATAACACTTTAAAAAAATTGCCACAAAAATCTTGCAAAAACCAAAACTTCTAAGCAGACAAAATATTATTTTACAATGGTATATGTGAGATGGGCAATGATAATTGTGATAAGCTCTCTGCCTTATGCTTTTTGTACGAATAGAAATTTTGTTCCAACCACAACACAGAACTGTGTCTCATTCCAGGCAGAGACCCAGACACCCCAATTTTAAAACTATTTTTGTTTGTTTCTGGAGGAGTCAGAGCTTTTTCAGAACTTGTCGAAATCTGTAGCACTTACTTCCAGTCAAGATACCAAACATATTTCTTCAGCTTTCTTAATTTTTGTGAAAGTTTCTCTCTTGGGAGATGCTTAAAGAAGAAATATAAGATGACAAGTGCTAGTTGTATCACTTAGTGTGGCATGCACTGATATGATGAGGACACAGGGCAAAGGATTCTGCATAGATGAGATGCAGGTTCCTGAACATAAACCAAAATAAAATCTTAGCAATTGCTTTACACTGGCTGCAGTACTGTCTCCAAATATCTTTTTTTTCCTACTAGGAAAACGGCTAGAAGATATTTCTAGAACAAAATTTAGCAACAGCCCTGACATTTCTGGGTTTTCTGTATAGCATGTGCATGAAGACAGTCTCCAGAGTGGCTAATTCACACAAACAGATTCGTTCATTGTTGTGGTGCCCTGATAGCATCTTTGATGGACAACTCTGACAACTTCCTGCAACCCTTTTGGCCTCCCCATACCATCTTCTTTCTCTTCCATTATCTGAAAGTTAAACCACATGCACAGTTTTTCTTTCTCGTTTGCAAATGCAGGTGTTAAAAATTGTGTCAATACATTTTATATTGTTTTCAGCAGGCTTCTGAATGGACAAGCATGTATTTTCTTGGCCCACTTTTCTTTTTCCAGTCCTCTTTCCTGTCCTGATCACCAGTTTTGTTAAGATAGACTTTAAGCTTTTGGAATATTTCCACTTCATTTGTAGAAGTCATGGAAGCTCAAAGTTAGTGCAAGATTCTAACTCACATATCTGCATATTGTTGTCCATTTCTCTGCCAGTACCATGAAGTATACAAGTAGATACCTATAGAGAGAGTTATATGGGGAGAAACATTACACAGGGTTTATGTTTTGTATTTATGAAGACCAAACTCCTTATGGTTTGGGTTTTTTTTCCTAATATAAAGGTGATAAATAAAAAATTACTGGGAAGAGGTTTTTGATTTATTTTTTCCAGATTTCTGAATAACTTTAATATAGATAGCTATAACATAAAAGCTAGAGGATGTCTCCTGAGGGGTAACATGTATGCTCACAGCTGAATGCAACTAAGTTTACATTTAAAAATATAAAGTTCTGGATTATCAAAGCCTGTTTGAAATCCAAAGGACTCAAAATATTTAAAAAAATAATCTTACATTTCTTTTTCACACCAAACAAATTTAAAGTTATCACTATTAAAAGCTCAGAAACAGCGCTTGAAATACACAATTACTGCTTCCCCATCCATAAACAGCGTATTTCTAGCAAAATTATCAAAGCTGTATGGTCTGTTGGTCTCATAAGAGCTCTTGGGCAGCTTGTGGAACCAGCTCAGCTGAGGATACATGGTTCTGCTTCTGGCATGACTAATGCAGTTGGGAAATATGCCAGGCATCAGGCTCTTGAGGGAGGAGGAAAAAAGAAGAGAAAGCTAAAAAGAGCCTGGAGGGGAAGATCCAAGCAAATGAGCCAGCAGGCTTCACCGGAACACCATTTGACATTTGTAGGGCTGTAATGTTAGAAGCCTGCAGCAATACTGAAGCCCTGCTGCTCTAGGGGGCAAATCTACTGAAAAGCAAGCAGTGAACCCCATGGGAACAGGGTTGAAGCATGGACATGAAAATGAGCAAGCGTAACACATCAATCCTCGTGTTGCACAATAATATAAAGCAGTACAGGAATGGAAGCAAGAGTGAGGGACATTTTTTTTTATCTTGTAAAGAAAATGTACGGGATTTCATCTTACAGAAAATGCAGGTAGCCTTTTGTGATGGGAAAGAAAATTAAAAAAAAAATCTTAGCCAGAAAATTTCCCTGTGAATTTCCTTCTGAATCATCAATTAAAGCAGAGGAACAACTGCCAGCAGTTGTTGCGTTAAGTCTGGATCCTTTAATTTAAAATAACCTGGCAAAATAAGGTCACTGATATTGTTAGGAAAGATGCCATGCAATTTCTCTGTCTAAGCTACCTCAGTGTATATCAAATATAATTCTCCTTTTCAATGAAATGATAATTTTATAGCAAGCTGCTGGCCTCAATGTCAAAGGGGTTAGGTTGGTGATTGCCTAGTTTGAACCATCATTATTTGTTTTCTCACTCTTTTTTTCTTTCCTCTTCTGTATCTGTTCCTGAAATGCCTCCTACCTTGGGAAAACAGATCTTTATTTATAGTGCTGCAAAGATATTAAGGCTGCTAAACTAAGTGAGTTCTTTAAGGTTCATGGCCAAAAAGGCTGACAAAGCTCTAACTGTTTTCCTCCCCTAGAGGGAATAGAAAAAAAAAAGGAAAAAAAAAGGAAAAAAAAGGAAAAAACCCACCCCAAACCTGTTTCTTTTGTTCTAGAAGATGATAAAAACTGCAGTACTGATCACTGACAGTAATTTGTCTCCAGTGTACTGCATGAGAAATTAATTATATGATCTTGTGACAACTGGCTTTCTATGTGACTGGGAGGTAGCACAGAAGGCTGTAGGATTTCAGAGTTTAACAGTTGCTCAGCTGCAATGCAGGTAATTTGAATGAAGTATTCTGCTTTCAATATGCAGTGTGTAGGCATGCTCCTTCCTCTGAACTGGTCAAGGTTACAGTGTCACGTATTATCATTTCATAATCCAAATCTGTTACAGGGCACGCTGGCTGAAGGCAATTTGCATTTTACAGATATTTTAGGAGTTTTACACAGATTGAGATCACCAGAATACTCCGTTCCCCTGTTAGTAAGGCATTTCCACAACCTATACAACAGGTACAACCCTCTGTTCAGCCAGTTCATGCTGTCTCTTAGCCAGACATGGCTGGCTAGGATATACATGGTACTCTGCATATGCACAGCAGTACATGTCATAAGTACACCTGAGGGGTTGTTTATGTTGTGTGCACAAGATGTTCTTGTGCACAAGATGTGTATTTTTACATGTTTTATTTTTGGATTTTCATATTATGAGACAGTAAGACTCAAGTTGCATCACTTCCTAAAACTAAAACTATTAATTACCTGTCTTCTCACATTCTCCACAGAAAATCCACATCATTGTAGGTCATTTGGGTGTGTTCCAACTTACAGGGATTACAGACAATTATAAGAAAATTAAATCACAAGATATAAATGTCTAACTTATTACCATATTCCTGGAAAACTGGAAAGAAAAGTTGGATGTGTTTAACACTGCAATTTATTACAGGAAAAAAAAATTGTTATGAGTTTTATCATATTTCTGCTAAATAAGATTGTTTTGTGTAACCAGCACTGTTAAATAAAAAAAATGTTATGATTATTTTTCTCCTTGGAAAATATATATCTATTTTTGCTGGTTTTAACCTAAGATTTTCATGATGTTTATAGTTACATCAATGTGCAAGGCAATGGGATAACAAAAAAAAATTGTTTGCAATTTCTGGTTTTTTTTAGTGTTATTATTTGAAAATCATCCTGAAAAATAATCTTCAATAAAAGGAACTGCTCTGTATTAGTTTATCTAATTTCTACAAATGTTAGGGTCTTCCCTAAATCTTGTCTTTTGAATGTAACATTCAGATAAATACACCTTGCCCAACACTCTGTTTTGCTTTTTTAATCAATGATTTGAAGTTAGCATGAGAAATTTTCTGCCTACTTCTGAATGTTTTTATTATTTAAGATATTGTTGCTAACAGGCACTGAGTGGAAAGTACTTTACAAGGCTTGTAAATAGGAGAAATATGCTTTTCTTCTTAAATCTATGCCTGGAAGCCTCAATTCTTTTAATATTAGTGCAAAGTATCTTTTGGTCAGGTATCACAGTGGGTGATGTGAGATGTCACACACAGTTCCAACAGTCATGTCAAGAGACAGGTTTGTCACATAACTAAATGAAACAGCAAGACAGAAAAAAAAACCTGCAGAAAAGAAAATGATGAACGTTGATCTGCTGGGGAAGGGCACCTCAGGCTATTACAAAAATAGTCTTTGTTTTGTGCCACTGGCAGTGTATACTGCAGTGCTCATTGTTTTTGGAAAAGGATTTTGCTGGTGATGAAACCAAACTGAACACTGAGATCTCTGAAGAACCTTGAAAGCACTTTAAGCAACTTTGCTGGAACAGGACACAGTCCAAAAAAGGAGAACAAAATGTAAGTATGAGAAGAATCCAGCAAAGAAGCAGTCTTTCAATTGCTGTGTTTTTCTCAACATGGCCATCAATTTAACCTTGACCAATTATAGCACAGATCAAAATACCAGAGAAGGTAGACTTTAATGTTATTACTACACCAACTTTTATTCCAGCCTAGAGTACATCTCCATAATATAGGAGTTCTCCTTCCCATTGACTCTTGTTCATAACAGTATACCACATGCACAGCAGTGATAGCAGTGGCAATGACATTTTTGGGTTGTGTTTTTTCTTTTTTTTGGTTACCCTGCAAGAGTTAGACTTGGAATATACTCTTGGTCTTCCAACCAATCTGCAATGGTAAATAATACAGAATGGGTGGAGGAAACAGTAACCTTTCCACAATTATCAATAAGCAGCATCTGGTATATTGGATTAGGTTTTTTCTAATGACTATGGATCAGTCAAATATGCACCTTCTAGTTTTTTCAACTATGACACCATAAATCTGGATATTCTTATATCCACATAAACATCCAATTCCTTTTAAAACTCAGTACAATCTCATCTTCCACAGCCACATATCACACTGCCTAATCCAGCATGTTTAGTGCCAGTGCATTTTGCTTTAGTTTTTAATTGCTTACAGGTTTTCAGTACAAACAAATTACCCATATAATCAAGTAGATAAAAATCTTGGATCTGCATGAAAAATCTGATGAATTTTTTTCTTGGTTTGCTAAGTTTTTTCAATGTGATAGTTTTTACATGCTACTGTTGGTGTTAGAACATTAAATGAAACCAATTAGTGATATCACAGATAGGATAGCTACTTGTATGTTACAAGGGGAATACAGAACAACTCAAAAATTGTGCATTTTTAGAATCAGATACATACTTGTGACATTGCTGGAGCAGATAAATATATTCCCCCCCCATTGAATATTACTGCCCTTCAGTTAGAATTTAAGGGTTCCTAAGGTATCCCACTAGAGGTGATCTGTAAAAATCCAATTTACTTTCCAAGAAAGGGATATTGGTGCTAAAATCCTGAAATACAATTTTTAATCATGTTAATTAGCCATCAAATAAGTTTTTGGTGGATTTTGGTGTGGGGTTTTTTGTTTGGTTGGTTTGGTATTGTTGTTGTTTTCGGTTGGCTTGGATTTTGCTTTTGTGTGTTGTTTGTGGTTTTGTTTTTTTTTAGCATGACATCAAAGATTATGCATTTCCTGCACTGGGACAATGCACAAGAAAATAAGAAAATGCTGAAATTTGCAAGTCTCATGTGGCCTTCAGGGCAGCCAGGACAAGGGTGAAAGATGCAGAAATCTTGACTCCATGTTTCAGAAGGCTAGTTTATTATATTATGATATATATTATATTAAAAATGCCACACTAAAACTATACTAAAAGAACAGAGAGAAAGATGCATCAGAAGGTGAAACAAGAATAGAATGGAAGGAATAAAAAAGTCTTGTGACTCCTGGAGAGTCCAAGACCCAGCTGCATCCTTGATTGGTTATTAAGTAGAAACACCCAACATCGACCAATCAAGGATGCACCTGTTGCATTCCACAGTAGCAGATAGTAATTTGTTTACATTTTGAAGCTGAGGCCTCTCAGCTTCTCAGGAGAAGAAAATCCTGACAAAAGGATTTTCATAAAATATCATGGCTACAGTCTCATAGGATAGCATTCAAGGATTTGGCGGGACTAGCAAAAGTCAGGGTCTGTTGTGGTCTCATCCTTTCTGCTATTAGGAAAGGACCATAGCAAATTATCTTCAAACCTTCCTTGCAGTTGATTTACTCCAGAAGGCATATCAAAAGTCAATTAAATGTGTATGTGGTAGTGCTTTGGTTCAGATCAGGAGAGAGCTTTTGAAGCATATATTCCAAAGATGCCTTTGAATGTGCCATATTTCCCATTGCAGAATAGCTCTGGGTACAAGAATCATGATTATTGAGGAATTAGCAATGAGCCAGGAAACTAAGATATTTTCTGCTGTGATAAACCAATACGCAGATTGATTATTTGTTGCTATAAAAAGTGGTTAAGAGAGTGTTAATATAACTTTCATACAAATAATTTTTTAAGTCTTTTTTTCCCCTCATAACAAAAGCAGCTGAGAGAACAATGTATTTGCAATAATCCAGATGGAGCACCTTTTGTCATTTCCTTGAATAAGTGTCATCATTTACTTTCTTTAAGGTACTTTAACTTACCTTAATAACACTAATTTAAAAACTAAAAAAAAAACCAAAATTGTCCTAAATGATTGTTCTTGAGTATATGCCAGGATTTACTCTGTCATATCCATGTACTTGGAGACAAGGAAGAAGAACAAAATATTGAAAAAGCAGGGCTTTTTTGTGGTGGTTCATTAGTAAACACAGCTGAGCCCAGCTGACCCACCTAATTCCTTCACACTGCCAACATGTCTAAGAGAAAGCAGGGCAAACTGACCAGGTATAGAGAATGTTAAATTTTAGTGTCTCTCTTGAGTTTACTAAGTAGAATATATTTGTCAGGTAAAACCTTAGATTTTCTAATTGCATGATAAAATGGACATATTTTTGATTTGTCCAACACAACCCCAGAAAAACCATTTTCCACTTGTCCAGCTGGCATGCCAGTGGATGTTTCTATATCATCTATGTCATCTGAAGTGATTGCCATCAGGACACTGAGGGCACCTCCCCAGATCTCCCAAGTCTAGGGGTTTAGCTGTCTGAGTTTGAGCACAGCTCTGATGTTTACAACTGTCTAGACTTGAACCAGAAAGCAGTGGAGAAAAACACCAAAGCAGCAACTGTGAGAGAGAGCTCTAAAAGGAGCCTTGCTGAGGGCCCTCATGGTTTTGGTTGGGAGGTACCCTTAGGCTGAGGCATGCACTTTGTGTCTTGCTGAGCCATGGTACCCTCTTGGCAACATCTTGCTGGTATTGACCTGACCCCGGACGCTGATCCCACAGGAGGGAGTTTCGTCCACACCAGAGATTTCTGACATCAACAAAACCTTTCTGAGTTATCCCACATGTTAGGCACAACAACACGTATGCCAGTATAAGATGCAATGACACAAATCACTGAAACAAAAAGTGTGTAAAGGAAGGAGAAATTGTTCTCTGCCTTCCTATGGAGATTCCCACTGGAAGCTGGAATGCACTACAGGTGTTATTGCACAAACTTTACAGGGAATGATGTTGTAGAGGACATTATCTTTAAAAAGCATGTGTAAACTGCCTATCTGCATACTTCATCTCTTATCTTAAGAAGAAATGGTTTTATCTTAAATTTCAATTTATTACATTTGAGTTTTGCTTCAATATTTTTTAGTGATAAGAGCCAATAAAAATATTTATTTATTTCATTCTCATTGTGAAACCTTAGAAAGTAAACTACAGGTTTTCTCTTATATTAACAAATTACAATGGCAACTGCAGGCTGTTGTAGTGGTAAGGATACTCTAACACAGACAATGTTAACTTTTGATGAAACAAGTGTATGAAAATTGCTATTGCTGATCTTTTAGTTCTAATTCAGGGTTATTGTTTCAGTCTTCCACAACAATTTTTCAATAATTAAAAAACATTCCATATTTCTATTTCACAAAAAAAAAAAAGTGGGTTTATATCTTGACATTTTCTTACATTCTCAATTTGTAATTTGCTTCTGTCTAACAACGAGACTGAACAGAATCAGTCTTTATGACATCTCTTAATAATATTAAGATTAACAACCCTAATATAATAATTTGCATCAGTTTCAAGTGAAAAAAGTGATCCATTAAAGATACTATAGCCATGATTATTACTCTTGGTAGTTATAGAAAACTTTCCTGTAATTCAAAACATGGAATATTAAACAATGATCTCTAGACAATAGCTAAATAAATTGTTGCTTATTTCAATAGGTAATAATAATATTTAGAATACTTCCAGAGGATCTGCAAAATAATCCCTTACTATGCAATATATCACCACCTCACTTTTGATATGACATTCATGTAATTTTTCTCTCATCTTTAGTGGTTCATAAACACAGTCAAAACAGGAATGCTCATTACTTTTTTTCTTACCTTGAAAGGGAATTGAACACATACAATATTGGAAACACAAATTCATGTGCAGAAATTCTGCAGACTCCTATTCATCTTCTTTGCACTCTATTTCTTTACTTGATGGTTTCATGTCAAGTTGATGTCTTTTATCCATATGAACAATTACAAGGCAATTTTAGGAAAATGAAAGAAAATCAAGCACTGTCATATTTACTTATTGTATGATTCATCATATGACTGATCTATTATATTTTCTATTATGTAAAATTATTTTTGTTTGCAAGGTATTTCTAAATGGTGAATGAAAGGGTTTCTCCCCCCTCCCTCCAATGTTCAGTAGAATTACTTTTTGTTTAGACAAGGGTAGAAGCAAGGCCATGGAATGCTATGAAAGATCAAACAAAATGTTCAAATAAATTTTGGAATCTACTTCTATCCTAACATGAACATTGGCTGCTTTAGGTAACAACTCCCCTGGGCTTTACGAATGGGATACTGTCGGTCCAAAGAGGTACCAGTTAACATCCAAAACAAGGTTTGGTAAATTACATTATTCAAATATTACATGTGTAGTTAGTTGCATGTTAAAGTTTCTTAAATAATGCAAAAAGAAAACTTTAACTTCTTTTTTGGCTCCAATACTAATACTACAAAATAGAATGCATAAGCCAGATAGAAAACAAGTTGGAAAAAAGGGGTAAATAGCGAAGAACCAACCGCAAGACAAAAGTGTGAATATTTGATCTACTCTTTCTCATCACCAAACATAACACACAAAAAACTTTCTTACATGTTTAAAAAAGCCTTTATACTTTTGTGTCCCATAGATACGGAATAATAAAATGTAAAAATGCAAAGGTATGTTTGCTTGCATCAGATTAGAAATTCTTTCAGTAACATAGCAGTCTCTTCACTGGTAGATGAATTTGATAATTGAGTTCGTTTACTTTATGCTAAATGCACACAATAAATGTTTTTATTATTTTAAAAACACTTGATACTTCAAAAATATTTGGTTTATAATTATCATAATATAAATTTATGTTTTATATATTGTCATCATATATTAACATATGTTTTCCCAATGAAGCATGAAACTTATCACTCATGAAAAATAGAGCTCATGTTTGTAACAACAGTACTATGTTAATCACACTACCTTGGAAAACCTACTAATATGTTTGCTAATAACTTGTCTGATCTTTCTGAAACCAGATATTTCCATGAATGTTCAGGAATACTGATTTTGTTCTTATGTGTTGGACACACACAGGCAGAACAGCTAATCCCATCTGAACAAAGGGATATTGCACACCATTATTACATATCATATTACACTTAACTTATTATGCTTGACATATAAAGCTGGGGGAAGAAGGAGGAAAGCAGGGGGGGCATTTGGAGTGATGGTGTTTGTCTTCCCAAGTTATGCCCCATGGGTCCTGCTCTCCAGGGGATGGCTGAGCAAGCACCTGCCTGCCCATAGGAAGCCGTGAATTAATTCCCTGTTTTTTCTTTGCTTCTGTGTGTGGCTTTTGCTTCACTTCTAAACTGTCTTTATGTCAACCCATGAGTTTTCTCACTTCTAGTCTTTTAGTTCTTTCCGCCATGCCACTAATAAGTTGTAGCAGGGTGTGAGTGAGCAGCTGTGTGGGGTTGGATTGCTGGTTGGGATTTAAACCATGATGCATCACAAGTAATTCTCAAAATTAGCCTAGGACCTGTGACCCTAGCATGAAAATAAATTCATACTTTCAAAAGGAAGATGATATATAAGAATTTAAAACTTTTCTTATGGATTTGGGGGAATGAGAAATAAGAATAAAGCTCTATGCTTCTGTATTCAGAAGTGAAGACAGACTGGTTCTCAATTTGAGGGAATATTTGTTCAGTCCCAAAGCTACTATATGGGACTTATTTTGACAGGCTTATTTAACATTACTTCTGGGTATTGCTGCATTCAGACCTAGTCAAACCACAATTTCAAGCCAAATAAACAGGAAAAAAAGCCAAAAATGTATCAAGGTAGGTATTAAAACACAATTCGCTATAATAATGCTCAGTTTTCTGTGTTTGGTTCTGCAGAGAAGAAACCATGCACAGTTCAATGATACTTGTTGCCATCCAGAAAACACTTAGCTCTGATTTCACCTGTGTTATTAGTAATAGTCAACCCTGATGATTCATCTCGATTAAGTTGTGTGATTCTTATACAAGCTTAATTTGGTTTTTCCAAATTAAATATCTTTTCTCTTGAAATTGCTATTCATTAGAATGCTAGACTTAAAATGTTTGTTTTTTTTTTTCTAGATAGCTTGCTTGTATCTCATGGAGAATATCTTTTCTTAGTTGTTCCAAGGTCATATGTATGCCACAAATCAGTATGTATTTTTCTACAGATGCAGATAACACCCTTTTAAAATATCATGTTCCACAGGTTCTCTTCTAAACATGATTCAAAATAGTTCCAATGTATATTAGTTCATGAATAAAATAAGCTTCCAACACTTCTCAGGCTCTTTTGGCATTCAATTTACCTTGCAGTATAACAAGAGTAGATGGATAAAAATATATATGTAGGCAAAACTAGGCAAATAATAGTAACATGTTCAAGATAAAAATATATATGCATATATGCACTCTGTGAATATTTGTAATACCTTTCTAACTACCCATAAATACCATCTTCATATCTAAGTATGGTAATATAAGTGGCAGCTACTAGAATTTTTAACTTGAATTTATTTGACTCTCTTCAGCCTGCAATATGATGATATGTGTGGTCAGGATCATTAGATAAACCTTGAGTTGCAAGGGACATGCAGGATCAGGAATTCATCAACAGAGAAGAAACAGGCAGGCTGTATTTTCTGCAAATTAGTCTTCTAAAGGCAGAGCAAACAACAATAAATGAGTGTAGGAAAGTGAATCCAGAGCAGGAACCAGAATCAGGGAAGAGCAAGCATGTGTCAAGACAGAAATGAGATGAATGATTGCAGCTGCACCATAAATACAAGCTTAGCAGCCAAGGATAGAATTGTCTCAAAAAGGCAATAGTAACACCACTGACCAGCTCTAAAAGTTTGTTTCTGGTGTGAATTATTTTGACTCACTGGCCAATCAGTGCCAAGCTGTGTCGGGACTCTGGAGAGAGTCATGAGTTTTCATTATTATCTTTTTAGCATTCTGTAAGTATCCTTTCTCTATTCTTTAGTATAGTATAGTTTAGTATTCTTTAATATAATATAGTAACATAAAATAATAAATTAGCCTTCTGAGAACATGGAGTCAGATTCATCATTCCTTCCTTCATCTGGGGGCAACACAAATACAATACTTGACTTTATCTTGAAGGAAATTAACACAAATTCCTTGTATACAATGATACTTTTAGGAAAAAGTGCACCTTTAAAATATGGCAATACAGATGAGCCAAGGCATGGTTGTGTCTAGAGCATGCTGTGGCCTGATTGCAGGTCTGTCCATTTTTGTACTATCTTGCCATTTCCATCCTCAGAAAGGATTTAGGATTTATAGAATAAAAGAAGCAATGCACCTTTTTGTGTGTAACATGCATGAACCAAAGATCCATTATTTGAGCAGTTCTGGCAGCAACATATCTATCCAGAGTGCCAGATAATTCCCAAAACATAGCTCTATCAACCGGCTGATTTCCTTGTTTCTCCTTTAAGAAATGCATTTCTCAAACACACACATCTGTTAATTATTTTTGGAGTTTCTGGCTTGTTAAGTTCCTTATAAGAAGGGCATTGAGAGTCTGTATCTCAATACAAGACATGGACCTCTTCAAGGGGGTCCAGAGGAGGGACACAAAAATTACCAGAGGGATGAAACACCTCTCCTATGAGAACAAGCTGAGAAAATTCAGGCTGTTTGGCTGGAAGATCAGAAGACTCTGGAGAGACCTTATAATGGCCTTACAATAATTAAAGGGGACTTAAAAGAAAGAGGGGGACAGATTTTGTAGTAGGAATTGTTGCAACAGGACAAGAAGAAATCACTTAAAACTGAAGGAGGTAGATTCAGAGAGTAGATATAAGGAAGAAAATTTTTATGATGAGGATGGTGATAACTGGTTACCTAGAGAACACTGGTTACCTAGAGAAATGGTATACACCCCATTCCTGGAAACATTCAAAGTCAGTTTGGATCCTCATCTGGGTGTAGTTTTCCCTGCTCACAGAAAGGAAGGTTGGACTGGAAGACCTTTAATAGTCCCTTTCAACTCAAACCATTCTATGACTCTACAAAAGGCCACTTACTAAAGCTAACACTGTAAAGAAAGAGGATAGCGTTGGTAATAAGACATCCTTCAGATACAGGGAACCCCAAAATCAGCATCATTGAAGTCAAGGTGAAGCACACTTGTGATAACATTAGTTGACATTTTGGTCTTTTGAGCTATTACAAGATTCCTTAAAATGGTCAACTCTACTCATTATTTTAGCTGTCCAATAGAAAGGATGCTCACCTGAGAACTTGTTCCTGCACTGTTAGATAAAGGCAAAGACACACAGGTGTCTTAACCTCCAATAGCAACCAGAACCTGCCTTCACACTCCTCTATTCCAAGGAGCTCTGCAGTGTGTTATGCAGTGAGGGATGTGAGCAGCACAGCACACTCCTGTGCCTGCTCAGGTTTCCTGTTATGTGGACCACAGTCTCCTTAAACAGCTGACATCGCATCAGTATCACTACATCCATTTACACTGCATGAAACTAAAAGAGTTTCTTACCATTCAACTCCATTCAACCATCGTTTTCCACTGCAATGCTCATTAAATTGCTCATTCAAAATTGAAATATCCCAAAGCATAACATTGAAAAGCGGTAAGAGAGGGGGTGGCAAGTGAGGGTACAAGGGAGGAGACCTCATGGCAGTCTTAATTCTGTGCATGTTACATTTTCCACATCCTCATTTAGGTCAAATATTTTCAGAAAATAGAAGTTTGGTGGAACAAAAATGCTATTTCTGTATTAACGCTGCTGAGAATATAGTCTTTACTGTCTTCATATGAAGATGTTCAGCAATTTTAACATTTTGTTTCTTAGAACTAGAACATGAACTTAGAAAAATAATTATTTATATTCAAGTTTGAAAATTACAATGACCTTTTTGAAGTATCAAATTTGCATAAAATGTTTTCTTTCAAGTGCTTAATTCTTAAAGCAATTTCACATAACATGTAAACCATTACTGAAGTAAAATTACATTTCAAAGGGGTACACAGTGATCTAGCTGCTCAGCTGTCATTGGCATTAATAATAGTTACACAGCACTACTTGGAAAGTTTGTTTCCATGTGTCTCAGTTAATAACATCATAGTGGGAACATACCATACCAGTTTTTTATTAAAAGTGCTTTTTAATATTTAATTTAAATACTCAATTTAAATATTTTATACTTATCTATCAATTACTGTGCAAAGGCCCTCCCTTAAGCAATTATTTTCTATGAAATTTCATATTTATTCATATTAGCTATACAGTTGTACTTAGTGGAAAGCCCAAGGTAAAATTCTAATATCACTTGTGACAGAAGAGGCAACTGTAGCTGTTTTATGATTTACTAGATTTCTAGTAAAAGCCATCTGCAATCAAATTAATTGATATTGGAATTCATTTGCTTAAGGAAATTTTTTTTTTTTTTTTGTTATATCATCATGGTGTATAGAAGACAGTTTTTAAGCATCTTGGTTCTGTGAACAGTCAGGAGACTTGAGATAGAAGAGTGAGCTGATTACAAAGTGAAGAGAAAGGTCTTTGGGTACATGCCTTGGCTTTTGGCACATGCCTTTTTTTTGAATTTACCTCACTTGTAAACACAGCAGGAAAACTGTGGATCTAAGTCTATTAATGGAAATGTAAAAGCTAGTGAGATCCCATTATTACTTGAAGCACTTAAAGACACTTGAGATCGGTAGGCAATTTTTTTCATAAAAAAACTCATAACAAAAACAGTGCCAAAACTACCCTGCATTTTGCTCATAATTTTGCATTTTCACCTTGCATTTTGCTCATAATTTTGATGAATAAAAGCTAAAAAAAATTATGAAAAAAAAATCTGCAGTAAAGCAGTGGACAAAGAGAAACATAGCTTTTCTTAGGGAAAACCATGATCATCAGTTGAATATTTCTGTAATCATTTTCTAGTGACTCAAAATTACTATATCTTCTTGGAAAGTTATTTTAAACTAGTTGCTTCCTCAATATTGGCTTAACATGTATGTTACACTCAGTTTCTAGCACAATAGACCCTTTGCCCTTAATCACTAGGTTAAGATAATGTCTTGATATACAGCAATACAGATACATAAGTTTTATGTAATTTCCTAAATTTTGACAACTGACCCCATACTTTCTTACTCCTATTTGACATTTCTAAACAATATTTTCAAAACAAGCTTTGACAAAGCCAGCATTTTGAATGATTGGCTGATAGAAAAAGGATTACTCTTTCCGAGACTTAAAATACATCTATCTCTCTGCTTAGAAGAGGCTTCAAAATGCTTTTGAGATGGATATGGCTGCTGAATTAAAAGTGGTTCAACACCAGTTCAAACAGTACTCATTGTCTAAAGCATATTCCTATAAAATAAATAAATATAATACTTTCATCAATTAAGAAAAAAGAAAGATTGAATGTAAATAGTTATATTGATTTAGTTTGGTGTTAGCTCAGATACTAATGATAATAACTATAGGTGTATGCTATTGTCGATTGGGTACTTTAATTTTTTTTTTTTTTTTGGCTGTGAGCACTTTTTCAACAAAAAAAATGCCGTATCATATGGCATTAAATCATGTATCAGTACCTCCTGTCACTGGTTGTCAAGACTTTATCCAAGAAAGCATTCACTATATCACAATTGTACACATACCACAATAGATTTGAATATTTTTCATAAATTTTAGTTCTGTTTCATCAAAATGTTTATATTTTGAGGAGCTTTGAATCAATGTTTCCCTACTAGATCACTTGCACCTCCAGCTGACACCACCTAGGTGACAATTTTATAACTTGTCAAGGAGGAGATGGTTTCCAGAAAAAGATGTAAATGAATTATTACCTACGTTAATACATACATGGGAAAAAATGCAAAGTTGAGACTCTGGAAATAATTCCTGAATTTAATCACAGTATTTTTTTTCTTTTTTTTTTTCTCAGTCATATAACCCACAGAGCACATCAGTAAAGGTATTATTCTTTGAAATCAAATCCTCAAAAAATCTGCATCAGAGGAGAGGACACAAGCAATAAAATGTATATCAGGAGAAGGGCCTCCATGCAAATGGTTACAAGTTTCTCATATGAATGTTAAAATTTAACCCATTCATTTTTACAAGTAAGTAGAGTTTACACATATTAAAAGATCTTCATTAAATTATAAGATAAATAAAAAATAATTAGGCCATGACCACATTTACTTTGCCATAGATTTGTGTGAGCCCTACCGCTTCAGTGGCAGAACTATTAATTTCTAAATACACAGAATATCTCTCATTAGGAAATATGTCTTAAACATTTTCATATTCTGATTAATAAAGAAGATGTTGTAAAGACAAGTCTTGAAGCAAAAAAATAGAGTCATTCCATCTTCAGCCTTGAAAGTCCTAAAGAGAAAAGTCAATTGTATTTTTTGACCATCATTAACATTGAGTCAGGAAAGGAAGATGTTTGGAAATGCATAGAATTCAACAGATTTCTGTCCAGAAAAGTTTCAGTTAATACAGCATTTTATTTACAGAGTATTTCAATAACATTCACACTTGCAACGTGAGTCATTCTTATAATTTATAATATTCAAAAAAAACCTGACAGATGCATGGCAAATATATTGTGGGCTCATGTTTAGAACAGAGACCCTGCCTCTCAGAACTGCATTACTGGTAGCTTTTAGAAAACCAGGTACTCTTTGTAAAACATGTCAGAGATAACTCTAAAAATACTGCTGGTCAGAAGGGATTATGTAGCAAACAAGAGATTCATTTTCTTTAAATGCTTTCAGCAAAGTAAATACTAATCCTATTTCATAGTCCTTTAGCCCCATTGTTAAAATATTCAGTCAGAAGACTATTAGTAACTTCAACCTGTGGAAAGTAGAATCGCATAATGTAGTTATAAACTCAAAAAAAGTAATCCACCAACTGCCAGGATTAATGAAATTCAAAAGACAATTTTAAGAAACTGTAATCACTTTAAAATAAGGAAGACATTGGTTAGGCGTCTAGAATTTGATTCCTTACAGTAGCTGCTTAGCTACTACCCAAATACTCAGAGAATCCTAGGATAATAAGTTGACCCATCTGGTTCCTTGAAAATGTAGGTCAGGTGTTCACTGCCTGAAGAAATTACCTGCTAGGTGATTCAGGTTGCACGGAGCATTAGCTCATCCACTGGCTGCTCATATATCAATGTCATATGCTGGAAAGATTGTGGCAAAGCACAATAAAAGTGAGGAAAGTAATTACAGAGGAGGAGAAAAAGAAGACATCTATTTTAATTAAGCGACAAAAAAGGGTGCTGGTAGTATATGGGCTTTTCAGGAAAGTGGATTTGATATAAAAAAAGTATTTTAATGTAAAATTCCTGTCAGTGTCCGCAAGTTTATCATCTAAACTAAACTCTACTGCAAAAATAAGTACCACAATGTGATAGAAGCACATGTTCGTTGGGCTAATACTATAATAAGGAAGCAATAAGAATGTCCTATTGTTACAAGAATTTTGTTCTAATTTTGTAATAAAATTGTAAGAGTCTATCAAAATATATAGTTATTAAACCCCTCTGATATTAGAGAAGAATGGATACTTCAACAAGTAATGATATTTTTAATAACCTTGTTAGAAAATGTGCTTATATTTTTGTAGTCTTAGTCTGTCAATTATTTATGGGCAAATGAATCATGTGTCTGACATCCCACTCCACTCAAATTATAGTAAAATAGAAAATCTGAAGTCCTGAATTAAGAGAATGAAGGTTTTAAACATATTATGGGCTCAAAGGATTTTAAGCTCTACCATATTTTTTATAATTTTCTGAATTAAAGATTATTCCTATGAAAAGTGACAAATGATGGACCTGAACAAAAGATCTTTGATAAGTTACACCTAATTTCCTTAACCTGCCATTGAAAACCCTTTTTAATGTATTTTTTTCCCAAAATATATTGCTTTAAGTTTCAAGTAGCTTGGTTATTTTATAAAGATTTACAGAATGCCAGAATGAAGAGCACAAAGATGGAACACAAACCACATGGAAAAAACACAGAATATAGACTCATAGAGTGGGTGGGAAGAAACCTTTAAAGGTGCCATTGTTTATCTCCAGCCAGCCACTCAAATAATACGCAGCTGCTCACTCACTCCCTCTCCAGAGGGATTGCGGAGAAGATAGGAAGGGTAAAAGCAAATGAACTTGAGATTTCCCAACAACAAACACAAAAGATACCTTTATACATTACATTGTTTTGCAGTCAAACCTGAGCTATTCAATTTAAATTCAAATTGAGGGTACTGAAGATACTGATACTGTATCAAGTCCATCACAAGCATCAACTATTTTTCTAATCTTCCATGGCCTGAGAACTAACGCAACCATGGCATTTGTACCTTGAGTGTAAATACCATGGGTTTATAAATCTTATTGGCTGTCTACCTTACAGACAATTATATATATATATATATATATATATATATATATATATATATAAGTGTCAGAGGTCTTTGCAGTGGATCTTAGTTTCCTGCTCTGCCTCTTTCATAGAGCTATCACTAGAAAAATATGTATTTTACTCGTTTTTAGAAAAAGCACCTGCAACACAGGAAAACTAAAGCTGTAATTTAGAATATACAGAAGTGGAAATTTAAGACTGCCTGAATGACACCAATTTACCCTACTTTTGTACGGTTCTGTATAGCTTTATTTGAAAAGGGAAATTGGTTATAGAGAACAGAACAGATACCTCTCACTTTTAAGAAAAGAGAGAATGAAAGCATTACTTTAGATAGTGGAAACTACAAGACCAGCTAAAATGAATGGAAATTATAATGAAAAGTAAATACATTCTATTTTTGTTTTCCTAAATTGATTTCAATACAAATTAATCCTAACTAAAATATTTAGATTCAGAAATAATGTCACAGAAATCCACTCTAAGAAATGATATAAAATCAGACTCCCTGAGGGTAGAACATGGCCAAAGTACATAGCACTCTCTTGAAGAAACTAAGAGAACCATTTTGCCTTCTAATTTTTTCATATCAATATGTCAGGAAGCAAAATAAAAAAAAAATATGATTTTTAGGAAGTTCTAGATTAAATTCAGTCATTTCATTCTCCATATAAAAACCAGTCTATTATATATAAAGCTGCAGTTTTCATTATAAGTTCTTAACTAATTTTGTCTCATGTCTTTAGACAGAAATATTAGCTAAGTACTTGAGTAAACATTTGAGTGTCTTTTATTTTATATAAATTATCAGATTTATTACATGCAAAGCAAATGTATTTATTTACGTCAGTCCCCTTCTTTGAAGTAAGAACCATTGCATGAAACAAAAGGACTCATTTTTATGTACATAAATATTTCCCTGAAATGAAAACAGAAAGAAAAAATATTTTTGTTGTCTTGTTGTTTTTTTGTTTGGTTTTTTTTTCCCTACAGATGACATGCTTTTTCCTTCAACAAGGAATTAATTTCATGGACAAAGCTACTACACAATTACTCAGCACTTCCAGAAGTTATTAATGGCATTGAACCAGTTCCTTCTAATTAGAGGGAGGGTGTCCCCTATCATCTCACCAGTTCATTGCAGCAAGACAACCTCTTATGACTTTAATTAGAAGATAAGTAAGAGAAGTAATAGGATAAAAGCCTTGTAAGTTTTCTGATTCCATTTATTCTTTCTATACTGTGTTTAAAATAGTTAGACCCTCTATTTTTCATGGATATTAGGTCAAGTGGAGGATGCCAATTGTTCTAGCTAGTGATTTCAACCTTTCTTTAAAATACTAAGAAACACAATTGCTTTTTGAGGCAGACTCCACAATCTAGAAACATAAAAACTGTGTTGCAAAGAAAAGCAATTTGCACAAAAGATCTGAACCACTTTCAAGGTTAGGACAATGTAGCAATGCTGAACATGCTATTTATAGCTGATTTGAACTTATTTACTGTGGCTCACACAGCAGAATTTTAGTAAACAGAAAAGTGAAAAGAAAGAAGGTTGAACACTAAACAGGTAAGAACAAATTAAAAAAAAAAATTGAAGAAGGCTGCTGTTTTGAAACTGCTTTCCTAGCTACCCACAAAAGGGGAGTTAGACCCATGCATATCATAAGATTAATTTTTAGAACACTTGGATTTCAAAGCAGTTATGAAGACGATGTTATGTGATACAAATTGTTTTGTAGGCCAGGCTTAAGACTTGAAAAAAAATTTTTGGGAAATATTGTACAATCTGGCTACTGTTATCTTTGATCACCAGTGATTACATTTCCCATAATCATATGAAATATAGGAGATTTCATATAATTGTAGAAAAGGAAACAGCAGTTTTTATTAAAAAGGAAGAAAGAAGAATTCAAATAGTTATGTCGGTTAGTGTAACTTTATCCTTTGCTTAAATTCTGAGAAATTGTATTTAAAATGAGTTTCTAAATGCCTAGAAGAGTTACAATCAGATCCAAGTATAGATTTTTTTAGGTGAATATATTTTATAAAACAAAATCTATTAGCTCTTTTAAAAGAATAAAAAATATATGAATAATGTCAGTATTAAATATCACTGTCCTCATGCTCAACCTGCTTCTGCTCATGATTTATATTTTAAACTTAGAAACATAGTTGGTAATAAATTTATAATACTTGTGAAAAGAATGTATGATCTTAGGTACTACCAAAAGATAGCGATAAATATGTAGAAATAGAGGCTGAAAGATATCTACATGGGTAGCAATAATCTCAGTTATACGATCAGGCACATAAAGTCTGTTAAAGTATGCATTGATTTTACAGAAAAGGAAAGAAACATCATATAGCAATTCAGCATTGTCATATCAGTACTCTTCCCTGTTCCATGGTACAGGACAGGTCCCAAAGAGTGAAGATCATCTTAAGTTTGCCTTATTTTGATTCTATGATGAGTACTGCCAGACCTAGGGGAAATATGTAAAAACCAGGACACAACTAGATATTCTTATGCAGAGAGTTTTGAGTTTTTTCTCCTGATTTATGTTTTTGGCTATTACAGTCCAAGCAAAAAGAAAGTTTCTAGAAACAAATTTGGTTGAACATTTCTGGAGCTAGCAAAAAGTAAAAACATGATTGTTTACCTTTTTCATATGAATAATCAGTGTGACAGCCTGCACTTTTCAAGGAGCAAGTATTTTTCCCAAACTTATTAAATGCTCTGGTTGCTTTATATCCTACATTAGGAAAATGTCTCTACAAAGCTGTTGTGCATAAAAAATGTCATCAGGTGACAGTAATGGATTCTTTTAAAGTACATTAGCATAGAAGACAAAAAAACCTATTCATGTATGAAGGAACAATTTGAATGTAAGAACTATTACTATTTCTGAATCAAACTGAAAACCATAAATATTTAAGGAAAGAAAGCTGCTGAGAAGAGGATAAAGGTTTCACAGGAAGTTAAACACCACTTAATTACTAACTACTTAGTTTCTTTAAAAAGTGCTCTGAAAGAGGAGGTAATATTAAGTATACTTTGCAGTTTTATTAGAATGACTGCTTTTAAATTATATGTAGAAAACTTCATCTGAGTAAACTGCATCTGATTGTTTCCTTATTTGTCTGCTTGCGTTTGCATTCATAATACTGAGTTTTTTTAGCTTTTTCCTTTACAATGATGTGAATCTGTATAAAATTATCTGTGCCTGAAACAATTTCTAGGAGAATTTTTTTATCTGAGGAGTGAAAGGTAAATACTCTTGGATTCCTTTCTGCAGATGAACAGCATGTTCATCATACAGTTATTATATACCAGCCTTCATGTGATGTCATCAACAGTAAAAGCTATACTTTGTATTAGACTCTATATTAGACTTTTGTATAGATCTAGAAATCTTATACTAGCGATAAAAATGTTTAAATTGCCCTGGCCCATTTCTGGTCCAGATCAATCAAATCCTGCAGAGATGTACGGGAATAATATTTTATTTTAACATCACTAAGTTTTCAGCTGTTAAAAAAAAATAAGAGAAAAAGAAAAAGAAAAGGGAAAGAAAGAAAAACAAGAAAAAACCACAAACAAAACCCAGTTCTTTTACTCTCTAATTTGGACATTTCATCCTACTCAAAGATAGCATTTTTTTTAAAACAGCAAAAATAGTGCAAAATTAACTACACCAGTTTTGATGCCTTAGGTTTTAGCTTTTATATTTTTCAGATTCTGTACTGCTTTAGTGTGTAAAGCATTCATATTAAGGGATAGTGAGATCTCTTTACAGAATAGCTAGTCAGAACAACTCCTTTCCTAGGCTGGGACCAAGGACAACCATCCAAATTTCAGTCCCAAGAGCATAAACAATGTGGACTGATGAGAGAAAAAGAAGCAGGATGGGACTTCATAACCTAAAGCTGTAATTGGACAATTAACTCCGATATGCAAATGGACCAGAACTTGTAAAAGTGTGAGACCCCATGACTGGTTGTCCATTTTGTGACATTTTGGGTTCATCTTGGGTTTAACCTTGGCTGGGCTCTTGTGCTGCCCAAGGTGTATCCATTGAGGCCTTTTAATAAAGACCTACTTTATTCTTAAACTCTGTCTAGCCTCTGTTCTAGGTCAGCCTTCACAAAGCATAAGCATTGTATCATTAAAAAACCTCTGTACTAGGAATAAATTTCTCTCATTCTAATATTACATGGTACAAAGAACTAGATAATGTCTACCAGTATGATAAAAAACTTGGCTACATAAATACATTTTTGTTTCTCCAGTACATAGTCATGAATTCAGATGAGATCTGACTCTTCACATGTGTATTAAGTGCTAACTTTCTAAATAATGGCAAGTTTCAGAAATAGAAGAAAACTGATGAATTACAAATTAAAATTTCACCTTGTTTAAAAAATTCTTATATTTTTTTCAATTTGGTTCTTAACAATGACAATAACAAGTAATTGAGCTCCAAATATCTTTCTTTATAATCATTTAATAGGCAACATAATGGAGACTCCACAAACCCTCTGCTATTGAGCTATACAAGTGCTTCAAACAGAAATCTTCCTGCTTATTCTCCTTCTTTTCTCCTCACTTTCTGGCTATTAAGTAATTAACAGGAGGAAAGGATCAGTGTTAATTAATTAATTAATCTCTCAGAGAAATTGCAAAATATTACTAGAACTATTAGAAAAATATGGGTTTTTTTCAAGCCAGCCACAGCATCATTAAGAGAATAGAGAAAGAACCAAAGTTATAGCCAGAGACCCCTAAATAAAGGAACTTTAAGCTAGAGCATCACAAATTTGACTAATTAACCCCTTCAGTATTTAAGAACCGATTCCTACTAGTTTACTGGGTATTAAAAATAGTGTATATAGAAACTAGAAGGATATTTGAGAATCCTGATGATGTTATAAACCCTTATTTTTTGTCTCGTGATGCATGGTATTTTAAAACTCTCAACAATTCAGATGGAGCCATGATAACTGAGACTACCTTCCGACCTGATACATGCAGACTGCACTATCTTACATCTTTTATTTCTGATTGGCCTACAATCAATCCAGATTTCAAATTTCTGTCTTTCTCCTCTAAGTTCTGTGCTTAGAAAAAGAAAGACGTATTCTTCAGCATTGAAAATGTACTTCAGAAAGACTGGTTACACAAGTTACACATCATTTGGAGGTGTGTAAAATTATTAAGATGCTTAATTTTTTTATAAGTATTTAAGTTTGAAAGTGGGCTCAGGCAATATGAAATTATTTAAAATTATTTTAGCTCTTTTTCTAATTTAGGAGATTTGTAGTTTCCCAACTCAAAATTGGTGGGCTTTTTTTAATGCATAATGAACTATGAATGGAAATTTATATGTTTGATCGCCCAAAACTGGATGAAGTGAAGATCAAATGTCAAGAGTCTAAAGGAGCTACTGTACTAATGAGAGTGTTACAATGGGCTATTAACCTGCTTCCTCTGATGATTTTTTCTACTGTGGTGTATATGGGCAAATCCTTGATCTCACATTGATTTTTGGTCTTCTGACCCTTTAAAAACATAGAACTGACAAAAATTTTACCAGTGAATTATGAGTATTCTTTCTTCTTTCAATAGGATTTTATTTTTCCCCCAATCATCAGAAACTTTTCTTGCTTGTTGTTTTGAAACTACCTGTCACAGTGCATTCAAAAGAGTGAAATAAAGAAGAAAGATCAGAAGCCAAAGTTTCATTAACCTCTAAAACTGACAGTGTTTCTAGAAAAGGACAGCAGAAATTTGTTTCTCTTTCAATTCACATAGACTTCTCTTTTTATTTCCAGCAGAAGTCAAAAACAAAAATTGTTGCGCAGATGGACATACACAACCTACTTGAAATGTTTCACAGAAGACCTGAAGAAGGCAGGCAAAATATAGGTTGTAGAATATTTTTTTCCTGATTGTCTCTGGTTGTTTTATTAATACTTTTCTTCTTCTGTTTTTTTTTTTTATTTTCTTCTTCTGTTTTTTTTTTTTTTTGCTTGGTCTATGTTTTTTCTTTAATCAGGATACTATTCGTAGTTACTTCTGGAAATCCCTAGGGACCTCTGCAGCCAGCAATTTCTACTAGCTGTTTCCTGAAGACATCTTGATTAAAAAGGAACAGCAGTATTCTGTAACAAACAGCTGAGAGAGGAACATCAGGCAGTTCTTCATCTGCTTTGAGAAGAAACCGTTTAGCTGATATGCAGGAGAGACGTAACACAGACATCAGCAGGGCAGAGGATTGAGGAGGGTCTAGAAGTCCTGCTCCAGAGAGTTTGGGACTCTGTGACTGAAGTGGTGATGGACTGTGGCCATTTCTCCATTCTTTGCCAGCTATAGAAAGTTCCCATTGCAAACTGGAATCCTTGACTTGGAAGGAGTTCCAGAGGGTGGATGCTTGCACATAGGCTTGGGACTGCAGGGGTGCCTGGTGCCCCTCCTGCTCTGGGATGAGAGCAGGAGGTACAGAAGGAGGAGAGAGCAGATTGGATGGCACTAGGATGCTGAACAGGAGAGTGACATTTTTCACAGACACTTTGTAGAGGAGAAAGCTTTTGGTCACACAATCCAAAGCTGAAAGAAGAGCTTAATGGCAGAGCAAGACTCCAAAGATGTGGGAAACTGGAAGCTTGTGGTGACAAGAAAAAACTTCACCAATCACAGCATCAGCAATGGCCTAATTGTTAAAGAAGGTGAACAAGTCCAATTGAGGTGGGCCTCCAAGCCAGCTTGGCATGGATTGACCATTAACATTGAAAGGAAGCAGTGGGTGACAGCAGTTGGTGCTTCCTTTCTGCTTCCCTTCACTTGTGGAATGTCTAGGGAGACTATCCAGGAAGATTTGTTGTTTGTAGAAAGGCAAATTTTGCTCCTGAAATCTTCCTGGCCTTTAGAGCTAAATCTTGCTGTTTATCCGCAGGTGAACAGGCAAAACTTGGTTATCAACTGGCTGTTGCTGGTGCTACAGGCAGGACTTGGGTTATTTTAGAATGCTCCCATATTTCAGAACAAAATCTTGGTTAAAAAGAACATTAAAGAAAGTGACCAAAATCAGAACTACCAGCCAGTGAGAATTCTATTTCATTTCACTAAAGAAGAATTTTTTTTGAGATACATTCTGTACATTAGAGTATAGTTAGAAATTGTTAGTATGTTTATATAAACATAATACAAAACTGCTGGTAATGTATTTTTTTACTCCCCAAATCATTAAAATAATAAATTAATAACAAATATCTGCTCTTATCATAAAAAATGTACTTGAAAAAGAAATAATTACAAATAAATTAATTAATTTTGAATACCTTATTAGATTATCAAATGAAATTTCATAGAAATATGACTCCATTGGCACTGATTTTAGTTGTTATGTACTGATATCTGCTGGCAAAAATTGTGTTACAAATAAACTTTCTATGGATGAGCAGTAGACTCTTGGTAGGAGTCATTGCCCTTGCCCTCACACAATCTCAAAAACTCTGGGTAGCAGCAAAGCCCCAGTGATTAACTGAACAGACAAGGAAGTTGGGCTTTCCCAGCTTCCCGTCTTCCCTTCTGTTCTACTAAATGAAAGATTTATGCCTCCCTCAAGGATTGCATCATTTTCCATAGAGAAAAATAGCAAACTCTGACACAGACTAGCGAAAACTGTGTCATCAGAAGTAGCAGTTATTCCCAAATTTAAAGGACTGCAACATGAAGTTCGAATTTGTGGTCCTTATTCAAACTCTATAATGATTACTGCTAAATTGTTCTCATACAAAGATAATTTGTATTTAAACTTGTTGCTTCAGGGTATCTTAGTGTTTTCATAAGAGTATCAAATGGGTAAGAAGTAGAAAATAAGACAGTAAGAAAACAAACAAAATTAAATAGGAAAATAATAGAAAAAAAAAGTTTTTTGAGGAAGAAAATAAATTCAAACCACAATCTATCTCAGATTATACAGTACAGTTTAATTTGACTGTATGGATATATCTGCTTCCTTATTAAATCATGAAAAGTATTTCTGATAACATTTGTGCTTTGCTATTGCTGGAGAAAGTGATGACAACTCAAGAACAAAGCAAATTATCCAAGGATTCAAATGTTTTTGTTCACTGTGGAAGAGACATTATGGAAGCTAGAAGTATCTGAGCACAGTATGAAAGTCTGTATTGAAATTCCGAGTTAAAAAAAAAAACAAACCAGTTTCATTGTGACATTTGCCTACAGTATAATTCAATACTTTAAGACAGTACATCCTGATTTTAATTCGCTCCCCAAAGCTCTTTTGATTTCTGCTTGCAGGGAAAATATTAATTTGCAATCCATTATGTACCCTACCAAGTAAATTTTAATTCTTATGATCCAGTGAATGTCTGAAGTAAAATATATATTTTTAATTATTAAAAAATGCACTGAGATTAAAATAAAGCTAAAAATAACAAATAATAATAATAATAATAATAATAATAATAATAATAATAATAATAATAATAATAATAATAGTAGTAATAATAAAAATATTAATTTAGAATTGTTCTTTTAAAAGTAATTTCTCTGTTTCTTGCAGTGGCCAAGATTCGTAGTCTGCTTTATGGTTATTGACACACCATGATCTTCTGATTTTTCAAAGCAAGGTTTCATTTTTGTCACTACTACTTTCAAAAGTTTAATTTCTGTAATAAGAGCACTAGTACTTACTCAAATAAAATCAAGAAGTGCCTGGAACATGTCCATTGGCATTTCCCTTGGGAAAGCATCCCTTCTTTGCCTTTTCCCAGCTTTCTACAAGGTACAACAGATCACAACCTCCTGTGCTAGATGGGCAGAGCAGCTCTTTTGCCCTCCTTGCCCAGACGTATTGCTGCCAGTGGCTGCTATTGAGAGCTTCATTTCCACAAACTTCCCCTAAGAGGTGTTGGCCAAATTCATCTTCAGTTCATCTGCATGATATTGGAGCAGCAAATAAGTGGAAAAATCTAGGCTTAGAGAAGAATGGGGCTATATATAAAAATCACACAGTTTATTTAAGGATGTTATGCATTTACTGTCTCATGAAATGAAAACCATCAAAATTGTGAGGAATACCTTTCTTTAGTCTCAGCTCTTCAGATTTCTTTGCTGATTAGATGTTTGCAATGTCTTTTGTGAGTTGCTTTTTACACTCTCGCAATGCAATTAGTTTAGTTAATTGTAAAATACAGAGGCCTTTTTTGCACTTTATTTGCTCTATGACTCCCTCCTAACAAAAAATGCAATATATTCAATTGATTCATCAAATGAAGTATCAGCAAAGACAATTTCATAAATGTGTAGTATGTCACAAAATATAGTAAAATTCAGAGTTGCTCTTACTCAACAAAATCAGAGAAGTATCTATTTATTCAAACTAAAAAATTTATCACACAAACAATTTAAATATTAATGAACAATGGTTTCACTAAGTCAACAGATCTCTTGCAAATATCCTCATTTGTAATGGATGAATTTAGATATTTCCTTTCTGCTTCATGAGCAATTACTGACTTTGACTTTGTCGTTTATAATACATATTATATAATTTTATTCTTCTGATGATCTGAGCAGCCTTTTACAATCCTTCTTCTGTTCTTGCATACTACCTTGTTGCTCAAAGGAAATTACTGTTCCAGTTGAATGTCTAAAGTGTTTTACATGACATTTACATTTAATGAAATGTTGTATTACATGAATTACAAGCAAAGAGCATTAGGAAATACAAATTCAAATCTTAACTCCCAACAACAGACAACAGCTATCTAACCACTTAGCACAACATGCAAAATGGCACTTCTGCCCTGGGCATTCAGCAGAAGTAGAATTGAAGAAAGAAAATGAAAGAGAAGTGCAAAAAACCTCCCTCTTTCTTCAGTGATTTTTGTCCTTGAGAACCAAAAGAAAACTTGATGATTAAAGGTTTCAACCATGTATATTTAGAACCCCTGCAATCTTGTCTGAGCATCTTAGTCATACCTAAACCCCTTTTGTTTATTCTCTCTCTCTCTCTAGCTACAAGACTCTTGCATACTTAGGGTTTGGGGTTTTTTCTTCATGAACGTGTTTTTTTTCAGAACATATTTTTGATGGCTTTACATTGAAAATTCCCATGTCTAGATAAGTCCGTTATAACAATAATTTTCTGTTTCCTGGGTTATGCTGGAAAGAAAATTGAGGTAATGCAAATAATCAAACCACAACAGTCTCCATGTATTTACTCTATTTTATACTTTCTGACCATTTATAAATTTTTCCAAATTCAGATCTGCCTTAATCCAAATTCTGTTATTACTGTTTCCAAATTAAAAGTTTCAGAAGCTCAAGTGTGTTACAAATTTAGGCACAGCACGGTTAATATGGATATATATTTTATATCTTTTGGATGAACAAATTTTTGACTTAGACTCCAGCTTAGGACTGCTTATAAAATGTTATGCAGATGTATCTTCAAATATAAAAACCTGTGGCAGGGAGTGCTGTGGACAGAGTGGGAGCTTCAGACAATGTTCATTAAAAAAGCCTTCCCACTGAGTCACAAGGTGTAGATAGAACCCCAAGTATGCCTAATCACTTCTCAGAGGGGAGCCTGGGTGTGGCTGGATCCAGTCTTGGCCTCAGGCTTTGGTAACAGTTTATGTCTAACGATTATATAGGTGGAGTTGGACCTTTACACAAATTTGTCCTGGAGGATTAAGGATGGTAAACCATATATATATATATATATATATATATATATATATATATATGTATATGTGTATATGTGTGTGTATATATATGTATATGTGTATATGTGTATATATATATATATATGTATATGTATATATACAGATATATATATATGTATATATACAGATATATATCTACACATGCACATGATTTATTATAATAATTAGACAAAAATATGAGAATTATTTTTATACAGTATAGGACCTATAATAAATATGATAATATAATATAATTCTTTACAAAGTAAAATTGAAACAATTTGTCTTGTGTTGAAAATGCAAGATGTGGCTGGGGGTGTGCATTCTATTATCATCTGTTAGAGGTGGGGCAGTCATCTTCTGTTAATTGGGCCACCTGTTAAAAGCAGTTTTCTTTATCTCTTCCAAAACCAATCCTTCCTCCTGGGCGACCTCTTCTGTTAATGGGCCATTGAGTGTCACTGCATGACTGATAAAATTACATCATCCCATTGTGAGAAGCTCCACCCAGGGGGAGGAGCCAAGCATTCCTACCTGGATACAATCTGAGTTTTTGAACACCAGAGCAGCCTTTTCAACTGGATTCCCAGAGGAAGACTGGACCCATGTACACCACCACTGGACCTTCAGAAGAAGACTACACCCTTCTAGAGGATCACTGCTTCAACAGAACCACACCTGTCACTCCAGGAGGATTGCAGCCACCATTCCAATTGGGCTGCTACCAACACTCTGACCAACAAGGTGTCAGCTCGTATTCTGACTCTGTCAGTGTTGCTTTGTATTGCTGCATTTTTATTTTCCTTTTTTTCCCCCCAAATAAAGAACTAGTATTCTTACTACCATATCTCTGCCTGAGAACCTCTTAATTTCAAACTGATAATAATTCAGGAGTGGGTTTATATTCTTCTCTTCAAGGGAGGCTCCTGCCTTCCTTAGCTGACACCTGTCTTTTCAAACCAAGACACAATTATACTAAAGCAATTGTATTAAAGATAGCAAAACCAATTATTAAGTAGGAATTAATGTTACCCATGCCAACCGTGGGCAAACGTCTTTCACTCAGCCTCAAGGAGTAACCTTGTGGAGTGTACCCCCACAAAGGAGGAATCTCCACACCTGCGCTCCAATGAGGGATATTAGTAGACCTTGTTAAAATTTGGAACTGAGTTTTTGTAGTATAAAATAATTGATTGCCGATCCTATGTCTCCAGGCCAGCTGTGTCAGCTGAACAGCTTTAGATAAATTATCAGAAGTGTAATTTTTTCTTGGTTTATCTAGGTATTTTATCAGGTCTACCTCTTCTTCACCTTACTATAAGGATGTTGAACTTTGGGATTGGTGAGTCAGACTGGTTTCAGCATTATTCAGCACCAAAAGCAACATGACACACCCTTTTTCATTTACCTCTGAAAACTTTGCAAATATAACATTGTTCAAGTTGTTTTACCCCATTACAGACAGAGCATCCTGCTACAGGGGGTTGAAAAACATAGTCTTTGGAAAAACAGTATTTTGCACATATAACTCTAAAATGACATATCCAATAGTTTGTTGTCTAAAAGAAGCAGCACATAAAATCTATTATTTTTCTTCTTTAAACACTAAATCTTTATCTCAGCCTTGGATATAATATCTAAATTAAAATAAATAAATAAATGCAATTTTTGAGATCACTGTAGATTTGTCTACCGCTGGAGGAATCTCCACAAAACTACAAGTTTCCTTTTTTCTAGGATTGCTATTTGAGTTCTGCTCATCTGAATCTCGATTATTTTCTCTTTAATTGCTATTCTTCATAAGTACATTTTTGTGAGACTTTAGGTTAAGCAGGGACTTGAGTAGTTATGAATGGCTAACCAAGAACGACAAAAAAAGCTAGAGAAACACCTATTTTAATTTCCATTGTGATAGACATCTTGAAATATGATAAACAAACATCCAGGACCATCTTCACTGTGAAAACTAAAGCACAAAGGCAATCAACATATCGAGATATACATATTGCAAGATGAATCAATGTTGTCTTCATTTTTACCTCTAATTAATTGTGGTTACTATCTCAAAAGTTGGGGGTTTTTTTGGTTTTTTTTAATATAGTTTTCTTTCATATTAAAAATAAAAAATATAATGAGGAGAAAAAAAACCCAAACACATCTCTACAGATCATAGATGTGAGTTTCGAGAAATATTAATAAACTTGGTTTTTTTTATTAAGCTTTAGATAATCCATAATACAAATAAAAGCCCCTTGGAGATAAGCTTACCACACTTTATCTAGTGACTTTTAGTTTTTGTGCTCAGAGGAAGGAATGTCTGGATCAATTCTTTCCTTACAGGCTTCCCCTACTGATATCTGAGTGCATGTCTGACAGATGTTCTTGCTCTCACAGAAGGGGGGCTGCTTCTGCACAAATCCCTGTTCTTCGACCTGATCTCAGCACCAAGATTCTGCTTTAATGGCATGGATCAGCCCACTCCATCTCACATCTGCCTTTCTGGTAGCTCTGTGTCTGTGCTGCACTCTCAAATCAGTGTCTTACATTATGCAGTACTCCGTGACACAATGTATAATTTCTTCACAGCACAAATTGCTACAGGATGTAATGAACATAAATTATTTCAATCGGTTTCATAAACTGTCAGGAAAATTCATGGAAGAACAGGCCACTCGGCACTATCAAGAGCAAAGATGAAGACTATGGAAGAGAAAGCCTCTCAAGCCAGAGATGACTAGACAGAGTGGGTGGTTTCTCCATATGCTCCTTGTGTTTTTAATTACAATTTGCCCCAGGATATATTGTTGGCTGTGGTTCTATGCAAGATACTGAACTAGAGAGACATTTGTTCTTATCAAAATATCATTCTGATGTTATTTAACTTCCAACATCTGGTAGGATTGATTTTTTTTGTAGTGGAAATATTATTTCCAGTGATCCTTGCATAATACTGCTTAAATTCCTGCATTTTTAAAAACTTTGTTTAATTTTTACACTTTAAGCCAAACAAACACCTCCAAAAATTACTAAATCAAGTTATATACTGTAAAAAAATACTAGATCACAGTTTTCACTGTTACGTTTATTTCATCTCTAGATTCAACTCTGCTTCCACTAGAGAGAAAAAAAAAGGAAAAGCAAGTTGATAAGGTAAGAAGTCAGATATTTCTTTTTGTCTTATATGTCTGAATATACACAGGAGAATAGAATAGAATACTGAATGATATAATCCAGGCAAACTTGATTTTTAAAAAGTTAAAAAAAGAAAAGACAGTATATTTACTTGGCCATACAGTAAATATTGTAATGCCCTACAATTGAGCAGGTCCCTTCTTACTCACCTTCTAAGGCTCTAAAAAGGTGACACAAAAAAGCTTGGGATTCTTTTGTGCTTCCCTCAATAGCATGACAATACGCTAAGCCATGTAGACAAGAGTGGAACAGGGTCCAAAGAACAATTAATCCTTCTGTGGCAAAGACTGCATGCAGACTCATTTTCTGGGATGTGAAGATTGACTACTCACTTTTTTATCAATGTCTACATGCTTAGCTTCCCCTTCCACAAAAACTGAAATTGTAGTGAATAGCTGTCATCTCACAATAGCTGTTGCCTGGTGTTATCCAGAAACTCGCTTGGGGTATGCGAGGAATTGTAAGAGACTGAAAGCACTCCTGGGTTTCCTAATTACAGCTACTATCCAGTAGAAATATTATGTTCCATACATTCAGCTTGTAAGTCACTTCAGTATCAAGAGAGTAATTTCTGTTCATTTCCATCGTGAATCAGATGAGCAGTTTCCAGGTGTACTTACATGGCACAAAAAGCTTCAGGATTCTTTTTGAGTATCATGCACAAATAACTAAAAACTACTGTATCAAGCAGGGTGAGCCTCTGCCCATTTTTTGATTTACATGTAGGATATAGAACCATATGTATGAAAATAAAGTCTTAATTACAAAATTGCCACTCATTCTGCCTCGAACATGTTTTGTTTGAAGTATGCATATAAATGTCCCAAACAATTAAATATTACCTGCTCATATATAAGTAGGGTGGTACTTACTGATCCTATTATGAAGCAAGCTTTTTGTGTCACAGCTAAATGACAAAAGTAATTAAGATTATAGACTTCTTAGAAGATGCCTCTAGATAAAATAATTTTATTTGCACTGCTTTTGTAACCAGGTTTGCTTCACCAATCAGTAAACTAACAATGACACCTTGTCAGGGTATGCTGGTAATAATTAAAAGTGCACAGTTAGAATTTCATAAGCATACTACATGCATTTGGGGAAATAAGATAAAAGAAGATGTCACAAATTTATTGTCTATTTAAGCTTTGAAAACTTAAGTCTCCCTGTTAATACATTAATTTCCTTCATGGAATAGTTGAAAAATTACTTTTAAGCACTTCCAGATCAGAATGGTGAGCATAATCATTGAATAAATTTAGTTTCTGTCTGATATATTCTAGCATTTCTGTCTGCCATATTCTAGCAAACACTTTTGTTCTGAAATGGTGCTATAAATACTGGGTAAATACTCCCATTCCGTGCTGGCATGGGATTGAGGTCAGAGTAGACCAGTGCGGGGTCTTTGCCGGATCTCATTGATCATTGTCTAAGGTGCTGTAAATTGCAGGTTGTATTAATTGCATACACATTCTCAAGAAAGTTTTTCTTAGGTTTCTTTAAGTGGACGCCCCATTAGAGCAGACACAGCCTGTCCAAGATCACCAACTTCTTGAACACAGTGCCTTTCACAGGTGCCTGGGTACAGGGTGGGAAAGCCAGAGGGCTGCATTCGAGAGAAACTCACAATATTTCCCAAGGAGAAGTACTCACACGGCTTCCCAAGGAGAATGAAACTGCAGGGGCATCAGGGTACTACCTTTTATAAACCAGAATAAACTGCACTTCCACTCAAATACTTTCTTTCAGACTTGTTAGACAAGAGAGAGTCAAATGAGATGCTAAAGTTCTATTTAGTTTATTCATTCAGTTTAATAAATGAACAGAACTTAATGCATTATAAATATTGATGTTGGACTGCTTATTTTAATTATAAAAACAAGATGAAGAATATAAACTTCTGTGTAAAATATCAGTCTTGCTCTTCCTTTATTGAATGTTCATCCCATTGCTAATGTGTAGAAACTGCTTTATTGTACCCTGTTATTTTATGAAAGTGTGGATTGGAAAGTAATATAAAAAGAGCTGAGGAAAAAGCTACAATTTAGTTTCCTACTAGAAATTCTGAATTTCTGAAACATGAGATTCCTAAGCTGAAGACAAAACATTCCTCTCCTTCCAAATGCATAAAGATCTATTGAAAATCTTTGAAACTGATGAAAAGATCCAATTTTATTCAACAGTATCTTTAGGTCATCAGAAATTTATGTCACTTGAAGACCAGTTTTAGACACTAAATATCATAGACAGTTTAAAACAAGGTGCAATTATTCCAGCCTACTTGTGAAAGGAGAAGGAAATGGAGAATGAACTCTGTTTGCACTAGATCTTGTAACTTTCCTCTAAAGAATGGTATTTCCAGCTCCAGCTTCACCTTCGGTGAAACCAAAACTTGTACCGACATTACAAGGGGCAATGGTTTTAAATTAAAAATGGGCAAATTTAGATTGGATATAAGCTAGACTCTTTCTTTTCTTTTTAAAGATAAGGGTAGCAGAAGAGGCTGTCCAGAGATTTGGATGTCTCATGCCTAGAAGTGCTCAAGACTGGAGACAGGGCTTTGAGCAACCTGATGTAGTGACACATATCCCTGTCCGTGGCGGATGAGGTTGGACAAGATGAACTTTGAATGTCCCTTCCAATCCAAACCACTCTATGATTTTTTTTACCCTGGTGAAGTAGTAACAACTTCCAATTTAAATATATTGAGTAGTTTTCCTTAATACAGTAAAGGTTTCTTTACTGTATTAAGTAGGTTTCTTAATACAGTAAATATGATAGAATCTCTTTAAATAAAATTTACCATGGATTTTGGCCAGCTCTGCTGCCAACAGGAAAATTGATTTAAAATAAAGATATTATGGTGCTACATTTGCATTTATAGCAGATGAAAATATGCAAATTATCCAGAAGTAAAAGAGGTAAACTTCTTGACTAGTATTATATATGATAAACAAATTAAAAATCTTGAAGCACTTTCTTTGAATATTTCAGACCAATAAAGAATATTTTTCCTATGGTTTATAGTAAATCCTTTTTATTATTATTTTTTGTTTCTCCATTTTCTATATATCAACTAGGACAAAACATTATTATAAACAGAAAAACATTAATGAAAAACTAATTTATCTGAATTAAATCCCTTAATTAAATCAGTTCCATGTTTTCTCCCAATTCCTTTTCTCCCAACTTGAATATCTTACTAAGGTTCCTGCAGTTTTGTAACTGACTCCAAAAGATCTCTGACAATTTTAGTGTTACTTCACCTCAGTACTCTCAGTTGAATTTCTCTTGGATGTATAGGTGTAGGTTAACATCAGAACTTGACACTACATTTCAGAGAGTGAAGAACAGCCCATCATATATTTTTGCTAAACTTGGGGTATATACTGCATAAAGAAATATTATAAAACATATAGAGAAGAAGCAATTGCCACAAAATTTCTGCATCCTGTCTGAAACATACCTCTCCAGAGTAGAGGTACCTCCGGTATAGAGGTGGCACAGAGCCAGAAATAAGTGAACCAGGGAAACAAGAGTCAGGGTTTAGAGAGATTGGCATGGCAGAGGAAGACAGGAAATTTCCTCCTTCCTATGGATTTATATTTGTCAGAAAATAATTAGCATTCAAATATTTGATTACTCTTTAATCACTTTTTAATCTCATTGTCAAATGTGGTGATTTGCTTGCATCAGTAGGACCAAATCAGAGGTCAGAATGAATTTCCATCCAATACTGTCCAATTCGATCCATACCTGATATGGCAAAGGTAGATTCAGTTTAAACACAAGCCTTTCTAGAGACTACAACATTAACCACAGCCTCCTCAAGAACTGAGCAGAACATCAACAGTTAAACCTTTCCTAGACATTCAGTATTTACTTCCTGCAGATAGGTGGAGTTAGTTGGGTACTGCTCTGATGCAGTTTGTTTGAGGGGGCCCTCAGGGACTTGTAAATTGTAGGTTGGCTGGTAGCAGCAGGTAGGCAAGGAGACTCCACATGGCTTCTGAGGGTGCTGGTTAGATGAGGGTTTATTGGGGGTCCCACTACTGGGAGCAGCATGGTTTCTCAGGGAGAAAGGGGAGGGAGGGGGATGGGGGGAGGAAGAGAGGGAGAGCCTAGGGAGAAAAGGGGCCAAGAGAGGCTCTTGTCCCCTCCACACAGTTTAAGAGGGAAATTCAAAGTGGGCACGGAATAAGACCTGGGCCAATAGGATTACAGATACATGATACTGCAGGGGAGGATCACAGCTTGGAATAAACTGTACATTTTCAAGGGATGAGACAGAGCATTTAACCAAAATGCAACACCACACTTCTCTTTTCTCATTATTTGAGACAGGATGGCAGGAAAAAATACTGTCCTTTCAGGTCTGAGAAATCCCAATGCATGGCACCACTCCCCATTGCCATCGATTTCAAAGTCCTGATTCTACAGTAGCCCATTTTCAGTCTTGAATGCGCTCTCTGAAGACTGGGTGGTAGGATGGGTCATCAGATGTTGGCAGGGAACCCTTTTGCTAGCCACAACACTTTGGTGCGAAAGAGTAATTTTTTTTTCCCCTATAATGAATTGAAAGGCCAAGCTGACAGAGAAGATACAGCCTCTGAGAATTAACAGTGATAGAAAACCCGAAATTAAAAAAAAAAATCAGACATTTGCTTTAATATTTCCAGCAGAGTAGGAGAAAATTTAGTGTAGAGTTTCTGCTTTAGCTTCTATGAGAGAAAATCATGGTACTTGCCAATTCCTCCAAAATCAAGGTTTATCTGACTACAGCAGTTGCAGAACATGACTACGTACAATACAAATCTGAACAACCCAAGGAGTTTATTTAAAGCTTATTTGTCAAATAAACCAAGCCCTAACTTAGACTAGCAAAAAAAAAAAAAAAAAAATTCAGAGGCCTATTACAACTGTTTTGTCCATTTTAAATTAAATCCTGAGTGAGATTTCAAGTGTTATGACTTGAGAAAGCAGCATGAGCAAGAAATTAACAATTATAAAGAAAAACTCATTGAGGAAAATATGCCCTTGTAACTCAGTTTTGCATTAGAGCTGAACTAAAAGATTCATTGTTTATTACTTGTTTTGCCCATTAGGACTCCCAATTGCTATCCTTATCTAAAAACCTCATCTGCTTTTTGGACACCAAAAATACTGTAGTGGTTTGACCCTGGCTGAATGCCAGACACCCACCCAAGCCATTTTATTACTCCTTCCAAAAGTGATAAAGGGAGCCAAAATATAATGAAAGGTTCATTAGTTAAGATAAGGACTGAGAGAGATCACTCACCAATTACCATGATGGGCAAAACAGACTCAACTTGTGGACATTAACTGAATTTATTACCAATTGGAATCAGAGCAGGATAATGAGAAGTAAAATAAATCTTAAAAACATATTTCCTGATGCCCAAGATCTATCTCCTCCCCCCAGCAACCCAGGGAGACAGGGAATGGGGGTTATGGTCAGTTCTTCATGTGTTGTTCCTGCCACTGCTTGGGGAGGTATTTCCCCTGCTCCAGCATGGGGTACCTCCCATGGGAGACAGTTCTCCATTAACTTCTCCAAATTAGGTCACTCTTCCATGAGGTGCAGTCCTTCAAGGACAGCCAATGTGGCTCCCCCACAGGGTAACAAGTCCTACCAGAAAACCTGCTCCAGTGTTGGCTCCTCTCTCCATGAGTCTGCAAGTTCCTGCGTGGAGCCTGTTCCAGCATGGGGCTCCCATGGGTTCATAGCCTCAGCTCTGGTGCCAGTCTCCTCCGTGGGCTGCAGGTGGATCTCTGCACCCCTGTGGACCTCCAGGGGCTGCAGGGGCACAGCTGCTTCACCATGGGATTCACCACAGTCTGCAGAGGAATCCCAGCTTCAACACCTCCAGCTTCCCTCTCCCTCCTGCCAAGCCCCTCCTTGGTTTCTGCGGAGTTGTTCCTCTCACATGTTTTCACTCTACACTTCTCTGGCTGAAATTACATCTGCAAAATAACTTTTTTCCTTCTTAAATATCACAGAGGATTACCATAATTCCTGATTGGCTCGGCCTTGGCCAGTGACACATTCATCCTGGAGGCATCTACCACTGGCTCATGCCAGATATGGGAGAAGCTTCTGGCATCTTCCTAAAGAAGTCATCCCTATAACCCCCTCAATATCAAAACCTGGTCACACAAATCTAATACACATATATTTCATGAACATTTGCAATGAACTTTCTAATTCATTTTCTCCATCCCATTACCATTTCTCCTCAAATGTATTCAAATATTCAAGTTGTAGGTTTTTACAAGTGTTTAGATATTAGCTCCCATTGTAAAGAGTGGGATGATAAAAAATTAGTTAATCTTGTCTAGATAGCTGTTCATCTGTTCAGGAATAAATGCCTTCAGGATGATGTGAAGGCTTCTTCTGTTCCACTTACTGCTTTCTGTTAACTGCAACATACTGTATTGGCTAAAAGTCTCACTTAGACATCTAAACTTAGATGTCCACACTTTAGTACCAAATTCTTCCCTTATTGTGTAAAAATATCTGTGTTTTTAGAAACTAATAAAATGTGCACTGTTCTGGGGCAAGATTTAAATGCATGTGAGATGAGAATATTACACCTCAACTGTATTGAGAGAAATTATTTTAATACTGAAATTGAAAATTAAATCACATGTGTGTATCTACTCTAAGAAAACTCTGTAAGGAATGGCCAATCATCTCTGCTACCTTCTAAGTTTAATAGGTTATTCCTGGCAAAATAACCCAGTTTCTACCACACAGATGAAGGTTGTATCTGTTTTATCCTTAAATAGCAAAACCTTTCCACATGGCAAAAAATGTAGGGCGGATAGAATTTAGTCTGGTTTATGCAATAAACTACCACTCTGACAGTCATAAAAGATGAGAGTGAGTTCCTGTTCCAATCATACTTTTAGACACAAAATGACTCATGTAATTCCTTTCTTACTTTCTTTCTTGAATGTCTAAACAGCTTTCAAAGTCCAGAAATTATTCATAAGGATAGGAAAATATCTCCTTTCAATATCTAGGGCCTAAAATACTCTGTTTGGGAAGGCATTAAAATGTTTTTATAATTCCAAACAGTAATCCCTGGAAAGATTTCATCCAGACACCTAGCATAAAGAATGATGACATTCACTTAGCTATATTTGCATCCTCTCTTACCATAAATTATACAGAGCCTGTAATAGATGATAGACAGATGACATGCAACATTTGAGGACACATTAACAGGACTATAGTGAGAGCCATCTTCAGCAGTTCCTTGTTCCACAGGGTTATAGAGGATATTCTCTGGTTAATTAGACAAGATTCTGTATAGGGGGGATATGTCTCTGTTGTGTGATTATTCTGTCCCTGTTTGTGGATTGTGTGGGATAAGGAATCAAAAGCATAGCCCCCCCCTTAAAAAAAAACCAACACAAAACAACAAACCTTTGCACAATAAAATGGAGATTTTCTATTCCTCTACAAATTATATGAAAGCTATTTGTCTTGTTAAAGTGTTGAAACGAAACACAGGCAAGGACCTGGCATTTATTCTGTAGAGTTTTCCTGAAATTCTTATTGGTCACTTCAAGTATCTTTCTACTGTTATCTGTGTTTGAATCGAAAATTTAGTGTCAGTAAAAAGCACAAGAATGAAAAGCATAAAATCTTTGGTTCAAAATGCTATCAAACCATCTATGTAGCTAAGGATGTAATATTTTCAAGACAGTTTTCTCAAACACATCAAGGGTCATTCCCTCTGGGAGAAAAAGCAGAAATGATCATTCTTTTCTCCCTCTGGTATTTGTCTTCTGTCTTCCTTTGCTCTCTCCTTCGTTTGCTCTGGTACATGTAATCTAGCAATGTGATTTAGAGTAATTCATACTAATCTCATAAAAATAGTATTTTTTAAATAACACTAGATTATTTTAGTCTGTTCCAGGTGTTGTGTGAATTGAAAAGGTTGCAGAAAGCTTAATCTCTCCCTGCCAAAAAAAAGCTCCAAACCCACTCTTGCAAAGCCCTTCAGAAAATTTTTGTTCATTCAATCTTATCAAGTTAGTGTTTTTATTATTATTTGTTTTGTGGCTTCCTTTTTTTTTTTGTAATATATTTCTGAAATAGTGGAAAACTGCAGCAAATGGAATACAGAAGGGAATCAGGGGAAAAATATTCTTAACATGTGTATAATCATTTCATTAAATAAAACCAGCATTCATCTGTCACTGACATTAAATATAAATACAATAAAATATATTAAAATATATAAATACATCTATATATGTACTCCCCTGCAAACTTGAAGTGTATATCAGATAAAGCAAAGAGCATGCACTGAATATCTACAACACTGAGAATAAGATGTGGACAGGCTCTCTGAGTAAATATTAAAGAGTCTGCCAAGACATTTTCACCTTCCATCTGCTCTAAGAAAATCTCTATACACTTAAGTAGTCCCATTGGAGATTCATTATCAAAACCTTTGTCTAAGGAGTGAATGAATGTCTCCATGTGATTTTTTTCAGCCACAGAAAAGAATAGAAAGAATACACAAAAGGGCAAGAGTGCTTTGCTTATGTATTTTTGTTTGAAGAGTCTGTCTACACATATTGTTTAATCAAAGTGTTCTGCACAAGCCTTTTCTTGACAGTTCCTAAGGAATGAAAGTGTCAGCATAAATGTGAAAACACATTGTTATTGTAATCACCATAGAATAAAGTACTGCACATCAACTCATGCTCAAAGTCAAGTCCAGTTTCTCATGTCAGTTTAACAAAATTACATCTTAAAACACCGAGTGTTGCTCTGAAGCATGGATCACAGGGTCCCTCTGTTACATTATTTTGCTGCTGTATTTCTAGTACATTCACATCTATTCTCTCTATAAAACATCTTTTCTGTTTCATATCTGTGGGGCAGGCCTGGATTCCACAAATGGTTTTCCCTGCCTGCTTTCTGTTTTGCAGCTTCACTTCTTCAGACCTCCAGGCAGAAATCTCCCACAAGACTATACAGATTCACACATTCTTTTCTTCATTAATGAAACAGAATACATTGTTCTTTAGTTTTCCTTAAATTGAGTCCTTTTCTTTGATTGAAGAGTAGGTAGAAGTTAAACTGCTGCCTATAAAGATTTCTTAACTGCTAAAAATGAAAGTTATGAGTTTGAAAACTAACTGTGCTCAGTGAGAAGCACCAATTTGATTGCTGTTAAGTCCCTCTAAAAGAATTAAATACATTATAATACTCATTTGACTGATCTGACAATCCCAAATTTCTCAGTTTTGAATCCAAATAGTTCCATGACATTTATGAACATAACATGTAGAAAAAGGAAACATGTCTCAAAAGCAAAACAGTACATTATATCTTTGGGTTATTTTTTCTCCTTCTTTTTCTCCTTCTCCTTATTTTACATATCCCCTTTACCAGTGACAGTAACTGTTTCCTCTGTCAATGCAGCATAAAACACCAGCATAGTTAAAATTCTCAATAGGTACTTTTCTTTTTTTTCCATTATTGTGGGACTAATTTTTTTTTCAGGATTGCATGCACCAAATAGTTTATATCACTTTTTACTCTTTTATATATATGAAGTAGAGAGAAAAATATAAGCAATATATCCCTAGATATAAGAGTTTCTGGAAATAAGAAGTCATCGGGGTGAAATTGATATTTGTGTCAAAGCCCCCAAAAATTCCCAAAAGCCTAGATGAGAAGTGTGAATTACCTTTCTCAACAACACTTTTAAATACAGTGCAGAAGTAGCAGCTTCTTGTATTTATCTTCTGTTCTATAGCATCTGCTTTCAGTTAAAAATAGTTGAGGTGAAAAAGGTGTGCTTTAGATTTGGGATCTACATTACACAGCACCAGCTGTTTTTCCCTTGCCTACCTGCTATATAGGTATGAGAGGAATTTTCTGACTTGATTCTTCAGTATCATATAATGTAAAGTGAGTTCCTCTCACATATTCTTACTCTGCCCTTGTCTGACTACAATTTCTTCTGTGTAATAACCTTCTTTTTATTCTTGAAGACATTATCTTAGAGCTGCTTCCACCATCTCTGATGGGCTCAGCCTTGGTCAGCAGCAGGTCCATCTTGGGGTCAGCTGGCACTGGTTCTGTCGGACATGGAGTAAATTTATGGCAGCTTCTCAGAGAAGCCACCCTTCTAGCCTTCTGTGATACCACAACCCAATACACAGTCCCAGAGCTGGATGCAGTACTCCAGGTGAGGTCTCACCTAAACAGAGCAGAGGGGCAGAATCACCATCCTTGACCTCCTGGCTGCAATTCTTTTGATGCAGCCCAGGATGTGGTTGGCTTTCTGGGCTGCAAGTGCCTGTTATGTTGAACTTCTTGTCAACCACATCAACATAATTTTTCTTTTTATATGAAAAGTTTGCCTAATACTAAGTTTTGGATTTTTACAGAGTAAACAGGAAAGGGCAGCTGGCAACTGCATACCGTGGAAATTGTCATGCCACCTGAGACTCTATCCTGTCTTAGAAATAAACACTGAAGGGTAAAATTTACTCACAATTCTGCCTAATTTCAAGGACTACTTTGGCTATTTTGAAAGAATTCTGTTTAAATATTCTGACATCACAATGGCTGTTTAAGCGAGTTTGTTAGATGTTCATCCCTCCCTTCTACTTTCTTTGTGAGCATCTAAGGCTGAAGCCACAGTTATCATTCTACCTTCTCAAAATTCTTTCTAGAATCTATTCTCTCCATACATTGCCCCTTGGGAAGAACAAATGATGTAATTGGATTGCTTTTTTTTCTTCAAGGTTCAGTCTAAGTGTTAATTCAGAGAAGTTATTAAAAGGAAATTATCTATAAACTGTTTCTTCTCCTCAATTAAATGAAGAATTCCAGCTTCATGGACCATGGCTTTTTCCAATAACCTAATATTTTTAGGACTTTATCATGACATGATTATTAATTAAAATTGAAAATATTTCTATTTTGTTACTGTATTAGGTAGAATGAAATGATGTTAAAAGAAACATTCTTTATGTCCACATTCTCACTTGTTTCTGTTTTCATTTGCAGAACATATAAGAACATTCCAGTGTACTGAAATGAATCATCCTATTAGACTTTAATTCAAGTTAAGTATATGTCTACATTTATTTTGTCTTCAGATTTTTTGAGCATCATAAAATTCCAGATCAAAAAATACATAAAATTTAATGATATTTAGCTATATAGAAAAAAAAACCCAAAAAACTATTAAACTAGAAAAAGGGAGACTGCATTTTGGAGAAATCATGATTCTAGCTATACAAGTGAAAAAGATCTAGGATCAGTTCTATGAATGGGAATGCTTCATTCTTTTTTGCTGGACAGTTCCAAGAGTCTTTTTTGTGAACATAAATACCCAGAAGATAATTTTTTTTCAGAGGAGAACTCTTACAGCTACAAGTATGCAATATCTGAATTTAATATCACTGCTGTTCCTGCTTTATTATTCTGGAGAGAAGAGATGCCTGGGAGGATGACCTAAAAAGGAATTACTCCTTTTGGTTTATTCCATTTAGGGTATCTGTGACATCCATTTTTAAAAATATTCAGAATATGACCTGATCTTGTAATGAACAGGGAAAAGAATCTATCTTGAAACATTTCATGGTGTATGTCACGAACAAGATGGTCTTAGTTGCAACCATTTTACAAATATCTAAAGAAATCCTGTTACTCCACATCTCAAATGACATATACATAATACAAAAGCATCAACTTTGTGGTGGGATTTTTTTGGGTTTTTTGGGTTTTTGTTTTATTTTGTTGTTTTTTTTGGTTTTTGTGGTTTTTTTGCATGTGTGTGTTGAAGCAGGAAGAAAGAACATGTCTGAATTGCATCGGGGGCTGTAAAACTGATGTGTAAGAAGATTTTGCAGTACATAAAAATGCTTGGTTTTCTTCAGCATATCTTCAGGAAGAGATTTAAATGTTCAGTCAATTTGAATCCAGTCTACAGTCCTTCTTTTCAAACTGCATGTTGTTTGATCATGTAGAATTTTGTCTTTCAGGACAACTTCTAGGCCACTAAGAAGATGAAAGCTTATCTCTGAAGTCTAAATGCAGTTGAAAAAACCACTGTCGGAATCATTACACAGTTTGGTAAAAAAAAGAAAAAAAGTCATATAATCATTTAGATGCCATTTAAGTAAAACTGATCTGGCCTTAATTACTGAGTGGTTGATTTTTACCTGAAAAAAAAAATGTGAAAGATACTGTGCAGAATTGCAGAAAGTTATCCTCATATTAAGGAATGAAATATCCCTCTTGAGGTCAGAACATTGAAACATTAATCTAGAATGAATCAAGAATATAAACTCCCAGTAACACACTTAGTCACAAAGTAGAGCAGCCACTATATTTAAGAAGTGCAGGTGTTTCCCCTTAGATTTTAGTACAGTTTCATGTATTTATCTTCATTTTGATTTATCCATGAATCTTTAAATGCAGGAGTTTTAAAAAGCTGGCCAAGACTCATTAGTCCATCTACATATCTGTTATTTGATTGCAAATTAGCCAGTAGATGACATAAAGTTACTTTTTTGTGTATTCTTTGTCTTCCTAACACCTAAAATCAAATTGTATATGCAAAGTTTGTTTCAAAAGTAGAGGAGGATGGACTGAATGACCTTTGAGATATTTTCTAACCTTAACAATTCTATGTCAGCTCTTTTCCCTCTCTCCTGTCCCCTCCTCCCCCCTGCTCATCCTGTATCATTTTATTTTTTGATGGCTTAGTATTGTTTTGTAGAAGATGTGTAATAGTTTACCACTATTGTTGTGTACTAGATTTTCTAAGACCATCCTACAGTGTAAAAGTCTACAGGAAATGAAATGCCCGGTTTCTAAAATCTGAAAAGCTCGTTTGGTTTCGTTTGTAAGGTAAGACAAAGTTCACAGCTCTGTAGTAATATGGAAAATCTAGTGAGAACATCAGGATCCACAGTTTAAAATTGGGATCCTGAGAGTTGTGCTCTTCAAATTAAATGGCAATGTGAGTCAAAGAATCACTTTAAAGTGTTTCAATATAACGGTTGTTCTTGGTCTGAAATGGTCAGTCTTCAAAGCAAGGGCCAACTCAGAGGAGAGCACAGGTAAAACAGAGACTATCTGACGTAATGTCACTGAGACAAAGACAGAGCTTTAGTCTGGTACAGGCTATATTTTTAGTGACTGCTCTTTATTATACAGTAGACTGATTTTTCAGTAATTTCCTTCCGTGCAATGAATTCATGTCCTTTCACTGAACTCCTTCTACTAATCCATGTCTTTTATCTCCTGGGAGTCCAGCCCTGGTCCCAGCATTCCGGACTTGTCTCCACAGGGCTGAACAAAACAGGAGCTGCTCTTTGAGCTGCTGGGCACATTCTGCCTAATGCAGCCCTGGAGATTGTTGGCAGCTTTTGCTGCAAGGGATCATTTCTGGTTGATGGGAGGGTTGGTGTTCACCTGGAATCCCAGATCCCTTCTCTGCATCTCTTTCCAGACACCTCTGCTCCACCCCTGACATGGATTGGTGCATGAGGTTGTTACTTAATGGAGCAGAAAGCAATAGAATGTAGCAACAGCAGAATAAATTCTCATTGCACACCACACATATCATGTACCATGATTATGTGGCGTGTAACTTAATGGTTTTATTTGTGTGTGGAAGAGAGAGCAGCACATCTACTGACAGATAAAGATATTACTAAATTTATACTTAAAGAGGTGCAAAAAGACATTAAAATGGGAACAATTCACCCATAAATGACAAAGTTAGAGAGCAACTGCATTCAAGAAAATATAGAGTAGTCCTAAAATATCCAAAAGAAATTGAACTTCCAAATACCAAAATAATGTCCCATGCTGAACAAATGAGTTTTCCATTCTTTCTGAAGAAAAGGGTATTATCTTGAAAATATTGAAATAAATGAGGTGACAAACAACAGAATTCATATTAATACCATCAACAGAGAGCTCAACTGCAGTCTAAGGCATTATCAATGACAAGACTGAATGGAAGATTAATAGAGCTAAAATCACTGGTAGAAAATGTAATCATCGCACCATTCTCCATAAAAATATATATTCAGATATAATCAGAAGAAGATAAAGAATTTGATATTTTTTCATATGGATCTACAAATCTAAATAGCAACTAAGAGTAAAAAGACTTTTGAAAATTAAATCATAAATAAGTCATAGGTAGGGAAAAAAATAAACTCTTAACCAGGTATTCTGTTTTCCTGTGATTCTGCAATCTGCCAGTGATGAAAAGATTAAAATATTTTCGAACAGAATTCAGGAGATAATCCTGCATGAGCTATAATCTCCTGTTTTCAATCTAGTAAAAGCAAATGGACCCAAATCTAGTGAAATGTTTGAAATATTTTCCATGATGCTATTTAAAGTGTCAACTAATAGAAGTTCAGAGATTATGTGGAAGAATTTGTATTATAATGTGTGAACAGTATTTTTCTGTCGCTTTGCACTTTAAACCTATCCTAGCAGAGGGCACTGATGTTATACACTGTGTAATGCATTCAAACAGAATGGTGAAAGAGGTCAGATTTGATGCCAGATGTCTAATCTATCTCAATTATCTAATTTTAAACCCTCTTGGCACAAAACAGGAAAATAAATTTTCTATTTACCATTAATTTTCCCACTGAGTATAGCATGTTGATAAAGAAAGCAAACACAAAAACAGTCTAAATGGATAATAACCTGGCACCATTGATCTAGTTTTGAAGGTTAATTAATCATACACTTGCTTTCAAGAAAGTGTTATATTACAATGAACCTTATTTCTTACTGACTTTATTAGCTGGGACTTCCACCCTCAGCACCCAAAGCCAAGGCAATGATTTGACTTTCAAAAGCTCCTTAGAAGCTCAGGTTAACAGTATGCAAAATATCTACAGTTCAGTTCAAATATTTATCACTGCATATCCTGTATTATTTATAACACTGACCAAAGCAGCTGGAGCAATCTGGAACACACATGTAAATTCTTTCCACAGTGTAGTGCACTGGAAGGGAGTTGAAGGTCTGCTATAGAACAATTACTCTCATTTCAGTGGCAATAAATCAGTGAAATGAGAATTAATAATTTCTATCCATTATGCTACCCCAGAAATTTATTCTGAAGTCATGAACAAGAAAAAGCTTACAGTGTATGGACTCAAGTTACTTCTAAATACGCATTGGATTTTGTTCTCTCTAAAAAAAAAGTATTTGCTAGTCAAAGTAGAATGATATATATTATTTCCTCACATAAGTGATGACAAAGATGACATTTTTCTTGATATCTCAAGTATCCTCATAGTCTATGCCCCGGACAGATAAAGAAGACAGGATAGTATTTTGACACTTATTCTATTAAAAGACACCTAAAACCTGGACTTAATTTAGAGGTGTGAGAGAGGCACACATCCTACAACTAATGCAAATGTGCTGCAGGTTGCACTTAGACCTTGTTCAGATCAGTTGAAAGCATGCCACATTTCAATAAATCCTTCTTGATAAGGGCTATAAAACCATATTTGTTTAATATCAATTTGCGAATCCATTTCTTCATCCTTTCTTCATTCTTGATTTTTTTTCCCCATGTGTAGAGCATAGGGACGCGGCTTAAAAAAATCTTTATAACACAAAATCCTTTAATACTTTTTTTTTAATGTTACTCCACTGAGATGTCTTGAGAGGATCATATGAACTAGCCTTTTACAGTCACATGCCTACAAATGCAGGGAGTTTTTTGAGTTATATTTATAACATGTTGCCTTTACCCCTTCTCTAGGAGAGTGTAGCTGATGGATTTTTTTACATGAAAAGACTTAATAATCCTTTTTGTTTTTTAACCATATCCTTCCTGAAAGATGCTCTTGAAAATTGCCTTTTCTGTTAATGCCATTTCACCTCAGCAGCTTTTAATCCTTTTAATCCTAAATCTATGATTTAGATGTATGGTGCATCACCAGTTGACCTAGAACATTCTTGCTACTTCTACTGCATGACAATAAGGATCACTGACCCTACTAGATGGTGTTTATTCAGCTTGCAGCCTCTTTCAGATTTAATAGGTAATCTTTCATCCAAAAGTAAACAGCCTTTAAATGGCCCCAGATAGATCTGCAGAATGTTTGTTGTCAGCATTGCTGCATTCCATTTCATTTATGACCTTTTACAGTGAAAAACTGACTTCATGTTCTTCTAAATGCTTGGGCAATAACGGAAGAAATCAGATACAAGATCTTGAGCAAGTATAAAGTGCATTTAAAAGTAAGAAATTAAAGGAAGTTTAACACTTATTTTTCCTGACAAAATAGACTTAAATAAAGAGAAAAAAGTTGATCAGATGTCTGTGTTAAATTCATTTGTCTCCAGAGAGATTTCCTTCTCATATTAGAAATATTTTTACACATTCAATAATAGTCTTGGTGTCTAAAATGGTAACAATAGGTGGAAAATAATTATACATGTATTTGCTACATAATTATCACCACATAAACTAATTTTCTCATCATCTTTGCAAATCAGATATAGCTCTCATATCTCTATTTGTCACAATTGACTGCAAGTAGGAAGACCTTTCCCTTTTTTTCTCTTGTCCCTACTGCTTCCAGATTTTAAGATGGTTATAGTTTTCAAACATTCTTCTATTGTATTCTGATGATTTTTTCAATATTAGTGATAATCTTGTCCTCCAAACATATACATTTCCTAAAAATTATAGGAAATTACAATAAAGCAAGAAACTTATTTTAATGCAGTATTTAATGAAAGTGAATGGTAATTCATCAAATTTTGCATGAAGTTTCATCCGCTGATGTGAAAGTCACAGGGAAGATCAGTCACTGATTCCTTCATGTTTATCTGTCTAATATATTATAGATATCACAAAGAGAAAGAGCAAATATTTTGTCATGATGTATGACTTGACCTTACTAAGACATAACACAGAACATAAGTCTGTGTCCTTGTACTTAAGTATAGCATAGGAGCAAAATTCTGAACTATGCCTGAATCTGATATTCATGGTTGTAACCCATGTGCCATTTAGGAGCTCCAGAGGAAGTCATAATCATGAGCAACCCATTGTTTTTCTAGCCTAGATATTAATTTTTAAAATACACTTATTTTTGGTTTCTTTAATTACTTTTTTTGGTAGTTACCAAACAGTAAGTTTCTTCTGTTTTGCTGTCTGCATTACAGACTGTGGTGAAGACTGTTTTCTATATCTTGAAGTGTAAAATTGTTACTCAAAATCAGAACTACTCATCTGGGTTGAAAAACCTGCAGGATTTGTGAGGAAAAAATTCACTCGGGCGCACACACATGTTCAACTGCAGCACCAGGTGCAGACTTGAACCACAGCCAGGCGGGTCCCAAGTTCCCCAGGGGCGCTCTGGAAAGAGACAAGGGTTGGGAAGAAGGCAAAGCTGGAGCCTGCAGCTAGCAGGCAACCTGGGAGCACATGCCTGGCTCCCACCATCCTTCAGTGCTTCTGCAACCTCCACTCCTGTGGTGGCTATCTCCCACTCCTCTTCGTTCTGCTTCTCCTCTTATGGCAGGAACTTTCCAGGTAGGCTGGGATGCATGTAGCTTCTTGCTGGGCTATTGTTATCTTGCAGCTGATTTATAGCATTTTCACTTGCCTAGTCCTTATTTCCTTGTGACTCTTGAAGCAGTCCTTTCACAAGGCTCATCCCTTCATCGACTGACTGTCAAGAAGCAATTTTTTCCCCAACTTGCACCCATACTTTTGAGGCTTGCACTATTATCTCACACTTAAACTGTGTTATATCTGATACCAAACTCCAGTTCACACAGGCCAGGATTCTAGCAACTTTGCTGACCAAGGCTAAAGCAGCATAGATTTAACATTCAGCAAAATTGCACAGTTTTAACCACTGGTCTGCTACTGGCAATACTGGTTTTCTTGGCCACCATGATGCAACAGTAGACACAGGGTGACCTTCTCTCCACTACATGAATAACCATGCAGAAATGCTAGCTAACTACCAGTAAGGTTCATTTCTGCATTAGCACTGGACTGCTGCATAGTTCAGATGGCTGAGCTAGAAATCCCTGCACTGTGTATCATTGTACAATGTTTATATCTATCTTAAGCTGTAAAGAATATTGGATATCCCCTTACAAATGATGAAATAAATGCCTGTCTTGAATCAAATACCTGCAACTTCTAGTTGTGTGACAAAACCATCAATTCCCTTTAATGAAAGAATGAGAGCTACAGTTTCTGCGAGTAGCTCTGAAATGCAATTATATAATCCATTATATCATAAAGCTTATTTTTGGATGCTAGAAAAACACATAATATGGGGACTCACCTATATATCTGCTGTGAATGAGCACACACTATGCTTCTTTAATTTAATTAACCCAGTCATACAAAAGTGTATATGTTGCAATATATATATATATGTTAAACAATATAATATTCAATTACTTTTAATTTAAAGAGACAAGAAACTTCTTACTTGAAAAAAATTACCAATCCTATTCTTCAGTATGGAAAATTCCAGAAAGAAATTTTAATATCTTCCTGCCCATGGGTTTCCATTGCTTGAGATTTCCACAGGCAGTAAAAGCCAAAAGAAAAAATAAACAAGTAACCCTTTTGGCGATTATTCGTACTTACACCAACTGTTTTTCTGTTTCCAGTCTTAGGAAAATACATGCAGAAAAGTATACATGCAAAAAAGTATAGAGTACATTGAAGTTATATCTTACTCAAGAGTTTTCAGAGTTTACACACAGAGTAGAACCATCATTATGCATAGCTGTACCCAAAAGCTTTATTCAAAGCTTTATTCAAAACTTTATTCAAACCATTATCATAGCCAAATTTATAAATGAATATGACAATAATTATTGGTTTGGAACACTTGCTTCCTTATCTCTCCCTAACATGGTATAAATTATACCCTGTGAAATACTTGTTAAATCCCCTTCAAGGTATAACGATAAGATGAGATTTATCAACAAGACAGTAAACTAATTTCAAATTGATTTATGGGAGTTTAGTACATTATGAAAGGTTTGTACTATGTAACCTCTTTATCAAGGCAAGCAATGAAGCTTATTTTCTAGCATTTATAACTGATCTGTTTATTTTTGCTGTCTTGTTTTCACAGAAAATGTTCATGTGATCAAAGGTTAATATTTACCTTGTATATATCTCCTACTTTATTCACAGAATATCATTCTGAAAAAAAAAAAAAAAAAGAGTCCTTTTGCAGAAGGATATTCTTGGCAGTGTTCCTTTCCACCATAGAATGCTTTGCTTCCTCTGCCTTCTTGGTACAGCTGCCTATTCTGGTACTGAGTTCAGCAACTGATGGAAAAATATCTTCATTATTAAAGCTTTCCACCTGCTTTTCTGTACCTAATCCATCACCCCAACTATGGACATATTTTTCCTCCTAAAACATATTCAGAAGAGATGAGCAGAATTAACATGTCATTGTTACTGATGTTTATATTTGAATATTATATTACTAAATCTTTGTGGGTTGGCCTTTAGAGATCTAGGCAGTAGTCTGCAGACTTGAGAGTGGACATTAAGATGTGGTGTAGTGAAGGTAGTAAAGGTATAGATCTTTAATATGTTTTCACACTAATTATGTAAATTAATTGAACATTCTCCTACTTCAAGAGCATTTATGTGCATTTTACATATAAAATTCTCCTGCTAAATTTTCTGTCAGGATCCATTATGGAGCTAGAGTATCAACCAAGGGAAACATCAAGTAAATTTAATTTGGGTTACTCTAAAGGAGAAAATATTTGCTGGCATGGTTCTTTCTTTTCTTTCTTTCTTTCTTTCTTTCTTTCTTTCTTTCTTTCTTTCTTTCTTTCTTTCTTTCTTTCTTTCTTTCTTTCTTTCTTTCTTTCTTTCTTTCTCTATTTTGTTTTTTTTTAAAATTTCAATATTCAACAGACTTTGTAATTAATTAGTATCAAGCTCACTGCTGACTAACTACAAGTTGTTTGCAAGAAGTACTAATTTAACTGAAAACAAATTCCTAGTCTATCTCATTGAAATGGTTGTGACACAATTCAAGCCTTATGCATAGAATTTTGGCTCTTAATAAACAAGACATAATTTCCATTAAGGACTAATATTTGTCCCAATAATCATGCTGTCATTAGTTATGTATGGCATTAGCCACCCTCTTTTCATCTTTGTCTGTTAAAGTTCTATATAATTTACTTTTATCCTTAGTCTACTGGAAAATAAAAGATTCATCTAAAATACCCATTTATGTATGTTTGAGCTATTATATGTACATTATATCTTGCCTAGAAAAGTACCTTTTGACTTCTATGAATACTAAGACTGAGTTTTTATTTGTTTGGAAACTTTGATTCACCTCAGGGCTTTATCAATTATTATGAGAGAGGAATGAATTTAATTGTCTGTCATACTCTGGCAGTACAATTACAAGGATTTAACAATATTTAGATGATCTTATCAAGATGCCTACTTTGGATTAAGCTGACCAGCTTTCTTATCCCACTATTGACTAGGCACTGTTATTGCAGGCTAGATGTTAAGTTTATTAGTAGCAATCAGAATTTAAATGTCCAGCTATAGAGCTGAAGCCTTTCCTTTCTGATAAACCTCTGTCTCTGCAAAGGCTTGAGGACTTGAAGTAAATTAATGCTTTGAAGAGTTCTGTTTCCTACTTTAAAAATATTGAGAATCCACATGTTAAATGCCCTATTTACTTCATTGCTGTGAAAGCACTGTGAAACTGTGATGTCCCTGAGGACATCAACAGTCGGAGATGTTCTTGCCCAGATCTCCAGAACTCCCCTCACCCTGCCCTGGGCCTAGGACTGCACATCAACCCCCAGTGACCACTAGGTCCTGCCCCAGAAATGCCAAACTTCCCCATAGCCCTGCCCTTCTGTACATTGATTTCAGCTGTAAATAATTTTTTCCCCTAATAACAGGTGTGGTAATATTCAATATTTTCATGTCCAACCCATTCATGGAGCCCTCCTGGAGCTTCTCTGTCACATGCCCAGCATCCATCAGGTCTCAGAAGACAAATGCTACTTTATTTGATGAAGAGATATCCTTCCTGGTTGAGGGAAAAAACAAGAAAAAAGTACTACTACTCTGTGATGACAGGTTATGTCAAATTTGTTAGTACACAGAACTTCAAAACTATCTAGAGCTTGGTTTTATTATTGTCTCTTCAAAGAAAAAGAGTTGATCCCTAGTACTACTTTCTTTTAAAGATATTTATTAAAAGAATATCTTGCACTAAAGTAAAATTTATTTCAAGTTAAAGTTGCATTAAAAATTTAACATTCTTGTGCTTTTTATACTTGGACATTATCATAAAATCTGCTGCTGAAGCTGAAAATGTATCACTTATTGTGTTATATCAACTTCACTAAAGAAATTATTATTAAAATACACAAAAAATATTGCTTACACAACGTATTGTATTGTACCTATGTAATAAGGATGAAAATATCAAATTAAGAGATATATATAGATCCACAACTCACACTCCCTAACTGAAAGAATAATAAAGACATTTTCTCATAATGCAGTTGTACTGAATTTGGTGACATATTTTAGAACCCAAGCTTTAGATAAAAAGAAAAAGTATAATATTGTGACATAAATTAGCATAAGAATATACTAATTGCAAAATGTTGCAAAAATATTGATATAAATTTAATATTTTTATAAATAAATGTAAATATAAATAAATAAATTCTTCTTCTCTATTTTCACACATCCAGGAAAAGTGTCGCAATGCTATTTAAAAGATAGTTAGTAAATTATATTAGAATAATTCCTCCTTTCAGAGACCTCATTGAAAAGGACTTGTGCAATATGAATTCTGCATAATATTTTGATTCTTAATATATATGGAGAGTATAGTTTATATAATTTAAATTTAAACATCTGTCTCTCCTTTAGGTAACACAATCTACAAATTATACCATTGTTTTACTCTTCAGAACTGATTCAAATCACAGTTTGTAATGAAGGTGATATAAAGGGAGATAAGGACCATTACCTATGCATATCCTACATGACACAATAGTACCAAGAACTTGGTGAAGAATGACCAGCCTTTGAGAAACCCATAAATGTACTAGGGTAAGTATGACTGAAAATAAAGAAATAGCCAATATTTCAAAGGAATGTTCTGTCAGAGATATAAATAGGGTAGAAACAGTAGTTTACAAAAACAGTATAGGAAATAAGACATTCCTGTTTCCAATAAGTACAGTGGTTATAAACATGGTATCATATATTCATACATTTACAGGCAATAAAATAAAACAAAATACTGTGAATTCTTGTGTGTGTAAAAACTACAAGTGAAGATGGAAAAAACCCCAGGAAACTTTTTATCTCTTTCTGTTTTATTTTTTAGAAAGCCTTCTAAATTAATGCTTTTTTAAAAGGGTAGCGTTACCTTTCTTTATTGCTTTAATTAGTAGTTATTAGAAACCAATTCATGTTAGTGCAACATATTATGATACAAATCACATGCACAAAATTGGCAGGTTTTGAAATATAATTTTGAATGGGAAGTCTATTTGTGGTTTCATATCTATGTATTTACAGAATCAATATATTGTACAAGCACATACAAAGAGTAACACAGAACAGGCTGCTTAGTATTTTTTTTTTTTGTTCAAGTAGCATGCTTTTTTTTTTTTCAAGGAAGTATCTTGTTCAAATATCATTCAATAAATAGAGTACATTACTATGCAAACTGTGTTCCTCCAGGTGAGGAACAAAAAACACAGAACACATGTGCTCCCTGGTTACCTGAGATGACTCCTGCTAAGGCATCAATGTTCTTTTTAAAGAGTCAAGAGTTGTGCCAATAAATAAACAATGTCTTTACAGAAGGAAAACAGAGAAAGTAGGCTTCTGAGCCAGAGAATCTTGAAGCAATATCCAAAAAAGAAAGAGAAAGAAAGGGTCTTTTTTTTTTCTTTTCAGTTAGGTTTTGTCTTTCATTACATCTCCATCACTCTATGTGAATATACCTGTCTCCTTCTTGCAAATGATACTAGATTTCTAACAGAAATTTTTTACTATAACATAAACCACTGATGTAGTACTATACAGATGGCACCATATATCTTTTATATTTGCATATGTTCAATTTCTGTTTTGATAACAAGGAAAGACAGAGTTATTAAAGCTGTGAAAAAGCTGCAGAAAAAAAAAGAGCAAAGAAAGGTGTTGCTTTTTGAGCCAGCCCAAGTGTAAGGATTATGGTGAAATCAATGTAGAAAACATAACAAATTTTATTTCCCAGAAATGATCCTATTCACATTACAGGTACAGGCTGCATGTCTCAGATTAGCTTCCATTCTGTGTGATGGGTGTCCCCCTTTCCCCTCTAACAGTGAACTCTCTGAAAAAAGGCAACCTATGTTGCATAACCTTGCCAAGAGCAGAGCCTAACTAGTTAGAACAAGGCATAGAAAAGAAAAGTGCTTGGTTTTCAGAGACTAATGCACAGCTCTAGGTGAGCAATGGGTAGTTGGCTAATTGGCTTTATCCCAGTCATTTTCTTATACATTTTTTTCCTTTAGTAATTCATGCTTAATAGCAGAGTTAAAAAAGTCTAGATCTAGTCTATTTTATAAACATCACTGATATATTTATAAAAACTTCTTTGATTAAAAGAAAACATGCATTCTAATTTTTAAGCAATATTGTATACATTTTCTTTGAATGTGATAATCTTTTCTTCCAAAAGGTCTAACTGAAATTAACCCAAACCTTTTCTTTATTGCATTCAGTGATCTGTACCCATACTGGATATAGTCCAATTCAAACACATTTGAAGGATTAAAATAAAAATTGGTTTGGGGATTTAAACATCTGTGAATTAGGACAAAGCTTAAAGAGATTCTGTGATCATACTGGAAGCCAATACCTAAGTGCTGAGCATGCTTTGAGGTTCAAAATGAGACTCCACTGCCTGACTGATTTTAAGGATTAAGTAAAACTTGGTGTACAGAAGTCCTTTATAAAATACCCTGAAAGACCAAGATTAAGATTTGTGATGTCTAACATGACACTAGGATGTGTCCATATCTCTAAGCAAGTAATTTTCAGTCTTTTTGTTACAATCAGAGCTAAAAAATAGGCTCTGTTGGAATCTTTTAGAAGTACCTGACTGGTTTGATGCTGGCACTTGAAGATCAGACCAACTGAATCCTAGAAATGTCTTCTTCTTTCCACTAGCATTTAAAATAACACATAATCATCAGGCTTAAAAGGTGCCTAATCTAAGTGGACTGCCAGCCTTTATACTTATAAATTGCCACAGTTTCTTTTTACTAAAAGGAAAAAATATGAACTGTTAGCTTGTAAATTCTGACTATGCAGATAGGAAAATTTCTGAAATAAACTTCTACTCTTGAAAACAGGTTTCCCAGTAAGGTTGTGGACCATTTGGCCCTGGAGATTTTTAGAACTGAAACCACATGAAATCTTCGGCAACTTGAGCTGAGCTTTGACATTTACACTGATTTGAGCAGGAGGTCAGATTAGATGACCTTCAAAGATCACTCCAAACAAAGACTTTCTATAGTTCTCAGAATAATAATGTCAGCTACAGTAAAAAGAACCCATGGGTGTTTGATAAATGCAGAGCAAAAAGGCTGAAATAGAAGACATGAGTTTTTCTGCATAAATATTTTTACAAAGCAGAATATTTATGTATATTTCAGTTTCCTTAGTGTATGAAACATTCTACTCTTAGCGAAACCAGAAACTGATAAATCCATGATATTATGTACAGAGTGTGGCATAGAATGAGATTAGACATATGCTAATTAAGTCAATTTTCTTCAAAGGCTTTCTACATTGTGTTGAATGTAATTTGAAAAGAAAACTTTTGGCCTTTGTTCTTTTCTATGAGCCCTCATGAAAAGAAGAAATGATTTTCATACAGATTTTTATTCTTTTAGGGGGAGAAGAAAGGGAAGAATTTGGTTGAAGATTGTAGGATTGGTGAAATTTCCATATTTTACAATGTAGTATTACAATTTCAAGATATTTTATATTAAAAAGTATTTTATTCCCAATCTCTAAAAGAATATTAGACAATTAATATTTAATGTTCTTTCATATTTCTGAAACATCAGGAATACACTCATAATAAAAAGTTCTAATTATTTTGAAAGAGACAAAGCAGAAGTGAAAACCACTTTTTTTGCCTCTGTCTTCAAGATGGATGATAGACCAAAAGGGTCTCAGTGCCCTGAGCTGGAGGACCATGACTGCAGAATGATAAACTCTTAACTGACCCTGAAATTGTGGGGATCTGCTGCTCCAGCTGGATCCCTACAAATCTATGGGACCTGATGGGATTCATCCAAGAACCCTCAAAGAGCTGGTTGATGTCATCACAAAACCTCTTTTGATGATTTTTGAGCTATCGTGGGAAGCAAGAGGCATCCCAGCTGACTGGAAGTTGGCAAACATCCCAATTTTCAAGAAGGTCAAGAAGGAGGAGTGTGGCATCTACAAGCCTGTCAATCTCTCTTCAGTGCCTGGTAAAATCAGGGAAAAGGTTATTCTGGGAGGCATTGGAAAACACATGAAAAACAATGCAGTCATTTGTCACAGCCAGCATGGACTCATGACAGGACAGTCCTGTTTGTCAAACCTGATTTCCATTTATGACAGGGTAACACAGCTTCTTCATCAAGGGATGCCAGTTGATGTAACTTTTTTGGATTCCAATAAAGGTTTTGATACTGTCTCCCAAAGGATCTTTCTGGAAAAACTGTCCAGCATACAGCTGGATGAACACGTCATGTGATGGGAGAGAAGCTGGCTCATGGGTCAGGCACAGAGGGTTACAGTGAAGGGTGACATCAGACTCGTGACCCGTCACTAGTGGGGTTCCTCAGGGCTCCATCCTCAGCCCTGTGCTCTTCAACATCTTCAAAAATAATGTGGACACAGGACTGAAAGGGACACGAAGGAAGTTCATAGGCAATATAAAACTGGGAGGAGCTGTTGACTCTCTCAAAGGCTGAGAGGTCCTGCAGAGAGATTTTGACAAATTAGAGCAAACACCAACTGTATGAAGTTCAACAAGGGAAAGTCCCAGATTCTGCACCTGGGGAGGGGGGGCAATCCTGGATGTATGGACAGACTGGGAAAGGAGAGGCTGGGAAGCAGTGCCATGGAATGGAATAGAACCCAGGGGTCCTTGCTGATGGCAAGTTGAACATGAGTCAGCAGTGCCCTGGCAGCCAGGAGGGCCAACCCTGTCCTGGGGGGCATCAGGCACAGCATGGCCAGCCAGGGAAGGGAGGGGATTGTCTTGCTCTGCTCTGCTCTCCACTGGGGCGGCCTCACCTCGAGTGCTGGGGACAGTTTTGGGTGCCACAATATAAGGAAGACATTACACTATTAGAGAGTGTCCAAAGGAGAGCAACAAAGATGGTGAAGGGTCTGGAGGGAAGCTGTATAGGCTGAGGTCACTTGATGTATTCAGCCTGGAAAAGAGGAGAGGAGGGGAAGACCTCATTGCAGTTACAGCTTCCTTGTGATGGGTGCAGGAGGGGTAGGCACTGATCTCTTCTGTTTGGTGATCAGTGACAGGTCTAGAGGAAATGGCCTGAAGTTATGCCAGAGGAGGTTTAGGTTGGATATTAGACAAATGTTCTTCACCCAGGTGGTTGGGCACTGGAACAGGATCCCCAGGAAAGTGGTCACAGCATCAAGCCTAACAGAGTTCAAAAAACATTGGGACAATATTCTGGGGCACATGATGTGGGGGATGGTGCTGTGCAGAGCCAGGAACTGGACTTGATGATCCCTGAGGATCCCTTCCAAATCAGCATATGTTGAGATTCTGTAAAAGAGATTGTAGATCTTAAAATTTTCAATTTTCACTTACATTTCCAAAATATTCACATCTTGTTTCTGAATTTTTTATCAGAAAGTTACACATTTTGAATGGATTATGTTATTAAATATTATAACCTAGTTTAAGACAGTAAAAAACAATGATGATAAGCTGCATCCTGATTAAATATTATAATGTCTTTAGAGATAGATATTTCTATCTCTTCAATCACTTCTTGTTATGAAATATTTAAAAATGGAAATCTAGGACTTGATTTAGCCTATCTAAATATAGATATTTAGGATCATCCAGGGAAAGTGGCTGAGAGAAGGTGGAAAATGTGAAATTTCAATTAATAAATTTTCCATTGGTAATCCTGTGCTGGAAAGCTTCAGAGAGGCAGAAAGCAACAGAAAGTGTGGAAAGACTCTGACTATGGGCTGAAGATGAGTTTGACTGAAAAATTAAATTCATTTGTATCCAAATATTTTTTCCTATTCCATTTCTGAAACAGAATAGGGGAACAGGACAGGGGGTGGTGGAGAAGAAGATATACATAAATATTACATTATATAATAAACATCATATTATATACATAAATACTCCCCTTTGGTAACCAGAATCTACATCTGAATCCAATAGGTAGGACTCAGGCACTTTTAATGACTAACGTATTGCAAACAAATTCAACACAACAGAATTTCTAAGTAGACAGTCATATTCAATAAGGTGATGCTGCCCTGGCTCTTAGTGAGCATACACTGGTGATTACCAAATAATGTTAGGAATTCTTGCCATATGGAAAGTTACCTCCAGTGTTTACAATGACTTCACCCAGCTGTCACTGCAAAGTGACCAGCAGTAGAATTACTCTGTTTTCAATCTGCTGGGGAACATCAAAGGCAAGATACCATCAACATGGATTATTGTTTTTCAGTATTACATCCCGTACAGATAAGAAACTGTTGCACAGTCTCCTTTAAAGTCTTATATTACTGCACCTTGAACTGTCCATCTGGATAATTAATCATTATTTTCAAAATAAAAAGGAAAAGAAAATACAGAAGACACACTATTAAGTGTATATTACGTTAAACTCTGCATATACACTAAGATGGTCTTCCTAATATCTCAGTAGCAGCAGATTTTGTCCTTATGTATCAGTTTTTGTGCAAAGGTCCAAGAAGAGAGCTCTTGTGTCATGAGAGAATTAATGAAATGTATTGAATCAGGGGTATTTTGCTCCCACAACCAGGGGCATAGGTTTTCAGTATGTGAAAATACCCCTACGGGACAATCCATGCTCTTAATCCCTGGTTTCAGAGACACTTAAAGGTTGTGTGTCTGTGTTGGTAAAATTTACTTTTATGGTAAGATCACAATGGTTCTATATTTCTACATTAGGGTAAGAGAGGTCACGGGGAGGGAGTTAATGCAGAGTGGCAGTGCTGCAGTAGTCTGGGAAGAGTGAGTGGGAGTGCTCTGGAGGCAAATGCAGATACAGTTAGAAAGGAGTCAGTGGCAGTTTTGCAGGTGTTAAGATATTAGGGACAGTGCACCTGAAGAAGTGTTGGGTGACTGAAAAAATTAGGATGAGTTGATGTAACTTCCTGACCCATAGGAGCCTTTAGTTAGCAGGGTGAGCTTCTCTTTGTCAGTCTTGCCCTCTTCTTTTATATCTTGTGTCTTATTTGACAGCCTGTCTACACTGTAGCTTGCTACTGTGACCTCCTGCTTACTTTGCCTGCTGCTGTGAGCTGCTTTGAGCCTTGCTCTCTAAGCCACATTTATAATAATAGAAGGTATTGTTGTAAGGGAGAAATCACTAGAAGTCAGAAGTAAGGGTGATTTGAAAAAAGAAGCTATAAGAAAAAAATCAGGAAATCTGGAAAACAGAGTAACTATGGAACTGCTAAACAAATTTGGACATGTTTAATAAATTTTCTTTGCTCTATCACTAGATAAGACTATGAGACAGTGGCACGCTGGAAGCATATTTTCTGAGAGCTGTTACTAGGAACACCATGCTTTCTCTGTGAAGGTCTGCAGATGGAAAACGGAGCCGTGACCTGAGATTTGGCTATTTGAACTGCCATGAATGTCTGGGCAGAACATGCAGAATTATTTGACACGCCAAATAATAGAGCAAGTACATACAAAATTATAGATAGGGCTAAGACAAATTAATAGATTTCACAGATGGTTAGAGGAAATAATGTGAAAGATAGCCAAGCTCCATGGACATTTGGAGAAGAGGTTTAAGGCTCTTTTGGAGAACAGTGTCTTGCAGAGGCAATGAGGCCTAAGTTACCATATCAGCAAAAAATGCATGAAGAAATCATTGCATCTCAATATGTAGCCATAACAAACTCTTTCTTCACAAGCAGGATGAGAAACTGTCTTGTGACAGATATGAAACTTCTTGGTTTTTTTTGGTTGGTTCTTTTACAGTAGATGGATAGACAAATAAAAGTTTAAAGACTGTTAGGATGAAGTTTAAGAAATTATATATATATAAAAGATCTTTAGACTGATATCTTCTATCCCAAGCAGAAATGAGAAATGTTTCAAATTGACAGCTTGTCCTTCCTTCCTTCCTTCCTTCCTTCCTTCCTTCCTTCCTTCCTTCCTTCCTTCCTTCCTTCCTTCCTTCCTTCCTTCCGCCACTTCCTTCCTTCCGCCACTTCCTTCCTTCCTTCCTTCCTTCCTTCCGCCACTTCCTTCCTTCCTTCCTTCCTTCCTTCCTTCCTTCCTTCCTTCCTTCCTTCCTTCCTTCCTTCCTTCCTTCCGCCACTTCCTTCCTTCCTTCCGCCACTTCCTTCCTTCCTTCCTTCCTTCCTTCCTTCCTTCCTTCCGCCACTTCCTTCCTTCCTTCCGCCACTTCCTTCCTTCCTTCCTTCCTTCCTTCCTTCCTTCCTTCCTTCCTTCCTTCCTTCCTTCCTTCCTTCCTTCCTTCCTTCCGCCACTTCCTTCCGCCACTTCCTTCCGCCACTTCCTTCCTTCCTTCCTTCCTTCCTTCCTTCCTTCCTTCCTTCCTTCCTTCCTTCCTTCCTTCCTTCCTTCCGCCACTTCCTTCCTTCCTTCCTTCCGCCACTTCCTTCCTTCCTTCCTTCCTTCCTTCCTTCCTTCCTTCCGCCACTTCCTTCCTTCCGCCACTTCCTTCCTTCCGCCACTTCCTTCCGCCACTTCCTTCCGCCACTTCCTTCCTTCCTTCCTTCCTTCCTTCCTTCCTTCCTTCCTTCCTTCCTTCCTTCCTTCCTTCCTTCCTTCCTTCCTTCCTTCCTTCCTTCCTTCCTTCCTTCCTTCCTTCCGCCACTTCCTTCCTTCCTTCCTTCCTTCCTTCCGCCACTTCCTTCCGCCACTTCCTTCCTTCCTTCCTTCCTTCCTTCCTTCCTTCCTTCCTTCCTTCCTTCCTTCCTTCCTTCCTTCCTTCCTTCCTTCCTTCCTTCCTTCCTTCCTTCCGCCACTTCCTTCCTTCCGCCACTTCCTTCCTTCCTTCCTTCCGCCACTTCCTTCCGCCACTTCCTTCCTTCCTTCCTTCCTTCCTTCCTTCCTTCCTTCCTTCCTTCCTTCCTTCCTTCCTTCCGCCACTTCCTTCCGCCACTTCCTTCCTTCCCTCTTCTTTTTCTTTCTTTCTTTTTCTTTCTCTCTTTCTCTCTCATGTTGTCTCTTAGTGTTTCTATTTCTGTCCCTCTCTTTCCTTTTGTATTTTTTTTCCAAGTTGAATGCAAGGGTCTTTTTTTCCAAGATGTGTTTATTTTTCTTTAAAAGTATAAATTACTTATCAGTAGTTATTGCACAGACCTGAAAACATCTCAAATCTCTTCATACAACACAAACTACATAAACCAGGATGTTTCTAACATAAAAGGAATTAGACATAATAAAATAGTAAAATAGTATAAAACATAACAAAATAAAAAAGTAAAATAGTAAAAAAAATAAACCAGGATGTTTCTAACATAAAAAGAATTAAACATTATAGTAAAATAGTAAATTAAAAAATAGTAAACTAACAGAATCCCTAACAAAATTCCCTAACAAGTATTCTAACATGGTAATCTTGAAAATCATATCTCTACAGAAGATTGAAAGGAAAGTAATTGTGGTATTATAAACTTTTCCTTATTTTCAGAGAAAGTAATATTTTATTATTTGTTATATTATGTAAATTATAGATAATTATATTTTTAAATATTTAATAAAAATAAAAAAATTACTTTGATTGAAAAATTGTTGTTGGAGTTTTATTCAGAGAAAAAAGGAAGTTAAAATCCCTGCTTGAAAGATATGAGGAGTGCAATACTTCTCTTCTATACTCTGTTTTTTCCCTGCCCTCCAAAAGAAGCAAATGAGACTAAGGAAAGAGAAAATGAAAGAGAAAAAAAATTACACTGTCCTTAATATTGTTGCATGAAAATAATGGAGAACATATTCAGCCAAAAAAATTCACAAATTTTTGTGATGTATTTATGAAACTTCTTTCATCCTTATGAACTTTTATTTGACAAAATTTTTACTGCCATTGTAATGCATCTAGAAATAGCATCTAGGGTAAAAAAAATTTTGCTTATTGTTTCTTAACTAACCCTTTCTTGTAAAGCCCCATCATTTTTTGGATCATCATTTTGAATACATAAGAAATTAATTTCCATCACAGGCTATAAAATGTCTATTCCCTTTTTCAGGCTGATCTTCAAAATGGAGTTATTAGCTGGAAAGAGATCAATAATTTCAGGTCACTGTCCTTTGAAAATTTTTCACAGGTGACTGATGATCCATAGGTCAGAGAAGAACCTGTTCTATCATAGGTTTTAAAGGGTAATGTTATCCCTAAAACCCCAATTCAGTTAATTTAAGACAAACATTATATTCTAAAGGTTAGGAAAAATGCACATTTTAAACAAGAGCTTTTAGTTTATCACAGAATACCATGGACCTGAACAATAAAGTTTCAACTGGTTAAAATATTTTTGTTTTGCAACTGAGAACACAGTATATATTACACTGCCAGTAAAGTTTTAATTCAAAAATAATTCTGTCTATGCATTTCTGTTCTTCACATAAACAAATCTTCTGAAGGATTTTGTCAATTGAAAGATAAGTCATGGTTGCCTAAGCTCTATCCCAATAAAATGAAAAAACCCCTTGATTGTTGCTGTTTCTATTTCCTCTTGCTACCATTGCATCCTTGCTTTGCCTACATGTACTAAGTATAGACATTATGTAAGATTCTACTCCCTTTATTTCTCTTCTGCAACGAAATTCTGGGAGCAAAGTATGCTCTGAAGAATCTAGTCCTGACCTACTTTTTTGTGGCATCAGATTTTCAAATTTCCTCTGATTTAGTACAAGCTTAAAGAACTTTGGATCAGGTTTTTCTTTTTGGTATTTTCTAGTCAACTAATCTTAAATTTCTTCATCTTTTTCCTCATTGGACAAGTTGTTTAGCTGTAAGTGAAACTGAATATGGGAATGAACAACTGGAGTGTGTCACTGTGATAGAGGATGTCTATCGCTTATTGTGTGTGTGCAGAGTTGTGGATTTTGATGTGGATTGTTGTGGATTTTTATTTCTGCACCTTGAACTGCACACAACTGCTGCCTTGCTCTTCTGTCACCTCAGGCATCATCTGAGTAGATTCAAACCTATTATTGCCCTGCCACCATAAAAGAGAAGAAAATAGAATAAAATTTGATTGTTAGATTACTTTCAAAGAGGATGCTTGGGAATATTTTATATTGATGTATTTATATAAGAGAATATATTAAAGAACTTTCCTCAGAGGGAGACTCTTTTAAAATTCAGCTACTTTCATTATTACAGAAGAGAGGATCTGCTTACTTCTACAAAATAAACAGCAGTTCTATTTACATGTCAAATCATAAGAAGATAACCCTGGTTATTAGTGTTTTGAGTGCTACAGAGGCAATTTTTAGGCCTAGTTTAGGGCTGGCTTCCTTAGGAGCTTATTGACATGTACAAGCTTCAGAACACTTTGCATAAATTGATTCTGTGTTCCACAGAATATTTTTGTGACTCTTGTGAATAATATGCCCATTGTAAAATGAATCATCTTTTTATTTCGTTAATGTTGAATACACATTAAATTTTATTGTAAGGGAATCATGATTTCAGATTTTATATACATACATATATAGAGATAAATGTTTATGCACATGTTTAAGTGTATAAATGCATATGCATTTGTTTAAATGTATCAATGAGTTGTACAAACAACACAGATATTTTTAAGAGGTCTAACAATTTTCTGTAAAACCCACACAGTTTCATTCATTTGCCAAGATCTGAATTTGATTGTGTAGTAATAAATAATGTTCTACCTCATCTTTGCAAAAAACATCTACTCAGACCCACTCACTTCAGTTAACTTTCACACATTTTGAAGTAGACACATTAAGTTCTTTCCTTGACCTTTAGGTTAATTTCTCTTATGGCCATCCACTCACAGAGGTCAAAAGTTTAAGCTGAATATCCTTTCTAAAGGACATCCGATGCTTACTTTTATTCACAAAGACACTTCAGTGATGTAAAATGACAACTGCCCGTGTGGGGAGGCCAAAAGAAATACACCGCAAACTTAAGAGCATGTTTAAAGATAATGTTAAAACTAGTTTCAACCTAGTTACATGAAATAAAATATCAGGGTATATTTCTACCTATTTTTACATATTCACATTTGTTGGTGTCAGAAAATACTCTTGTAACTTGCCTGGCTCTCACTACAGTGTGCAGTACATTTCAAGACCAAATCTATGCAAAATCAAATATTATCTTACAAGACTATATATAAATTCATACAAATATATGCATAAGCACATAGGTAGCCCTGGAAACTAAATTTATCAGAAAAAAAGGGCAGATGTATTATATAATTGTTAACAGTCCACAGATGGAAGTATTCATCAAAATATTAAAGTCTGAACTCTAGGAGAGTTCTCAATTCACTCTTACAGAATGCTAAATAAGATTATCTTATGTGGAGCAGATTGCAATGATCAGCAAAACTGAGTTTGAAGGAGACCATCTGTGGCATTTTAGCCAAGTAAGATTGTATTGCCATAGCTAATAACAGGCTACTAACAAAATTTGCAAGGCCTCAGGAGTGAAACTTGTCAGACTTGGTTTGCTTGAACTTTCCTTGATGTTTCTGGAGCTTTGATCTCATTTGGTTTACCTTCAACAGATTTTTCTTTTTAAAGATTGGGTAGCTATGACTACCATTTGTTTTATTTTTCATTATATTTACATAGAAAAAGTGTAGTAATAACAATAAGGAGTTAGTCTGTGCCAATGAAATATTTACTCATATGATAATGATGTTAGAGACAAAAGCACTATTAGAGACAGTATTAGAGAGGAAAACAGGCCTAGCTTTACAATAGAGAATTTGAAAAATGTGGAAACGGGATACAGCATAGCAAAGTAAAACAGAGGGTGATAAGGAACACAGGCTGACACTGGAGGTGTTTGGTTAAAGAAATGCAGATCTAGAAGATTGACAAAACAAGTTTGAAAATAAAAAAGACAATAAAGTGTCAGTTCATCAAATGAACCATAAATATTGTAAATTCAAGCAGTGGTGTTGAAAATCACTGAAGAGAAAATACATTGTAGAATTTTGTTTGAAAAGAGACTCCAGTAAAAACAAATAAGAAATGAGAAAACAACAACAACAACAACCAAAAAGGCAGAAGAAGAAATAGATCTTAATTTCTCTCTTTGCAGTGCAAGTGAAGGACCTGGAGCATAGATGACCTGCTTCAACCATTATTTATATCCAGCCATGGCTCCCTGTGCCCATGCTTGCTTGAGGAACATGGGTGCTCACAATCCCAGAGTACAAAGGGGTGTTGAAAAAGGGAACCATTACATATAATAATTTGAACTGTATTACTATTATTACTATTATTATTGTTACAATTATTAAGGCTACGTTTTGTTTTTTCTCTAATAGAATTATACTCCAGATTGAAATCTGAACTAACAAAATTTCTTTGAGTAAGATTTACGTAATGCTAAAAAGTCAGATATTTTGGGTTACATATAACCTATACTTTCTTTTTCCTCATAACAACACTTTCTGCATAATGGAACTGGAATTCCTGAGACAAATATTATTATTTTGCATTTAACTTTCTGAAAGACTGCTTATTATGCAAAGTCAATAGATTATACTAGGAGCAACCTGATGGGAATTACAGCAAATTTCCAGTAGATGAACTGGCATCAGGAAGTGCTTTTCACCTATGATGACAAGAATCAGGCACTTTACATAGAGAAAAAACCAAGAGAATTATTTCAACAGGTATGTCTGCCTTAATGCTTTCAGTCAAGCATAAAAACTTTATGCTGTTCTCTTATAGTTAGTTACACTTATAGTACTTTATAGTACAGTAAAGGCTGATTATAATCAAAATACATAATTAAAGCCCACATTATGTTGTCAGAACACCTTAAAAATTATGCGACAGGCAGTGTCTTGGAAAATGCATCAGTTAATGAAAGACTTGTACTAATTGCTTCCTTCACTGAGTGTTCCTTAAAATATTATTGAGGTGACCAGCAAGACTTCCTTAATTTCAAACAAGTTTAAATTGTATTCGTAATAAAGACTCATTCTAAGCAGAAACACATGATACAAATTTATATTTAGTGTGTGTCCTGGTTCTGTCCAAGCCAGGGTTAATTTTTGCAGTAGTGGGGAGAGGGCACGGTTATGACCCAGAGCTTATTCCATACCACCTCATGTCATGGGGTAGGGAGAGCAGATTTTCTTCTGAGGACAAGAGGTTCTTTCTGGTTGAATGAGTGAGCAGAGGGAGGCATCTGCTATTGTCTTTTTTCTGAAGACATTTCATGTAATTAGTTCTTTTTTTATATACCTTCTGTCATTAGTATTGTTGCTGTTGCTGTTTGTTTCCTTATCACATTGCTGTTTCCTGTAAATTGTTCTTATCCAAACCCATGATCTTTGCCTTTTGTGCCTTCAATTCCCCTCTCCAGTGCACTCACAGGGAGGGGAGAGTGAGGAGCAATGCGTGGTTTTAGAGGAAATACTAAACTGGAGAATATTATTCCTAAATCACAACAGTGTGGTACCCAGGAACATCAGCAACTGCCCCCTCTAGAATGCTAAAGACTATTTATAGGTCATCTGCTGCATTCTTCTGTTGCAGCTCCATGCCTCCATAACTTTAACAGCAAAAGATACCAATATTTATGCTACTAAATCATTCCTGAGTGTCTGACTTCCAGAGTGCCTAACAGAGAAAAGTAAGTGCTCCTTTTCCATTTCCCAAAGTTGCTTGCATTTTGTTATATTTTAAATTAAATGTTATAGCACTATTTGGATGAGAAGCATGGATGTGAGTCACCAAGTAATCACACAATTATTTGAAGTGGTACTTCTTCTTATTAAAATAATTGCATCTGTTTGTTGGTGAAACCCTTAGCACTGGATCAACGTATTGGATCAAACTCCTAATACTCAGCAACTTATGTTCTGGTACTTTAGGCCAGTCAATTCAATTAAAATGCTCCCACTATATATGATTAAAAGTCCTCTGCAGACACTGAATGTGCTTACTGTCTAGAGCTGACATTTTTAAATATGATACAACTATTCTTTTGCTTTCTTATTCCATTGATTGATATGATACATATTTTGGTTGTTGAATACCTTAGAACTTGCATACTCACATAAAAGTGATGAATTTGTGTTCTCCACTGGAGGGGAACTCTCCACAGACAGAATCTACACAGTGTTGTTTAAAAAATCCATCTGAGGGCCGTTCAGTTCTGCACGAAAGTGGCATGTCCAGCATCTGAAAGGATAGTGACAATTACTTGCTACCTATATTCTTCTCTTTTCACCATCTTAGTTAAACAACTATTTTATTATGCCTTTTGTTGTCTGGCCTTTTCATACTCAGAGCCAAAAAGAAACCTACATCGTCTCTCTCTTCTTTCACCCCAGTAAAGGACATCTTCTGGTTTATTGAATTTATGTGATTTGTGTTTACTTACTAAAATAGAAGACATTGGAAAAGTGACCTTATCACACACCAAGACCTCTCTGTTTAGTTTTAAATTTTCTGTTACCAGCATACATGTATACAATACAAGAAGATGACATCCATAATATTGTCACCTCATGCTGTCGGAAGTACAGAAGGTAAGACAGCATTGTAATAAACAATATTTTGCATTCTTTTAGCTCAGAAACTTGACCAATCATTTTTGAACTTTATTAGGACATTTTTCTGGTAGAGTACAAGAAAGATAACTCTATGTGCATCAAATGAGTGGATTACGACTCTTCAAAAGTTAAAGTTCATCTCTGCAATTAAATCAACTCTGACAAAAACAGCAGCTTTGGGAAAAGGTCATGCATGAGTGCTGAGAGGCTGCAATCCAAAGCATCTGAGATAAACAGCAAATGAACCGACTAAGGGCTTGTAAATCTAGTCCTTCCTGTATATCTGTTGACAAAGTCAGGATGTTGTGACAAGGAATTTTAAAAATATATTTGGAAAAGGAGCTGAATTACAAAGGGTGTTATTTGCATTGCAGACACTTAGTGGAAATCTTGTTTGTCAATGAAAAAAGTTCTACTATATTTTTCTTTCTACTTAAAAAAAAAAAATTCCAAATGTTAATGAAGGTGGAAACAGATCTTAATGTATTTAGTAAGACAAAGAACAGGTTTTACAGAAGACAGCAACTTAAATGAAAAGATGAAATGTAAGATTACATTTTAAACAGATATGCAAGCTAGAAATTGGGACACAGTTGGGGCATTTAAAAACCTGCTATATTAAATCAAACTACAATAATTTTCTTCAACAATACAGGATCAAAAATTAATTTTTTAAAAATGGAATTAATTTTCATTTTATAATTAGAATTTTCATTGCTCATTAAAGTACTTGCAGCAGAATTTCAGAGGAAAACAAAGGAACACATTTCTCACATTTAAAAAATGAAGAATACCTCTAAAGATTTATGTGGTCAGGTAAATCGGTAACAAGGTGTGCAAGAACTAATAGGAGAGGGTTCTGGGAAGACTAACATGCAAAACTGCTAGAGAACATACAGCCTCATTTCATCCAGTATTTGGCAGGATATAAACCATTATACAGGATATCTAGAATATAAATAATGGAGAATAAATTTTGCACACTGATGATAGACAATGTGTGGGTATAATAACAAACGAACAAAAGAATTTAGAATCCTGTAAAAAGACAATATAAAAAAAAAGTTTAATTTTAGAATAAGTCTGCACCAATATAGTTAAAAAGGAAATCAGCAGCACCTGAGGTAAATGTTGTTTGGTTTTTCCCTTGCCACATTTATATCACCTAAATATTTCCTGAAAAGTTAAATTTGTCCATTGTGTGGAATGGTATGAATTTTTGCCACTGTGGCCAACAGAGAAAAGATGTTTTGTGGTATGAGTTCAGCAGCTCTGCTGGATACATTATTGGACTGACATTTCATTACCTGTCAGCTGATTCAGCATTTCAGTTTTTATAGCACTTTTTCATTACCATTTATTACGTCTTTGAATAATGTGTCTCAATGAAACATGCTCAAACAAACTGTCAATATTTTATAGAGATTTATTTTGCTCTCAAAGTACAATGCTCTGTGGTGAACTTGTTCTTCTCATACTTCCTGCAGTTTGTAACGAAATATATACTATATTTTAATATTACTATCAGATTTTGTTAATGTTGTCTAATATTATTCAGTCTTCTCTCAGCCTGTTATATAGGTCAAGAGAAGATGGGTGACAATTCTAGTTCTGACCAGAATCTGTTTTAAAATAATTTAGGAAAAAAAAAATCTCAATTATTAAAATAAGATGAGCAATAGACAAAGAAGAGAAATATGTGTCTCTTTTCTCTCTCTTTCCTCCCCAACATCCCCCTAAGTGTAGTAATGAATTGGACTTGCTTAGTATAAATGGGGACTATGGATGTGTTGCGCAACTTTTATTTTCACTCCTTTCTTTGATCACTTTTTTCTATTTCTTAATAAGGGATAAATACTGTAAAATGAAACCTTAAGCAGCTATTATCTTCCTTTGACTGGAACATCTGAATGGCCGGTACCAATCATACCAAATAAACAGATATCTGACAGCTCTTAGGGAAAGTAATTCATGTAATGTAGTTTTGTAATTATATACTCATAAAAGGTATATTTCTTACAACTTCCAAATCTTTCCCACGAGATATTTTCATTTAAAGCATAAGCTTTAAAACTATAGCTACTGATGTCATGTACCTTGAAATTAGAAACAGATTGCTTCTATGTTCATCGTTACGATCATTCCAAGAGAATCAAGGTCTCCCTGTGAAGCAAAGAAGGAAGAGCATACCACAGAATCATAGAATATCTTGTTTTGGAAGAGACCATAAAGATCATCTAGTTCCAAGCCCCATGAATGCATTTCTTCAATATTCCAGTCCACCAGCTAGGGCTGCTTATCAGACTGGAGAAGCCAAAATTAGGGCTTTGATACAAAACACTGTCATCTGTTTACAGTTTACCTTTGCTAATAAATAAAAGGCCAAGTGCTTAGCTTATAAAATTGAAAGGTATAATTCTATGAATCTTGTCTCACAGCCGTGTTGGAAGCTGTGCTCTGTCAGGCACAATACATGGTTGCCAAATCATGTGGAAGAGGAAATCGCAGGGCAGGCAACTATAACTGCTCACTATTTCTTGCACTTTAAGCTGTTCTTTTGATAAACTTATATGACTTAAATATTTATCACTGGTGCTTCTAGTTGGGAAACACTTATAAACATTCACATAGGCTTTAATGTTTGTACATAATTTGCCATATAACAGGCTGCAGGAACAAATGAATTCTATAGAAATGTATTCAATGCAACAACTTTATAAAAACATAATTTTCTAGAATTATCTGGACACATCAAGGATTATTGCCATTTGCATTAGATTTAGGGCAGAGTCTTCAACAAAGTTTTTTAACATTGATGAAGCGAGTTTGAAATAAGTTTGTCTAATTACAAAAAGTGCAAAGGTAGATCTACTAGAGGAGAGTAGGCAAAAAAAGATAGTCAAAAAAGTATTTGTACTATTTGTACAGAAAGTTTTTCTAGCATAGAGAGCTGAAAGGCATTTTATGTGCCAGAAAGGAAAACCTCCTGTATAAAGAATTAAATTAAGGTTTCTCGCTAAAAGAGTTCTAACCTTGCCTACAGATGCATGCTAATTTTCACTGTAATATCTATGCTGTATTGTCCCTATTTTGTATTTGCTCCCTAATTATTTTTTTTGACAGAGGTAAGAGCTTAAACAAGAGGAAGCAATGGTCTGTAAAATTACAGAATGTAGTTTTATTAATTATAAGTGATAATGAACATAATTTATCAGAAATACTTGAGTGAAATCCTGAAATTAAGGTGCCATCTGCAAGACATTGCCTGAGCCTTATATTAAAGAGTATTCATGGACAGTCATTGTGTTATGGGCCTTCTCAATAATATTACCTGTGAGTCTTTGACTGTTAGTAAGTCCTAGTCAGAAGATACAGCAATATAATTTTGATTACTTCTTACATCTAGTCTGTCCAGAGCTATCTCTTAACCTAAGTTTCAGCCTACAGAATGCTAAAGAGAAATTAATACATAAATGAAGTCGTTTTCTTGTACACTGCAGTGTAAAGCGAAAAATAATTTCAATCCTCAAAACCACCAATAAGCCAGGTCCAATGTACTGTGAAATACAGGATTTAAACTCGTACTTACCAACTTCACTATAATGAAGGCTGTGTAATAGCTGTATTTTGTAATACAGTGAGTAAGGTGGGTTAGTTCTGGTTTTCTTTCTTGATTTTTGATTGAGAAAAACAAGATGTGCAATAATATTTACTGTGCGTGATGGTCCAAAATGACACAGAGTCCTGAGACAGGTGCACTATCTTCTTTAATTTTTCTCTGCCTTTTCCTTCCTCACTTCTGTCCTTACATAAAGGAAGTATTTCCATTCTCATTTGGGATCTGTAGATCAAAAGGAGGAAAGATGAGGAAACTGATGAAAAAACAGATGTTGAAAAACTCATTTCCTTTGAAACTCAATACAACTTAGACTCAATAGAGCTGTTCTAAAAACCTTTATCCATATCTCTTAGGCTCAAAATAATCTAGAATAAAGTATTCAAATTCTATTTAAAGCGCTTTAAATTTAGTGTGCCAAAGAAAAAAAAATTTAAAAAAAGAAAAAGAAAGAAAAAAAGTAAAAAAAAGGAGAAAAAAGTAACACTTTAATTGCAGTAATAGATTCAGCAACATTGCTATGTAAGAGAAAAACAGGGCAGCATTGTTAACTATCACTTCATAAGAATTAAACACAGAAATACTTTTTTAAACTAATACTCACAGATATTTATAACATCCTTTTTCTTCTTAGCAGACAAAATATGTGTCAAACTAGTAAACATGGTGATTTTTGATGTTTTCAGTCAATAACATGGAACAAATATCTTGAGAATACAAAATCCTCTGGTTCAGAATAATAATGCAGTCATATTTCTATAGATTGGATTATCAGGTTAAAAAACTAAACATTCACTCTTGGAGGATTTGACTGATATTTCCTTTCATTCTGGACACTCTTCTAAAAATCATCTATTACTGCATACAATTGGATATTAGAAAAGACATGGCTAATGGGGCAGAAATAATATGAGGATATTCAGATGAATTTTGTTTGTCTGGTATGTTAGTTTCTGCACTAAATCTAGTTACTAAAATTGGACCTTCACATCCTCTCATACTACCAAAGTTACTATGCTTTAGCTACTATTGGCTACTACAATACTGGGCTAATGACACTTGGGTTAATCAGACATCATTTGTCCTTCTTGACGTGCTATTTTCAAAGAAATATAAACGTTATCCTTCAAACTTATCAGTAAATAAATGTCAGCCATTCAGTCACATGAGTAGTTGGCAAAGACTCTATGTTGTACAGCTAGAAATAGAAAATGTTTTTCCTCTCTTCATTCAGAGCATTACATAGTCTGATTAGTGGTTAAATAGCACTGGTTTTCCTTTCCCTAAGTGGCCTTGGAAAGCCGAGCCTGTAATTTAGTAACAGCTGCAAGAAATTAGCTGAAAACAATCTACTATAGACATAGACAATTCATACTATAAAACAAACAAATACAAGCAATTCACACAATCAGAAACCTCATCCCTCAAATTTATCCAAACTGCTTATTCAGATGGTTTTGATGTTGCTCCCCTGGGTGACGAAAAGTGTGAAGACTGTGGCCAGAAAAGAAAAAAAATTATACATTTTTATAATACATATAAACCCATTATATCATCCTTTTTTTTTTTTTGGGGGGAGGAGAGTTAACTTACTAAATTATTAAGGGGTTAACTTAAGAAATTTTTCTTGCAATTATATGTAAATTTATTATTATTATTATACTGTTCTTTGGTTCCAGCACTGTATCAAATTATTTCAGGTCATGGATGCCTACTTAAGTAATAAATGATGTTTTTATTCCTGTCTGATCTTGTTCATTTTTCAGGTCAATTTTGTCTGGAGAGTTTACTGAAGTATAAACTTGTTGAGAGATATTCTTCATTGTTTAATTTTTAAGAAAATTTGAAGCCAATGGAGTTAATTAAAATTTTTCCCACAGTTAAACTGTAAAAAACTGCTTTGACCAAAAGGAGCAGATTTGCAGAAATATATTTATTTGGTTCAAAATTTCTCACATCAGTACTTTTAAATATGATTTTACTTAAAAAAAAAAAGGAAAATTTTATATTAAAAATAGTTATCTGTTAAATTCTTCTATTTATAGGGTTCATTCATTTTATGATTTGGATTTTTTTTTTTTTGAGATTTTCTTTTTGGTAGAGTTTTTTGTTGGTGTTTTGTTTTGCTTTTTCAAGAAGGTTTCATGTTTTGAGGGTTTAATTGGTGCTTTAAGAGGAAGAAGAACTGAAAAAATTTCATTATTATTAAATGACTGTAAAGAAGATACAATGCTAAAAACTGTAAATAAAATATTTGTATAATTATTTTTCAATTTATATAACTGCATCCTGATAATGAAGTTATGATGGATTTGCAGATGATGGATTTGTCCAAATATTAACAATGTTCCATTTACAATTACTGGATCTAAAAAAGTAATACTCTTTTCCTTTTAAAAATAAAGCAGAAGAATGGTCTTAGTGAAACTATTTCAGTTTTAATTAAGTTTCTAGCAACAACTAATTCCAATGGAAAGATGAGAGACTTCATTCTCACAGGAAGAAAGAACAATTTAAAGATATTTGGATAAATTTCTGATTTCTACACCTGAGGTGTGTTTCACCCTATGGTTTATTTGGATTAAAAAAATAGTCTATCTTGGATTTTCCCTTAAAAGGGAACACTAATGTTCTAACTCCTGTGCTAGGCAGAACTGATAAAAAAAGGCAGTTGTCTAAACATACATTAGCAATTTCTTGCACAAAGAAAGTAGTTTCTGTCTTTCACTGCAGTAGTTTCTTGTGGTGAAAGCCTTACAAACCATGGTACAAAATCTGAAATTCTGTTATATACCTCATTTAAGATGCAAATGCGTATGCATGCAAATGTGAGACTCATCTAAACTGCAATCATACTCAACAGACTTCTAGTCAGTATATACACTGGATTCTAGAGAATTATGAAGAATAAAAAAATATTCTGACCAGAGTAAATCTCTGTAGGGGGCTTCTGTTCAGCTGCCCACATAGAAGAATGTAAAGCCATGTGTAGCATGTGACATGGAGAAAAATGGAGACAAGACAGGATACCCAGGAGCATCTCAGATGGGTCTAAATAACTGTGAGCAAGTGAATCAGGTATGAAAATCAATATAATTTTGTCATCAAATATAAACACTGAAGTAGCATGGCTATTCCTAAGAATTCCTTCCATAAGAATGTCTCAGAGAGACAGATCTCAGTTTTCTGTCAAGTGTAAGCAAAGGAAAGGGATAGAAATGTTTAAATAATTTTTTTCTTTGCTTCATTTTTGTTTTTATGTGCTGCCTTGTTTTACTTCTTTCTTAACTGTGTAATGGAATTTTAATTGTACTGTCATTAATTTGAAGGCATAAAAGCCTCAAGAAAAATGTACATGGCATAATGCCGAGAGTGTAAATACTCTGTTTCTGGACAGGCTTGTAAGCATCCAGGAATGGAAGCAAAAGGGAAAAAAATAAAGTGTTCAGTGTTGTTTCTAACATAGAATCTGACTGTTTTCCTTTAAATGCGAGGGGTGACTAAATGTTTTATATTCTGGTAAAATAATCTTATCTAATGGCAGATCCTTAGAGCAGGAACTTGCAAACTGTTGTATGCCTCCCTGTGTTACAAAGTGAATTAGAAAAACCTAAGTATCTATTTTTCTTAGCATAATGATCAAATTTTGGTATTACGAACAGAAGAAACAAACCCGCTTCTTCCCATGCCACCCCTGACCATCTGGTAGTTTTTATGTCTCATCCAGAGGAGCACAACCCACAGTTTTTGGAAGCATAGTCATAAACACATGTCTCTCTTTGATTAGAGTGTATTTTGTTTTTATTGATGGCAGCTTGTTTATTGACTGTACTAATGAAATCTTATTTTCCAAGACATTTTTACCACTGAGGTGGGTATTGCTTGATTGGATGACCTTCAGCAGCAGAAATTCATCTGACATATTGTTATTAAATTAATCAGATGAAATAAACTGTTCAAGTAAAGGAAGATCAGTACAAAATCCAATGGAGGATAATTTTTTAATAATTTGGTACTTTCTTATGCTTTTTTATAAGCTTTTAAATGGCAAAGCACTGTTTAGTTCATCACATTAAGAGTCAATATCTGAAGGTCAAGCTGTTGTAATTGCATGTTTTAACCAACCCAATAACTTTGGCTTTTATGGCATGATGGATGTAAAGTTATGTTATGTGATGAAAAAGCTTGATTTTTATATGGATAAGTTTTTAAGTGTTTATAATAATGGCTTAATCTTCCTGGATATTTAAAATGGCTAAGATGAGATTTCTCTCCATCATTGCCACAGTATTTAATTTATTAAGAAAGACTAAAGGTAAGTTTTTAAAACGCAATCAAAACATTGATCTGTTGCAATCAGATTACTTTCATTGTCTATGTAATTTTATTATTTCTGAAGAATTAATGAAATGTTTGCTATAGTGTCCATCTACCTTAGGTTAATTTTCCTATCATTTAAAAACGCTGAAAAGAAACTATATGAAGCTTACTAGGATTGCCCAATTTCTTCTGCTTTCTTCCAACTCTTTTTTTCCCCACTGCATTCCAATTTTTCATGATACATTAAAAATTGCTTTTTACATATAAATATATATATATATGTAGAACTATTAGAGATCCTTCTTACTATACTTTCTGTTGCAGCACATACTAGTACTCTGCAGTAAGTGGATTTATCTCCAGCAATCCTGAACCTGTTCTCCTATTGTTTCGATAAACAAATCTGAATCCACAAATCTGGGTTGTGTAAGTCTTTATTTGAATGCAATCAGACCCATCGTATTAGATTTTAAAAATGCATTATTTGTGCATCTGTTCTTATTATAATTCTAAATTGGCTATAACCAGCAATTAAACCCAGCCACGGCCAGCCCCTCCGATCTCTGAGGAACAGCTGGAACACAAGGGGGGTTATTTTCTGCTAAATCCCTATACCATCACTGCAACACCAATTGATTTCTGTAGTTTTTTCTCTTTTTTTCATGTATGATAAAAAGTGAGTATCAACTTTTTTATTTACTTTCTTCGAACCATTCACAATTTTATGGACCTCCATCTTATCTTCCACGGATTGCTTCTTTTTAAACTCCGAAATAGTTTTTCCACAATGACAGTTTATAGGTAAGTTATTTCATGCTTCTGATCATCCTTTTCATCCTTCTCAGAACTTTATCTAAACCTGGGGGGTTTTTTGGGTTTTTTTTTCCTAAATGTGCCAATTAGCACATTTTATTCAGCATGTAGTATATACCCATTTCTATATCAGTATTTTTTTCTTTGTTTATTTTAATTCTATACTTCTTCACTCTTATTTTTTGAAAAGATATTTCCATATGTAGAATTATTTTAAGACAATTTTTGAGAATGGTAGTCCCTAATTCAAAGACCATCATTCTGTCTCTTCAGTTAGGGTGATAGTTCCATGTGTGCTTCACGCTAAATTTATAAGCACTGAATTATCATTGATACTTTTTAATCACTGAATACAATGAGTTCCTTATGCAATATTTTGCATTCACCTCCATTTTTCACTTTGAAAAGTGTTTCTCAACTGTAGTATTTGGCAGGTCACTATTCACTCTCTTATATCACTTATATAAATACAGTGAATACCATAAGTTACTGCACAGACCCTTCTGGGACCCCTAGAGTTAGCTCTTAGCAATGAAGAATACAAATAGTCATTTCTGTATATTTTTTCTTTATTTTGCTGTCTTTTTTATCTCTAAGCATATATAATCATCCATGGAAGAACTTTCATTGGTTTTGTTGTCTTTATGAACCTTTCTGAAGGATCATGCTTTTATTATTTTCTGCCTTTGTTCCCTGTTTAGTTCTGTTTCCACTTTATATTTTCCCCTTTCTTGTCCCTTTCCTTCTGAGTTTTATTTTACTTTCCAGCCCAGTTTGCATCCTTTCTGAATATTTCCTATGTGTCTTTTAACTTTTTGCAGCTTTTATGATGTTTCTTAAAAAATGCTTTCTTTCATGTTTAAAGCTCTATATCTCTTTTTCATTATTTTCTATATTATCTATTTTTATTTATTATTTTTCCTCATACTTTTGTTAATATAATTTTTCCCTCTTTTTGCAATCCATACATATTCAAATCCTAGAGTCATAAAATGTCTCAAGATGGAAAGGACCCCAAGTTAAAACACAATATAATGTATGCACTTTGATATATACATGTGAATTCATGAAATCTGTAAAACCTTCTTTTCTTCTTCTATCAATTATCACCAAATACCTTCTGCTTCATATTCAATAATTTTCATTGGAATCTCTGTCCTTACTTATGTATGTAAGTAAATTGAAAAAAAAAATCTTCTTAAGGCTCCTTCTGAACAAAATATACATTTGTGCCTTAGAAATTACTACAAATTTATTTCTGATAATTGTCCTATATATTGAAATTGCCACAGGATGTCTACATACTTTCCTTATAAGATCTACTCATTAAGCCTTTCTCCCTGCTGCAAACAGAAGTGAGTATGACCAGCCATCTGGAAATACCTTTCTTTCCATGAAATTTCCATTGTGGCATTAATTTTCAAATTTAGGCACTAAGTTATCTTTCTATAATTTATCACTCTGAATATTTCATTTATATCCCTTTACTCTAAGACCTGTGTCAGTTTTCCACAATTTTTCAATAGATATTCCACATATATTGATGCATACTACACAAGAAAATTACACACAGAAGTGACACTGAAAATGATTTGAGAGGAGCTAGCTTTCCCAAAATCAACTATGTTTTGGCTGTGATGGTAATTGGAATATAACTCTCTGTCTTTACCTAGAACTATGAGTTTTTCACCCTATTTTCTATTTTGAGTAGGGGAAATGAAAGAATGGCTGGGTGAGTATCTGGCGGTTGGCCAAGATCAACACACCATAGCAGTTATAGCTTCATTATTGAGCTTACTGAAGACAAGAGGAGAAAAATAAGGAAAAAAAATCACTTTGTTTGGGACTAACAGAGATTTTTATTACTTAATTTACCCAGTAAAACAGTACACTTTGCTACAGTACTTCCTCAGTACTTACTTAAACTAATTGAATTTTGCTTTCATTTGACAATGTTAGTATGATGAAATAAAAGAATCCTGAGTTGTAAGGTCAAAAAGAACATGGAAGAACCCAGTTTAATAATATGAAGCTGAATTGTAGAATTTTACTGCAGATCTGATATTGTGCTGTGAAACTGGATCTGAAGCTTTGAGTTTCTAATTTCAGACATCTCATCTTTATCTCTACATTGGACTTCTTCACCTTCAAAATGTCATGAATCATGTTAACAATTTTAAATTACATTTTAAAATATAATGTCTATTTCTGACATATTTTTATGTTTATCTCTACTGTTCCTACATTACAATAATTACTTTCCATTCTTCTGTTGTGTGTCAGTTTTTCGCTGGTTTTTATAACAAATTTGCTGTAAAATATTCATACAAATAACCATTTTCTTACAAACTATGGTTCAGACACTTTTTGGGGCAAAAAGACAAAGCACTCACATTTGGTCACTACTGTTATTTTGGACACAATGAAATCTTGGGGTTCAAGAATATTCTTCACCAAGTAGGTACCAAAGTGCTCTACACAGCAGAGAAGGATCATTCAATCTCGTTTTACAGGTATTAATTATTGTGCCCATTTATGAAGAGATTAGAGGAAGCTGCAGATACACATTCATTTAGATTTGTTTCTCAGGTTTGCTTTCACACTCATTTCCTTTGACAGATAATTTCTTTTTTAATTTCTTTTCAGTTTAGAAGTAGTGACGCTTTTTCCCCCCCCTTTTTTTTTTCTTATTTTTAAGACATTATCTTTGATAAATGGTCTAATTTGGCAGTATGTTTGCATGGCTAGTCTTACCTTGCATATTATATATGTGTTAATACTTGGGAATGTAATGCATAATTAGGGTAACCCTCTTTTTGTTTTCCTTTTTGTTCATTTTTTTAGGGTTTGTATATGTATACAACTTCTCACTATAAGATGGAATGCAATGGATGGAGCAGAAGAATACATTAAAACTATAATTTATTCACTAAATGTATTATTAAATATGAAGACTCTACTACTTCTATGACCCTTTCACATCTCTCTCATGTATTTTTTTACCTCAAATTAAATCCTTCCTTAGATTACTCAAGTTCTACAAAATAAGATTATTTGTCTGAATATCAGATATGCCATGAGACTGTAATAATGAAGCACTTGAAAGTTAAGTCCTACATAGGTGAAAAATAATAGTGTTATGAGGTGAAAAATAACATTAATTGGTCTCTTGTAATCCAAAACTTTGACTATTATGAAAAAAATGAAGAGACCATGAATTCACATCTATTGTTAATCTCAACTTCCTTAGATGGCCTAAAAACTAAGTGCCTTGGCTCTTTCATTGTATTTCTATATTTCATTTTCTGCTTCATATGTTAGGCTTTAAAGTCCATTTTTTAACTCCTTCTGTTTGTGTCTAATCAAAGCAGGACAACACTTACTGAGGCAATATTGTCAGTAAACACCCATCTCTCCATGAGAGCTCTTCTGGTAGTGCCCAACCCTCCGAATATAATTCCTCTTGGCTTCTGAATTGGAAGAACATGAATAATCAAGCAGCTGGCTCCTGTTGGAATGAAAGGTTTGCAGCAAGCTGTGTTGCAATGTCACGTTGTGCTGCTGCCCTTGTGCTGTGATGTTACCCACAGCTAAATGCATGTCTACAACTCTGTAAGGGAAATGGGAGCAAAGGAACTGACCTTTCTGTTTAAAACAGAAGTAAAAATATATTAATTTGTATTCCTCTGATTCAATTTAAGCCTGGGGATTAATTTGCTATGAGTTGTTTCTAAATGTTATTTTTGTACAGAAGGAAAGAAGAAAATCCAAGCAGCAAAACACATTAGGAAAAAGCATGATTTTTGAAAATGCAAAATATAGCTTTTGCCAGCTCACATTGCATTAAGCAGTAAAATTTTAAAAATGCTGAGACTTGAATGAATAGAAGCAATCTAAATTAAAATTTCTGAAAATTAATTCCTAGATCTATTTGTGAGAAAAAAATAGTATTTAAAGCTATTGGTAGATTTACAAAATTTCAATAATATAATACATTTTTTTTTTTTGCTTTTGAATAAATATGTTTTAGCCAGTCTTGAGAGTTGAATGAGTGGCTTTGGAGAATGTGTTTTGACTATAAACTACTTATACATTATACAAAAAGTGAGCTCAGTGTAAGATGTGAGCTGATGATTCTACAGGAGGCACAGGGTTGAATCATGCTGTAGAACACATTCATGCACATAGCAGGAAAGAGTATCTAATAAAAAGCATTTTAAAGCATTTTTAGCAGAAATTTTCCAGCTAAGTAGATGTGACAGACAACAGGCAAAATCTAAGAATTAGAACTGAGTGTAAATCTGGGGGAAGTATATGGGAAAAGCAGTCAAAATAAGCCTAAAAATTGTTTAAAAAGAGCAAGCAAAAGAAACAAAAACTTGATGGATCTCATTAAGATGGCAAAATCAGTGTCACTATTAGATTACTTACCTTATGCATCTTATAACTAGCTAAGTTGTAACTAGAAACAGAGCTGACTGGGCAACAATTTTTAATTCTGATTTTTTAAAAATTTTTTATACTGCAATCTGAATTTACTTTTATTTTCCATGTAATATTTTCAATATCATTCAAAGAAAAACCTTTGACAAAACAAACCAGGGTTTTTTTACATAATTACTAAAATATTTGTAAATGAACTTAAAATATTTGCAAAAGTATTTTTAAAATTCCTGACCTATTTTAGCTTTTCAAAAAGCAGTATGGTCACTCTCATCAACCTTTATCATAAAATTGTTTGCCTCCAGTTATTTTTATTTTAATGAAAACTGGCCATCTGTAGATAACACAGATTTTTTTTGTGGTAGGTCAGACAAAAACTCCCATTTACTGAAAGCAGAGTATCCATTCTACATAAACCTTTAAAAAGAAAATCTTTTTGTATAAACTATACACATTTGAAACACCCAATCGTTTCTGTTGAAGTCACACATTTTTCCTCTTCTGACTTGTAACTAACAAGCAGACAAAATTTGAAAAATAACACATTGTGGAAGGACATTTAGAGCCCGAAAGTAGGTTACTTTATGTTCAGTATTCCCAGAGCTACCTCTTGTCTCCAGACCCTCATATCAACTCAGCAACAGACAAGCTGAATTTTAAGGGCAACTTTTAGGTTATTGTTAACACCTATCATTGCTATAACCCAGCTGAAATAAGCATAAAATTGTCAAGGAAAAGAATGGACAACATTTTCTAGTTTAAAATATAATCAACTTAAAGATCCATTCTGTTTTAAATGTATTTTTTTCCTAGTGAAATTACTGTACATTTCCAGCCTCAAATATTGGCAGTTAGTCAAATGGCTATTTTGTGTCACGGTGCCTCATTCATTGGCCTTAAATCCATAAAGAAATTATAAATGGAACAGCATTTAAAACACTTCACTTACTCAGAGGTGAATTTTCAGTGTCCCTCTGAGATGGAGCAGTAAATTTGATTCATTAAGTTAATTATGTGTATATGTAAAGCATTTTCCAAAATGATTTCTAAAATCTACACAAGGTCATAAAAGGTCTTTTTATTTAGGCATTAAGTTTAAAAACCCCAATGCTTTAAAAAAAAAAAAATCTCTGTACCATATAAACATTCCTATGTTATATAATATACAGTCACATACACTTTATTCACCTTTTGAATTTCTATAATTACCCCAAGCACGCTATTCACCCATGAAGTTTATATATACCAATTCCATCTAGTGCATATTTTACTTTAGTAATAAAAAGTCTGTTTATGTCCTCATCATAACTTCTAAAGCCAATTACGAGTACATCTCCTGAAAATTTACTCTAGTATGGTAGTTAATCTGCTTTGAGTTCTGGCTCAAGAACAAATCAGGTTTCAACAATACAGCTACAAAAAGAAGCTCAGCAGCTTTCTTACCTCAAACAAGCTTATTTCTTTTAATATTTTGCCAGTATATTAAGTGCACATGCAATGACCATAAGGCAGAATTTAGTCATTTATAAAGATTACTATTTACTATGTCACTGCAGCTTTTTTGCAGGAATTTTTCTCACTCAATAATCTCATCATACTCTAACAGGATGGGATGCAGCTCTATTAATAAAGCTGAAAAGCAGGTGTGAAATAAGGTTTTACCATAAGGGAGGTAAAACTTTTTAGTTTTAAGTCTTAGGAGTAGAGTAAAGGGAGGGACAGCTGGAGTGTCTGATGAGGTATCAGATATTGTTACACACAGACTGTTTCTGGGTAGCCTGGCCAGAATCTCTTGTCATGTTTGTAAGGTGACCTATATTGAATGGTGACAAAAAGGACAGAAAATCTTGCTTTACTTTTGTCTTTGTAGTTTGTGTCTTACATCATATTCCACTCTTGCTGGTAAAAAAAAACCCAAAACCAAAAAACAAACAAACAAACAAAAGACAAACAAACAAAACCACAAAAACCTGTGTGCAGAAGAACTCTTTGCACACAGATAGGAAAATTATGGATAAAGTTCAGCCTGATACCAGCCTGGGAAGTTTTGCTTAACCTGGAAACTCTTAAAATAGACTCATTAAATACAGTGTAAAAATATCAGCAATAAACAATAGAAAGTGATGCAAATTTTGAAGTAACATAAAGACCTTTTTTAATTTAAGGCTGATTGCTCCAGAGTCAATTCAAATGCTTAGGAGCTCCACGTCATAACCCAAAAATTTAACAGAAGTGCACAAAAGTACATTTTAGCATAAAAGGAATTTGCATGCTATGAGCTGGGGAGAACCCGTTGAAGGTATCACTCAGAAATATGGAAGAGGGTTGAAGAGAAGATAATTGTTTTCATTATGAACTCAATGATATAAACTCTCAAGACAGACTGATGTTCCTAAATGGAAAAGAAATGAAAGAAAAAACAAAAACAGCAATAAAAACCCAAAAAACCACACCCAAACCAATGAACAAACCAATCAATCTGAAAGGATCAGAAATACTCAGATGACACTAAAACAATGAATTAGAAAACTGATGCAACTTATTATTAGCTCTATCTAGCAATTCTGTCTAGAATTTAGCTTTATATTCTCTCTGACCCCAAAAGGTGCTGTGCCTCTAAAATTCCTAATCTCTCTTTTGTGTGCATGTGGAGGACGTAGTTACAGATGAAGTTTCTGAAAGAATCCCATGATGTGTTGCTGCCAACCAGACTGATGTTTTCAGGGTATGACACTGATCTGTTTCTCTCAGGTTTGAGGCAAGATCAATTCATAGTATATTTTTTTTCATTGTTCTTTTCATGGAAAATAGAAAATATTTTAAAAATATATTTATCAGAATCTACTTAAATAATTGACATCCTTAACTCTTTTTTTTTTTTTTATCCACTATGCCCTGCCACACTCAATTTTTTGCCAAAGAAACAAATTCATCAACTTCTCTCATGCAAATTTTCTTCTCTATGTGAGTGTCTGCCTTTGCAATTTTGAATCTGATTCTCAGCACTTGACCTATGGCAGCTGGAACAATGGCTTTAAAATCATTCTGAAGCAGTTCCTGGAAAGGACATGTTGTTGCTGACTGAATCAATGCAAAATGACTGACCAGTAATTAAATCACTGCACCTGTGACTTTTCTAGCTAGACAGTGTAAAAGTATTGGTTACAGTAAATGAGCCTGCAGATTACACTATATGCTTGGCAGTAACACAATTGCTGAGATTTTTTTTCATTTTGGGGTTTTTTCATAGTGCTGGGGAAGAGGGGGATTAAAGATAATTGTGTCTAAAATCACTCAAATATATTATAGAACGGTTTCTGGTCCACATATTACCGCTGCGAAGGCAGTGGATAGTATATGAAATTTTGAACAACACTGCAACTCCTCAAACCCTTCTGCAATTATGTATGGGAAAATTTCATTTTCTGCCTCCAGTTATATTAGTATTGGTTTATAAGATTTCATGCAATCTGTGACAAGACAAGGCAACAAGACCACTTTTAGGTTATGAAAGATAGATTCCTGTGTAAGCTAGTGCAAAGCTGGCATAGAATACTGTTCTGCAACACAGCTGGGATAGTAATGATTCTCTACAGCAACCTTTTGTTAGCTACCCTATGATAAAATTAGGCTCAAATTGTAAAAATAACAGTGTGGCAGTGTCTATAAAAACAAACTTCTCTCATCTCCATATCACTCAAACCATGTGTTGCTTCCCTCTGCATTTAATTGCAGGTCAGGATCTCTGACCATAGTCTCTCAGAAATACTCTACTGCATGTAGGTTGCCATAAAATGCAAGTTTCCAGATGCAGAACAATTTCATATGGAAATGTTTTTCTAGAAACATCATTGCTCTGTACAAATTTCTGAGAAGGGGAGGTGGAGAAGGAGGTGCTGAACTCTTCTATTTCAGATCAAGGACTCATGGCAGTGGCTCAAAAATGCTTTGAGGGAGGCTCAGAGTTGACATTTTGAAATATTTCTTTACCGAGACGGTGTTCAAATACTGGTTTCAGACTTCCTAAGAGTGGTAGTCAGTGTCTCAAACCTATCAGTGTCTGAGTTATTATTTGAATAAGTCCCATAACAACATACTTTAACTTATGGTCAACCCCAAATTAGTCAAGCAGCTGGACAAGATGATCATTATAACATCACTTCCAACTGAAAGTTTCTATTCTATTTCATTCCATTCTATTATTTTCTTTTGTTAATCTAATGCATCTTGCAAATGATCAAGTCAAAGCAACTTAGTGGGGAACATAAGTCAGAAACAAACTAGAGATAGAAGTGGAGTAAATACTATTTTTCTTAAATAAGAATTGCCAATGAGAAATATCAATGTGGAGGCATTGTACAGTTATGCCATTTTATTGCAGACCATAGGTCATACGCAGGAGCAGATTTTGTCCCTGTACCAGATAACAAGCTATGAAGCTGAAATTGATAAAGGCTACCTTACCTGTTTGGTTCTGATGCAAGATGATTCCTTGGCAATATTTCTGATGATATTATGTACATCAAAATCTGCCTCAAATATACGTACAAGATTATGTCTCCCTTCTAAATTCCTTTTTCTTGAAGTGTCCTTCCTTTTTTGGTCATTTTTTCTCCAAAACACCATTACCTTCTTCTGATCTAAAAGTTTCAAGAAAGGTTTCCTCTTTGTTTTCATTTTTACATAATCACAGAATAGACTAGGTTGGAAAAGACCTTTGAAATGATTGAGTCCAACCTGTGACCTAACATTGCCTTATCAGTTAAACCTTGGCAATTTTTCATGTCTTCTGTCCCATTTATGACAAGCCCATCATCTTAAAAATTCAATCGTTATGATCTCTGTCAGAAAAACTGAATTTCCATCTCCTCAGTGATAATTTTAACTTGAAGAACTAATGTCTTTGTAGCAAGATGGTCTCATCCCCCAAAAGAGTTGTAGAGGCAAGTGGAACAAAAGGACAGCAGGAAGTCTGCCTAGTGAGTGTGGGAGGATCAGGTTCTCTCTGATGAACTTAAAGAATTTTGCTGACTTTTTGAATACTAATATATGTTCAGAAACCAAACAAGGAAATATTTTCCTTTAATACAGAACCTATAATGTATTATTATAGCTTATGATGACAAATGTTAGTTTCCTCAGCTGATCTTTTGTCCAAAATATTAGCAAATAAATGTCTGAACAGCTGTGAGTCTGTTGCAATTTTTTACTTGAAGATGAAAAGTTGACTTGACTGGTCAGGCTTAATTACCTCTGGAACAAGGTGTCATGAACAGTGAAATAGGCACTTTTGTCATCCAGAAGAAAAAAATCTCTTCTTTTTCTTTCTGGATAAATCTCAAATACTGGCGGAAGAACTTCCAAAGAAAATCTGTCTGGTTACTTGTTACCATGCACTTGACTGCAATGTTACTAGATATTGGACACCTGAGTACCACTACAAGGCCCCAAATTTTGCAAAAGTTTGTTTCTAAGTACTGAGACACAGGACTTAGTGCTTACTGACTTACTGTTAGTGAAAATTATGAAGGTGTTGTATTTTGATTTTTCCCATTGGCTCTATGGCATGCAATTTGAATAGAGAAGACTGTGAGGAAGAGTAGAAATAAAAGAATTGAAAAGTAAATCTGTATAAATAAACTAAATACTATCTCAAGTTATGATGTCTCTGTAGACTCTTCCATTAATAAATATCTAGTTTAGTTTCAGATGCATTGAGTCCCATGAATAAGAGAAATATTACAGGCTTATTTGTACTTGTCACACAAATATATAAGTACTCATCTCACTCTCATCAACGAGACCTATTTTTTCCCTTTAGTGAGAAGACATTCTGTATTCCTCAAAAATAAAATTACAAATCGATGTATAAAAGGTATTTTTTGTGAAAACACATACCTTAAATTCAAGAGAAAATACGTGGTATTTGCATAGATACTCTTCCATAACCCTCCAATAGACTGCTATGAACTCCTGTTCAATGTATGCCGGTGGGCTATACTGAAAACATAAACTCCAATATGTTTGTGCTTCCTTGTGTCTGGCTTTGTGGTAATGATATTGGCTTATGCAGCAGTTGTGAAATTTAAATGTAAGTTAAATCTTCTTGCAAGATATTAATGTAGCTTATGCACTAAAGAGTCATTATACTGCTTATTATTATGTGCATGCTAATGTTGTTTTCTATCCAGTTATAGTTGCTTTTTATTAAACAACAGAGAAAGGTCACTCTAAAGGTTATACCAGCTTTGCTGTGACAGTATTTAAGCTGCAGTGGAAGTTTCCCTGATGTCCTGAGAGACCGTAAAATATATTGTTATATTTTCATCTACTAATTGCTCCTTCAAGTGACCTGGTTGTAGAGAAGGTATCTCAGCTTTTATTACATATACAGACAGATATGTTTCTCTGCATACTGCAGAGAACTGTAAACACAGGATGAATAAAGAAGAAAACTGACAAACAGCAAACAACAAAAAAAAACACCAAACAAAGGCACAGGTTGTCACAGGCAACCTTGGTACTATAAATAGCTCCCAACTGCTCGGTTAGAGAAATGCAACCTTGGGACTCGGGCAAGAAACAAAGAACAATTTTCTGATGTACATGAAAAATACATAGCAGATAAAGATGGAACATGGCTTTGCAAGGGTACACATAAACATGTATGCATAATGTTTTTAACTGGCTTTGTTATTGACAATATATATATATTTTTTTTTCCATAACAATATTTTGAATACAAAACTAAGAGATCTGGGTTTCCTGACTACAACACAAATTGTGATGCAGCAAAGATTGAAAGAGAGAATATAGAAATTATTAACTGAGATGAAGCACCTTGGCATGTAGGGCACATAATCCCTACAGTTTCTTTAATATATAAAGCGACAAGCATAATTTCTGATGCTAAGGGAAAAAATAGACAATAAGATAGTCTTAGACAAAATACAATTGTTTTTGTAACAATTTTTGTTTTGACCAAAGCTTCTTGTTGCAAGAGGTAACACTATGTCAAGTTTACCTGTTGCCATCCTTGCTCTGATTTTTGTCTTGTTATGGAAAAATAACTTTGAAACTGAAGCAAAATCTAAATAGGAAAGAAAATCCTCGACATAAAACAGAAGGGAAAAAAAATCAGATTTACCTGATACAAACTCTGTTCTCTAGATGACTCTGGCTAGATGTTTTTACAGTACCTAAACAAAAAGATCAACATCCTCATTAGAATGCCTGAGTGCATGCTTTGTTCTCAAATTTGCTCTGCAAGCATATCACAGTAATTATACCAAACACAACACAAACACATCTATTTCTAGTCATAGCGTTTCTTGTTACTAAAATGTTCCTCTATTAAATGAAGCATTTCTCCTCAAGACAAAATATATGTTAAAGGTCATTTCCACTGCAAGAAGTGCTGATTTCTACATAGCACTTTAGTAACATTCTTTCATTGACCGGATTACCTCAAAAAATGAGCAAGGCACAACTAGCACATTTTTTTTCTTTTGCCATCAGTTTAGTGTCTGCAGACTTTGGATGCTCACCAGATGTAGCTCTCAGGATTTTTTGTTTGCTTTAAAAACATTGATGGAACGGAAAGGAAAGGAATGTAATTTGGTATCCTTTTCTTCATGACCTAATGATTTCTTTGTCATCTCTAGCTCATTGTTAGAAAGAAAAGTTCTGTAAAGTTACAGCCATTGTTTACTCCTTATTTATTCAATGTATTTAATTTACTTTAGTCTGCAAAATACACAACAAAGTCTGCCTTCCTCTACTCTCATTTTATAATGAGTTCTCTCTGACTCTGATCTCTATTACTTCTGAGTCAGGAGTTTTGCTGGTCATCTGTGAATGTGTACTGGTTCAAGAAAGGACTTAATCCCTCATATCTCCTCAACTGCAGCCAATCAGCTGTTTTTACTCATTAACTTCACACAAAACTGACACTGACTTTCAAAGATCTTTATTCAAAGGGCTTAGTTTTCATATTTTATATGTGTTTTACATGCAAGTAACACACTTCCTTTTGAACTACTTCTGTGCTTTACTGTGAAGCAGAGACAGGATCTTATCTCTTTCTGCAAACTGCTGTGGGACAAAGTCATGTATTTTTTATTTCCTTGAATATGTATATAAGCAAGATTTAGTAGAATATCAAGATGGATCTTTAATTATTTATTACATGACTATTTTAGCAGTGTCTTACTTTAAAAAATCGTCCCTTTATGAGAAAGTCATAGATTCACAAGTGCTTTATAATTTCACAATCAACTATGGGGTTCTGAAAAGTCGCATTGGGACTGCATGTGCATTGTATATGCTACACAGACCAAGCAAAGAATGGATGCTGAAAATACGAGTCATCATCAACAGCTCTAGAGCCAGGGCCAAGTAATCACCTCTTCAGCTTCCAGTTAATAGGAAATCTGATCAAAATTGGCAGAATGAATGGCATGCACCTCATGAAACATGTAAAAAATAAAGTCCTGCATAGGGAAAAAGATCTCAGAATTTCATGTTTCTCTGTGTGTATCATCATGGTCTACTCCTGCTCAAACTAGTTTAGTATTCAAACTGCAATTTGTGGCAACTGCCTGTTTTGCAAGAGAGACATTAGAAGTATGTAATATACAGTACTGTGGTCCAACACTATGTCTGGATTAACAGAAGTTCTCAAATGATGGTGGTGGTGGTGGAGGAATTTTTTATGGTAATTTATGACTCTACTTCCTGCAATAAAACTCCAGTTGCATCATCTTCCTCCTACTTTGAAAACCACAGGTGTCTTTCAGGTGTCTCTAGGCAATTAAACTTGTATAAGTATCTTGCTATGCACATGTATCCCAGAACACAGAATGTCTGTCAGTCTATAATTTATGTATTTGCATTCATTCTGATGCCTACAGATCTATATCTGCATGAAGAGCTAATAGGTAACTTTCTTCAAAGAAGTGTCTATAAAAGAAAATATGTTCTTTGAGACCTAAAAGAGTTTCTAAATTCCATCATTAACAAAAATCTCTATGTATCCTGATTCTTTTAAAACTGTTTTTATGGCCTATTTTTGTTTCAGAATTGGAAGAATAAATAATCCTATCTGTGAACTGTATGATTTTTGCTTCCTACATATTTCAGATTAGATAATATAGTATGGTTAGAGAAATTTTCTTGTAAAATTAGTTTGTTCTGATAGAATGGCTAGCTATACTGGGATTAATTGTTTGCATTATAGGCACAGATATTTTAGCTCTTGTTTTAATTTAAGTGACTTTGTTTTAATCACTCATATGTCTTTTTTAATAAATATTTTCTTCTTTCCCTTTTTTTTTTTTTTGGCCAAGTTATGATTACTCCTACTGCCTAAAAAATCCCCCAAAAACCAATGGACTTTAAAAAACTTAAAAGTATGGAACTAGGTCATATTAGTAACATCTCTGTGTACCACATGGGATGCAAACAAAAAAGGAAGAATTTTCTTATTAAAAAAGTCAAAAGATCATCAGGACATAAAAACATAAACAACCGTTATACTAAAAAAACAGTCTTCTACTATTTGGAGGTTTTCAGAGGTGGGGATGGGTGGTAACAAGAAAAATTAAATTTGATCAAATCAAATCTTGACAAAACTCAAAATTTTTCTATCACACAAATCAATTTTGTAATGTGTATAGTCTGCTCTATTCCTTTTTCTGCAGGGCAACATTCCACAGAATTTGACCCACTGACAGAGAGAACTAAGCTGATGTAGACAAGACCAAGACTCCTGTCCTATTCTCAGTAGTGGGAATATGTTGAGGTAGAACACTGGCAATGAAGGGACCAGCAGTGTGTTCCAGTTCATGAATAGCCAAGAATTAGGACACCAACAGGTGGCATTTTTGGGCACTGTCCACCTGGGCTCAGATGCTGTACTGCATTTTCTAACTGGCACAGCATCACGCTGAATATTAATGCATTGGCTCTGATTTGCAGAGCTGGCCAAGTCATTGGTGCCAAGACATTAATACTACTTGTGGACAGGAAATTAAGCTGCATTCAGCGCCAACAAAGTCAATGAAATCATTATGACTTCTGTCCATTCAGAAAGTGAGTCTCAGGTAGGAGATTTGCTGATTTGAAAATGTAAAAACCAAATCATATATGCAATACATTTTAATTTTTTTTTTTAATCCAAAGAGGATAACCTGCTTTCCAGCTTGCCCCCCACCCCCCCCCCCCCCCCCCATTATTCTTAACATGAGAAATAAATGCTAGCATGTAGATGTGAATGCTGTCAAAAATCAGATGAGCAAGATCAGTTCAGTAGCTTTTAAGAAACTGTGAAAATGAGAAATGGAAATTCAGATATGGTTTAATCCAACCTGATGTGGCATAGCAAAATCCAGAACTTTAACAAATTCACAGCGGGAGTTTCATGAGACAATCATTGAAAATATCATTCTGTCTCTGCCAACTAAATACATCTTCTGACCTTTTCAAAGTAGGCTAATTCTCAGCAACCTCATAAGAAGATCATTCCTGTAAGTAGACCTCCTGCACTACAGCTGACAAATATGTCAATGGTTTCGCTCTTGTGTCCGAATCCAACACACTCTGACTAGGCTGTTTCAGATACTCTGCACAAGGAAGGTTTAAAGTTTTAATACCAAATTACTTATTTGAAGATACTGGACGTTACGTGGGACTTTGATTTAGCATGGCATGCAGCAGCATACTGAGGTTCTAAACAAGTACATCGATAGCGATTGCAGTATTCACCTGGATCCCATCATAACCATAACTCCCATCATCAACCCCTATACATGTGCTGTGGCAGTGCTCAGCACCCTCAGTCACTGGAAAGGGAATGTGGAAGCTCAAGTCTCTTGCTGTTTCCAAAGTTTATCCTGTTGGCTGCTCAGCTTTTATAGTCTGTGTTGGGCTGAGCCACAAAGACACTTCCCCCATGCTGGTCCAGCTGGCTCAGAAAGACATTAAACCATTAAGGTCATTTACACAGTGAGTTGACCAGCTCAAACGTTTTACTAAAACAAAGGTGTCCATCTGTTCTTTTTTTTGGTTTACATTCAGCTTTCCTTAAAACAGCTCTTGTCACTCCCTGTACTTTCCCCTGAGTATCACTAGCACATTGTCTGTGATCATCTTCTCTGATCCTTCTTTCATTATAGGATTTTGGTGATTGATTACACCATAATATTTCTTCATGACAGCTAAAGGAAATTTCTGTTGATAAATCAGCATATTTTTGATGGTGTGTGTGGGGCTGGATGAAGTATGTAGGAATCTATAGCAGTTTCATTTGGTTAGTCAAAAACAAAATGTGTTCCTCACCTATATTGCCCTTCTAGGACAAAACACAGATAAACAGAATAAATAAACAAACAAATTTTGGTCTTAACCCCAGTATAGTCAAATCAATTTGGAGTAATTTTGTTACCAGGAAATATTAGGTATGCAGACAAATGCATCCAGCAGTAGCTGGGCTGAGAAGTCTCCAATGACTATTCACAAAACACACCAAATCAAAGAAAAAGTAAAGACTAATTATTAATTAAGTGTAGTTTTTTTGCAACTAAGAAACAGATGGATAATGCCAAGTGGGGTGGTAAATCCAAGAGTACAGGATACCTTAAAATCTGTGTCAGTCCCATCACACTTTTCTTGGTCTCATAAAGTTTAACACAGCAGGCTCTCATTTTACCTACATGCATCAAGAAGAAAGCTGCCACCACAAGTGAGGGGATGGTGGTGGTATAGCATGTCTATAGGCCTCTGATGGTATACAGCTACGGGTATGTTTTGGTGTGTACTGAGATATCAGGGAGCATACCTGAATCCTGACAGCCCTAAGATATCTGCCATGCTGGCACAATTGCCCAAAGAAATGTTTCAATGCTAAAAATTGGTTTAAAAAAAATGGCCTAAGAATTTACTCCAGATCACATTGTATGTCTAGCTATGACTTTCTGGTTTGATTAACAGAAACAACCTCCTGTAGGCAACCTCCCAATTCACATTCAAAAGGCCAAACAATGATTTTTATCTAGAGTGATTTTGAATTAACAAAGCTCTGCTCAAAACATCCAGAAAACATGGACAATAATAAGCCTGAATTTATTGTCTCACTTTATTACTTTCATTTATCTTTCCTTCAGCTTTCAGTTACTATTGCTATTCTATTGGAATATGAAATACTATGATGAAGTTTATTTGTATTTTTTTTCAAATCTTCCTTAAAAGGCGTAATCCAATACATAATAAATATGGAGGCAAGTTAACCTCACCCAGTTTCAGATCAAGCAGAATAATTTTTATTATAAACCAAAATGATAAAATACAGAAAAATCAGTCCTAGAGATCTTTGCATGTTCCCAGACTACAGGTTTTAGGTAAAGTACAGCTAACAAATTTAAAATTTTCTTCTTTTTTTTTTTAATTATGTATATGACATTTTTAAGTTTTCTTGTATTACAAAATTGCATCTAACACTTTCAGTTCTGAAAGAAAAATATAAATATTTAATAAAATATATTTAGGGGTTTTGATATTTTCTATACATTTGATGTTTTCTATGATTTCTATCACTAAAAAGTGGTACAGTTTAAATATATATATTTTTTTAGCTATAAAAAACACACTCAGCTTTGAGTGAAAGTTAGAGTTAATCAAATCTCTGTTCTGTGCAAGGAAAAACATTCATTTAGGGGTTTATCTTTTATTTTCTATTTTATCCAGTAATTTCTTTAGCATAAGTAAATAGAATCTAGTTTTCCATATAAAATTTTTGTTGACTCATCATTTTGTGTCCAAATTGCTTGGAAATACTTGGTAATATAGTATATGATATGACAAGTTATTTATGGCACATAATTTGCTTACTTTGCTTACATTTAATGCATTATACAACCAGCAAGCTCAAATCAATACCAACAGAGAGGGTCAGGAACACTTGTTCTGCAAGTAAACTTGTTTATATGCATAATGAAATTTCTTTTCCTAATATGAATTTTATACATACACTCTAGCAAAAAACAAAACAAAACAAAACAAATCTTTCATAGACAAAATATTTTATAAGAATTATACAGCCTGAAATATGTGCAGCCAAATTGACTATCTTAGTACAGAAAGGTGTTAACTCAAAAAACATTAAGTAGCTTCTTTTGAAAAAAGGGTGACAGATTATTTAAATTCCTTAATATCCATGACTTATGTTGAAGTCGATTCTAGCTGTTCTCCTTTAGTTGTGCATTAGTAATTTCCAGTGGTAATGGACCATATTTTGCTATCTGCTTCCTTGTTCTGTATATTTCTCTGCTCATTGAAAGGACCAGGAAGCTCAAATGGACTATGTGGACAAACAGAGATGAAAAGGGATGAAAAGGGAGACTGGCCCTTCCCTGAGGGAGCTGTCACGGGCACTGCCACAGAGGTACAGGTGTTGGTGCAGGTAGGGCTGGCAGAGGAGGCACAGGGGGCATTGAGGTGGGAGAAATTACTGCCCCCATAGGACACAGCTGTGTATAGGGCATTTTCATATTATTTTCTGGCTTTCTTGGCCTAATTCCCCTGAGATTTTTCTACATTAAGAGTCACGTTTCTCATTCTTATCCCAATAAAATTTGGCTGTCCTTATTTTAAACCTCTTTTGGTGTCCTGTGAGGAGATGCCCCAGCACAGCCACCTCAAAGCTCTAAGGATCTCAGGATCCTGTCAAAAGCCCAAGCTACAAGATGTAGAGGGAGAAACAACATCTGCATTACTGCAGTCTGGAGGACTGTGCTATGACTAACTGTAGGCAGCAGTCCTGGTGCACTTTATTCCCACTACAGTGATCTACAATTCTCTTCATTTATTTCCATAGTATATACATTTTGGCACCAAGACTTACTCTGTCACTCTTAGTCATCCATCTTACCAATCTGCCACTTCACTCTACACTGGAAAAACAAAATAATTTTTTTTTTTTTCTCAATGCATCCAGCTGGTTTTTTTTTAGATAAGTACACTAAACAAGGTATGTGATAAAGCTTTTTTTTATTTATTACATAATATATTTGACTTTACTTAAAGACATCCCCCTTTTACTGTTAACTTGGGAAATGAAATTTGAGGCTGTTCTGCACATTCTCACAGATTTAATCTGTAATTGCAAAGAAAATGCCCATTTCGGCAGGTGAATCTGTTTGTTCTAGTTGAAGAAATATTTGGACATATTCAAACAAGGAAAGCAATGCTTAACTGTTGATTTCTGAGCTTTCACATTTATTTGCAGAGCTGCAAGGACTCTTACCCTGTTCTAATAAAAAAGTATACTCTTTGAACTCCCATAGTCAGAGATGTTTTTGTTCTTAAAGCTCACATGAACCATGGAGAAAGTTTTGCAGCTAAAATTCTATAATTCTGAAGCCATAAAATGGTTAATAATATAAACTATACAATATCTTTTTTTCATGAGGCTCCACTCCAGAGCAATCTGAATTAAACTCTACACCAGGGAAAAGTAAACCATTATTTCCTAAATTTTGGTGAAGTATTCCATTGCTTGAACTTCAAGATAAGATAAACACAGAGGATGGAAAGGAATAGCTTGGTTTTACTTCAACTAAAGATGATCTAGATCATCATGTTCTTGTTTTTCCATTGGCCAATTTACAGCTAAAGATATGACTAAGAATAACCAAGACAACCCCCTGAAAACTCCCCTCCTCACCTTGAATTTGTTAACTAGAGAAACTCATAAGCCATCTGAAGTGCACAAAAAATAGGAGAAATAAAAAAACCCAGTTATATTAAATCTAATGAGGTTTTGTTTTGTCATTTTAGAACTTTGCCCCATCATCTGATTAAAGTTAGCATTTCCCAGCTAAAAAAATTCTGGGGTTTTTTTTGGTTTTGTTTTGGTTTTTTTTTTTTAGTAAAGATGACTCTGAGGTACTGAACAATCTTTGTACTTTCCTTTCCCAAGGACATTCTGTTTCTCATTGTTTGGTTTTCCTCCAAAAAATATCAATCTATTTCCAGTGTTTCTGTCTGAAGGTCTAGGAAATCACTGTGATTCTGCCCAACCATTGTCACAAGCTGCCAATTTACAAGGCTCTGCGCCTTTTGGCTAGTATTAGTCAGGACCCTCGTCAAGAGGCTAAAGATAATGGGGAAACAATCTGACATCAAGTTTGTTTGTTCTTGGTGTAACGTATAGACATCATCTGCAACTCTTTCAGTTTTTGTTTGAATATGTGTTTCAACCATGTGAATGATTTAATTGCCCTGAAGAGTATTTGTCTGAGCATTTCTTAGGAAGATAGGCATATTCATAGCTTTTTCTTTCTTTCATGTATTTTCATTAATGCCTTAAGTTATGCAGCATCAAATTTCTTTAGTAGAAATGCAAAATTCACTTTTGCAATAAAAAAATAGATTTTTTGTTCTGTACTTGAATATTTGTGAAAGATGGAGACTAGGCTTAAAGATTTGCACTAAATTAATGTATTAGAGCGAATGTGACAAACACCAGCGTGTGGAATATACATCATTAACTCTCACTGCAAAATAATTTTTAAAAAGGAAAAGAAAAGGTATTTTCTTTATCTGACATTTAAAAAGGGAATTTCAGCCTCACTGAATATCTTAGAATATGGTGGGGAAAAGACAACAAATAAAATAATATTTTTATGTTCATGTATTAAATGAAACTTTGATATTGATTTTTTCACATTAAAATAGTCTCATGGTTTACAAGAAATGAAAATATGAAAAAAGAATACATCATTCTCTTATCTTTAATGAATAATGTTATAATATAGTATGTAATTTTTTTTTGTTTATGGGGAATTACTTTGAAAAAGTAAGAATTTTTTTTTTGGGTCTTATATGATGCATAGTCTAGCTGCAGGTAGACACCTCAAAAGACAGTTTGTAGCATGTATAATGCATTTTCTAGATTTTATCTAAATTAGTGTCAGTACTTAACTTTTATTCATTTGTTATGAATTCAATGGATATTGACATAATTTCAGTGACAGTTATAGTAATGATGGACTGTTTTCCACAAGGACTAGGTCTTGGGATTTTTTTGGCTTTGAGAGACTTGCACCTCGTACTATTAAGAGTCTTACACTACATATGGTGGAAATATTTCACCAGAAGAAAAATTCCTTGTCATAAGCAAGACTTTTTCATTCTCTTACACCACAGTGGATCTAAATCCTTCAGCTTAGGCAAGACAACATGTTTCAGTTTTATGTTAAGCCATTTAGGGCGTATGCAAGTGGTACTTAGACTTTGGGGTCAAATGCCTTCCTTATTGTAGAAAGATGAAGAGAGGAGACAAGATGTTTGATTACTAGATTTAATTATTATAATTCATTACAGACTTGTACCAATTGATAACCCTGTAAATATATTATCATGAACACGTATGAAACTTAAGTAAAGCAAGGGCTGTTTTATCAATTTCAAATAGGACACTGAGAAAAAAAAATCCTGGGAAACAAATCTTCTGGGTTTTAGAGCAATACATTTGCAAGTTTCAGCTAACATGAATAGACATTCAAGTGGCAATCTGTATGCCAAGTAATTCTTTAGTTTTGAAAGATGGCCCTTGGAGAATGCCAATGAAGCAATTTGGTTTCCCTTCCAAATGTAGAAAAGAACAGAGAAAATCAGAGGAAAGAGCTGAAAATTTTTGCTCATGAATTAAGAGATTGCTGAAATCTGTAAAAAACAAAAAGCTGTGTCTTGGATGCTATTGAAGGATGTCCCTTCCTAAGAAATTCTTAGGAGATGATTGTGTGGGAATTTGCTGCCATTCAGAATACTACACAATTTAATGAAATAGAACATGAAAGCATTAGTTTGTTCTGAAGGACAGAATAAGGAGGAAGAAAGCTGTCATAAATGAAATCTTCCTTTATTTCCAAACTGACTGAATGTCTTCGAGAGATGCAATTTAAAAATCTAGTTCAATTCATTTTCTGTTAAAAACTGTTTGCTTAGAGAGGAGGGTTAAAACCTATTGGCTGGTTTTGAAGAGTTTAGCCCATGAAGAATTTCTGTTAGTTTATTTTAAAGAACTGCGAAACTTGAATTTCAGCATTAATTAAAAGAGTCATCTCCAATTTTTGCTACTGATTACCCAGGGATTTAGTAAAGAAACTAACCTAGATAAGAAAATTTTACTTACTGAATTATGATGTTCTCTTTTATTTACTGTTTTTAAAATAATCTTTCAGTAGACGTTTTCAATGTTTTTATGTTTTTAATGTTTTTATATTTTCAATGCACTTGGATAAATGGAAAGTTATTTACAACAAGTGCAGAAATATGTTTCAAATAAGGTTTGGAGTTCAGAAAATTAGTGAGTCAATAACTAAGAGAACTTTTTACTTAAATTTATTATACAGAAAATAAAAATTCAAAATCCAACCTGTCAGAAATTTAACAGATTAAGAAACCGTAAAACATATATCTATTCATATTTATTGTAGGATTTACAATTTAAGTTAAAACCTCTGTCATGTTGAAATGAACATCTATTAAAAAGCAAAATAAGAAAACTGTCTGATAGCAGCATTATTGTAAAGGGGTAAAGTGATGTCATGAAATCCAATCCCCATAATATGTGATGCTTAAATTTTAAGACTGACCTAGTCAGAAACATTTTTTGTTTTTTGGGTTTTTTTAAGAATTTGAATTGAGGCAATCAAAATATAGTTACATGCTAAGTGTTTTAAAAGCAACACATTTTTGTAAGTGTATTATCATGTATGAGTACAAGTAAAGGGAGTAAAGATTTTTTGGTTAATAGTTCAGAGACTTGGCTATTGTGTTTAGATTGATTATTTCCAGGCTTTTACATTGTGCATTTTACTAACTATGACTTTAATATTTGTGAAATAGCTGTGATTAAGATTTAGATCAGAGAACATTTGTTTTCTGTTTCACTTCATAAAACTTCATGCATGTTCCCATCCAGACTATCTATTTCCAGTGTTGATTTGTATTCTATTCCTTATAAAGGAACAAAATATTGCAAACATAAAATGAGTGAGTAGAAATTTAAATCCTTTTATATGCAAACAAATGAGATTTGAAACATGGCAGAAATGCACTTGTGTCTGTTTTCTTGAAGGACATATCAGAACAAGATTTTATGTAGCTATTGTGGACTCTTCACAAATTAAAAAACTGTGCATAAACTCTCCTTGTTTTTTGATGAGCACTAACTCCTCTCTGTGCTCCAAGAATAAAACTACTAAAAAAGAACAATTTTGAAGTTCAAAAAAGTACTTCATGCATCCAGCAGCAACTGAAATTCCTTCTTTTCTGCCTGAAAGATATACATAATTTAGAAAAAAAGTGTTTTGTGGAAAGAGTGATAAAGTACCGGAATTGTGTGCCTGGGGAGGTGGTAGAGTCACCATCTCTGGATGTGTTTAAAAAAGACTGGATGTGGCACTCAGTGCCCTGGTTTAATTGAGGTGTTAGGGCATGAGTTGGACTCGATGATCTTGAAGGTCCCTTCCAACCTAACAATTCTGTGATTCTGTGATAGCTTTTGTCCCAGAAGAAATATCAATCTACTTGCTGCTTAAATATAACTCTTTTTCATCTTATTTTCATCTTCAGGATGTGAAACACTGAAAATGAAAGTCATTTGGTGTAGATAAAGGTCTAGATGATGAGATAAAAAACACAATAAATAAAAACTTTAACAGAAACATGAAATAGATGTTTCACTGGTATACAGGCTAAAGAAAATTCCTCTGATCACTTAATGTCCTTTCAAATAGGTTGCTAGCTATATCATACCAAAGAAATATATTTTTCTTCTGCAGTTTGTCTTTATAAAGCATTGGAAAAGATGGATAGCCTTGCTTCAATCCATGTCATCTGGATTTCCTTGATGTGAGTCCACATTGGAAAATGCAAATATCTTTCAAAATACTTTTATGGCATCAATTATGGAGGTTAAATTTTTAAGCTACTGACAAGGAAAATTTATAGTCATCTCAGACTGTTAAAAACATGAAGTTAATGAAAAACTTGCATGCACAACAATGTAATTATTGTAGTTCGATCAGTACTTCTGTTGAGCCCTTAGTAGCCAGGAAGACTGATTTAACAGAAAGAGCACTGGGATTGTGGTATGTCCTGTTCTTTGCCTTTCTCCTGTTTCCTAGATCATAGAAGACCATTAATCATGAAGCATAGGTCTTTCTTTTGAAGATATACAAGTACAAATATAAGTGTACAAGCCCTGGCATTATAAATGTATTTAAACCACACCATCAGCAATATTTAACAGATATTTATTCTTCCCTTCTAAACGTGTGTGTACTGAAGGGACAGTTGTGTTCTACAATGCAGCAGAGAGGTAACATTCTTCAATTCATTGGTAGTTACACTACAATTAACAAATTTCTTATGTCTCATTTTCTGTTAGCCTGTCTGCATTTAGTTGGAAAGTGGTCTTCTAAAAATTTTCTTTAATTCTTCTGGTGGCAGCCCTGAATTAATACTGCTTAATGCAATGCAAGCATTACCCATTTTAGGATTAACAACCCCAAAAAAACCCCAAAGTTGTATTGTCACCATAGTTTCTGTACTAATAATTGAATATGCTTGTTGGCTAACAATGATTCACCTGTTATACTGAGATCTTTGGAGAAAATTAACAGTGCATATGGTATTTTTTTATCAAGACATGCCATTCAAACTCTTAGTAAAATAGAATTTGGTTTCAAAGAATCTAAAAACATCATACATATCAAAGAAAGGTAAATTCAAAAAATAAGTGCCAATAAGTAAAAATTTTATGCCTGGGGCAAAAGCTGGGTGTATAGTGTAGAATCTGAGAACTGTCGTTGAAGACAAATCTGGAAGACAGAACAGATGATTACTGCATCATAATTGTGGACAAATACCTTCAATATTTCATCTCTTGTTCATCTTGATTTTGATTTTCTATCATACCCTGAGGCTTATTTATTTTAGCAACAGGTCTTCTGATCTGACAGGGCTTTTTGTCAACTGACAAAAAAAGTTATATAATGAAATCACATCCTACATAATTTTTTTTCTGCAAATGTCAACCTTTTCAGTTCCCACTTTGTTTTGCCACTTTGTCTTTGCATCATTATATTTCTTCCTTATTTATCTTATTTTCCTTCTTTTCTAATTTATCTTCTATTACCAATTTTTTACATTAATCCACACACAATATTCATATTCAGTTCCCATCCTGTCTCTTTTCATTAGAAATAAGTGAATTCAACCCAGGATACCAGCTGTACAGAATAAAAAAAATCTATGTTTTTGTAATTTAACTACTGAAATATACATTTTAGGCAGTACCTAAAAAATATTACCTCTAATACTACTTGTTATTAATGATTCTTTTGAGTTCCTATTAAAAGATCAAATTTTCATTATTTATGCTGTCATTTTCTTTAAAAATTTGAATAATTTTTAGCATTAGGAAACAGTCATAAGTTAACTGCTAAAATGTGCACTTTTCTTTTAAGATTTTCTTTGGGTTAGGGTGGCCAGGTTTTGGTAGGGGGCAGATACAGGGGTAGCTTTTGTGAGAAGCTGCCAGAAGTTTCCTCCATGTCTGGCAGAGCCAATGGCAGCTGTCTCCAAGAGGGACGCACCGCCAGCCAAGGCCGAGGCAATCAGAGATAGTAGCTAGGCCTCTGTGATAACACATGTAAGAAGGCAAAAAAAGTTATCATGCAGATGTAATTGTGGCCAGAAGAGAGGGCAGTGAGAATATGTGAGAGGAACAACTCTGCAGACACCAAGGTCGTGGAGGAGAGGTAGAGGGTGCTCCAGGTGCTGGAGCTGAGATTCCTCTGCAGCCCAGGTGAGGCAGCTGTGCCCTGGCAGCACATGGAGAACCACACAGGTGCAGAGATGCACGAGAAACCTACAAAGGATACCTCCTGGAGGAGAATGCCTGAAAGAACCTGTGAACATACAGGAAACCTGTGCTGGAAGATGCTATTGGCAGGCACTTGCAGACCCATGGAGAGAGGAGCCCACATGGGAGCAGATTTGTTGTCAGGACTTGTGACCCTGTGTAGGATCCAATTAGGAGCAGGTTGTGCTGGAAGGACTTGATCCTGTGAAAAAAGTGACCTGTGCTGGAGCAGGTTCGTGGAGAATTGTCTTCCTTGGGATGGATTCACAGTGGAGAAATTCATGGAGTCCTTGAGATGGATTCACATTGGAAAAATTAATGGGGTACTGTCTTCCATAGGAGGTACTCCATGCTGGAGCAGGGGAAGGAATTGTCTTCCTGAGCAGAGGCAGGAATAATGTGTGATGAACTGAGCATAGACCCCATTCCCTGCATTCTCTGTCTCCCTGCACCACAGGGGGGAGTTGGGGGGAGAAGACAGAACCTCAGAAGGAGGGAGGGATGGGCTAAACGTATTTTTAAGATTTATCTTACTTCTCATTATCCTGCTCTGATTTTGTTGGTAATAAGTTCTGTTGATTTTCTTAACTTCAGTCTGTTTTGCACATGTTGGTATTTGATGAGTGATCTCTCCCAGTCCTTAACTCACGTACCCTTTGTAGTTCTTTCTCTCCCTTATTCAGTTGTGGAGGGGAGTGACAGAGTGGCTTGGGTGAGTGTCTGGTATTCATCCAGGTTCAACCCACCACTCTGTTCTGCAATATCCATTTTATTACAATAATGCAGCCTGACATTGTAGGAAATAAATGGTTAGCACATTTGAAAAAAAATTGCCAATTTCAATGGAAGAAAAATTTGTTGTTATTAATTGTTTAACAGATGGTCAAGGTAGCCTGACATAATTTTACTATTCTTCAGGAATTCCACACTCATTTAACCAAGACATGAAACTTAATAAAATCTCAATATTCAGAAATGCAGAAGGAATTTCAGTACATTCTAGGAGATTAATTATTTACACAAACTTCATCATCAATGTTTCAGTCCAGAGCTGAATAGAGTGAATGAGACTTTGCATGAAGTATGTATATCTGACAAGCAAGAGATTGCCAGGGTGGTTACCAGAATTGAAATACAGGACATCATTGCTCTCTTATTCTCAATGTTATTGAGAATAAAAGTGAGAAAAACAGATGGATACAGTATAAGATCTTACTTCTGGGACACTGAATAAAGGAAGCTGGCTGAATGTGAAAGAAGGTGTGAAAATGATTAATTGCTGAATGAGGTGTTGGGGGGGAAGGGAAGACAGATTATTAATCTGTAGTAATGGTTGATTGATGCTGATGACAGACTAAGGATTATTCTTCCCTAAGTTACTTTTTAATTTTCTTTTCTTCATTAGATAATTACAATTGTGACAAAAACGACTATGAAATCATTTCTTATTTTAATTTTTTGTAACGTGTATACACAGATATGAATAAAAAGAAATTTTACTACTTATTAGTTAGATTTCCAACTGTCTTTAAACATTTATTTTGTAAAACACAAAAGATTTTATTGACTTTCATGTTGACATCATTGGCAATAAAAAATGTCCCTAAGGGGGTGGCCCTTACATCAGAAAATTGAAGTGGGTAATCATCAGCCTCTCTCAGCTACACTTTAGCTATCCTTGCCTTTTACCTGTCTTATTGCTAATTGCAGGACTTTCACTTCTGACGTCTTAAGCGTATAAGTGTTGCCATGATACTTTAACATATCTGGAAATAACTGAACATCCTAATGTGGAAACTATATAAGGTCTGGTCATCACTAAGAAAAAAAGCAGAGATCTGATAATTTGTGTCATCAATTTTATGTAACTGTTATTTTTCCTAAGAGCTATTTAAAAAAGCAAAATTTTCATAACACTTAGAAAGTTTTTCATAATTCAGAATTTCCTCCTGGGTCCAGAAAGAGGTATTGCATAGTCACTACCACAAAGGATGGATAAGGAGAGCCTGCAAGAGCCACAAAAATGAAGAAAGATCAGCTTATAATGGCAACCCATAATTTTGAGTTCTAGACTTAATATTCATGCAAAATATTAGTTTATATGCAATGCATAGAGATTGGAAAAACTAAACATGTTTTTCTTTCACATTGATTGAAAAGGAGAGCCTTAATTGCTTGACCAGGAAGAAGGAACATAATAATGGAAACAATAGAAGGACTTATTGAGTAGCTGCTCTAAAGCAAGCATCAGACTTTGTATGATATTGGTTTATCTTACCGTACTTTAGGATTTAGTCGTGCCTATCACATACTTTACTAATGTGCCTTGTCTTGTTCAGCAAACCCATATAGCCATATTCAGATTGTGGAACTCATGTGTAGTAACTCAGGTACTAAGGAGAAAAAGAACATTTTTCCACACATGGCCTGGTAAAATTTACTTTTGCCTACTTTAAATGGTTATATAAACATGTAACAGAATTGCTTGTTTCTATATTATGAAATAAAGCAAAAATATTTTCCATTTCCTACTGAAAAAGGAGGAAAAAAATCCTAAAAATATTTTGTTTAGAAAAGGCATTTAAAAAACATTTGCATTATTTTATTAAGGACAGTTCATTAGAATACTATACTCATTTTATTAGTAAATGTCTTTATGATAGAAAACAAAAAAAATTCCCCATTTAAGGGATTTCTCGGTGGCTTAGTATGATTATTTACTGGCAACAAATCATATTATATGAGGATTATGAAAAGTTCCATCTGTTCTTTAAGGCAACTAAACTTGACTTTCAAGATTTATCCTATGCTCTGAATAGATCACTGTGAATATTCACCTAATCTGGCTGTGAAGATTTTCAGATCACTGTGGTATTCCACTATAACACCTTCTAAAAAGAGGGCTATATGGGTAAGATAATATCCTAATTTTTATATATAAATAGCTGAAATATAAATGGATTGAATTGGCACAATTTGTCGATAAATGTGAAAAAAGTTTCTGAATATATTTTTCAGTAGGTTGATAATATCACAATTGCCGTGATGATGTAAGTACATAAAAAAACTTGGTTTGAAAAAAAATCAGTGAGAAAGTTAAATCCTTGACTATTCTCCCTTCAATATATGGTATTTTTCAAAGAATTTAAGCAGTAGCGATATTTCTCTAGTTTTATTCACTGGGTTTTTTTTAAATTAAAAATCAATAAAGTAACGCCTTGTAGACAAAGGAGATGTAGAAGAAATATTGGAACAGTCTCGGGATTCTTGGAGAATGCATGAAGATTGTGGTAAGTTTCAACATACTAAATATGTGAAAAATAAACTGTGGATTGTGCCTGCTGTGAGATTCATGTGAAGGCCCCTACACATTCAGAGAATGGGGGAAGAAAAATATGTGTAGTTGAAACATTGCAATAAAAAAGACTTTTTTAGCAGAGACAGAAGTGTGATGTACAACTAAAATGAGAAGCACACTTTCTAGATCCTGACATTCATGGTCTAAGGTAAACTAAATGAAAGGTAGAAAAAGGTAGAAAAATGTGGGAAAATGGTAGTAGGAATCATCTTTTAAATAGGTAGAATGTCATAAGAAAAGACAATTTTGCTGCAGCCATTATGGATTAATCCTTTTGGCTACAACACCAAAAGTCCTACAAGACTGCCATGTTTCAATACTTCTATAATTTCTAATAGGCATGTGTAACCTCAACACAGGAAATCTAAGGACATTTGGTGTACTAAGACAGACTTGAGCTTGCATTTATCCCATTTTCCATCCTTTAATTTTTAAAATACTGTCCAAAAAAATAGGATCTCTCTTCCCACTTCTAACCTATGTGTTCCAGCTTAAACTACAGAAGCATTACAAACAATTTAATTTTAAAAAAATAATTTAAAAACAACTTATATACAATTTAATTTTTCCATACAAATCTTGTCTATTTTAACCAAAAAGAATGTCTAGAAAAAATTAATGAAAGTAATTTGAATTAAAGATTATTACATTAAAGTCTGTCTACACCAAGTGTCAAATTCCATAATGTTGACTATTCCTTATGCTAATAATACTAGTGATTTTGTAACATTTGGCTGAATTCTGATTTAAAGGTTAAGAATTGAAAGGGAGTTCCTCACAATCATATCAATATCACAATACTCCTCTTCAATGTCATAAGTGTGGGCAATACGGAAAAATGAGGACTATTCTTATTTAGGAGTCCAGAAAAACTCCTAAACCCAATATTTAAAAAACCATGTCAATAGATGTATTCACTATCTACTGTTGTAATAGTAATCTAATTAAAGGCAAAAGAATCTGCTTTAATTTCTGTCCTACCTTCCTACCAGATAGAAGGAATGGTTTTGCTAGAAAATGAGAGCAAGATTTATTTATATCTGTCTCACAAAAACAAAAGACTCTACCACAGTCTTTTTGAGGTGAGTCTGTGAGAAATGAAAATACCAGAAAACTTTTGGGAGCATAGCAAAAAAATTTTTAAAAATATAAAAACAAACAAAAAGCCAGACTCAAGCAAGACCTCTAATAACACATTTTAGCTTGTTATTTTAAACAGGCAATTTGCACATCCCTAAGAAGGAAAATTCTGAAGAGTTTTCTTTTATTAAAAAGACAAGCACTTCAATAATGAAAATCTCTACAGTAAATGAAATTTTGATCCTCATATTAGCTTTGTGGTGTGAAGAAATAGTCTCTGCTCACCGTGTTTCCAAACTTTCTCTTTGTCAGAATAACTAATGCAGATCTGGCCTTTTATTTTTTTTTTTTCAGTTGGGTCTTTTTAAGTTAGTGAATCAGGTCTCAAAGGACATATTTACCCCAAATTTTAAACAAATTCTTAGCTTTTGCATATGATATCACTGCAATTAACTTGTTATTCATTTCTGTGTTTTTGACAACACTTACATGTAATCTATAATTGACAAAACTGTAGATGATACCTCTGGGAAAAATAAAACATCATTATTGCTTTTGCCATGAGGGTGAAAGAATAGGGGAGGGATGCAATTCATTACATGGGATACTGCAAACTCTTCACAGCAGCTGTAACAGGTTAGCTGGCCTGCTGCCAGATTCATTAAGATGATGAGTGAAAGTGGATGGTGTTAAAGACAGCAACACAATAATGCAGCTTTAGGCTGTTTTCTACATACTCCATATTCTAGCCCACTTTTCTTACTTAAAGCATCTGATACCACATATGGGGAAAAAGATTTACTTTTGAAGTTACAATGCTTTCTTTTTTGATTAGTTTATTTAGTAAATCAGTTTATGCATTTGTCTTAGTCAGGGATTTTCTTTTGAATCAGATTTTTACCTGGACTCCTCAAACAGAAATCAGGGAAGCAGTCAGTCACTAAAAAGTATGTCTTTTGTGTTCTAGAGATTAATCATTTTGCTATGTGATCCCAGTTTTATTGCTATATGGTTTTTAATTAATGATCGATAGGAAATATTGGATTGATGGGTTTTCTAGGATTATTAGGAAGTAAAGGAAGGGAAAAAATGCTGCTCTCTTATCAATGATAGTTGCTATTAATAGTTGTTCAGAAGATACAAAAAGCTAGGTCCTAGAAAAAGGTGCATTTATATATGAAGTTATTTCCTTAATACTGATAAAAAATTCCCAATTAATATTTCCAGAGTTAAAAAAAGCTCCTCTACTCTCATCTCTCTCAAGCCTAAACACACACACACACACACACATTAAAGTAAATATCCATGAAACCCACACCTGCACTTTATTTTGGTGCATTCTGAGCACATTATGTAGGCTTGAAATACTGCTTGTCCCCAGTGACTTGCACTGAACCCTTCTAGGGCTTTACAGCATAGTCAGTGTTGGTATGATGTTAAATGCTGCGCATTTTCCCATTCCCAAAGGAAAGATGGAAGACAGAAATCAATTAAAGGGTTCAGGAGCAGGGGTTGGTAGGCCTTCTTTCTTTCATATTTCATAGGTAAACACATTTCCTGGCAAAAAAAAAAAAAAGCATTTTCTAGGGTAGGGTCAAGGATTTCAAAATGGTTATGAACCTCAACCTAGCATTTTGAAAAATGCAGTAGAACTCCAGCTGGTAAAGAAAACTGATACTGAGTGATTTGCTTAAGATTTCAAAATTATTTGTGAGGTTCAGTGAGAATTATACCTGTTCATTTCTTCTATTTATTTTTCTTTTTTTTATTTAGGTTTTTTCAAGGCCAGGAAAAAAAAAAAAAACACCGTAAGAAATATCTTCCTCTCTTGAAGAAATAAAATTATAAAAGAATTGTGTATAACTTTTTAAACTTTTTTTTTTTGTGTGTGTGTGTGAGGGAAACATTTAAGGGACAAGTGCACTGCAATGGACCAAGTAAAAAAAAATGCTAGATTTAAAATAAAATAAACTGTGTGAGAGTAAAGCTGTTATTTTTTTTTATTTGTTTTTGATTGAATGGGTAATGTGGAAGCCCATGTACTTCAAATGGAACATTACCATTATTTCATTATCTTTTCCAGTAGGTAGTGGATTTTGGGACACAGTGGTCTGTATTCAATAGAGAATTGGTATTTTGTATAGAGACATGCAACGCATATGAAAGCATAAGTGAAGTTTTCTGAAATGATATAGTTAAATTCAAAAGAAAACTTACTTAGTGGGAATACAAAAACATAGGAATGAGAGACCAAAGTTTCATAATTTTCTCTCCTAAAATAAAATATTAAATTGCTCTGAATAGATATCCCCCCTCCCCCATCCAATTACCAACCCTGACTGTTCAAGCAATTTAATAATATATTCAATTCTAAAAAACTTTTAGAACTAAAATTAGGTTGGAACACTATTTTAAAAATCATATTCTTCCTTTAATAAAATCAATAGACTTGATTTTTTATAGAAAAAAGATACCATTTTATCACCTATTTTAGTTAAAATTTAACTAGATATTTAGCTATAATTTTTAACATAAATAAATGTATCTACTCATGATACATATAGAGATCTGAATTTAGAATCTTAATTCTGAAAAACTAGTGCTAACTTTACAGATTCATTCCACAATATAGTAAAAATGTGCCAAAAAGTAACACCCAGTTGACTGGCATGATCAATAAAAATATTTTATGAATAGAGTTCAAAAACTCTAAACATAAAGCTTATTGCTTGGGAAAGTGTCAAGAAAACCAGTAGCAGAGATGTTTGTCTACTATGAAATCAGTCTATATTTTCTTTAGAACCCTCAGTAGCAGTATATTCACAAGGTAATATTAGAGGGGAAACAAATGTATTTGAGAAATAACCAATGATTAAGGATCATGTAATTTCAGGAGCTTTCACATCTGCTACTAATGTTTGTGGAACAGGGCAAAAAGAGCAAAGCCTGCTCATTCGCTGCAGCCCTGAGTGTGAGGGAGATGTGCTGATAACTTGCTGTCCAACAAACAGAATAATATTCACAAAGAGAAAGGTGTGTGAATCTGCTCTCTTTCTATTTCCCCCTCCAATTTGCATGCCCTAGAATGCTGTTATAAAGTGCAGCATTCACATCAGGTCTGGGTCATACCCAGCTTAATTTGACTATAATTCAAAAGGGTTTTAGACATTTATGTAAATATTATAGACATGAACCCTTGATGTTGGCAGGTACGTACAGATCAGACATGTAAAATTGTGTCCTCCTAAGAACTTATCAGTTAAGAGGTGCCTTAGGTAGAAAAAAAATGCTTCTGATGTTAGGATGATATGTGACCCAGTTAATTCTTTTTCTCTGAAGGCCAGTTTGAGAGAATCTGCACAAAAAATTATTCAGTGTTAACAATTTCCGTGTAACTCTTCTAAGTCCACAGCTGTATGCTTTCAAATAGTTATTTTTATGATTCCAGTTTTTAAGTTCATTGTGATGTTTCTGTGTAACATTTGAATTTTCCTCTGTTTTAGTAATATCTCCTAAATTTATGCCAACAAGAAAATTGATTCTTTTCTGGTGGATCTTAAATCAGTGAGAAAATATTAAGCAAGATGTGCCCCAAAATAGACACATAAAAACTTCCAGTAGATATTTTCTCCTAGTCTGGTACTATTCCAACAGAAATCTCAGTCATTTCCAGTTCCTCAGTTTCAATAGTGTTATACATTCTGGTGTCAATACCCATATTCACAGACTTTACTTAAAATTTCCCATGAAGAGATTAAATATTTGACTAGCGCTATTCATTCTTCTCTAAAAAATGAACTAACTTTTAAAATTTAGCATGAACTTTCTCTTTGAAACCCTCAGAGAATTTTATGAGGTTTGAAGGTTTTTCTCCCACTTACCTTTTTGCCTGCATAATTTTCTTTAAAAATTAGTTTTGAAGTGGAATATTTCATCTGGAATAATAGACTTTTGTTTATATGACTCCTTCCCATATGCACCCACCCTTATTTGCTCATACATTTTTCAAGACCCAGGCAAGCTCTCAAATATCTTATTTTTTAATATTCTTCAATTATATATAATTTATTATATATATTTATTATATATATTTATTATAATGTAATCTTTACTTTGACTGACTTAATAAGATTAGTTGTTACAGATCTGATGTGTCATGTTTAACATCTTTCAGAAGATATATTAGCTGATTATTACATCTTCCACCACAGAACTACATATTCTGTTTTGATGCTGTTATGATGTAGTAATTCTCATATAACTTCCATTACTACCTTTTCCATTCACTTTCTCAGTCTTGTCCATTTTAAAGAACTTTTCAGGCCTCATACACCTTAAATTTTACCTACATATTACAAAAACATTTCAGTTAACATATGTTTGTCCTTATAATACAATATGTTTTTTCTTGCAGGATAATTATGTACCAAGCTGGCAGTAAGATGGAATAACTTCAACAAAGTATACTACACTACACATTGGTGGTACAGTGCATATAGTGTCTAAATACTTCTGGATTTAGTTAATAATTAAGAATATTTTGGAGTGAAAATTTGGTATTTGGATTTTTAATTCATGTACAAGTTCCAGTTTAGATGTTACTACATTACTGGAATCAGACATCTCATACTGGTTGTTTTTATATCTTTGCTCATTTCTCAATCATAATGAGGAAATGGTGATTTTTATTTGGTTGGTTTTGGTTTGGTTTTTTGGGGTTTGTTTTGTTTTGTTTTGTTTTGTTTTGTTTTAATAGAATATGTATCCCATTGGTGACACATAAAAAACCTCTGGAAAAGCAAGTCTATGTTATCTTGTTTCTTCTTACCTTAAAAGAAAAATATGTTGTTAATATAAACATAGCAACATACTGTCATGTTTTCCCAGCTGGAAATTAAGCACCACAGAGCCACTCGCTCAGCCCCCTTTTCTCCCCCTCACCCTGGAGGAATGAGGAGGGGAATCAAAAGTAAAACTTGTAGGTTGAAATAAGAACAACTTATTAATTAAAAAGAAAGTGACATAATAATAATAGTAATAATAATAATAATAATAATAATAATAATAATAATAATAATAATAATAATAATAATAATAGTAGTAAGAAAGGGGAAGAAAACCAAACAAATGATTCAAATCAAAATTCACAGCTTACCACCTGCTGTCCTATGCCAGACCCTGTTCCTGAACCCAGATGGGCCTTCCTTCTGGGGAACTCCTCCAGTTATGTATGGGGCAAGATGTTCTACAGTTGTAGAATATCTCCTTGGCCAGTTGGATTACTTGTCCCAGCTATGCTCTCTCCCACTTTTCTTTTGTGTACTTCTTGACTGGCAGAGCATGAGACAAAAAAAAACCCAAAGAAAGAAAAACTAAAACAAAACAGCACAACAAAACAAACAAAAAAACCCCAACCAAACAAAAAAGTCCTTGACTTAGGATAAATCCAACTTAGCAAAAAACCCAAACAACAATGTGTTATCAGCATCATTATCACTATGAATCCAAAACACATACCAGCTACTGAGAAGAAATTTAATCTATCCCATCTGAAATCAAGACATGCAGACACTCAGAAAACCTTTACTTTGTCTGCTTATAAAACCATCTTGGTAGATTACTATGGTAAACATCCGGAGATATGTTTACCTAGATATGACCTGTTGCATGATGTTTTATCAGAACTTTGCCTGCTTTCAAGCAGCACTTGTTACAAAACCTGTCAGCTATGAAATTATACTTTTTTTTTTGTCATGTGAGTGATAGCTTTGGAAGAGTTTCAGGTTGAAAACACCACCTGCTCATGAAGATATAATACAGACTTCTTGCAAATGTATAAAACCACTGATGTAGCAGTATGATGTATCTTGTTGTGACTGTCACATCATTCACTTTTTAAATGTCAAACCTGTCATATTTCTTGATTGAAGTGCTCTTAATGTAAAATACCTGATTTTTTTTTCCTGTTGTTCAATCAGGACAAGGCCATGCCAGTGAACATTCAGCTTTTTAAAATATCACCTAGAGAAAACAGTAACAGATACATCCTGTACCATGATCTCCATATTTTGTCTCTGTTTATAGTTGTATCCCTCAGAGGAGTCACATTCCTACTATGTATTTTAAATCTGCCTCCATGTGATGGATATGACAACACAGTGGTTTCTCAACTAGCTCCAAAACAGACTTGAATTGAGGACATTTTAGTCAAGATATAGAAAAGCATACTGCCTGTGAATTTGTGCTGGAATTCTACCAATATTTTTTACATTTCAACACAATTTGAACAGAAATACATTAAAAATTGAAAGTAAAAGTATGGGGGTCTCCCTTCACTTTCTGACTTTCTAAGGAAGATATTATTTTGTGTTCCCTGTTAGGTTGCCAAGTGGCAAAAAAGCAAAAGAAAGAAAAAAGAAAAAGAAACACAAAAGAAGGAAAGAAGGTAAAATTTTACTGAAGTACTGTAGCGACCACATAAGCCATAAGGTAAAGACAAGCACTGTAGAAGGGTGTGATAATTTCTGGGTGATATTTAAGGTAGAAAATAATCCGAGGAAATCTATGGATTCAAGGCAGTTATAAAGGGCCAAGAAGGTGATTAGAGGGATGGAGCGCCTCTACTAAAAGAGAGAGTTGGACTTTTCAGACAGGAGAAGAGAAGGCTCAAAGGTCACTTTGTTATGGCCTTTCACTGTCTAAAGGGGCCTACAAAAAAGCTGAAGAGTGGCTTTTTACTAGTCTGTGCAGTAATATAACAAGGTCTGGTGGCTTTAAATTGAAAGAGGGTAGGTTTAGATTAGATAGTAGGTAAAAATTCTCTATTCTTAGGGTGGTGAGGCACTGAAAGACGTTGCCCAGAGAAGCTGTGGATGCCTCATCCCTGTAAGTGTCAAAGACCATGTTGGATCAGTCGTTAAACAATCTGATCTAGCAGAAGATATCCCTGCCCATTGCAGAGGGATTGAAACTAGGTAATCTTTAAGGCCCCTTTCAGCAAATACCACACTCTGATTCTATAATTTGATGATGGTGGTATCTCTGAGACAGGTATATGTATAAAACCACTTTTTATACATTTATACATTTTATATATTTAAAGGAGGGGTAAAGGAAAGTTCCAAGAGTGAGGGTTTGGGGTTCATATTAATATTTATTAACTCATTCATTTATCAGATAATTTTTACATTTTTCTTGCTGAATTTCTTCAAAGAATGGAAAAATATAATTTTAACAGGTATCTTTTTTTCCCCTTTTATTTGTTCTAAATAAGTAACTGACACTGCCTCCAGTAACTCCAAGGCTGGGATTTCATCATGCCCAGGGAGCCAGGGTGTCTGCTTAGGCTGGGAGGTGTTTGCAAGATCAGTTGGTAGAAAAGCTGAGCGTGTATCCTAAGGACACACAGATATGTAACTCACAGACACACAGGTCTGATTGCACATACTGCTTCAGACAAGGCACTGCTGTCAGCAGTATCTGGATGTAGAGCTCATACTAACAAAAGTGCAGACAGCTAATGGTGTCTTGGTTGGGATTGAAGGTCATTAGTACATGTAAGGGCATATGCACACACACACACACACACACACACACACACACACAGACACACACACACACCCACTTCTGTCACTCTCCAGCCACAAGAACATGCACATTCATGGATACCTTGAGTACTGATGTTGCACCTCAGTCCACCTCGTACCTGTTCATGGACCCTGGGACCCCTTAGTTGCCCCACAGTTTCACATGCAGGTGCTCAGCCCTGCTGTCTGACTGGTGCCCCTGCCTAGTACCAAGGTTAGTGGAGATCCTTGTCTCCAATCCCAGCAGCCAGCACCAGGCACCTGGCCCACAGCCCTGGATCACCTGGCCTGCCTACAGTTGATTTTCCTAAAACACACCAGTAACAATGCATTTGGGGCCAAATCCCCCATCTACTTCTGGCTGGTGTCCCTGAGATTCGGTTGGCTCCAGCCACTGGCATCACCATCCCAGGAATCCTTCAAACACATCTCAGAGTAGTGTCTGGTCCCAGTCCACTCACACCCACAGCAACCAGCTTCTCATAGATTCACAGAGTGGGTACATTTGAAAGACACCATTGGAGCTCATCTGGTCCAACCTCCCCGCTGCAGCAGGGTCTCTCCTAGAGAGATTGTTCAGGGTTGTGTCCAGACAGCTTTTCAGTATCTCCAAAGAAGGAGACTTTACTACCTCTCTGGACAATCTGTTCCAGTGCTTGTCATTTGCACAGTAAAGTTCCTCAGCATCTTCAGGTGAAATTTTCTATGTTCTATTTCTGTCCATTGCTTCTCATCCTGCTGCTTAGCACCAGTGAGCGCACCCTGCCTCCATCCTCTTGACACCCTCTCTTCAGGTATTTCCATACCTGGATAAAATCACCAAAACCATTCAGTTCTTACATTTGTACAGGATAACAGATGAGCTGGCATGGGGAGATCTACCACAGGATTTAAGGAGAACTCAGCTACAGGGCTGGGAGATAAACCTGCTGATGGGTCATAGCCTGCACTCAGCTGGACCATTCTATGCACAGCCTTGTCTGTCCCTTACCCCATTTCTCCTTCCCACCTCCTTCCACCCGTGCTCCCTCCTAAGTCATGTGTGGTCCCATAGAGACAGGCCTTGAATATCACAGATCCCCATGTGCTTGTTTCCCACTTATGATGGAAAAAGCTCAGGCTGTTCCTCTCCAAAGCTACGCCTATAGATTCTTAATGGGCCTTTGGCTTATAACTGAAGGCTTTTTGTCCTTGGTAATGACTCTGCTGTCTCTTGTCTCTTGGCTTTGTGTCTCTGTGTCTTCTTATTTGCCACTTCCACCTTTATTTGTTATACTCTTTGCACTGAAGAGGTCCTTCATGGGATCACTTCCATGAAGCAGATGCTCTCACCTTGCACATATACTTACAGTCTGCCCTGATAAATTTCTTTTCTTCAGCAATAATGAAAGATAGAGATATCATTTCAAGTATTGTTCAGAAAAAAAAAACAACACATTTAATAATAGTAACAATAACAGCAACAATAAAAAAAAACACCAAAAACCAGGAAACTGAAGAAAAATATGATTCAGAAATTCTGGAGGGGCCACTAGTGAAACCCTGTTTCTTACAAAGCTGTTGACAGCTTTGCCATTGATTTTATTAGTGTTATGACTTCAAACAGTGTCTTTTGCACGAGGTATTAATTAAATGTTTATGGTCTTGGAGAAAACAGAAGAAAAATGTAATATAAACAGTTATGCCTAGATGGGATGGCAGGTTGTTTCAGTCTTCTTCAAATCTTCATATTCTTTCCTCACTCTTTTTCACATTCAAAGTATTCATACATGTTCAAACAGTATTGCACTTCGCTATGATTAGCTCAGTTTTATTTCTGAAGCATTTAAACAAAAGTTTTAATTTGCATATACCAATGATTTTCTAACATGGATATCCTATCAGAAGACTAATTGAAAAGATTAATGTGGAAGAGCATTCTTCCTTCCTTCCTTCCTTCCTTCCTTCCTTCCTTCCTTCCTTCCTTCCTTCCTTCCTTCCTTCCTTCCTTCCTTCCTTCCTTCCTTCCTTCCTTCCTTCCTTCCTTCCTTCCTTCCTTCCTTTCCTTTCCTTTCCTTTCCTTTCCTTTCCTTTCCTTTCCTTTCCCTTTCCCTTTCCCTTTCCTTTTTCATTTCCTTTCCCTTTTTCCTTTCCCTTCAGGAGCTACAGTGCATTTACACAGGAAGCTGGTCTCTCTCAGTGCTCATTCTTTAAGGTTGAAGAAACTGATCTTCATTGGGAGGGTGAATATCATGGTGTCCTACACTCCTACACTTCTGCTGAGCAAAATGAGACCAGTGGAATCATTTTCACACAATGTAAAAATATTGCTCTTTGGCCACAGGAAATGGAGGAGAAAGCATTGTTGATATCAAAAGGGATCCTTATTAGTTAGGTGATTAGTGTAACATACCCAAAGGATTCCCCGCTGCATTTAGGTTGTTAGACATAATAAGAGACAGTGCTGCTGTCTTTAGATTTTGGCCCACAAAGAATTCTTTTGTCTTTGTCACCATTTCTGAGTGAGGCTGTGATTTATGCTTTTGTCATTGTTAGACTGGGGCTTACTTTCCCACTGCATTACATCTTTTGTGTTCAGTTCTTCAATATGAAGAAATTAGAAGAGAAAGGAGACTCAGATCTTGACTCCTGTGGTGCAATTTACTTTCTCAGAAATAGATAAAAGAAGTGCATCTTTTTTTCTAAATGCATAATTTATCAGTAGTTTCTATTGCCAGAAGGTTGCAGTGAGGCAAGGAAATTAGTAGGATTTAAAGATATTTAAACTTTTTTAAAAACAAAAATAATATTTTATAGAGGTTTTAAGAAATTTGAAGCTGTTCTTTAAAGTACAAACCAGGCATTTGACCGGTCAAAGAGGAAGCTCTTTATGAGGTTAAATTACATCTTACCTGCCTGTTAAAGGGCTTTCTAAACTTGATATGGATTGTATCATACTGATTGAAACAGTTCTCTTCTTTTAAGATATGGTTTTAGACAGACATCTAGTCAAATATAGCATTTCCTTAGTTCTTAAGAAAGCCTTCCAGAAAATGGGTTTAAGACCAAATCAGTGGAGGCTGAATGTAAGCACTATTTAAATTTAAAAGAATTTAATAATAAAAGATATCATGCTCTTATGTTATAAAATATCTCTAATTCAGATACCAGTGGCTACTTAAAGGTCAAGTGGTTCCAATTAAATTCTAGCCCAAGCTTTTAAAATTAAAATTGTAAAGAGAAATTAAATTGTACAAAAGGGTAGTTCTGTCTTAGTTTTCTTTTTTATGAAAAGGCAAGTCACAGTGGATACTGGTATTCAACACACAGAGGTTTCCAAGTTTTTCTTTTTTTGAAGACATGTTGAGATGGAGTGGAAGATACATTTTCCTCTGATACTAGTTTTGCTGTGGAATCTGCAGTTTGTTCTTGCCTTGGCTATCTAACTCTGTGAAAGTGGAAGACAAGTATGGTTGTATATGTGCAGCCCAGAATGAATGAGGACTCTGTGGCTTATGTCCTAACATTTTATTTAGTTTTTGTCCACAGTACTGTGATCCTGTCCTCTCTGCCTTCAGTGGACAGAATAAGTCCTGTTTGAGTGAGAGATGAATAAGTGGGAATGAAGTTTGTGAAAGTATGAGGTCAGCAAAAATATAAAAATATTTTTCTTGTACTGTTAAATGCACAATATAGTTAGATCAGTGATGAAAATGAGACTGAGTGGTACTTAGGAAATTTTAATTAGCATTTCATTCCTCTTAATTAAAAGCAATATAAGCACATGAAATAAAGAGAGAACTCTCTGAAAAATGTTAAAGAGAGTAGTGATGTTATTATTTAAAATATGCAAAATCATAATTTATATTTTATATTCAAATTATATTATCCCCTGAATATTATATAGCATACATTTTATGTTATGAATTATGTTATTTTATGTTATGAATTACATATATGTTACATAATTTTTATGCTGTGTTGTATCTTTTACATATATTTCTGTCACTCCTCTGCTTTCAAAACACACAGTGACAGAAAAGATTATTCTGACTACACAAAATAAACACTTCTCCAACAAAGAGAAGCATCACAAAATTATCTGAGTTGAAAGGGACACAGAAGCATAACCACATCCAGCTCTTAAGAGAATGGCCCATAATAGAATTGAAGTCACAATATTATTAACACCATGCTCTAACTAACTGAGCTAATCTCAGGGTCATAGTTTTCCTTGTTTACTTTTGAATTATCTGATAGTTGTTGCATCCATGTAAAATCAGAGATAAAAGTAATAATATCATAGTGACACTGACTTGTGTCATTTGTGGTACAGTGAAAATGAGGTTGAGAGAGAGATGCTGAATTCAGTGATGCTGAAGAGGGTCTCTCAATACTGTTGTCTCATCCTCTTGGGTCCCACTTGCAGAAAGCAGCTCCTCACTGAAACTCTAACATACGTTTGGGTCACAAGAAAGTGAGTACCTGGCTTCAAAAAACAACAGTGTTTGAAAGATCTTCTTTTAGAAACTCAATATTATAGTGACACACAAGGCGACAAAATAGTTTTAAAAATGAAACAAACCTGTGGCCCATTTTCACAGGTGGATGCTTTTTTTGTCTTTTTTTTTTTTTCTCAGATTCTTCTGCTCCAAACATCTGTTCCCCTTAACTGGTATTGCCAGCCTTTGGAGCTTTAGCATAATGAGGCTGTTGCTTACAATTTTAATATGGTGTCATTTTAGTCTGCTCAGAGCAGATCTAATTAATGCCTAATTAAGAATCCATCCAAGGTCACTGATGTCAATAAAGCTGAACAAATGTTAGGAAGGATAAGAGTTTGGGGAATTAATCTGTCCAAGTACTAAGCCTGGTGTAAGGCTCTGAACTCTGTGTGTGTGTCTTAAGGAAGGTGCCAACTTCATTTTAGACACACAGCCTCAGCCATTTCCTGTTGACTGATTGCTTGCCTTTTGGATTAAAACTGTAGCACAAAAACTGCAGGAATTAGAGGAGATTCCAGTATCTGGTATACAAAATTATCTGTATCTTTTACATATAATTTATTTTGTAGTAGAGCATACCTTTTAGCAACAAAGATATTTGCAAAAGTTTCCCATTGTAGGAATCATCCTTGACTCACTAGATTATAAAGTGATAAAATGGCATTTGTTTCTTTATTACTTCCATTAATTCAGACTGGTAATTTGCTGCTGCTGCCAGGAGCTGCAGGAAGCAAGGAAAGCTTACTATTTGAAATTTAAATTGATCCCTTTTGACAGGTAAGGAAAGATTGAGCTCGACGTATAGGAAATGTATGTAGCTTTTTATTACTGCTTATAAGTATTTGCTCACACTTGCTCTTGAAAGTGTGCAAATTATGCAAAATTTAACTGCTTATTCCCATGCATAATACAAATCCTAAAGAAGTTCTTGTAGAAAGGATGACTACTACCTTATTTGGAAAAGTGTTTATTACACACTAGAAAAATTTGTATATCATATTTTGAGTTACTAAACAAATTTCCTGCTGGGAAAGACCACATATAGATATCCTAAATCAGGGGCAGTTTTTGTACTTTGTTCTGAAGCAGCAATTTTCAGCTGCCACACAAATATAAAGCAATAAATGATCTAGTTATCCTCTTGCAGAGTGGTGATTGCCCAGTAGTTTTACCTTTCTTAGATTTCTTTTCATCAAAAGAAACTTTTGAAGGAAATTCCTTTATCTTTGTAAGGGGTAGTTGCATTAAAAAAAAAAAAAAAAAACCAAAAAAAAACCCAAAACAAAACAATTTTGTCCAATTGTACTTATTCTGACACAAAAGACAGAAAAAGTTAGGTCACTAACCTTTCACATAAAACCTGTGGAACTCACTGTCAATTCACACGGAATATTTGGCTCTTGTGTAAATAAAACAGATAAACCTTAATTTCCTTTGGATTTTAATACTACTCTCAAATTGTTTTTGTTTTTTTTTTATATAGAGGGGATTTGGACATAATACTGGTTTTGATCATAAGTCATTTTATTGTTGAGGAAAACAGTGAGTTCCATGAGAGAATGAAAAAGGCACGGACTGAGAGATTAAGGGTCAGGATTAAAGGGAGGGCAGAATCACATGAGATTATACTGGGGGTCTGCTATAGGTCCCACGGACCAGGAAACTGATCATATGAGGCCCTCTATGAAAGATAGGAGTAGCCTCACATTCCTAAATGCTCTTGCTCATGGGGGACTTCAACCACCCAAGTATCTTGTTGGAGGGACAACACAGCAGGACACAAACAATCCAGGAGGTTCCGGGAACTTGTTCATGGTAAATTGCTTCTCCAAGAGATAAAGTGGCCAATGAGGAGAGGTGCTATGATGGACCTTGTTCTCACCACCAAGGTCATGAGGAATGATGAGGAATATGAAGATCAAGGGCAGCCTTGACTGCAGTGACCATGAAATGGTGGAGTTCAAGCACCTTAGGGCAGCAAGGAGGGCACAGAGCAAGCTCACTAACCTGGACTTCAGGAGAGCAGATTTCAGCCTCTTTAAAGATCTGCTTCATAGTTATTTGGCATAAAGCCATGAAGGGAAACTGATTAATATACAAGGATTAGGAGCAATAAATTGCAACAAAGAGGAAGTCAGGTGAAAATGCCAGGAGGCCTTCACAGTTGGGCAGGGAGTCCCCAGACAATACCATGCATCTGCATCATCTGGGCAACAACCTCTCAGTGATGGCCAGCTGTGCGCTGTGTTAGCTGCATTAGCAAGAGCATGGGTCAAGAGAAGTGATTATTTATCTCTGCTTAACACTTCTTAGACCACGTCTTGAATGCTGTATTCACTTCTGTACCCTAGATTGAAAGAGAAACATTGACAGACTAGAGACTTTGCAAGGGGTAAACTTGAAGTAAAGGAAACTGGACTATGTAAGAGTTGCAAAAAATTACAATCAAGTGACAGTATTAAGGTAACAAATGAAAAACAAGTAATAGATACGTGTTTCCACTGAGATAAGACACAGGTAAAACTGTAGGAAACCATAATGATCAATTCTGCTTACTCTGTCTTGAAGCAGCAAAGCCCAGACAGTTACTAATTTATGTTGCAATCTCATAAAAGCAATCTAAAGACAATTTCATCTATGTTATCACTTTTGGAAAATCAAAAGTTTATATAATCATAATAATATGTTTTATTTATTATGATTAATATGTCGTTTAATAAATAATATTTTAATTATTATTACTTATCTAATATTTATTATATACTTGATCTTGTTGAGAAATACCAATACAATCATAGAGAGATTTTCCCAAAATAGACTTCTGATCTGCACTCTTCAAGATATGGGTCTCTGGTATTATTTCTGTATATGTCTCCTTTAGCATTCAGGAAGATTTAATTCCTTGATAGCACATTAAAATTTCTCAAATGTGTCTTAACATTTCTTTTAAGATGCTTCATCTTGCTATCCCAGGATTGGCTTTTAGCTAGCCCCAGGGTATTCCAGTATCTTCTTCTTCAGTGATTGAACCATGCATACATTCTTGTTTTATGGTCATTGAAAATTCATTCTACAGAACAGTGATTCACCAGAAGTGTTTGTGCGTGTATGTACATTTGTGTGCATGCATGCATGCATAATGGATTAAAATTTTGTAAGTATTTTTCAATTCTCTGCATCCACCTATGGCAGTGATACTGTTTTGTATCTGTTTTGATATCAAAGGTAATTTCCTAAATTTTGTTGATTCTGTTTAAGATGCAAGAGCGCAGTGAGAGAATGAAGGAAATAAATTTGTATAGAGTGGGGAAGAGAAGGAAATCTTACTGTAGTTTTCGTTTACCTAATAGTTGGTTCTAAAAAACACCGTGCCAGATTCCACTCAAAGGTGCACAGCAAAGGACAGATGGCAATGGACCCAACTTGCACAAAGGAATATTTTGGTCGGATATTAGAAAATTCTTCAAGGTGGAAGTAGGTAAGGACAGGAGTTTCCCAGAGAGGGCAACAGTTGAACCTAACTTAGCAAAGTAATACAGTAAAGAGTGGATATGGGGATATATAGATATAGTAGATGGGACAGTATTCTAAAATATTAAAAGCAAAGGAATCCTTGAAAATGCTAAAAATTACCAAATACAGAACAAATTCTGTACCAAATACAGAATATGTTGTGTGAAAAACCATGTTACAGAATTCCATGGGAAGTACTAAGTCAAGAGTTTAGAATTCAGAAGGGTTCTTAATAAAGTTACAGCAAAAATCCTCTTTAAATCAAATGGAAAATAACAGACTTTGTAACACAAAGGTTTGAATCAAAGTCTGTCAGCAATGAAATAAGACCTATCAAGGGAAGACTATCTTTTCTTTTTATTATTCCCCACACACACTCCACCCTAAAATGACTATAGTTAAAAGGAAAAGGAGTGAATAATGAATAAAGAAAGACAGCACATTCATTTCAGGCTAATATCAGCAGTGGGCTGCTAATACTCCTCAAGAATGTGAGGAGTGTTTCTTGTGCTAAATCTTCCATCTCTGCAACTGAGCCACATGCTTTGTTGCAGAATGAATGGCTGCCACATTATCTGATGGCCTTGAATTGTTCTCAGAGAAGACAATGAATATTTAAAGGTCGGCAAATCACAACAGTTCAAGCATGCTTTGGCATGAAGAAACACAAATTGCATCAATTCAGCCTGGAAAGTGTGCATGTGAGTTAGCTGCACAATACTGAAGATTTCACTAACAAAAACATAATACTAAAAATCCTTTGAGTAGTATGCTTGTATCCATATTCAAAGACTAGACATGTTCAGGCTCAAGATAAAACTGTTTTAATTAAGCAGTACATTCCGTTAAAATTTGCATTAAAATAAATTAATCTGCTATATTATTCACATGGTTTTGTAGCAGAACGTAAACCTTACACAAAGAATGCTCTCCAACATCTGCAACATGTGAAGAATGAAGAGCATTACTAAAATAATCTTGCAGATAGAAAAGCTGTTATTCCAGATTTTGACAAGGAGCTGAGCAAGAGGGTAGATTCACTCGGGTCTGTACATCACTAACTTCCTCAAGTTCAGTCTCAGTGGGAACATAAATCTGTTGCAGAATAGAAGTGAATCTCAACCAAGCAGATTAAGTGACTTGATTTTGTAACAGAGGGAGGACTACAACATATTTCTTTTTCAGTCTAAATGTTATCAGAAGATTATTTTATCAGAAAGTCATATTACACCTCTTCAGGAGTTTTACTTTTTGTCACCTCTGTTCCAGAGACAGAAGGTCAAATTCTGAAGTGTAAATCAACACACCTGAACTGATTTTAAAAATATAGTGCTCTATACAACTAAGCACATCCAATGCTGTCCTTTATAATTTAAACTTTACAATGTTTATACTTTCAGGTCACAAGCAAACTATAATTTCTGATGAACAATGCAGTCCTTTTTGAGATTCTATAGACAGAAATAGCCCACCATTTATTAACAGAAGACACAGCTAGCGTGAAATATCTTTAGTTCTCCTTTCCATCCAAGAGGATGGTCCTTGTAATCTGTCCAAAGACAAAGAAACCCATACATCTTGTATGTACACATAATAATGATTTATGTCTCCCTGATATTTTGGTGCTTCTAAAAGTAAGTGTATGACCCTGGTGACGCACAAACAGCTTTCAACGCAGCTCTTTAATTTTCTGCTTTATAGGGATTCATTGTAATGAACTGAATCTGTTCTGTGCAAACTGCAGTAAGTGGTGATCTAGCAAACAAATATTCAAGTTTTCTATGTTTTTTGTGTAATAAAATTTTGTTTCAGAATTATAAGAATAGCTGTGTCCGTTTGTGTAATTCTGTTGCCAAATGGTTCATCCATTCCTCATGACTGATAAACGACAGATTTTTGAGTCAACAAAGATACTCAAGTGACAATGTTGTTTAACTCAGTGGTTGACTATATTGGATTTTTATTTTCTATGCAAAATTATGTCACCCAATTGCCGTGCTAGTTTTCTTCAAAAGTAAAACTCTGCTTTATAATTTCTAGCAGCATTCTCAGCTGCTATTATTTGTCATCATTTTCAGCCCCTGCCTAAACTATGAAGTTCATCACAGATGCTGGCACCAGAATGTGATCACCAGCTGAGCAAGGTGGAAAAGGGGAACATAGGACTTACAAATGCTTCAAGAAGTTATTATATTATACATGCCTAGCTGAAACTGGGAGAACACTTGTTATTGTGTCTCTACACGTGAATTATAGAATCTAGTAGTGTACTCTCAGTTCCTTCTGCTTCCTTTCCCAAATACACATCAGCTGTGTGAGACTGCTCATTTTCTTCCAAGGAGAATTGCAGAAGGTATGTAGGCAGTGTGCTGCAGCACTGTGGAAAATATTCTATTCATCTCCATATGAAAAACAGGAACAGTCAGTTCTTTAAGCTTGGAATTTATATGTTGACTGTTGAACTTACTCATTACTGAGCCTTCTTTTTCAAAAGTTTGTCTGAGGTAAATGGGACAAAAAATATCTATATTTCAAGAAGCTGAGCAATAGCTCAGGATTAACATAATGAATAAAATTTTTTCCACATATTTGAGCAATAGTAATGGATTAACATAATGAATAATTTTTTTCACTAATTTTAGAGGAAAAAAAGGAGTATTTTCATATTCCTCAGTATATTTTCCATAATTCTTTTCTTTTTTTTTTTTCTTTTTTATCCATACTCCAGGAGATAGTAAGGTCTTGTCATATACCTAGTATATCTATTTCTTTGTCTAATTAAATATTTTAATTCTCTGTCATTTTCTTTCCATGAAGACATTTCATAATGATGGTTTCAAAAGTTCTTTGGAATGTTAAGAATTTGCCTGAAAAAAAAATAATTCAACAAACCACCTTTAGTCCCTTTGAAGGTCTATATCAACACATACAAGTACTTTTATTTATATATCAATTGATAAATATACCAATGGACAAATCTAATCTCAAATTTTAGAAATCACGCAGCTATTCACAAATGCTGTCCAGGTTGTGCCTACCCCATTAAGCAAATAAATCTCATGCTTCTTAGTTCCTTGCAGTCAGCATAAAGAAAAATTAAACCCCTCTGGAAATTACCATTATTATTCATAAGATGTCTTTCATCTTTCTCTTTGCTCCAAACCAAAGAGCAGAAAAGGTCTGCATTTGCTGTGAACTCAGGAAATCTCAGCTGCTCTCATGCTCATGAAACTGAATTTATGAAACACTAAGCAACACATCTTAGGATGGAAAAAGTTAGTGTCCTTGGCTAGGTTTTCAAGTTCAGGGACCTGTGGTCTTCTATTTTTCTTCACAGGGTGCCTAAAATGTCTTAAACTGTGTAATGCTCAGGGTTTTCCATGTGTAGCTCTGTAGTCGGTCTTTCCTCCAAGCTTTGTAACCTTCCACACAAGTTGATGTAGCTTTTCCTTTTCTGTAATTTTCCAGTTTTTTCATGCTGTTGGTCTTGTGCTAATATTGCTATTGGCCTGATCTGCAAACCCTGATATTGTTATGTTACTTTGCGATTAGTGAAAAGATTGCCACAGGCTTGAGTATTGCGTCAACCTCCCCTTGACTCTTCCCTATCCCTTGTTTTTCAGTTTTATCAAAAAATATTCTGAAACAACATTGATTGACCATTCAGCATGACAAAACCTCATGAACTTAAACAAGACTAGTTGCAAGCCCTTGCACCTGGGTTGGGGCATACCAAGGCACAGGTACAGGCTGGTAAGAGAATGGATCAAGACTAACCCTGGGGACAAGCTAAGCATGACTCAGCAATGTGTGCTTGCAGTCCAAAAAGCCAACCATATCCTGGGCTGCATCAAAAGAGGCGCTGCCAGAAGGTAAAGAGAGGTGATTCTGCCCCTCTACTCTGCTCTTATGACACCCTTCTGGAGTGCTGTGTCCATCTCTGGGGCCACCAACCATAAGAAATATGTGGATCTGTTGGAATGAGTCCAGATGAGGACCACAAAAGTCATCAGAGGGCTGGAGCCTCTCTCCCATGAAGAGCAGCTGAGACAGCTGAGTTTATTCAGCCCGGGGAACAGAGGGCTCCAAGGAGACCTTCTATCAGCCTTCAAGTACCTAAAGAAGATCTAAAAGAAGGCTGGGGAAGGGCATTTCACAAGGACATGTAGTGATAGGACAAGGGGAGTGCCCTGAAACTGAAGGAGGCTGGATTTAGGTTAGATATTAGGATGAAATTCTTTACTGTGAGGTTGGTGAGACACTGGAACAGGTTGCCCAGGGAGGTTGTGGACTCCCCATCCCTGGAAGTGTTCAAGACTGGGCTTAACGAGGCTCAAAGTAACCTGGACTAATGGAAGGCGTCCTTGCCTACAGCAGGGGAGTTTGAGACAGATGTTTTTAAGCTCCCTTGCAACCCAAGCCATTCTACGAAACCTTGCCCCTTCCAGCTTGTGTCACAACCTGCTACAATCATCATTAATGATCAGAAACAATCATGAGGGACTTTAGACAGATCCTCAAAAAACCTTAAAGTTAATACAGAAAAAACTTTATAGGTAACCACTTTTTAGACTGTAGGGTGGTCCAATAAGGAGGCTTGCCAGTTGCATCTCTTCTTCATTGGCCACTGGGGTGAACTTTATTTTTCCCTTTGAATTTTTTCTAGTCTTTTCTTTAAAGTCATTTTTTTGAATTATCTCACTCTCTCTCTTTACCTAACTTGTATTTTTATTCTTCCTGTAAAGTAAGACTTACCTTTCCTATCAATTTATGCCAGAATCTACGGATCCAATGAAGAAATATTTGTGCACAAAAGCCTCTCTCAATATTTTCTGTGCAAAAACTTGCAAAAACTCTTCCATACCAAACCCTTTTTAGATCTCCTTGGACTTCTAATACCCTCACATATTCAAAGGGCATCTTGAGCACCTAACTGGGGACTGAGAACTCAATCAACAGCAGTATGCATAGGTCAACTTAACAATTTATAAGTTTTTAGACATTTTGCATAAGCTTATTACATAAAAATATACTGGACCTGTATCTTTACCATGTTTTAAGTGTTTCTTCATTAATTTTTCATTGAAGATTAAAGTAATCCAAATGTTTCAAGAAAATATATTATCATTTCAGGCTTTTAAAAAGTTGTTTCTACCTGCTCAAAATGAATGCCTTATGATAGCACATGAAGAACAATGTCTTGTTGTCCTTTTTTGGAAGAAAAAAGGCTTATGCAAGAAAAAAATTAGATGTTGAATTGGGTAGCAGTGATAGCATATCCCTTGCTATTTTGTACCTTCACACATGAAAAGTGAAGAAAGATAACTGACATGTCTTTAAATGTCTGTTTAAAGCAGTGAAGTTAAGGCAGGGCAAAGCAGGATCTGGAGTATCAATGAATTCCAAAGCATTTTTATGCCACTAGCTGCCTCTTCCGAAAAAAACCCAACAAAATACAAAATTAAAGTAGGAAATTCATCTAGTTTTGAGCTGTGAAAAAGGAACGAGTAAAAATTCTTAAAAAAACCCCTAACTTTATACTTTTCATTTCTCAATTAAAAACTGATTTTGTTAGGTTTTAACTGTTTCTCCTGTACTTTTTTTTTAATTTAATGTGCACAAGATTAATTATTTTAAAAAACAGCAGTTCAGTTGTATTCTATCAGAGTCTGGAGCTCGCTATGACCCCTTTATTTGGCTTGGCCAGAGGGAGCTGATGAAATGAGGGACAGGAATGATGGTTCTGCCCAGAAAACAAAAACTTTAATAACAAAAATTACAAGCGTGGAAACCGTGAGATACGGCAGGTAAGATCCAAAGATCTGTGGGCATGGAAACGCAGTCATGTATGGGGGCATCTGAGGGCAAAGGTCCAATCACGAACACGACTTTGGAACATGACCTTATTTGTGCTAGGTACTGAAACAACTGAGAACAAGAACCAGAAACTTGACCAAATATAGGATGGTTTTATTAGCATACTACTAATTCCCATGACCCCACTCTTCCCATCCTGGCCTGGCTGCCCTGGTGTCTCCCCTCAGTATACTCTCTCCCATGGCCTAAGGTTGGTGCTTTCTGTAAATGCTACTGAGGCCAAGTTCCAGCTGGATGCTATTCCATAGTGTTCCCTTGTCAAGGATTGTTGAACCACACAGTTTAAAAGAGAGATTGAAACAAGTACGATTAAGAAATTAAGGAGGAAGTGAGAAGTCAGCTCAATAAATAAAAAAAAAAAAGAAAATATGTGAAACATAGACAAGAGGAAGTAATACAGATTTCATCTAGTCTTATGTTCCTCCCTGGCATCTTTGTAATCCTCTTAGAGGTGGGATTTTCACTTAAACAAGCTTATGAAAACTCCCTGACGGTATTTTTATACTCCTTTCCTGCATGTTGCCATGCTAGTGGTTTGAGAAGATAATAAACAAACATTCTTTTTGTGGTTTCACTCCTCTCATAGAAACTGACAGAATGTGTAGCTTCATATTCTGAACTTTTTCAGTGGTATCACTTACTGTACCTATAACTAAAAGCTGGAGCAAGAGACCCTGTTAGAGAACAATCCACATCATCCTAAAATAGAACAATTCATATAATCTGTCCTAGATGCTCCCAGAGGTGTCTGCTTCTTTCTATCAGTAATGGGACAAGCTATCTCAAATTCTGCCTAAATTTAGACATTTGAAGCCAAGGAAAATAATAACAAAAATCACAAAATTGTTTAGGTTGGAAAAGATCTCTAAGATCACCCAGTCTAACTGCTAGCTCAACATTACCGAGTCCACAATAAACTCTAAATGCCACGGCTGCAAGTATTTTAAATGCCTTTAGGGATGGTGGTGAATCCATCTTTTTCCTAGGCAGTTTATTCTAATGCTTGATAACTCTTTCAGTGAAGAAACTTTTCCTAATATCCAATCAAAACACCTGGTGCAACCTGAGGCCATTTGCTCATGTCCTCTCAGTTGTTACCTGGGAGAAGGGGCCAATCTTCACCATTGCACAGCACAATAAGGTCTTCTCTGAGCCTCATTTTGTTCAGGCAAAACCATAACACCTCCCTCACCCTCTCCTCATAAGACTTCTGCTCCAGACTCTTCACCACCTCTGCTGCCCTTTTCTGGACACACTCCAGCCCTTCAATGTCTTTCTTGTACTGAGGGGCCCAAAACTGAACACAGATTTCAAGGTCTGGCCTCACCAGTGCTGAGTACAGAGGGGCAATTACTGCCCTGGTCAGCTGGCCATGCTATTTCTGATGCGAGTCAGGATGTCATTGGCCTTCTTGGTCTTCTGGGCACCCACTGGCTCATGTTCAATTGGCTGTTGGCCAGCATCTCCAGGTCCTTTTCAACTGGGCTGTTTTCCAGACGCTCTTCCTCCTGCTTGGAGCACTGCACGGAGTTGCTGTGACCCAAGTGCAGTACCTGGTACTTGACTTTGTAGAACCTCATATCATTGGCCTCAGGCCACCAATCCTTCTGCAGACTCTTCTACCCTCTAGCAGATCACTCCTGACTAACTTCATGTCATCTGACTGAGGGGGCACTTGGTCCCACTGAATCTGACTGTACTTGGTCCTCTTAACTACATCACTGATAAAGGAACAGTTATATCAAATAAGTCCATTGCAGTAAAAGACCTACTTTGCTTAAGCTGTCCAAAATGGAAATATTTTTTACCAGACTCTGGTAGAGTAGAATGAGTAAGGCTGGAAGGCATCTTTAGGATTGGTAAACCCAAACTCCTACTCAGAGCAGGGTCAGCTAGAGTACATTGCTCAGGACCTCATTCAGTTTTGTTCTGAAATCTCCACAATGGAGACTCCACAATCTCACTGGGAAATCTGTTCCTGTGTTTGACCACTCTCAAAATAAAAGAGAGACTTTTTATGTTCAACTAGAATTTCCTTCATTTCAGTTTGTGCCTATTGTTTCTGATCCTGTCACTAGACACTACTAAAAAAATTCTTTCTCTGTTGGAAATAATATAAGGGTAACAAATTGAATATTTACATGACACTGCAGACTTGGCCAAAAGTATCTGTGTAGTTCCCTCAAGAAATATATGAAGAAATTGTTAAAATAAGGAACTGTCAAATGCCTGACCAGCTTTTTTTCAATGTTACTAAAATGAGTTCTCTCTTCTCTCTGCTTTGGAATAAACATTGGTCTTCATGCAAAGCACTGTAAGAAACAGAAATAACTTTCTTGGCAATTTTATGCTAGAAAATAATATTTGTATTTTAGATGTAGTACTGAGGTATTATTTTTTTTATATCCAAGTTGTGAGAAGCTAGTGTTTTTTATAAAAACTTACAAACATATTAATTTTTAGCAGTCAGAAAGGAGCAATCAAAAATTATGCACTTCATGCTTTAAACCACAAAAATTATTCAATACTCTACAAGTTAAAAACTTTGAAGTCAGATAGCACATTATTTTTCCTCTTATTTATGCTAAGTTTATTTATGCATTTATTTGTGCTACTTATGCTGTTAAATACAGATGAAGACTTTCTGAAAATAAGCTCATTTTTTGAGCATATTTATTTTTGTGAGTATTTGCTTATATGAACAGTTCTAAAATTTAAAATAGGCAATATAAAAAACATTTCTTTTGGTATACATATGTATACACATAGGTTTGCCTTTTATCCATTATGCTTTCAAAGTTTAAAAATCTGTTCTTAAGAATTGTATATTTGTTTTAGCAGTGCATGGCCATTTGTGCAAAATGAAACAAGCAGAATTTAGAGACTAGTATATTTGTACATAATGTTCTGTGATCTAGTACACTGCCATGTGCAAAGTCTCCCGATATCATTCAAGTCTAAAAAAAGAAATTAGAAGTATAATTCATCTTGAGAAAAGAGAAGAAAAATTGAGAGAATATTCTGTCAAATCTCAGGAACAGCTTTAGTGAAGTGTCTCCTCATTTATTCCCAAGCAAATGAATAAAGAATTATCTCTGTGTGTACATGCATTAAATATTAGTGTGTAATTTCCACTATGTATCAAGGAAAGAGGGAACCAGTGGGTGAAGTGTCTAAGTCAATATCTGTCATATTTGAGATGTTTTGGCAGTCTAGTCAAGGTACCTCTGACTGAAAAAGGAAAATGTAATCCTCATTTCTAAAACAGAGTAAAAAGGAAGACTTGGGGAGCTACAGACCAGTCAGTCTCACCTTGGTGCATGGCGAGATGATGGAGAAGATTCTCCTAAGGCATATGGAAAAATAAGGAGGTGATGGGTGGCAGGCAGCATGGCATCACTAAGGACCTTCTACAATGCAGTTACAGCATTGGTGAATAGGGGAAGAGTAACTGACGCATCCTGCCTCAATTTTTGCAGTGCATTTCACACTGTCCCACATCATATCCTTGTTTCTGTACTGGACAAACATGGATTTGATGGATGGATCACTCCGTGGACAAGGGAATGGTTGAATGGTCACACTCAATGGGTTGTGGTCAATGGCTTGGCATCCAAGTGGAGACCTGTGACAAGTGGTGTTCCTCAGGAGTTGGCATTGGGACCAGCACTATTTAACACCTTAGTCAGAGACATGCAGAGTGGGATCATCTGCACCCTCAGCAGGTCTGCTGAGAACATCAATTTGTGTGGTGGGGCTCACACACTGGTGGGAAGAAGGACTTTGATGGGCTTGAGGGGTGGGCCCATGTGAACCTCATGAAGTTCAACAAAGCCAAGTGCAAGGCCCTGCATGTGGTCAGGGCAATCTCAAGCAAAAATACAGGCTGGAGAGAGAATGGACTGAGAACAGCACTGAGGAGAGAGACTTGGGGCTCTTGTTGGATAAGAAACTTGATACAATTCAACAATGTGAACTCTCAGCCAAGAAGGCAAACCATATCCTGGAATACATCAAAAGAAGCATGGCCTGCAGGTTGAGGAAGGTGATTTTTCCCCATTAATACATTCTCAGAAGACCCTGCCTAGGGGACTGCAGCTGACTCTTTGGCCTTCTGCATAAGAAGGACAAAGATCTGTTGGACTGAGTCCAGAGAAAGGCCACAAACATTATAAGGATGGAGCACATCTCCTATGAGAGAGTCGGAGTTGTTCATCTTGGAGAAAAGAACTATGGTGAGGACTTGTAGCATTTTCCAGTACCTGAAGGGGGCTACAAGAGCTGGAGAGGGATTTTTTTTACAAGGGCATGTAGTGATAGGACAAGGAGTAATGGCTCTAAACTGAAAGAGCGTAGGCTTGGATCAGATCTAAGCATACAACTCTTTACCGTGGTATTGGGGAGACATTGGAACAAGTCACCCAGAGAAGTTGTGGATGCCTCATCACTGGCAGTGTTGAAGGCCAGGCTGATGGGACTGACAAACTGGTCTAGGGGGTGTTATCTCTCCTTATGAAGGGGAGGGTTCTAACTACATTATGTTTAAGGTCCCTTCCAACCAAAGCTCTTCTATAATTCTGTGATTCTATTGTTTCTTAGTAGTCTTCAATAATTTGTTTTATTTGCTTTGTTCTGACATTGAAAACTATAATTTTGACTAATAATGATATTTTATTAGGATGAATTACTCTGGTTGTGAAAATTCATTGTTGTTAAATGAAGTAGCAAAAATAGGTTGGATATTTAACATTTTCATTCACAGTGTAAAAATGACCTATCTTTAGTTAGTCAAATCAGTATAAATAATACACATAATAAAACACATAATTGCCCCAATTTAGCAGCTATCTCATTTGAACTGGTACTTTGAAGGATGTCACTGACAAAAATTACTATTCTAAAGTATCTTGTAAAAAAAACCAACACACTACAAAAAATGTAGCAGACCTGTTAAGAGGGAGAGGAACAAACTATGCCATATCTATATTAAAAACAAACAGACAAACAAACCTCATACTATTGATTCAAGGCAATTCTTTTTTTTTTACTTTTAAAAGAATTATTATTTTGTAGTGTAAAACACTAGACCTGAATAAAAAATTTTACTTTACATTAAGGACCCTTCTTTAAGTATGTATTTAAGAGCAAAATTACAAAGACACAAAATTATAAAGATACAAAATTACAAAGGCTATGAGATCCTTAAGGCAGATAAATGTCTATGAGCACCTACAATCCCCATCTTTAGCAAAGAGAATTCGTCATCTAGCAGTCCTTTGTTTTTCATGTGGCTTCCACCCCAGGATTCTGCTTTGCCATTAGTAGCAGTGTTACACTGGCAGATGGATGGCTTTCCAAAAGTCACACAGAATGGTGTGTGACTAGAAGTCACACTAGAATTCACTTCTAAGATGGGAAAGTCCAGCCCATTTCCCAGAGCAGAAGCAGTTTATTGTGTTTGTGCAGCAAGCTTTTGGTAGTGAGGTGGCTACAAAGGTGTCTACTGTGAGAAGCTCATGGAACCTTCCCCTGTGTGCAACAGTTGACACCAGAATTTCAAAAACCATGCCTTAAAAAGGTAAATAGCTTACTCTTTTATTGTAGTCTTTGCCTTCTAAAATTATTGATGTTGAAGTCTATCCATTGACATGCATGTTCTATATACTGAAGATATGAGTCTTGATCCACTTATTTTTATTATTTTCTGAGTGGACTGTACTGTTAGCTAAACTGTGAGGGATGAGCTGAGATCATCTTTTCAGGCTGTTAATTCTGAGATGGCCTGTGTAGAGCAAATCCTAAATTACAAGTAAAACCAAAAGAGGACAGTTAAGCCTGTAGATTGATCATTGATGTCTTCCTAACTGATGGACCAGAGATCCCAACTTCTCAGAAATACCTCATCACACTGTCAAGATTTTGCATGTGAAAATGTCTCAATATTGAGTTATTTCACTACTGTGATATTTTATTCCTTACTTTCTTGTTTCATTCTCTCTTCTCTCTCCACTCCCACCATTATTAAGAAAGAAGTGCTAGGATAATTTATTATCTGATAACTTTATTTTTTTATGGACCCAATTAGGTTTGCAATCTAGACAAAACATAGACATTAATCTAGATTTAATGGTTAATGATTTAATGGTTTAATGGTCTTGTGGTATTTATGACACTTTTTCAAATGCATTGGAAGTTCTTCTAATCATCAATCATGATGTTTCACTGTTTGCTGTGAAGGTTCTATGGTGAAAACGTCAGAACTGTGTAATTTCTTCCATTTAGTTCCCCACAGAGAATTGTTAGATTAAAAGACATATGAAATCATACCTATTTCTTCATTTCACAGGTTTCCAAGAAATCTGCTTTCTACTTTTCTAACTGGTCTGTAAAGCAGTTTTTAAAACAGTAAGCAGGCGAGAGCTGATGTTTTCTCTTTTTGTATTTTAATGGATTGACCATCCTGCAACTATGCAGGGACATGGTACTTTGTTTGAGAACGCTTGCATTTTTCAGTAGTAAGTTCATTTTTTTCAGTTCATCCTGGCATAACAGTTACATATTTCTGCTAGGATGCAGGCTTTATTATATGGTGTCATCTGCCTGCTCAATCACTATAATTTGTTGAACATCAGCCAGTCTTGAAATGATCTTAAAAGGTGGTTCAGATATAAAAAGTAATGAAGGACAGCTAAGAAAATATATTGTATAAGTCATTCAAAACCTGAACTTGTTATTCAGAAAATCTCAATATAATTTGGAGAGATTGTGGAAACCATATTCATATTCCTCTCTTTTATGAAAATCAAAATCACTGTTAATGTTTTAATTAATGTGCCAGATGGCATTTACATTTTCTGGGATGATTTGATATATGAAGTTTTTGTAGAAAATTTCCAACTGGAATTTAACAATACAGTATTCAAACAATGAATGTACTTTATTTTTGTGAATGGAGTGGTATGGGAACATAATTTGAGTGTAGTCAGCTCCAAGCAATGCTAGGATTTACCTATTAAACATATAGTCTGTTAGCAGTCCTTTTATATTGTACTTAGCTTTTTTTTTTTTTTTTTGACATCTCTGTTTGTCAAGTCCTTTGTTTTCTAAATACCAGATGTCTTCATTCTGTTGTTAATCCGTCTTAAGGACTTCTTGGTGTCGTAGGACTTGGATAATTGTTGTCTTAAGGGATGGAATGAGAAAGTTATTGTCATTAGGAGAGTCAGAAAATCTTTACAGTATTTTGTTCAACACCAAATGCCAATACCTATGGAAAATGGGAATCTGGGTGCTGTAACATTAGGTGATCCTAATCAGCTCTTGGGGTGCATGTAAATTTTGTATAAAAGTTTGATGTTGTTACATTTTCCAAAGTATTTAAAAATAAACATATAGGTTTTTTCACACTTTTTATACTTAAATATTTAGCTTGTTCTGCTTCTGATATAGAGAAAATGTATGAAAAAATGTGTCAGGCATGTCAATAATACATGCAAATTTCACTCACGGTAATAAAATGTTCCCTTTTTACTTATGAATGTTTTATATCTAGCACTTTAAGTAACAAGCTCTTCTTTCTACTTTTGGCTGAACAGTAATATTACAGCATGAGTTGCTTTTTGCTAATACATTTGAAATAAAATTAAATAATTTTATAAATTTAAAAACATATTTAACTGTAGTTCAGAATGATTAATTATATAGTCAGATTGCTTTAACTGTTGTTCCAGCTTTTTATAAAATTTTGAAGGTGGGGATTTGAAAATAATATTTTCTAGAAGATTTTGTGGATTTCTTTGAATTTTTAAATTCCAGATATAGTTTCAAAATCCTTTTTTTATATTCAGAACTCTACCAGTTAAGTTAAAATTTAAACCCCCAAACCTTAGACATTGAGTACTATAAAAAATGTTATTTTAAATTCAAGATTTAAAGACTTTTAAGAATGAGAAAATTTAAATAACAATTTTAGCAATTTCCTACTCTTATGTATTAAAATTAGATTTTTGTCTTTTACAAAAATAAAACTTTGATGATTGTTTGTTTTACTCTTAACATTGACCCATCAGCTGCTTGCCAAATAGCAGCTAAAGTAGACAGGAGAGGAAATAAAAGAACCAATTATAGCTAATCACGCCTTTAACAAGATCCTGATCCTGCAATGAGAATAATGTGAAGACATTCCTGACTCCACATGCCTGGAGTGTTTCTCTGTAAATGAAGATTTCAGGCCTTGAAATTTTCAAAGCTGGACTGTGGTTCCTTCTCAGCATTAAGAGATGTCTAAGATTTTAGAGGCTGAATAAATATGATTAGGAGCAGTAATAAACACTTGATGTGTTGTAGATTAAATTGCTGTGATAAAGTAACATCTCTACAGACGTTTCATCTTGATTTTTAAGAGGTTTCTCACAGTATTGGCAGCAAACTATAGCAAAAAGGTCTCTGGGACAGGTACTTTTGCTTTTCATTATACAGAACTCACTGTATTACAGCTCAGATCTGAAACGAACCCAGAAATGCCAATGTAGTATAAAAAAATAGAATTAGCACCTCAAAATATTCATCTGTGGGTTTTTATGTTTAAACACTTTTCTCTGACAGGAAATTGTTGTGGGCTTGACTGTCTTAGTTAGGAGCAGCAAATAATATTTAACATTTAATCACTTCATATTTTTATAGATGTTATATATTTTATAGTAAGAACAGGGCTAAAAGTACAATTTCAGACCTTTATAGTATAAGTTAATCTACTTAAGTGTAGCCAAATAATGCTCTTAACTATTTTTCATTCTTCAGACAATTACTTGCTTTTTGTTAACTAAAGAATAACTGAGGATGTAAATTACTGGCTAATAAATCTCTATTTAATCTTTGTTCTTTAGTTCCATTGGATAAACTAGAAGAGTATCAGACAAATAACATCCTACTTTTAAACTGGAGGGTTTTTTGCTAACAGCTTAAATTTGATTGAGAATAGATTTATGACAATGAAGATTAAGTAAATGCAACAACATGTTCAGACACATGACACGTGGGAATAGACACGATTTAATAAATCAAGGCTAAAGCCAAAAAACTAGATGGTAGACAAGAGGTGAGTGCATGTACAACAGTCAGAACTGCCAGCTGCTTTTAAGAGTCTCTTTGAAGACATTTTCTGATTATTTTTATATTACTTTTACTTATGAAAGTGAAGAGAGCTTTTTGGCCTCTGGCGATTTTTCTGGGTTAAAACTGAAAAAGATTTGAACAACCTGTTATAGTGTCTGTGTGTAGTGACCAGTTATAATTGCCACACTTTTTGAAAGTATTTTCTTAAGAATTGATTGCAGTTTCTATAGAATAAGAACATCAAAAGAGAAAGTCTCCTGTGTTTTGGATTTGTGTCACGGTACATCACTACCATTGACTAGTCAGTGTTTTTTTCTCTATTAAGTTATGATGTGTATATTTAAGAGAACAATGACTGCAGAGTGGCAAGTACCATTAATACTAGCCAGACACAGATTTTGTCTTGACTAGGCATTTGGGCAGATAGTTAAGTGGCCTGTATGAACACCAAATTATTTGCTTAGAAATTGCCAAGCCTCTAAATTATTTTCCCTGAATGCACCTTGTTAGTAAAGAATATCATGTTTTACACTGCTTAGGAACTCATAACTCTCAGTAGAACAGGTAAAATACAAACAACAGTATACACAAAATCACCCAGTTGCTCATTCTCAAATACTAAAAGAAGCAGCTACAAGGATAAAGGAATAAATTTTAGTTTTCTTGTGCAGTCACTGTGTATCTTCCCTGAGAGCAGATTAGGAACGCTTCGCCAACTCCCTGAAAACCTATTTGCGTAAATCACATCTAAATGTAACGTTGTGATACAATTCAGACACTGTCTGAGAGCAGAGGAGCTCCAAATCTCTTCAAGGCTGCAGTTTGAAGTGTGGAGATAACAGTGGGAATACAAAATCCATAATTACGGAGAGAACAGTCACCTCAAGCAATTAGGTCTGGTTTGTTTCTTGAGTCACCTTTCATGTTGCCATATATTTCAGTTGTGAACATTCATTCCATAGATTCCTGGAGCTGTTTTCTGTACCCTTCCTGCATCTATCCAGTATGAATTCCCAGAGCTAGCCAAACACATCCATAAAATGTTTCATACAATATGCAACTGGTGGCTGCTTTCTTGTGACAGAATTGCTGCTCCATTTGACATAATTCATCATATTGATCTGTGCTGAACAGGCAGACAATTTAGATGACTAGCAGAAAAATGGTGAAGTCAAGATATTTGAAAGCATCTCACTGAAGATTGTGGGCATTGTTTGCACCTTTTTTACTTTGCTTTGAAGCCCACCACCCAATTCAGAAGGAAAATCTTTCTGATTTATTTTGACATATATAATCTGAACAAAGAGTCTAAATTAGCTGACTTCTTGCAATAAACTCAATGGGGATTTCTCTTTCATGTTTAGCATTTTTATTAATATTTCTGTAGCCCAAGTAACTCGGCCTCTTTCAAACAATTCCCAGGAATTGTTTGAAGGGCAGTACAGGCCAGCAGCTGGTCACAGTCAGCAGTATAGGTGAGACCATGCTATAGTATAAGAAGCAAGTTTAGCCTTGCAGACACAGGCCATAATGTGGCAGTTGGACTGAAGATCAGAGAATGTTTCAGGCTGATTTTATCTAAAAATGTGAGTTCAGACAAGCTGATTAATAGCTAAGTGTTTAGGTCAGCACTTCACTATCTACACTCTTATTCAGATTTGGAAGATTAAAATGTGACACCACCTATGGAATATAGCCCTCAGGTTAAGTCTTCTGAAAAATTAAGTGACTTTACCACTTGTGAATGTCTTTGTTCCCTTCCTATATAGCTACCAGCCTGTTTGTGTAGAAGCGTTTAATCTATTTATTAATTTCTTCAGAAATTGAACATAGTGTGTTAATGTATGCAGAGAAATCAACATCTTAAGACATCCAGTTTTTCAGCATAACTCTTTGATACTAAGTACCATAGAAATAACCTCTTGTTCAGTTTCTGATTTTACCTGTTGAGCTGAGCCTTCCATCTCAATATTTCCTATATGAGAACTTATCTTTACAAACATGAATTCCAATGCCTACATTCTGTCTAATGAAAATGTGATGGTCTTGAAGGGATTCAGTAGTGGCTACTAATGGTTCTGGAACATAGAATTCACTTCAGCTCTCAGGCTTCTTCAATTCAGAGGAGGCTGTGGACGCTTCAAGATAATTGAGATGACAATACATTAAAAGCAATATCACATCTGTGCAGTATTCCATGTATTCTGAAAAATTTTACAAACCCATTTTCTTAATCCTCAGTTGACACCAAATGTGATTTTCTTTTCAAAACCTGTCTTTAATTGAGAATAAAGCAGAAGTTGCTTTCCTTGCTTGCATCACTGCTCATCCATATATTAGGGATGAATATTCAAGTGTTGTCTTCCCATTTCTACTTCTAATGAAAACTGCATTAACAGCAATCCATTGCCCAAAAAAATATGTTGTTCACACTTCCAAAAAACTCCCCTAAATAATCTGAGACTATAGATTAAACCCTGCAGAATGTCTCACCCTTGCTCAAAACCTTTCAGCTTAAAGTCTTGCTCTTAGAATCTGCGGTTGCCAAAATCTAATTTCTGAATCCTTCCTTAGTCCTAGGTTTAACACCATACTAAAGGAAATTGTAAGCTTTTAATTGTGGCAAGAAAATTGTTCATTCAAACTAGTTAGGTCACTATATTGCCAGATATCTACTTACCATCTTGATTGCAGTTCTATCCAAACAATACATCATTTTCATTGAAGAGTTTTTATATGGCAAATACATGGCAAAAGATTGGTTCATTCCTATATTTTATTAAAAATTCCTTAAAAAACAAACAGAAAAAAAACCCTTGGGAAAAAAACCCTTAAAAATGTTAAGAACCTTTAAAAAACATAGTCTTTACTGTTAGAATTTAGTATTGCTATCAAGAAGTCAAATGATTCAGCCATGACAAATTTGAAGAAAGAATGGAACATCAAAACTGAGACTACCTATCATTTGAAAACTGTTCATTAGAGATCATCTGCAGGTATTGATTAGAGATTCACAGTCACAAGGGCAAACTTGCTGTCAGTTCTTCGGTAACTTTGTAACTCTGACATTTGATAATGATAACTAAAAGTTCCTGGACCACTACAGGAAATTAATATCCATAAGAAAGAAAATTTCACTTCTAGGAGCCCCCAATTAGTGCAGATTGAAGGCATATATCTCTACAGCTACAGCAAGAGACAGGCATATGTCCCTCTACATTCACTGATGGTTCATCTACCTCTAATTTCTGTCTTTGTCTTTCTGTAGTATTTAACATTAAATGTAGAAATATGGATCTTTGTTCAAAGTAACTTACTAAAGATAACTTACTAAATATAAAGAAATAAACATCTAATAAATTATATCCTAACATATAATGCACCTTAAGCCTTGAGCTCTTATTTGTCCTTAATTTGCCCCTCCATAGCATACAGAGGCTTGTTTACAGATTGCATACAATGCACTGGATTGAGTTTTTATGAGACATTACTTGAAAGAGATATAGAAAAGAATTTATATTATTATTAATAAATCCTTAGCTGGAAAAATTCCAATAAAATGCATACAGCTTCTAAGTATCTCATAGGATTTGTGGAGTTAGTTAGCAATTTCAGATGAGTTAATTCTCCTATAGTGATTTTTAAACTCCCTACAGTTTTCTTTTAAGGTTAGCAATTTCAGATGAGCTAATTCTCCCATAGTGATTTTTAAACTCTCTGAAGTTTTCTTTTAAGGTATACATTTTGCTTTCATTCTTCTGTGTTGTTAATCACACTACTATTCTTTTGATTATTATTCAATTTTTTCTATGTGAGTCATTTGCTTTGAGGAATGTCCAAGTTTTGACAGACATTTTTTTACCAGTCTTCAGGGAAATCTGACAGACAATTGGAGCATGAAAACAGGCACATTGGTGTTGTGGAGAGAAATTGCGTTACACTAATCTTACACCCACTGGGCATTTCAAAACTGTAGCTTTAATGAAATAGAAGCAACAAATCTTGGTAACATTCTCTGGAAAGTTGCATGTTTCTTGCATGAAGCACACTGACCTGTTTTTTAAACCAACAGAAACCAGTTTTGATCCTAGTTTTTGTTAATGGAGAAGGATTATGGTATTTTATTCAGAACCGTGATGGTGTTTTAAGGTGCTACCAATCTCTTCCTCCTTTCCATAGTCATTTATTGCAACTTCTTGGCAGGGGATCAATGACATGGAAAACTGAGTCAATAGAACAAAACAGACCATGTAAGCACATCTAGTCTTCTTCAGTATAAACTGAGTAAGTTTAATTTATAATTGTAAAATTGGTATGGAATTAACTAATTTTTAATCTGGTTTTTTTTAATATCAATCTTACACATCAGTTTATATGTAGATACATGACAAAGGGCAGGTCAATATGATCTAATAGTGTTCTAGTAAGCCCCATTTTACTCTTATTATGCTGCCTCAATCATATAGCTCCTTGTTCAAAACTCTTTTCAGGAAGCTTTACTCACTGAGGTATCTTCCATTGTACCCAGTCACATAGCCACTTCCTAAGGAATTATAGGACCAATGAAGTATACATAAAAAAAGTTCCATGTAACACTAAGTTTGTCAATTTATGTCACTAGTACCATATAGATTTAATCAAAATAATTTTTGTATATGTCTTTCTAATGAGATATGTTATAACATGAGCAAAAAGGGTCAGTGACCAGGCTTTTCATCCATGAAAAATTTGCAGTAGTTTGATATTTTCTTTGTTTCACATTTGCACAAAAATAATAAATATACATTATTTTTAAGCAACCAACATCTTAAAAGAAATCTAAATAAAGTTGTGATTTTGACATTTCATATCAAATGTTTATATGTGAACACTGTTATAGTAAAATTTCTGGTTAAGCAATGATGTTATTCCTTAGCAGTATCCAAACAATCTGCCTCACAACCCCCTCTGCAATTAAAGCTCTGTTGCCCTCAGCTGCCCTTCTTCTTTGGTGCCGATCTTGGACCTGCACTTCAAATGTATTGGCACAATGTCCTGATGACATATGGTTGCAAGATCCATATTCAGGTTTTCCTAGTCGGGAGAACAGATGTGTGTGTCTGGCTAGTCTTAAGAAAAACCAAAACTTGCCAACAGATGTGAAGTCTTCACTTGCTAAGTCAAGAAATGTTTATGAAAAGTTTTTATGAATTCTGCCACGCAATTGTCAAGTTGACTACAGCTTAGAAAATCTCATACTGGTTGGTGAATCCTGAATTATTTTTCTCACCCAATAAACAAAATATTATTTTTACTATGAATATGAAAGACTCACAGTCTCTTTTTTATTATTATTTTTTTATTATGAGAGTATTTTTATCTTTCATGAGCATTTAATTTATGCGATCCAAAGCATGAGAGAGAGAAGGCACTGAGAAACGTTGTTTTGGGCTGTGGAGTTTTGATACTGAATCTATTTTAGATCTTGCCTAACATTTTTGTTTTCAAGACTATAAGTGCTTTGCTTGCTGTTTTGGCAACACCTGACACATATCACAAGATGTTTTATTTCATGCTTTTCTCTGATGTAACAGGAAGAGAAAGGATCAAAGAGTAAGTTCTCATTATTAATGGATCAAATGGATTCTTTTCCCTTCAAGGATGGTTCTTTAAGGTCCAAATATTTGTCTGTTGCCATCTTGCACTGGACATTTATTTTATGCGCTGAACTATTTGTGAGGCATTTTCATGTAAATTAGCGCAACTAGAATGATTTGCCATAGAACAGAGGAAGAAATGCTCCACATCAAAGAAGTGTTAACATCTACCTCAGGTGCCAGCATCTGTTCATTTCAGAGTCCAGGATGACTGCCAGAAGTTTATTGGTCTTCAAGTGCTGATATTGACACAATAAATGAGAGGAAGAGACTTAGTGATGCCCAGAATTAGATGGTAAAAAGGCACTTACCAGACAGTCTCCCTCATTCATCATTTTAAAACCATTCTTAATGTTTAAACACATGCCTGTAAGACAAATCATTAGTTGCAAGGACCTCAGAAAGATCAGAGCTGTAAAAGATAATGCATCACCCAATAAAAAAAAAGCCAACAAAACCATAAAGTTCAGAATATAATTATGCTTTTACACTTACAGCTGAAATTCAGCCACATAGTCTCTATTTGAATATGAAATAGAAATTCACAATTTAAATTTCTAAATCAGTAAATAATTTTACAAATTATGGGTAGAAAGCTATCCAGCATAAGTTATCATGAGATTAAACTGCAAGGAAATTCTAGTGTGGATCAGATTGGTACTCCTTTCACACTTATTGCCATCTATTAAACATTTTGGATTTAAGAAGCAAATCTTTAGGTGAGGAAATCTTTCCAAATGCTACAGAAAAGTTATACTCTATTATCTCACAAAGTAGATTGGCAGTGTACAAATGAAATAAAATCTAGCACCTTTGAACTAACACCACTTTTTTACAAACCTTAATTTAATTTTGTTAACACTAATGCATGACACTGAAAAACAATTTGAGAGTGGCTACAAGGACAAATTAATCTTTTAGTGGATGGACATAAGTTTTCATTCCAATTGAAATTTCTCTCTGGAAATTTAACAGGGCTGGTATACACTGGATTTAAAATACTTTATTTTTCATTGATTTTATAAACTGTTTGTCTACAGAGTTGAATACACATTTTAAAATTTTAAAAAATCTGACTTTTGAAGTTTCTACAATCTATGAAGGCAGTCTGCTCTAATGCTTGATTATCCTTGAAGTAAAAAGGCTGTTTTTCTGTTATACTCAGTCTGGATCACCCTTGTTTCAACTTGAATCTGTTGATGGGTTCCCTCTCACTCTGCACCAATGTAATGAGCTTATATCCATGTCTTTGATGACCCTTCAAAGAGGCTGGGGAGGTGTTAGGCTCCCAAAGCCATGCCTTCTCCAGGCTGACCAAGCTCAGCTTCCTTACTGGGAAGTGCATTTCTCAGTACACCCTGGGAGCTGTTGGACACATTTTCTTCTAGCTCAAACATGGGCTCATGTCCATCAAGCTGCCCACGACCACCCCAGGGCCTTTCCCAGAGAGCTGCTGTCCAGCTCCTGTTCTGGTGCAGAGGCCCTACTTTCCCAGGCACTGAACTTTGGTTTTGACTTTTAAACAATTAAATAAAACCATTTTATTCATCCCTTTCTTCTTTTTAGGAGAAATGATGATATTGGGTAAATTTCTTCTTTCTTAGAAGAAATTAGGAGAGGCTAAATATGACACAAATTAAAATATGCACATGTCTTTTGAGGCTATTTACAAAATATTTGAATCTAATCAAACATATTTGGGTTATTTAGGTGAAGCTATTTTTCACTCCAGAGACATTTTATAGAACTTGAATGAAAAAGTTGTTGCTACTCCTCTCAATAATACCTGTGAATTTTAGCTGCCAGATGATAAGAATTGTTGGCTGGCGAGAAATGGAAATTTACACTGCTTCAATTTCAGGTCATGCATATCCTGTTTCCATACTAGAAATGAAAAGGAAAACAACAGGAAGGAGTATAGCCCTGTCTTCTTTGTCCTGTTGGCAGAACACTTCCATATGGAAGTGTAGGAAGAGTAGGAGAGTATGTGCAATCATAGATCTAGGAAAAAGTAAACTTTTATTAAAGCATCAAAGTCTATCAGTTTGAAAGAAATAAGGAGTTTTAATAATATTTAAAAATTATTTGATAAATGTTTGTAAACTTTCAGCTCTGTGTTGTGACAGTTTTGGGGTTTTTTTGAAATATGAAGCAGAGTCATGGCATATCCTGAATTGAAAGGAAGCCACAAATATCATTGAAGTCCAACTTCTGACCCTTCACAGGACAACCTCAAGAATGACAGCATGTCCCTGAAAGCATTTTCCAAACACTCCTTGAACTCTGTAATTCTTGGTATTGTGTCCAGTTCTCTGGAGAGCCCATTCCAGTGCTAAGCCAACTAGGTGAAGGTCTTTTTCCTAATATCTAACCTAAATTTTCCCTGACACAATTCAGGCCATTTACTCAGATCCTGTCATTGATCACCAGAGAGGACATCAGTGCCTGTTCCTGTGCTTCCCCTCAAGGGGAAGTTGTAACTCCAATGAGGTCTCCACTCAGTCTCCTCTTCTCCAGGCTGAACACACCAAGTGACCTCAGCCACTCCTCATACAGCTTCCCCTCAAGGCTCTTCACATCTTTGTTGCCCTCCTTTGGACAGTCTCTAATAGTTTAATATCTTTTTTATATTGTGGCACCCAAAACTGCCCCCAGCACTTGAGTGAGGCTGGCCCAGTACAGAGCAGAGCAGGACAATCCCCTCCCTTGCCCAGCTGGCCATGCTGTGCCTGATGCCCCCAGGACAGGGTTGGCCCTCCTGGCAGCCAGGGCACTGCTGACTCACGTTCAACTTGCCATAGCCTTGGACCCCCAGGTCCCTTTCCTGGCACTGCTTTCCAGCCTCTCATGCCCCAGTCTGTCTGTACATCCAGAATTGTTCCATCTCAGGTGAAGAACACAGCCCTGTCTCTGTTAAACTTTATACAGTTGGCGCACAGTAAACATCTTATAGCTGCTGATTGCCCAGGCCTCTAGTATGGCAATCACAATGGAAAATCGTCCAGCTTCCTCAGATACTATGCCTTCACATTCTTTTCTCTTTGAATTTTTTCTAATAGGTCTAACAAAAGGCACAAGCCAGATGAAGAAGTCTTCAGACACTTGTTAGAATACATTGTGGGGAGCTAAGAGGGTAGACAGAAACATTTTGAATACTCCCTGTTTGTATTAACAGTTTCTTGTTAATCCATTTTGAGGTGAGATATTTCAAGCTACTTTTCTAGTCCAGCCAAATTAATAAACAAATTGGAGTGCTCACATTTAAATTTTGAGTAATTAACAAGAAGTTTGTATTGTTTCTATTTTCTTAAAGATAATTGCTAAAAATGATTTTTTGTTTCAATTTTAGAATAGAAAAAGAAATAGGAAATAATCTAGTTTTTCTTTTAAAATTAGAGGGTTCATTGTATTTATTTCAGAGGACAATAATTCTTTGGTTAGAGCAGGGTCCAAAATGACTGATTTTAAAATAAAAATTTTATTTGTTTTGAAAAGGAACTCTGTGTTTTATTTGATAACAAAGGGTAACTTTGTGTGCCAATTTCTTTGAGATTAAATAGAGATTATATCATGTTTGCTTAACTGGATTTTACACAAATAGAATCCACTGATAACAAAGAACTAATAATCACTGTTTATGTTGCTCAAAAGTAGTACTGAAAGGTCAATTGTATTATATTTTTCTGACACTTAAGAAGCATGTATTTTTTTGAAAAAATCTGATCTATATCCATCTCAGAGAGATTTCTCAAGTCTGTGCTAAATGAAACAATTATTCATGATATAGCAAATAGAAGAAATTGTATGCAAGTAGATGTGTTAATATGCATCTTTATGTAGACTTATTAGAACACTATTATCAGCCTTATATTCCAAACACTTTAATTCCCTCAGCAAAAATGGAATATTGAAAACATTCATTACATTATCAACTGACCAGCAGGGAAGTTACAATGAAGTGATTGTATAATTGCTTTAATTGATCCTTTTGAAGTAATATTGTGTGCATCGTAATTTATACATATTAGTGAATTTTAGTACCACATTCTGATATGGAATTACTCATGATTATTACCAGGAGGAGTTTGGATTAGTGCCTTTTTAAAACTTAGTCAGTGAAATCTCTCTTTTGTAGCAACGCAATCAACAGAAGACATAAACTTCTATGCCTCATTTAAATGACTTTTTTCCCCTACCATTTGGCCTCCTGCCTAAAGGAGACAAATATTAAAAATGCTCTCTTTCCTCCCCACTCTGGCAGAAAAAAAGAAAACCAAAAAAGAAACCCCACATGAACTAAGTTCTTCATAGAATCATATTTGGTTGGAAAGGACCTTAAAGAACATCTGTGCAGGGACACCTATGGGCCTTTATAAAAGCCACTCAATCAGTTTGCTCAGGGCTGTAACCAACCTGGCCTGGAACATTTCCAGGGATGCGGCTTCTCTGGACAGCTAGTTCCAGTGCCTTCCTGTCCTCTCAGTAAAGAATCTCTTCCTAACAATTATTCTAAGTGTTCTTGTTGTTCTATTGTCGATTTTCACATGATGCCAGTCAGCTAAGTCATGGTGGTTGTGACCCTTCTGTTTATTTCCAGGTTAGGAGTTCTGATATTTCTGTCAACTATAAAGCTGCCTTTCCACTGACATGTTTTCTAAACACTTGTTTTATTCTACTGGAGTAGTTCCATGCTGATGTTGTGGGATTGTGTCTGTCTCAGGATCAATCCTAAAGCCTCCTAACATGCAGTAGCAGCATTAACCCTACTTGGTTGTTCTGCAATCTATTTCTCTTGCTAAGGAAGCAACTAATTTACTAGACAGTTACAAGCTCAATTTACAAGTTACCAAGTCAGGAAATAGTATTTTCCAAAAAAGTCATCATCTCTTTTGAATTACGGTAGGATTTCAGAAAAGGGAACAAAATATCTTGGCATCTATTAGACATTAGCAGATGATCCCTAAAAGAAAAGTTAACAAGTCTCATTACTACAGAGAAAAATATTCACAGAAAGCAGATATATAATAATATATTAAACATGAACTTATTATTAATATTGATGTTAGACTGAGGGTAGTTTAAAGGAAAAGCTGCATTGGTATTTTTCTGTGAGTAAATCTTATCTTCTGCATATGGCTGAAAGAAACCCATTTGGCTTTGATATGATTGAGGTATAATTTACTTTTCATTATTAGACATCTAGATACCTTCTGGAACCAAAGCCGTTAACTGATCTGTAGAATAGATGTAACTGATATTTGGAATAATACCATCTTTTTTTACTTTCCTGAATAATACCTCTTGTTTTCAGTTTTTCTGTCTGATTTCCTCTGATACTTTTATTACAATAATCAATGTACTTGATTATTGGATTTTCTTACTCTGAAGTCAGCTTAAAAACCTCCAGACCTCTGCTGATCTTTCAACACCACCCATCAGCTGAATTCACCATTTCAGGAAGACAGAGCTCTAATCTGATTCTGGAATAGCACAGTCTGTAGTCTGACTATTAAATGAAACATTACATCATACACAGAGGATTTGATACTTTCCATTTTTCTATGATTTGGTCAGATGGTCAGTCATCAGAGTTTCACTGTAGCTGCATAGTACCACTGTTTTGATTGGGTTTTTTGGGCTTTTTTTATTGGAAGGCTTATACAGGCTTCTTGATAAAGTTATTTTTGGTTTAGCAGGAGGAAAGCAGACTTTCTGGATTCTCTGAAGAGTCACTTCATCAGAGAAGAGGGAGTAATAAGGTTTCTTAAGGACTCTGTCTGACTAGTGAGTAAGCTATGAGCCTCTCTCTTGTTTTTGTTCAGTTAGGACCTCAAGCTCACCCATGCATCCGTTTAAACAAGGTTTCAGTGTAGAAGCTAATTAATTTCACAGAATAGTAGTCACAATTCCAACATCTAATTCCTCATTTAAAATAAGACAGTGACATTGTCTGTGAATGTCACAAAGAGACATATTTCAGACCCTGCTGATATTAATTTAAATTATAAACCAGCGATGAATATTCCACACAAAAGTATTTTAAAAATAATTTCTGTATACCAGATGTCTGTCTAATTTCAGTTTCTCCTCTGTTTCAGTCAAAATATGGGACCATAAAATTATGATATTGCATAATTATTTTTTTCAGGCATAGAAGAATCATTGATGACATCTCTAGTTTCCAATTAGCAGGCATTTGAACTGAATATTCTTCCGTTAATTGCTTTTCAGCAAATTTGAGCCCCTTCATTAAGTGTGCAATTCTGCCTCCCAGTAGCTGGTCTCTCATCCAGCTTCTCAGTAATACCTGACAGCTGTGTCTTTCTTCATCAAGATTACACCTTTCTCTCATTTCTTTGTCATATTATAAAATTGTGTGGATAAAATATGATGGAGTAATGTCAATGCTTTAGCCTATGTACCAGGAAAAAGCCTAAACCATACTCTGACTCAGTCTTTCTCAAAGAGTTTCTAGTGTTTAATGCTCTCCTCGTTGCTCTTCTAATGACAGGTCTATCTAAGCACAGTGAGCTTTCACAGACTGTAACAAAGTACTTCAATAGTATAATAAAGCTTCAAGAAACAATTACTTTATTACAATTACTGTGCATCATTTTCTGTCATAAAAAACACTAGCTAATGAATGAAATGATAAAAAGATGAAGATGATTTAAACATAGCAGCATGTATTTTAAAATTGAATTTTCAGTGTAGGCTTGAGAGACCCTCTATAGATGTGGCTTATGTTGTCTTTAAGGGTTTTTAAACAATATTCTTTATATTTTGCAAATGCAGTTATAGTGTAGTGAATGGGACTAAACAGAATGGCTCTGCCAAATGGGATTTCTGGCAGTCTAATGCAGAGGCTGAATAGTATTTTAGATATACAGTAGATCATAGGGAACTTTGTTGACATTCAAAGGAGTTGTTTTAGTGGGTTCCCAAAAGTCATAAATTTAAAACATTGAAGAAATAGTCTCTTCATCCCTTATTTTCTTTGGATTACAAATTAAAGCTGTTATTTTTCTGGGCCATGAAAGAGAGATGGCTTTCAAGGCATTGGAGACAATGCTTGAGGGATATAGATGTTACAAGTGTATGGATTCTGTACTGCTTGCCTAGACTGAAAAGACCTCTTAAGCTTCATTAAAACAAAACAGAAAAAAGAGTGTATTTGAGAAAAGATAAAAAAAGGGAAAAATCTATTCTAAGTTTCACTCTGAAATGTGGTTCTTAAAATTTCAAGACAAACAATTAGGCTATATGCTAACTTCATTCTATACAGACCTTTTAATGACAGGTGATTAAGTACATGCAGTTAGTTACATGACCTTAAGAATTCTGCTTCCTTGTTTCTACAGCTCCTTGTCAGTGTGTATAAACAGGCTTTGAAACATTTTTTCTTTGAGGATTCCATAATGTTTAACCTCAGGAATAGTAACAGCTGCACCTAAAAATAAAAGTAACACTGTAATGGTAAAAAATTGGCAAAAAGAGCTGTAGAGAACACTGAAACAACGACAACAAAAATATAATTACGGAGAACACTGCACGACAGTTTTGAACAGGAAGACAGCAGCATCTTTTAAAAATGCATTTTAAATAGCATTGTGAAAATTCTTGTTTTAATACTTCACTAAATATAGAAACAAAATAAATTAGTTTTTAAAATGCGTAGAAAGTATTAGCATTTGCTGTGATAATTATTACCCTTCTGTAGAGAGGATTCACTCTGAATCTCTTGGACTTCAGGATAACCCAAAAAAGTGCTTCCCTGTTTGTACAGATTGCATCAAATTCTCACATTGTAGAAGCATTTCTTAACTTCATGGACAATATGAGGGACTAGTCTGACACAGAATACTGAACAAAGCAGATTAATGATACCGTGCAGAATGGCTGTCTCTCTAATATATACACAGTGGCAGTGTGTATTTGATCTTACACTTGCTCTACAGCATTACATAAATCATTAAAAATCACTCTTAGTGAAGACTCACTAAAGGAATCACTCAGATAGTCCAGTGATCTCAAGGAAAGAAGATTTAAAGGTCAGTGATTAGCACCAGTGTTAACAATTGCCATTATTTGCTTCCTTGATGAAAAACTGCAATCCATATTTCAAAATCCCACCTTTTAAAAAATAAAACCTAAACTTTATAAAATGTATGAAATAATTATCTAATATAAAAAAATTGCAATTGCCATTAATCTATTCAAAACAGAAGTCAAGATGTCATTCCTGTTAATATAATAATTTTTGGGTTTGTTTCTTTTAAGACAAAAATACTGCTTCTTTTAATTAATCACAGAGGATATCACTTAAGAGCTCAGAAATCTCAGTCTCAAATAAAACTGCAATGTTCAGTCATTTTGTTCTGATAATAAGACCTACGTGCAAAGGATTGTTCTATAGTGAAAATTTGAAATAAAATCTGACTCCTAGAATTATATGGAATAATCTTTTTATTTGTTTATATATATTTAAAATAGCTCAAATTAATGACTGCTGATTTGTTCTGTGCTGAGAAACTGCTGTTCCTGTTTCATCCTGTAATTGTTATGGATCTTTTTTATATCTAACACACAACTTCCTGGATAATTTCCCTAAACATAACAGGCAAAAATCTGATCAGGGATAAAAGCAAAAAGCACAGTTTTGGTTAAGTAAAAAGATTGCTTAGTTTCCTAATCAATGACAATAGCATACATTACTCTCAATTGATAACGCAGCTGTCAGGGCCATCTTCATGTATAAATCAATGAAATTTTGTTCTGTACTCTTTTACTCTTTACTTTCAAATCTCTTCTGATCTCACTGAATTAGAATAGGTAGGCAGCTCACATGGTAGCCACTTCTGTAACGCAACACAGAGGATAAGAAAAATACTGTATACTTGCAAAAAAAAAAGCTTATATGGAATGAATACAGACCATATTTCATGACTATAATGTTTTTTTAAAAAACTTTAGGAAGTAATTGTCTTCCTTAATAAATATGTATGCCATAATAATATCTGAATTTTACAGGGTAAGGCAGTCTTTAATTTCAAAGTTATGTAGTTTCATTTTCTGTACCTCTGATATAGAATAAATTACAGTATCAGATTTGGGAAAAAAATAAATGTAGCTTTCAATTTATCTTCTGCATTTTCTTCACCTACCCTCTATTTCTCACATTCTACATTTCTCTTTTTTATCTTTATTCTTATTTTTATTAGCTTGAAAGGTGGAAGCTAAAGGATAAAAAAAAATTACATAATTCAAATTATCCCCATTTTGGCTAATAATATTTATTTTTCTTTCTTCTTAGTCATCTCAGTTTATTCCCAGGAACAATGAGCTAGGAATAGGAAACTCTCTTATCTGAACTTACTTGGTGGTCTCCTGAGAACAGTTCCTTCCAGAATCAGAGAAAAATTAGACCAAAGGACTGCTCAGATCACTAAAAGGGCATTGCATCTCTCTTGCTCACTCTTTATCAACAAAAGCAACAATCTTGAAGAAAGTCCATCCAACCACATTGTTCAAGGTGGGGTAGGAGAGATGGAGGTTGCTGGGTCTGGGCATTTGGTCTGAGTTGGAGAGGGAAGGAGGAGCAAGGCTCATACCCAAGGAATAGGGGGTGTTTATGGCCAGGGCAGAACTTGAAGGTCTGTGACACTTCCCCCACCCCAGGCCCTCCCCCTCCCACCATAGGAAACTGTTAAACATAATTACCTCCCTACACAGGATGAGCAGCTACCTGAACCATAGCTCTCAAAATCACTGGTAAGCTGAGAAATCTCTCCTGATTGTTTAGTTTTATGCTATCTGAAAAAAAATCAATAAAATAAATCATTCCATCTGAAAACTAATTTTAAAAATCACTTCCCTGGACCATCCCTAGATTACAGAAACTGACTCCAAGTTACCTCCTTTCAAAACAAGCTATTCTTTTGCTGACCTTTACTATATATTTTAAATTCTTTAAGTATAGAATACTTTGATTACAGAATATCTAGTTTGAATTTTTACAGTTTTTGACCTTGTTCCTTATTTGAGGAATTAGAGTGGGTTTCTCTTTTAGTATGAATTGAAGGCAGTTCTGTAGTGAAAGGACTGGGGTTTTTTTTCTGTTGTCTATATTAATTTCTATACTGTTATTGGATTTTCTTTTCTTCTCCTTTTTAGATTTGTAATAAGGGATATCAAAAGTATAAGTAAAAATTATGAGCTCTTGTGCTTTCATATAAAACTTAAGTTCTAAAAGAGAAATTAGAAAATTGTACCAATATATTCTAACTAAATTTTCACAATCTCAGTTATATTTCTTTAAGAGAGAGGGTCTAGGTTCAGTCTGTGGCAGATTTAAATTCATTAGTTTCTCAAATCTCTTATTTTAAGCAACTTTAATTATACTATCCAATAATTTTTGTCAAAAAAATTGGTTGTGATTTTTTTATTGGTCTCTTTAGTAAAAATAAATACTGATTAAGTTTTCTGTACTTCATATTCTTATTTTTCCATATTAGTCCTTCAAATATCTGTAGCAGAAGTATGTTATGTGGAATCCATCTCACTTACTATTGTCTTCTACATCTTAAAGGAGCACTTTCCATTTTCTTTTCACTTTGAGAAGATTTATCTTATTAGGAAAACCCAAAGTCCTTAATAATTGATTGAACAACAAAAATCCTACATATTTCAGTCCCATTTTCAAAAATATGGTGGCTACATGTTAAGATTTTACACTGCTTAACGTAAAAATCTTAATCTTTGGTCACCAGATTGTTACGTAAAATCACTGCTATTCCTCCCTCCTATATCTTTGCCAATATATCTCTGGCAATGTTATCACCAGCCCCAATACATCCTGTTTTCACAAACTTATCAATTTCATCTAAATCCTCACAAAAAGCTGTTCAGAGATTTTCCACACTGAGTTTGTTGGAGGCATAAAATTGCATGCACAGTGTGTGAGGATCACAGGATGGGAATCTCAAAAGCAGCACAGCAATCAAGGTAAAAGATCAAGACTGGGAAAATTACAAAATAACCACATGCAAGATAGAAAGACTGTGAAAGAATGTAATTCTCCTTATAATACTTACATATACTGTTACTGTAGTGATTTCCAGTTTATCAGAAACAAAGATATCTCATTACATTCACGGACTGTGAAAGAAGAGAGATATTATGGAGACTTCTTTTTTATATGAGAATTGTAAGGAAAAGATGTATTGAATTTGATAATTGCAGCATACTAGTAACTAGACTACTAATACTAGAAAACCTCCAAGCTGGCAAATTATCATTTCTACCTCACTCTACAGGTATTAGATTGCCTATTAAGAAAAGACTAAAAATTAGCCATTTTGTGTAACAACTTAGAAACTTTGAGATCAAGAATTTTTCTTTTTGTGCAATCCTTCCAAAGCAACACTTTCCTAAAAGTTATTTCTTGTAGTATTACTGCCATTAGGTATAATTAAACTTGAAATATCCAAACCTCTCAATAGTTAAGGTGTTAATCATCAAGAGAGATGTAAAAAATGAGGCTGAAATTTCTGAAAGGACATTAGCCCCTTAGCTACTATTTCCCTGTAACAGTAATTAAATATTTACATCTTTTCAGATACTTTGTGTATAATAATGAGACTACATAGTTCACTACTGAGAGACTGTTTATTTATTCTGAAGTTATTTTTCATCATTACCGTCAATTTTACCTAGGCAATAAGATCCTTTATTTTTAAAAGTGTAGATTCTATTAACTGAGATGAAAATATCTCCATAAGTAATTTTATCTGGAAAATTCTTAGATGCATATAAAAGACTTCAAATGTAAAACCATTAGCAATGTTTAAAGGAGTTCAAAATGTAGTCTCTAGAAATGTTTAAGTTCTTAAGAATTTTGTTGTTATTATTACTGGGTATTGATACAGTTTTTTCCTATAGCTGAATTATCTTCCCATGACTCCAAGAATAGTTGAGGTTATAAGGGACCCCTGAAGAGTATCTTGTCCAATCCTCTTCATGGCATAGAAAAATTTCCTCTGTTGTTGAGTGTTATGCTCTTTGGAGACTCAATGAATCCAATCCAATTTACTGGTTGCTTTGCAAATGGAATATGTATGAATAACGTGGCTAAGATAAACATGGAAGAAGGAAGACTAAAATGTGGAATTGAAATCTAACTATGAAACTCCACTATATAAGATAAGCACCTTGAGAAATACAGAATCACAGAATACCAGTGTCATTAATGAAGATATTAAGTAATAAGGTCCTGTGGGACTCCTGAGGGACAACACTTGTCAGTGATGTCCAGTGGGACAATGAGCCATTGAACACTATTCTCTGGATATGATTGTCCCACCAATTCCTAACCTACTAGATAATCCACCCATTAAATCCTTTTTTTTACAATTTTGAGAGAAGCATGTTGTGGAGAACTGTAAAGAGGCCTTACAGAAGTCCAGATAAAGGGGATCTATAGCCCATCATTTTTCCACTTAAAATAGACACTCCATTGTAGAAGGGCATTAGGTTGGTAAGACAGACCTTACCACTGCTGAAGCCATACTGGCTGTCTCAAATCACTTCCCTGTCCCCCATGTGTCTTAGCACAGCTTCTAGGAATTTCTGTTCCTTCTGTTCCTTCCCAGACACAGAGGTGAGTCTGGCGAGTTATTAGGGTTCTCCTTTTTTCCCTTTTATAGACAGGGTAATGTTAATCATCTGGTTATTGGGAACTTCACCTGAGTACCTTGACCTTTCAAATGTCATGGAGAATGGCTTGGCAAATATATCAGAGGGATATGTTTTGCCTGACCTTCCTCTTCTGGCTGACACACCTACAGAAGCCCTTGTTATTCTTTGCATCCCTTGCCAAGTTTAGCTCCAGCTTCTCCTTAGTCTTTCTTCCTTCCTTGAGAACACCTTGGGAACTAAAGAGAAGTAAGCCTCACCTCTGCCTGGGAAGATCATTGAGTAGATACTCCTAGAAGATATGCTAAGACACAAAAAAGACAAGGACGTGTTCTAAGGCAGTCAGCACAGCTCTGCTGAGGGCAAATTGTTTCTGACCAATCTGGTGGCCTTCCATGATGGAGTGACTGCAACAGTTGCCAAGGTAAGACTGACTGATGTCACCTAGCTCGATTTCTGTAAGGTGTTCAACACCGTCCTACATTGCATCCCTATCTCCAAATTGGAGAGACATGGATTTGAAGAGTGGGCGAGCTGTTCAAGAAGGAATTGGCTGGATGGATGCAGCCAGAGAGCAATGGTCAGTGACTCTTATGTCCAGGTGGAGACTGGTAAAAAGTGGTGTCCCCTCAGGGCTTTGTCTTGGGACTCTGCTCTTGAGTACCTTTTTCAATGACATAGAGAAGTCAAGTGCCACCTCAGTGAGTTTCCAGATAACATGGAGCTGAGTGGTGCAGTTGACACAACAAAAGGAAGAGATGCCATTGAGAGCTTCAGAGAAATCTGGGCAAGCTTGAGATTTGGGCCCAAAAGAACCACTGTGTTTTTTGGGGTTTTTTTTTGGTTTTCCATGTTTGATTGTCTGTTTTTCTTTAAGCCATATGCTAATTTTAATACATCTAAATAATACAAAATAAACATACTATACAAACGATGTTTTGGCTAATGATTAGCTTAAGTGCCATTTTTTACATCTTTTAATTTTCATTTATTTAAATTTTAACGCCAGCTGTATTTGTCATAATTAGATTGAATTTTGAAATGTCACTACCTCCACAGTCTATTTTCAATACACTTACTCCATAGATCAATTCACAAGAAACACAGAGGGTAGCACAAGAAAAACCCTAGTTTGCTTCAAAAGAAGCCAATTAACAAATCTCATTTAGTGTTAATTGCAACAGCAGTTCTCATCATGGTTTAATCAACACCTTGCTAAAGCAAGCTAGGAGAAAGCAAAAGATGGACATTGATTTCATGCACAGCCAGAACTGTACTGACACATTTCAAACACTGAACATCTCACAGATGGGAAGTCATTCCCAACAGACTGGAGTGGTTACTGTCCACAAAAATTGTTTTACAAAACTCAGAGGCTTTAGCCTTAGGAAAATAAAGACATATTTGATATATATTCTCTCAAGACACTAAGGAACAAAGCTGTATCTTGTATTGAATTCCTTCAAATGGCACATTTTTAGAACCTGTTCCACTGTCTTAGCTATAAATCTTGACCTTAGGTAGAGGTTCATTCTATGTCTCAAAGTAAAGTCAAGTGATCACATATTTCTGCATGTTAATATTGGCCTCTATAACCTGTAGACATGAAAAAAGCTAAACAAGAATTTCATGTGAGTGCATTCCTGTTTAAAAACAGTTGCCAGTTTGCAATTGTGGCTGCCATTCAGACTAAAAAAGCTGCAGTTGACAAGACATCAGAGTTGCTCCAAAGCAGAAGTTTTCTCATTTCACAAATGCATTAGTGATTCTATGAAGCTCTGAAATACTGCTTTGTGTGTTGGGCTTTAAATTGAAAAACTAATTTTTTTTTTTTTTGGTGCCCTTAAATGTTGGAAACATTGATGGTAAAACACATATGTGACAACAATGATGTGCACTAACAATCTGTAATGAAAGCTGATCTCAACAACTTTTCCACCTCTTAAAACACCTTACTTCGGAAGAGCAAGGCGATATTTTTCAAATAGCACCTGCATTAAATTCTTTAACAGTGTATGGTTAACTGAATTCAATTTTTGTCCCTCTGAAGTGTGTGAGTCTTTGTGACCATTGGAAAAGTCAAGAAAATTGAGAAAGACCTGATGTAATTTAGATATATAAACATCCATTTCAAAAGTTTTCAAGCAGAACAGCTGCATTTTATCCTATTCTCCATGCAATCCAATCCCATTTTAATTCTGATTGGACTTTAAACAAGAAAATGCAAAATTTGCCATTAAAATTAACTTCAGAATGGAAAAAAATCAAGATGTACAGTAATGAAAAGGTTGATATAACATTTACAATTTAAAGATCTTTCCATAAATTAAATCAAGATACAAAATGCTGGGTAGATCAAACCTAAAATCTAGTTTACTGATGCTGTTTACAACTGAGCCAGAACATATTTATAATCCTTTAAATTGCTTCAATGTTATTTCACCCCTGGGTCTCGAAGAGTTAGAGACACAGCCTCTTACTGTGTCTCTTTTAACTTCTCCAATCTGCTCTTTCTTAAAATTACCCAGTTTTTCTAAAGCAAGCAGTACAAAAATAACTTTCCACAGTTCAATGGCCATTTATGAACGTCTAAATTTTTGGAACTATCTGCAATTTTGATGGTTTGAATAGTATCTGAAGGGGGGGGAATTATTTGTTTGTTTGTTTGTTTCCTTGATGTTTGGTTGTTGGTTTGGTTTTGTTTCCTTCATATTCTGGATGTTTTAAATGCCTTTTCTTAGAACATTTGGATCTTTATTTTAGGTTGCCGGTTCTTGGCTTCTTTTTTCTGCCTCTGTCAAGGTCAGGATTGAAAGTACTCAAGATGATATTTCGTGTTGAGACTCAGATGTTTATTTTTTGTTATCTATATCACAATCTTACAAACCGTGAGTTCTGCAGTATTTCACTGACAAGCTACAAAATGGCCCCAAATATATCACTACAAGGTCTCTCAAGGAAAAACTATCCAATTATGAAATGACATCTAAATTATTTTCCCTTTTAACCCAATAACTAATCACTTGTATCTCACCATGTGGACTTTTCTGTCCAATTATGAAATACCACCCAAACCCATGAAGAAGAAGGTGAAGAAGAAGGACCAACCTCTGCCCTAAAACCTCCATCTTGCCTCATATATATCACTATATTTTTAAACCTTAAACCCAAAGTTTTCTACTGCATGATATTGCACACTTCTAATCAAACTGCACACCCATAATCTTAGTTCTATCATTCAATTTTGGAAGCCTTCTCCATGACCTCAGGTAAAATGCAGTGCTCTCCTGGGGGCCAGAGTCTGTCAGCGCAGAAAGCCTAAATTCTCAGCATCCAGGACTCTGGTATCAGATCACTTAGAGAAAACGAAAAGATCAATATAGTTTCTTGTGGAAGAATAATGTACCAGAAGAGGCAAATAAGTCTGTCATGTCCTAGTTAGCATGAGATGGATCAGAATGATGTAACAGATGAATCAAAAGCTGTATTTGTTTAAAAGAGCCAGTCACAGGAATACATAAATGTGACTCTAGTCTTTGCATTCAGTTTTAGAGTCAACCCCACACAGCCCTGCTTTTCTGCTGCTGAGAAATCTGAAACTACTGCAACATGCCTTTCCCTGCTTAATCTGCTCAGTTCAGCAACCCCTTATTTCATACAGAGAATCTTTATTATTATAGAGTGTTCCCATCCTCCTTTTATTCTGCTATACCAAGAAAATGTTGCCAGCACTTGTACTGAGGACTCCCTGTTGAGCCTCTCTAGGGAATACCTTGGTCTTTCAGAACCTGAAGCCAGCAAAATTTGAATACTTGAAACACTCTTTAGTAGTGGCCTTTTCCTTTATCTCTCTACCATCTCTACCTACCAGGTGTTGGGTTAGTTGGGCTTACACTTGGGACTTTTTTCAGCTATGAGCTCTACATAAAACCTTATGTACAACTATACAATATGGTATTTCTTTCTAGATCAAATCGGTGGCTAATTAATTCAAGCTCATTTCATTCTTCATGTCTGTGTATTTCTTTCCTAGTCATTTTATTACATATTGAAGCAGGCTGGAAGATCTTGTAGGATAAAGAGGATTTATTTCCCCTTTCTCTAGTGGTAACCATAGCTGTGTCCCCAAAATCTCAGCACCACAAACAGCACACAATACTAGGCCAACCTGCCCTTGTGATCATGATGTATCCACTTCCAGGTAGAATAGCACCTAGAAAATAGTGAAAATCTAGAGAATAAAAAATATGAATATTCTTTGTGAATAGGTACTAAATTCTTACGTGAACTTTTCTAAAAGGAAAGAGAAAGAAAAAAAAAACCAAACATTTGGCCAGTTTCTTGCTTTTCCTTGCCAATCGGAAATCTTTGAACGGATCTATGTTTGAACAGATCTGTGGAACTTACTCCTACAATTGTCTCTAGAAAGTTCATGCAAAACTGAATTTCAGAGGCTTAGCAATATTTTATGCTGATCAGCAGAATTATTTCCTGACATTGTGGAAAGTAACATGACATCTCAGCACTTTTAAAGAAATGCTGAAGACCCTATTTTTTATAAAACTGCATAATTAACAATTTGTGTCCATTGGTGCATCATTGTGAAGGAAATCTCAAATTACAAGAATTTGAGATTTTTGTGAATTGATATAAAAAGACTGTGATGAAAGTGTTTGTGGATTCTTTAAATAGACGTAGTCTAGAATAGGGATACAGGTAATTTGGAAAATATTAGCAAAGTATGGGGCTAAAGTATTTTCTGGTCATATGATATGTAAAATTACCTTGTTCATAAATTTCATCACAACAAAAACATTACATTGAAGAAATTTTCCAACAGATCAGTTAATATTGAAAGATGAAACTGATATCTTTATTTTAAAACAACTCAGACATGTTTTATAGTAGGCTGTAATATGAAAAACTAACAAGGTGTTTATCTTGTACTCCAAAGGGAAAATGATGCAGAGATTAAAATAGAGAAGTCAACAAAGCTTGAGGTTCTTAATTTAAATTTGGAAAAAACTTGGATTAATTTATATTTTTTTTTCTTAGGACACAACTTGTAAAAGCAGAGATAATTGCATTTATCAAGAGCTTGAGCTCTAATGATGCTTATACCAACATAATTGTAATCTAATTATTTTTCTGCATTCAGGACAAATGGTTATTGTTTAAATCAGTAAATTTATTCCATGGGGCGAGAGAGATCCTAGCAATTACTACCTTCCTGCTCTGTGTGACACTTATCTTGAAATGAAGTTTGTAGCTCATGGACTCATTGTCTAGTTCTTCTGGTCCCCTTTAGGTCTTTTCCTTATTGTTCCCATGCACATATTCTTCTGAAGCTGGCATTTTGTTCTAATTTTTCATTTTTGCAGACAAGTTTTCCTGTGTCTTGCAGACTCATACAAAGCCCAAAGTCTGCTCCAGTAATCCTGTCATCTTTTTGGGATGGCCTAGGGTAAAAGTGGGTCTCAGGTTGGCTCTCAGGGTTTGGCTCTGCTGGCTCTGCTTTGTACCAGACAAGATTTCTACTGAGGACCCCCTGTTGAGCCTCTCTGGGGAATACCTTTGCCTTTCAGAACCTGGGGCCAACAAAATTTGAATACTTGAAACACTCTTTAGTGGTGCCTTTTCCTTTATTTCTCTACCACCACTACCTACTGGGTGTTGCATTTGGTTTGCCGTCGGGGCTTTTCTCAGCTAAGAGCTATACATAAAATTTTAGTACAACTATGGATGAGTGTATAACTGAAAAAAACCCATCAATTTAAGAAATTTGTAAAACCACTTCAATAGAAAATAATTAGATAGGATTTGATGGCAATTTATAAGGTTGACTGAAAATATATTACTAAGAAGCCAATGAAGTGGAAAATTATACATACACTTGAAAAAATATTAAAATTATAGTCCATCTGTGTTATCAATGGTTTTTCAGTTGAAGGCAATGTGATAGCATATGAAAACAGAAGAATCCTGGTGATCCTTAGTCTATGAAAAATATATACACTTGAGTTCAATGTGTCATAGTATATTTTGTCTGTTATAGCAGTAAACAAAGGACCAGCTTTTGCTCTCACTGTGCTCTACATGTTGAGTAATCACTGGAAGCTACCATTCCACTCTCTGAAGGAACTGAGATAAACATTCAGATTTAAAAGTATTTAGAAATATTAAAATATTCTTGTGTTTGTCCTGAGCAATCCCATGAAGATGCAGGTATAGGCATAATAACTCATCTATAACTCAGCATCTAGACCAAAGCTGACAACTGTTCTGAAGCAAAATGTGTTACTATTCCTCTGTAGTGTTCTATCTTTATTATTTTTTCCTGAAAAATTATGCAGGATATGCTGAAAAGCTACTTAAGGTTGTTACCATGGTTAGAACCACAATTATAGAAATCAATGACTTTTACCCAATAAGGGTCTGTTATACTTTAAACTCATCTGGAATTTTGAGGCTTTTGTTTAAAATTCCATAGTCAATAATGCATACACAAAAACCCTTAATCCATTCTTTAATTTCTGAATTTAAACCACATTGTTTCACTTCAAAATTCTGTTGAATCTTGTAGGCTTCAAGAACTGAGCTTCAAGAAACCCAAATATAAATTTTTTAGTATATTAGAAGTTATGTTACATACTATATGAAGAGTGGGGAAACTTCGGCACAATTCCTCCAGTAAAAAATTTAGATGGACATCTCAAACCTTTTTTTTAATCAAGTGAAGGAAATAGGTAATTTTAGGGTATGAGTCAACTCATCCTCAGTTAGAAATTAAGTTCATCAGGTCTGATAAACTACATCTCCAAATGTCCATTGACTATAAAGTCATTTTAGAGGAAAAGTTTAACTATAGACAACTAAATCCAAGTTCTATCATTGAGGAAAATGACCTCAGCAAATGTGTACTTCTGCTTAGGGCACATGCTGAATACACTGACTGAGTTCTGGAGTAAAAATATTTGTGAGTGTTATTTTTTATTAAGATAAAGGTAGGTAAACTGGTTTTGGGTCCCACTTGTTTGGCAGTAGGTCAGTAGGGGAAGGTGATTCAATTCACTTTGCAGCTTATGGTCATACCCATTTCTTTCCTACTCACTGGGTGATGGAATAGTTAATTTATTCAGGAGCTAAGCATATTTCAGGCAAAAAAGAAAAACAGTTACAAGAAATATGATGCTGTAGTTTAAGTGGACATTTTTTTAGCAGACAGATGCTTAGCCAAATGTTCTAATAAATTTTTAGTATTAAAGAGTCAGCACTGTTGTGCTTTGTTTGGCTGTTTTGTAAAAGTAGAACTCAGAGAGCGCCAAAATCAAAAATTGAAATCAAAATCCAGGTGTGAGAAACAGACAATTAAGAAAAATGTATTTATTTTTTTAGGAAGGCACATACATATGTGAAAAAGAGTTATTCAACTCTGTTGAACTTAGGCTATTCTAAACCTTTCCTAAGCAAGTATTTAAAAAGACTTAAAGGTAAACACACTATCAGATATTTCCTAGGGACTGCAGGAACATTCAAGTAATACATAAGTTAAACAAATTTTAGAATTGACACCAAAAATTGGTCCCGTGTTGGTGCTAGTCAGATGAACATAGTAGAGGTGCATTGTTCACACTACCTGTTATATAACCCAGAAAGATAATGAAGATTTAAGCTAGAGGACTGCATTAGAAAGTGATGGTGGCTTTCTCATGTTTTTGGACTGACAGGTCAGATATCCAGGTATATACTCTTTAAATTTTTATTAATAGAAACCCAAGCAGATTTTTCGAAGTTAGACAGTTGTAGATAGACTGGAAGAAAAAGGAAGGAATCTAAGAAATGCTAATCTTCAAACACAAAGAAAATTATTATTTTATTTATATCATTTATTTAAATAGGCAATTGCAGGAATATTGATAAAATATCAGGGAATACTGATAAAATATTCTGGAGTATATGTGAAATGAAAATACTACTTCTGAAGTAAAATGGTGTTTATGAGAAGCAAACCATTCTGACTTGCTAGGAAGTATCTTTAAGTGAATATGCGGACTGTGCATTCCGCAGATCTAGTTTCTTAGATTTTTTAAAATGCTAAAGATTGATAAAATAGTTTTTCAATACATCTGTATGATGATATGAAATCAAATTTAAGAAATCCAAATCAGCTATTTTCTTAGGGGCGGCACATATCATAAGGTCTGCCTGCGAAGCACTAGTTCAACCAAACAGCAGATGGGTTTGTGGATCATGGTTAGTTAATGTACATTTTCAAACTGAGCATATCAAAGCTCAGACAGGGAGACAGATAACCCATAATCCTTTCTTTTATGACTTCATTGCAGAAAGATATGAGCATGATATCACCTGAAATAAATACCTTTGTTACTGAGGCACTCTCCAAGTTAGAGTTCTGTGACCATTCACTCTCAAAATGAGAACATAAAACTCAAGCTTTCAAAACCCAGAGTAAGACTTATAAGACTACTGCATAAAGATTTTCTATAGACCCATAACAGCAAGCAGGTTATTTATGGTCAGAGTTACTAAGTCTTGGAATAGTTTAGGCAGTCCTGTCAGTTGTTGGGATACAAAGTGAGAAGCAAGCCTGTCTGTCCAGGATATATTATTACATCTATGTGTGATGGAAAACTTTGGAGTTGGCACAAATACAGATCTGTAAGTGAAGGAAAGTGAGAGGTCTGGATTTTTGTCAGAAAAAAAGGTCTTTTTAGGAGGGATTTATGCAGAATGCACCTAACCTTTTTTAAAGAAACTTTTAGTCAAAAAAAAAAATTTAGAGAGGTACCAGTGCTGTAATTCTGTTTTAGGTTCCCAGGATTACAAGTACAAAAACTGTTGACTGAAGATACATCCTGCATTCTAACCAGGGAGTTTACACTTTTCAGTAGTATTAACCTTGTCATATAATTAAAATTTCAAAGGTCTGTGTGATGGCAGTTACATGTCTGATCATATTCACCAAAGGTGTCAGACTTCAGGCTTATTAAATAGTTAACTAATAGTAGACATACATACAAAAAGTACTTTAAGAAAATCAGTGGCATTAAAAAGCTTATTTATAAAAACTAGTTTAATCAACATATCATTCAGAGTTGAAGTCACAACATACATAGAGCTGTGCAAGACAAAAAAATAACCATATACACTACTTTTTACATTTATTGGTCCCTGTCCACTGTGGCAGGATTGGGGGTGGGGTCAGGGAAGAGCACAGCTTCTACACATTTTGTCTTAATCTAATTGCTGCTAGGATGGTCATTTCTCTATTGCAAAAGTGGCATCTGTCTGCCCCTTATGGTTATGCACCATACATCCCTCCTACTTGAGTTACATTTTGTCAGATTTTTCTGTGAAATCAAATTTTGGTGTTACACAAGCTGCATCAATTTCTGCTGTTCGTAACTCTTAATTTTGTACTTAGACCTGAAAAGCTTTCAGTTTAATGGGGTGAAAAAAAGTTCTGGATCCTTGATGCTGGCAAGATTTAGAAGTAAATAACACAGGTTCAAAAGTAAGCAATGAGCAGCATGGAAAAGTTACATGAAATTTATTCCTAGAGAATCAAATCCTGGTAGGTATCCTTATGTCTCATCTGCTTTTTACACCAAAGATTTCACAGAAATAAAGTGAGAAATATACTGTGATACATTTTGAGGAGAGAAAGGTCCATTTTATGAAATATTGCTGTAAACTTTCAGATTAAATCTTAACCTGCTGCTCTCCTCTATGAAGAAGTGACAGCCTAATGTAAGTAGTTGTTGAAGTATGTTTTTCCCATTTCTCTCTTCTATTTCCCATTGCAATTTCCATTTTTACAGCTCTTCAAAATAAGCACAGCATGTCATCCCTTCACAGAATAGAAGAGAATGCTGCATGTTTACGCTTTACAAGTTCTAACTCTTATGTTCTTCACTATTCTCCTTCTCTGAAAAAAAGCAAAGAGCCCCAAAAACTGTTATCAGTAAGGAAGGTTACCAATATTATCCGTGAGATTTCATTGCACTGGTGATTCTGATAACTTGACATCTAATCTCTAATTGGAAACCGCCATAGGAGATTCTGAATGTAATTCAGCAACAGAAAATCTTTCACTGACTTCAGCTATGTATTTTTAAGAGAGAATATAAAACCAAAAATTTAAGAGGATTTTTAGTGAATCTTAATTTTAAAAATAGCTAAAATTATTATAAGTTTTTTCAAATGTTTCTAAAATATGAACAAAAACTATAGAGACTATCTAACATACATGGTTTCTTTTTAAAATTTAAGTATTTACTATCAATGAAAAGAATTAATAAGCAGTTTATAAAATAGTACATGACTTCTTAAACAAAAATTAATAAAAAAGAAATTAAACTAGATTATTAACATTTGATAACCTAACACTATTGCTTCTAAGGTACATTTTATGTCTTCAATAATAGGTATTGAAAATGGTATGCCATATTTTGAGTATTTTAGTATATTTAATATATAGTATAAATTTGACAAATCCAATTGAGGGTAAATCTGTACATCTTAAATATATTATAGTTAAAATAATAATGTTATATCATAATACTATTATATATTATTATATATATACATCTCCAATAGACAATGAGCAAAATTTTGTACACAGATATTGCTTGATAAATAAAAATCTGGATTGCATTTATTCATTATGTAAATTACCACTTATTTGTATTTTTCTTTAAGAAAGGTGCACTTACCATGTGGTAAATTTTATAAGATGGGACCTTTAAATTTTGAAGATATTAAAAAAAAACTTCCTAAATTTCTTTTCTTTATTTTAATAAAATTAAACTTTCCATATTGAAATATCCTCATCATACCTTCCTTTAACTAATAAAGTAGAAGGATGGGAACAAATATAAGAACTGAAGAATTTAAGAAAAATAATGAGCACAAATCAGAGAACAAAGAGGGTCATGAGGATACGATTAGCAGAAAAAAGTTTGTTGAGGGAATAGAGGAACAGTACTGAAGAATAGAGAGAATTTGGGCAAGAAAGCTTCAAGTTTCAGAAAAATGCAAAGACATAAATAAAAACAGACAAAACCCTTTAAAATTAGGATATCTTATGATGGAATTAAAAGAAAAAGCATTTTTAAGTAAATGTAAGTACTATGAAATGCTGATACAAGATTAAAAAATGAAGCCCAAATAGAGTGCAATATTAATATATCAGTAAGAAGCAAGATTTAAGGAAGGCAAGCTAGTGATATGGTAATGATATGCAAAGGATACGATGACATCTTTCTGTGCTACAAGAGATCAGAAAGAGCTTATGGAGTTTTCACCCAGCATCTATTGGAGACTTTGGCATACACATTTAAAATTCTGTGTGAAACCTGAAATGTGAGTTCTGAAACTGTAACCATGCAAATTTCTTGTGTATTACAAGGAAAAAGATAAATTCAACATAACCTTTAGTTTATGAAACAGATATATATGTTTTTAATGTAAATCTTACTTTCCCCTCCCTCTTCAATCAGGTATTTTATTATTCAATCAGTGCTACTTTTACTATAGTCATCTTCAGTTGTTCAAGGCTGTAACTTTTCCCCAATATGCTTTTATTGCGCTTTCCTCTACCACACAGCACACATTTGCAAGGCAAAGACCTACATTTTCTTCAGATGGGAAAAAAAGGAAATTCACAAGTCCACTCTTCCAACATAGATCAAGAGGCACCAGGCGAGAGTATTCTCAGTGTAAGTGTTCTCCATCTCCTCACCCATTGGAACTGGGTTATGGTACACTCAGGATTGCAATGATTGGTGTCACCTCAGGGTAACTGGTACTGCAATTGCTGCCATCACACCATTTTAGCTTCTGGAGCCTTTTGGGACATACACTCTCATAATTTCTGCTTGGTTCAAATTACTTGATCTATACTACAACCAGTAACTTGGTTTCAAATAGCCAATGCACCAATAATGTCAGTATCTGGTCTTCTACCCAAGTATTTTTTTTTTTTGTCAGTATTATAAAGAATGGAGGAGGAGAGAAGCTTTATATAGTCTCACCAGGGAGAATGAGGTTAACATACCAAAGCTTCTGTACACCCAGGACATTCACAAGAGGGTGATCAACCAAGACAGAAGGCACTAGAGCATACATGCAAGACGGTAACGGAGTAAGCAGTAGACTGGGGACTAAAACGTGCCCAGACTTCAAAGATGCATTGCAAATATATCCAGTGCACAAGATTCAAGTCCAGCTCTGGATGAGAGTACATGAGACATTTTACTTTTTAGCCAGAAGTTTAGTAGTTTCATTTTTCTCCTTAAAAGAAACTGAATAACAGTAAAAAATAAGACAAAAACCCCATTCCCAAAATCCCTCCCAAATCTCCAAACAAACAGAAAACATAAATCCTTGCAGTCACTATGACTAATTTTTACTGTCTACGGAAAAGCATAGGATTTTTTTTAAATACTTTTTCTACCATCAGATCTGAATGCTATTTTTTCTGTAGAAATGTTGAATAGTAAATGTTAGAATGATAAAAATTATGTGTTTGTTGATTTTGCCAACATTGACAATAAATACCAGCAGTGAATATTATGTGTTCAGACACCAGTCCACACTTACCTGGGATAGACTGCTAATTTGTTTATCACAGATCATCACCTTCAGGCAGCAACAGTTTCTTGTTTGCAGCTGAGTTTAGTCTGTGCAGGTAGGAGAGGTAAGGGAGAATTATGGTAAAAATGTATTAGTAGCATCACTAATCAAAGACAGAAAATACAAACATTGTGGTTTTAGGGCTCTTGCCTGTCAGTTTTATGAGGCTAAATTACTTATCTTCGTTTATATGACCTAGATTATATTTTGCATCTCAACACTAACCCAATTTTTTGCATTTCAGCTACCATAATATGAGCGTTTCCAGCTGGGCTCTGTCAGCCTCTGTTCCACCATAAATCATATCTGCCTTCTCATTCAAAGATGCTGACTGATGAGGCAGAAATAACCCAATCTCAGCTGGCTTTGTGGCCTAGTTACATCACAGCTACAGCAGGAATGCAGATTGCCTCTCTGATCTTTTGGATAAAGCCATAAAAAAAGTTATATCTCTTTCAACTTACTGTTTTGGAACTCTTCCAACTCCTCTAACTCTTTTCACTGAGTACAGAAAAAGTGCTTATTCTGCAAAATGGTCAACAAGGTCTTACCAATACTAGAAATTGGAAAATGGTAATTGGTCCATTGCCATAGCCATGAAGCACAAATATACAGGTTAAAAAGAATTCAATTTTCAACTGAACGTCTTGTTATTAGGCTAATATTGAAAACAAGTTAGCAAGTTATGCAGTTAATGTCTCAATATTATACTTTAATATCGAACACCAGCATTCAGGGTTTAGGTTTTAACTATAAAGGATTGAAATGAAACATGAAAGGGATGAAAACATAAAATCACTACATCTGTGACTGCTGTAGGACTGATCAATACAATACTCGAGTTCCTGTGTTTTACGATTGCCTTTCCCTGGTAGTGAAGAAGGTAAAGCAAAAGCACGGAAGTTTCTTCCTACTTCTAAGCTTCAAGTTTGTACACATCTTGCCCTTAGTGTCTTACATTTTGAGCTAGTAAATGTTACTACATGTCCTACAATTATTAGTTTATCTTTCTTAGTGTATTTTTAGAGAGAAGGTATATAAAGGTATATATTTTTGGGTTTGGCTTTTTTTTTGGGTGGAAAAAAAGATATTTTAAAAGTAAAATAAAGGGTTGCTTAGATGTAAAGATGTGCATGAATACAAACAGTTATATACATAGACAAATATATAAGATGCATAGTACACTATTCATTTATATGATAATGAGGCTATGAATACAAAATATCTAGATATGATTTTTAAACCACAAAAATTCTTTACATCCTCCTGTTTATTCTTGAGGAAGAACAGACTCCTGGAACCTCCTTTTGTAGATACTTCCTGATATGACTTATTATCATGTATATATAGATTTATAACCCACAGCCTGTGATTCAACAGGGAAGAAAAAAGAATAAAAAGAAAGCTGGTGAAGTGGTAGGACTGTTGGATTCCTTTCTAAGATTTTATATCAAGTTTATAACTTTTCCTCAATTTTTCCTTTATCTTAGTAACTTAAAATTCAACTGATTAAGGGGTTGATCATCATAAAGTTAATTAGCAAAAGAAAATACTGTGTCTACTATGACTAGAAGATAACTGGTGTGATTATGGAAAAGGAACAAATGCCTATCAGATATGCAAGCCAAAAAAATATGTTCAGTATAAATGGTCAAAAACTACTATTATTGCATAAGGACTTAGGATGACCTCATCTGGAACACTACATACAGTTTTAATTGCCTCTGATAGGAAGATTAATGAAGACTTAAACAAATGTGGAGAAGGCTGCTGCCATGGTCAAAAGAATGGGCATCCTTTTGTTTAAGAGCATATGTTAAAAATTGGCTTGTTCATCCAGAGAAATTAAAAATCTGATAGGATATGACTGTTAAGTATTAAAAAGACATTTGGAATAATATCACAGAGGCAAAAATCTGTTTGAGGTAGAAGACAATGCTGACACAAGATAAGTGCCATAAATTATCCAGTAATACTTTTTTGCCCTTGATGAAACCATTCTTATTTCCTGTTTTGTTCTTGATTCATTTAACTCTCTTTATCACTCTGAGCTCTTCTTAAGCATTCCAAAGAGGAAGAAGCAGGACTTTTGCTTCCATTCATGTGTGATGATCTGTGGAGTGAAATTCTGCCAAGTATGAATTTTAAATAGAAATTATATGGAATTGTTTGTCGTATTCTTTTCAGAGCGCTTAAATTAGTATGTTAGAACTTAGTTTGTTAAACTGGGCCACATCTAAATCTCGTAATTCTTCTTTGTATTTTGTAGAGCTTCCCTTGATACCTGCATAAGAGCTAAGCATAAATTTTTGCTTACCATATAGTTGTTCTGTTACCAGCAAAATTCTAAGCTTATTATGAAACTGAAAAACTTACAGAGGATATGCCAAGCGTATCTCATTGAAAATACAGAATTTTCCCTGATTTCTCAGTGTAAATTTTCTACTGATTGCTTTTCAATTATTTTGGAATCCATAATTCCTAAAAGCAACGTGAAAAATATCACATTGTCTATTTTGATGAAAGGACGCATTTATAGAAAGCCTGGCCAGCAGGTTATGTATCATATTTAAACCCAAAAGAAAAGAGAATGTGTCCACTGGTGATATTTCTTATTCTCTATGGAGTTTCATTTGTACTTTATTTTGATTTGGATGACTACCGAGATGAGGACGCAAATATGATTTTAGGTTAACGCTGTTTATCATTCCCATCTTTAGTAAAGCTGCATTTATGCATAAATGCATAAAGTAATGCTTTTACACATGTTACTGGGGCTGACTGGGATGAGGCAGATTGTCTTCATAGCCATATGCATGGTCCTGTGTTTTGGATGTGTGGCTAAAACAAGGTACCAATATTTTGGCTGTTAATGAATCCTGCTTTTACAGCATCATGGCTTTGCTTCCATCCTTCTCTTACCCGGCAGGTGATGAGGCTGGGGGTGCATTAGAAACCAGGAGGAGACTCAGCCAGGGCAGATGACCCCAAGCGAACAACAGGATATTCCATGTCATATGGTGTCTTCCTTAGCAATAAAAGAGAAAGAAGAAAAAAAAGGAGACCTTTGTAGTTATGGTATTTGTCTTCACAAATAACCATTTCATGCACTGAGGCCCTGCAGTCTAGGGTTGGCTAATCTGTCTACTAATGGGAAGTAGTGAATTAATTGCATTTTACTTTGTTTCTGTGCTCAGTTTTAGCCTCACTTATTTAACCACTTTATCTCAATCCGTAAGACTTCTCAGCTGCTTTCTACTATCTCCTGACCCCGTGGGAGAGGGAAGTTAGGCTGACTGAGGATCTCTGTTGATGTATGGCCATGGTCAGCTACTGTACGTATGACAGTAAGATAAATTTAATCCTAAATGTCTAGGATAGGGTCTCAAAAAACCAAAGGGAAGTGAAAAGAAGTGGAGTGCAAACTACTGAGAGTACATATAAAAGACAAGAAGGAAGGCTTCTTTATACTCTTCACTCTTTTGTTTTTTTTCTTTTTTTCATGTAATAAAAGGTACAAGAATTTTCCTTACTTACAACTGTAAAACACTTGGACTTCAACATTATTTCAACAGAGGTAACAGTGACAATGATTTTGAGATTCCCCATGGATTAAATTGTACCAATGACAGAAATTTAAGAAAGGAGAATGCAGAAATGTACAAATCTATGGGACTTCTAATGTTTCCATACTGTAACTGATATTTCTTGGTCTTTTTGATAATATTTTTCTGTCTCCAAAATCGTCCTATTTTCACTTGTTTTTAGGGGTTCCCAAGAATAAACATCCTAGGCTTTTGCTCAAAAATTGCAATTAGCAATACTAACAATTAAGTGACATTTTTTTAAAAATTTTCTATGGAAGAAATAAAGATAGAAATCTTTACACATACACACACACACACACACACAGAAACAAACACCTAGGAAGTCAATACATAGTGAAATAAAATGCTGTACTTCTGAGAAGTTGTTGAAGAGAATGAGTAAATGATGTGTTATGTCTCCTTTTGTTATAAAGTGCAATTCAAAGTATAGGAAAAGAGAAATATCATTGTGAAAGGTAAAAAATTGAACTGGAACATCACCAAAACACACACTAAGGTCATAGAAATAAATATTTCATGTACCGTGACATGTGTACAACACAATATTGCTCAGGGGATAGATCATGATCCCATTTATAATTCCTGGGAAGAGAAGAAAGCCTATTCAATGTACACAAGGAAAAAATACCTGAAGAACAGAAGAATTAAAAAGTTTTCAGAAAATGGCTATGTAGAAAATGCAGATGTTTCCATTTGCTACTGAAATTTTATTTTAATTTTAATTGTTGTCTTCTATATTTAGTATCATAAATATCATTTGTCACCTAATTGCACTGTAGAAAGAAATAGGTACACTTTTGATAATTTTATTACAGGCTATATTTTATTTCAAGGGGGAAAAAAGAAGAAATAGATGACCTAATGTAGTAATGGATCTTACAGCAATGATAAGGAAAGAAGAGAGAGACTTTTGATTTAACTACTGTTTCAGTTGCAAAATTGTCCCATAAAGTCAAGAGAATAAAAAAATTAACATAAGTATATGGGATTATATCTGAGATTTAACCATAAATTCATGCATATTTAAATGTAACTATTTGATGATTTAAAAAACAAACAAAAATCAGACCAACAATGCACAGAGAAAACCACAGATCACCCACAATAATATAAGCTGCTTCGAGGAAAAATACAACAATAGTCAGCAGGAGATTATCCTGTATATCCAATTGGATTTTTCCATTAAATTTACTTTTTTTTCAATGCACTAAAGCTTAGAGCTTGGAGCATTTCCTTTTCTATGATGCATAGATACACAAAAAAGACCCATATTATTGTCATCCACATCTGTGATGCGAGGAACATCATGAAAGAAAGATTTGTGTTAGAAGCAAGTAATACTACGCCTGACAAATGACACAAAGCACTTTTTTATTTTTAAAGAATGCTGTAATATGAATGAGCTATTGGACAAAAATGAAATTATGTAGTTTAAATTATTTAGCTAGTCTGGGTGGTTTCAACTGAAATGAATTCAGGAGTAATTTTATGAGTAGGTCTGCTCTCTTCTGTAGAAAGATCACATTCTGAAGAATGTATATGCAGGTATATGCTTTAACCATTACTATAAAATCACCTTTCAACACTGTTAAGTGGTTTTTTGGCTTGTTAGTGGCTTGGGCTGGGGTCTTTTTTTTGTTGTTGTGGTTTTGGTTTCATTTTAATTAGAGCAGGCTTGCTAATACCTAGGGCTGCCTTTTTTACTTATCTTCTCTTTTTTACTTCATCTTCTCTTGTAGTTAAACACTCAATTTTCATGTGACACAGGGGTAGATCATATCAAACCTGAAAATGATTAGTTTAAGTAAGCAGAAACACATTAACATTTTCCAAACTGTGACACATGCATTGTTGGAAAGTTAAATGTGCATTAAATGTTCATTCAATTTTACATATCTCTGCAAGTTTTTATCTCATAAGTGTAGAGTTCTTCCTCTACTTTCCTTTTCCTGTTAGCCTCCATCCCACAAAAGAATAGATCATTATGGAGATGAAGAACACACTATTTTGTTAGTTTTTATCAGAATGTACCCAAGTTTTCCTCTGTTTCTGGCTTTTCTAAATGAAAAATTACTACTCCTGTCCTCAAATATGTTCTAAGGTGTGTATGCAATTGTCCTCTAATATATTTCAGTCAAAAAGAAATGGGCTAGCTTAAATAATTTAGACAGTAGCTACTCTGACTGATTCCAACTGAAATGAATTCAAGAACAATTGGATTAGTAACCCTACCATAAAATCCATGAAGGTGCTAATCTGCAACTCAGGGCCACATATACAGCACCAGTTTTTTTCTGGCATGCCTAGAACAAGAAGTAATCTTAAGTGGTGCACAACTGGTGCCCCCTCTTCCAGTTAGTGAAATGACCCAATTTCTGAATAAAGAAAATAAAATAAGAAATAAGAAAATGAAATAAGATTGAATAAATCAAAAATACTCCCACCTAGATGAAATTCTCTCAATTTGCTTTGTTAATGGGTATAAATCTGATCTTTTTCTGTGATCTTTCGTTCATTTCCCAGAAAACACAGGAAATTGTGATCTTTCAGTAATATGACACCAGGGAAAGTCCATTTCAAGGTGAAAAACTCCTCTGGGTGGAATGCTGTCCTTTGTGTTCATTTGTGATCTGCAGGTGCTTGACAGGAAATGAGCATGGTTGTGGCAGGACTTCTCTTTGAAAAATGTCTCAAAGCATTACTGATGGGAAATTTAAAAAGCTGGGATCATGTCTGAGCTGCAGTACAGTACTCAGCTCACCAGATCTGTTACTGTCTATCAAGCTCAAGAACAGAACATTATTTTCATTTCTTCTTCTCTATGCTCTCAGGACACCTTTGAACTTACTGCAGCATGAAAGCGGAGACTGAAAACTTTGCAAAAACTCCCAAAGTATGAAGAAACAACACAATAAACAATTAATATATTTTGTCTGTGAAGATGTTAACAAAAATTATGACAAAATTCTGTCATGTTTGCACCTGTTCAGTTCTTCTCTTGAAAAGTTATATTAATTTTTTGTATTGTTACTGTTTAATGTTGACATTGATTTCTGAGGAGTTTAATATATTTGAGACAAAAACCTGTTCTTTTAAGCAATAGTCCACTATTAAAAATACTATGAGAAATGATCCAAAACTGCTTGTAACTACAGCACAATTAAATTTCAAGTGCAATTTTTCTGTTGACTTCTAAAGTGTCAGTGATAGTGTAGTTAATAACAATAAAAAGATAAGTTGGGAGACTGAAGGGACATCTAGAAAATGCTTAGGAATATTAGATATTGTAGTAGTATTTTTTTTAATACATTCAAGGAAAGATGACCAATTCTGAACTAGCTATCACCACTACAGTTTATTTATTTTGGTTTTGTTTTGTCTTCTTTTATATTAAATACTCCATGCAGAAACCTTACAGAGAGAAAACTAATATTGAATGAAAATTTCTATTTTGCTGAAACCTTTTTCTTAATCAGAAGCAGTCACTGAAAAGTATTATCTCGGCCACAAAAAAGAAAATGCTAAAATTTCTTCCTTTCACATTTTTTAATCCTTACCTCATTCGCTCTGCAACTAAACCTATTTTTAATAAATATCTTAGACCTGGATCTACAGAAAAAGAAACAGAATTTCTGTCAATATACAAATTGATATATGAAGTGGACTATGTGTCTGTATATATAGGACTTGGAAAAAAAATAGATATGGAATAAGATAAAGGCTATAGAACTACATTTAGTAAGTACACAATTACTTTAAATAACATCAGTTTGCCTATAAATCTCCCCTTAAATGATGTATTGCTTTAGTGAGTCATTCTTTTGTTCTGACAGAACAAAAACCACCAGCATTCATATTTTTATATTAAGAGACTTAAATAGAAAAATCAAGTCAGTCCACAAAAGCAGTCTTTCAAAGTATTAAAATGGCACCTCAAGATCACACACGGGAGGTTGATGTTTTAAGTATGATGATCAAAGTAGTACTTCTAACATAAAAATTCATGGCCTTACAGAAATAAATTGTGAGCAACAGTGACTTGTTGAGGCCATATAGTTTGACCTTCTCTCGTTAAATATCAATGTCCTCCAATTCCCTTTTGCTTCTTTCTTCACATTTTGGGACAAAATATGCAGGTTAGCTTGATGTGCTAAAGGAAGAAAGTTTTTCCATGCTGATGGAAAAACTGCATAATTTAATTCTGCAATTTTGTTGTCACTGTGATGCAGAATTAGGAAATCAAATCAATATAAAAGCAAAGAAACTATTTCAATAATTCTCATCATAACTTCAAAATTATTAAATACAATTTTTAATATGAATATAATGCTTTGATTAAAACATTGCATTAAGATAGTTGCAAGATAAAAATGCAACTCTTTCAGAAAAAGTAAGTAACAATAGCAAAATGCTGAAAACTCTTCAAACTCATTGGTAACTTCTTAGCATTCATATAGAGTACAATGAAATTATAAAGCTGGTGACACATGTAGCTAGTCTCTGTAGCTTTGGGTGAAGGGTATATTATCTTGAGAGCAAGTTGCTGGGACAGTTACTTGCAAGTCACAATTGACTACACTCTCTGTTAATAAATAACGTTTCTGCTGGGAAGCTAATATAATCTTACAATAATCAAAAATAGTTCTCCAAAAGCCTATTCTATGCGTCTTTGCCTCCTACGGTTAAATGAAAGTCTGTTCTTTTGAAGATTTTTGATAAGAAAATGCTGAGGAGGAAGGATTGTGACATTTACTTAGTCCCTTAGTGAAGTAGCCAAGGGTATTATTTTTTGAGTATTGAAAAAAATTGCTTTGAATTCTAGTACCACTTCATGATAAAAATTTAAAAAAAATACAAATATTTGCAAAGCAGTGATTTAAAGAAATAAAAGTGCAGAATAGTTTTGTAAAATATGTTCACAACCCTTTTACAAAAATATCACATAGTAACTACTTGGATTGAACAAATGTTTTGTTCATTAATTAGTAAAGTAATTTTCAACATCTAAAATACAGGGTATTTCTTCTGGGTTTTTTCTTAAGATGATAAAGCAAAATGGTTAATGGAAGTTAGGGATGTAATCATTATGGCTTCACAGAGCCATATTCGGCTTCAGAGATAATGCAGAGATACAAGATTTGGAAGTTCTGTTCAAACTACTTTGCATTAAATAAATGCCCTAAATTACTCTCTACAGAAACCTATATTGCTCACAACTATCACGGATGCATGGGGAACCAAACCTTGCATATACAAAGTTAGCCTTTTAAAATACTGAACTCCTTTACACTCTCCCAAGGGAAATTCTCATTCACTGATGGGACACTTGAAAAAAAGAAAAAAAAAAAAGAAAAAAAAAGAAGTGTTTTACATGAGTTAAACAGTGGAGCTACAGCACACACTAATTTCACTTTAAGGCTGACCTTTGGGCTGTTGAAAACAGTGTGCTGTGTCAAATGTGATAAAATGTGTCACCTTCAGTTCCACAAGAAAAACAGATCTCAAAGTATATTGAGGTGCAGTGTCTAAAGCAGCATTATACCCACTAAGATTTGCTTCCTCATTACAAACATGCAAAGCCTCAAATCTAGGTATGCTTTTAGTTGTCAGATTTCCTAATAATCATGAAATATACTGTATTGCAGCATGTGAGAATTTTATTATTCACTACGCAAATATGAGACAGAACAAAGAAAAAAATCAGCCTTTTATCCCTAGTTGAATTTCACCTAAAAATAAAATATTCTTACAAAGAAATTATTAATTTTACTTCAGCGTGAACTAGAGAGTGGTAATCTGTAAACAAAGCCTGGAATTAAACTTCATTAAACAGAAGAGGCTTTCACAAGTTGAAAAATCCAAATATGTTTCAGTCAATTTGTGCAGGTGGTAATTTTTGGTTTGTTAAGTTTGGGGTATGTTACTAGGTCTTGGAATAGGGGGATGATTGCTTTGAAACCCCTGGAGAGAACCAGATGACAAGAGTTTCAGAAAAGCTAAGAACCTTTCTAAACAAACACACTCCCTGCAGAGAGAATCAGAGCTGTTGATCTTCTCAGCAAAAACACTACCTAAATGTAGCCACAGTTAATTATATCCTGTTGACAAGAGGCACCTAAAACACCATGCATTTTATCATCATGCAATAGCATACAAATGACAAGTTTTGACAAGTATCTATTTGTTGTTTTCAGAATTTGCATTGAATATGACAAGTGTATTTTAACTATTATGCCTCAGTGCTATTTAGTCAATCATCCTTTACTTTTGAAGTTAATTTTAGATCAGATAAACATGCCCAGATCTGCAGCTTGTGTGATATCAATAAAGGTTTCAGGTCTTAGGCAGAACATTAACAGAGTGGTTGTGCCCAAAGCCATCAAACACTTGATTAATGCTTTTACATCCCCAAGAATGATAGAAAGGGAAGACTTTTGTTTCATGCTGTAACTTCATTCATTGCAGGAGAACTATATAATTGTCCTTCCCTTTGGATATTGTACCTCTCTCCATTACTCCTGAAAGCTTTTTTTTTTTTTTTTTTCCCATTTGAAATGTTTATGGCCTTAGGTGCTATTAGAATTTGGTACGAATTCCAAAATATGCTTTTTTTATCATTGGACAAATATGATTCCTAGCTCAATGATCTACTTTCTAGGGGAAAAGAAAAGGAGTTCAAACCCAAATCCCTCTTCTCTGAACCAAGATCTATTTTAATACTCCTTAAAACATGGGTCTTTGGATCGAAATATCATGAAACAGTGTATTTACCTACTGAAAGTCAAACAAGAACAGGAAAGGTAAGCCCAGGTAATTTAACTTTTTGGCCTAAAGAATAAAGAAATATTCTTTCAGAAGAGGAACAGAGCTGGCTAACAGTGAAAAAAAGCACAAGGCTTCAAGAAGACTTCATGGACAATGCAAAGTTAACCTCCAGAACATTGTGGTCAATCCAGCACAATATTTTCATGTTCTTTCTGGATATGGAAGTTAAGATCTGAAATATATAGAGAAATTGTCCTTAAGAATGCAGAATTATTTCTGAAACATATGAAAATGAAAATATATCTAACTTTTTCAGACAGCTCTAAGCACCTTGGGGTTTTGCACCCAAAATATTTTTTGGAAATTTTTATTAAAAATCCCATTGTCAGAAGGATTTCTAAGATTTTCTGTCAACATTGACTTTCATATGGGTTCTTTTCTTTTTCTGCCTTCTGTATTCTGATGAAAGCAGAAACTGATGTTGATGGCAGAGATGACTAAAGGAATAATATTCATGATCAAAGGACCATTTTGAGACTAGAAAACTCAGGCTCACTTTTTTTTTTTAAGACATATACTCAGAAAAGCAGAGGAAGAAGGAAAATTATAAAGATGAAAGAAATCTCACAGTATTGCACTTTACTATATTGCATATAAGAAAAACAAAATAAAGCAAACAGTCAAAGTTGAGGAATGTAGCATAGTTTAGCAATTGTTTGCATACTTTCTTTAAAGAACGATGTTCAGCCCCTCATGAGGGCTTGAATTTTCTTAAGTAGTTGTGTTGGTATCATAGTGAGATGGGAAAGGACCAAAGGATAGTCAGATAAACTTCTTGACTTGCATTTCATGAACATATTGTTTTCTCATATATATGAGACTGTTTCACAGTCTCATATATCTCTACCATTGTCATGTATTTTAATGAAAGATCTGCTGTGTCACTTCTATCAACCAGAAGCCCCTCTAAAGCACTAAAGTCCTCTCACTCACTAAGGAACATTGAAATTGATAGATTAAGTTGATTTACTATGCAACTGGTGATTTTTAGCACTGTGAAATTATTGTAAAATAAGATAAAATCAAAATCAAAACCTAAACCTGAAAAAAACCAGTATGGACAATTGCATGTAAAAAAATTCCAAATGATACAACATAATAAAAGTCACCTAGAAACAACAGAAGCTCAGAAGTCAGAGGAGGAGATCTCCCTGTTTCCTATTATTGGTAACCTGAGCAATTCTCTCTGGAAGGTAAAGTGTACATGCTGTACATATAAGTAGCAGCAACTTATGCTGTGTGTAAAAATCAATAATTATCAGAGTTTACACTCTCCACTTACACAGCTTAAACAAGAAAGGCTGTCCTCCACTGTCAAGCATTGCCCTCGAAATTCCAACCTCACTTGCAGGTGATTCTCCTTTATGTCCTTCTAAAAAAATATTCTTTAATGAAAGGTCAATAAAATGGATATCTGTCAGCTTATAATTGGCACATACAAGTCTACAGTTCCAAAAATAAAATAAGATTCCTGAAGCATTAACATTTAACCTGTTCATGTTTTATGTAAGAAATATATTTAGTATGTTAATAGATTTAAACTAAATTTACCCCCTTTTTGTACAATATGGTTTCAGTTCCGGCCAGGACTTGAACTATTGTCAAAAATAGCCTTGTTTCAGTATTTCTGATGGGCATTGAAACAAAAAATGTTAAAAAAATTGTTTATTACAGGTTCTCCAGTTAGAGCTGGAGTTGAAGCAAGGTTCAGATAACTTTCTGATAATCATATATATTTCAATAACAGAACTGAAATACTAAGGCATTTATCATTCTCCAATCACATTGATCCCAGGTGAAAGAAATGTATATAATCATTTAAAGACCATATTTTAAGCATCTGTTTTCTTGTGTTACAGACAAATAAGTTTGGGGATTTCTGGCTTTGTTCCACTGTTTCTAGTAAAGATACAATTGAAATGTTGTTCAGTTCTGTGTTTCAGAAACTATCGCCTCCAACTGCCTGTGGGCAATTCTTCTACAGTGGCAATTGTGCTGCTCATACAGCAGCTGAATCTGATAGAGAGGTTTTGCACTCCAATATTGGCTTTGGCTATTTTCCTATGTGATTTTCATTCTCTCTTTTCAATAATACAGTCGTGGTTTAGAAAGATATAAGCTAACAAGGCTAAAGGATGCTCCAAAATCTCTCTGGTACCCATGCTGCAGTAGCGATAGGCATGTAAGCATACAATGGTGGTTTGCTACGTATTTCAATTCTTGTTCAATAGAGCAGGATCCAACAGAAACAGAATAGGCAGCAGATTTTAAAGTCAATATTTTAAAACCCTTACCTTGTTTTCGCTTGCCCAGTATCTGTTTCCAAGGAAACAGAAGGAGAAGCCGGAACCAGTGGCGAAGCAGCAATAAAAGCAAGCTCACCAGCCTTCAGTTGCTGGCTTCTTTCCTGTTTTTCCAGCTCCTGAACCCACATTTGACAAGGCCCCTGATAGTTTAGAATAGCATTAAAAATGAATATAGTTTTATTCAACACCTCTTTGCATATAAACAAAAGGGAGTTGGCAACACGGTTTTCAAGATGGAGGTTTTTAACTGGCCATGGACTGGGGAACAGTTTGAAACAGGAGCACGTATGGACCCAAGAAATATTATTTTGGTGTGTAAGTCAGAGAAAATTCAAGCAAAATAGTATTAAAGATCTTCCATGAAGTACAAAACAGCGAAACAGGAAGAGAATTGGAGACTTAATTATTTATTATTTTTGAACTGTTGTTTACTCTCCAGATGTCTCTAGGCTAACCAGGGGGATGTTGTTTCATTTCTTCACCTCTAGTGTATGCACAGTCTAAGATGAAATAAAGGGATTTATTAAAACTTGACTAGTTCAGAGTCTGCTGAATTTTCAAACAAAATATAAATTTAGGAATTCTGTTGCAAACTGAGCCGCTTGGTGTGCACAGGACAAGGTCAACAGCTACTCCTACAACACCTTTGCTTCCAGAACACACACTGAATATCAGAAAAACTGTTTAGACATTTTACTGAACAAATGGGTTTTATTTCAGACTTTTTTTTATGGATAATTAGTTTTATACAGAATAGCTATTTATTATTCCTCTCACTATTTTTGGCTAAGGAAATTTATCTTGCCTTATATAGTATACTGCACTGTACAAAGTTAAACAAAAGATAAAACAAAGTTTGTAAAAATTCAAATATTTATAGTTTGGAGAGTTTCATGGTAGTGAATGTAGTTATATATGATACCTAAATACATATATGAATACCAATATATAGAATATAGCAACAGGAACTTTACACTTCAACTAAATACAGAGATGTCTATTTGCTCCCAATCTGGACTCAAATTTTGATCTTCATTGATTACTACTGAGTCAGGTTTGCTCCTGGCTTCTGATAGCTGAGTTCTGCTTGACATAAAAAAAAGTTACAAAGACGGGATTACTCTTACACTCACACACAAAATGGAATGTAAGACAGCAATGTGGTCTCAACTGCAGTATAGCAATGTTAGAAATGATAGATAGATAGATAGATAGATAGATGCATAGATAGATACTCAAGCAGCAAAAGGGCTTAAAAATATCCTTTGAAACCCATCATAGTAATATAGCATCTATCATAATCTCTTCTGCAGTATGAAAATCCCTGGAGCCTCATGAATATTCCAGTCCTGTTATATCAGAACTGTTGCTTACCCAAATATCCTTTCTAGGAAAGTATTGATTCGCAAGTAGATAAGAAGCCTGATTCACACAACTGAGTTTCTAATTTATGTATGCCATCCTCTGTTGTTTGCATTTATGATTACAGGAATCAGCTGTGCTTTTTCCACCTATATTGTGCTTTACGAATTTCAAAATATTCATCAAGTATTCTTTTAAGCTCCAGTTTCAATTCACTAGTTCTGTCATAGGAGCTGGTTCGTAATGGATTCTGGAATACTTCAGCAGTTTGTCCAGATCAAAGACTTTTACAGATTTAGTTTTATTATATATGATATAGCTTCATATCAAGTCCAAAAAACATCAACTTGTCACTGTAACTAGTACACAGGAGAAGTATCAAGGACAATGGGCAAAACACCTTGTAATAACAAGCTTCTCCTGTTCCTAAGCTGGAAGACTCCTATGGAGGACTGTAAAATTTAAACTGCATCTCAGAAAGGTGGTAATTTATACTTTTGTGGTTAGAGATTGGCAGTATTTTTTGTTTGCTTTCATCCAGCTGATTTGCATCTTCCCTGACAGTGTTCAAGAAATTTGTAATTTACATGAACTGGAAGCCTAAAAACTTCTATAAATTCACTAGTATTTATCAGACTATGTTAACTTTGGGAAGTATATTGAATTTAAGTTATCAGCTGCTGATAGTGGAAGTCCACAGCCTAGTCTCTGAGTAAAGGCCAGGATTGCCCTGTTCTGGACATAGATGCTTCCAGATGGCTTGCAGGGTACAACTGAGCACTTCAGTCAAACAGGTGGCACCTCTGGGAAAATACATTTAAACAATGTCATCAGAAAGAACAAAAAGAGTGAGAAACCACAGAGGAAACACCAAAGTCATAGAAGGAGAAGGTTTTTCCTGCACTGGAGAAGACCATAGAGATGACTACAGTGGAGCAGGTTGTCCCCCTATACCTCTTGGGGGACCATGACAAAGCAGATGCCTACACTGCAGTCCACAGAGAATGCCACAGCAGAGCAGGTGGGTGGATATTCTTGAAGGAACTGTGGCCCATGGAAAACCATTGCCAGAGAAGGGGAAAAGGAGATAATGTTCTGGTTTTGCCGGGGGTAGAGTTAATTTTATTCACAGCAGCTAGTATGGGATTGGGCTGTTGCCCTGAAAACAGTGTTGATAATATTGAAATATTTTGAAATATTTGAAACATTGAAATATTGAAATATTTTTGTTATTGCTGAGCTATTTTTTCACAGCATCAGTGTATTTTCAGCCTCTCACCCCACCCCGTCAGCAAGGAGACTGAGAACGCAAAAAGAGTTGAGAGATTACATAGTTGAAACAGCTGACCCCAACTGACCCCTGGGATATCCCACACCATATCACATCATGTTCAGCATGTAAAGCTGGGGGAAAGAGGAAAAGGAGGAGTGTAGATGGATGTTCAGAGTGATGGTGTTTTCTTCCTAAGCCATTGTTACACAGGATAGAGCCAGGCTTTACTGAAGATGGCTAAAAACCTGCCTGGTGATGGGAAGTGGGAAATTAATTCTCGTTTTGCTTAGCTTACATGCATAGCTTTTTCTTTACCTATTAACCTGGCCTAATTTCAACCCACGAATTTTCTCACTTTTATGCTGCTGATTCTCTCCCCCATCCCACCAGCTGGAAGATTGAGCAAGTCTCTCTGTGTGTATTAGCTATGGTCTGGGTTTAAACCATGTCATCTAAAAAGAAACAGGGAGAAATTACTGTATTTTGACTGTAGTCCCCCAGGTTCCCCTGCACCTCTGGGTGGAGGCAGAGTCATGCAGAACAAAGAAGAGAAGTTGATTCTGGAAGAGGGGGGAGCATATTTGAAAAACTGTTATTTTGGTGTTCGTCTTTGTTTCTTGTGATCCAAATCTATTTTAGTCAGTACTAATTTAAATTATTTTCCTTCAAGTCAAATATGGTTTGCCTGCAATAATAATTTGTAAGCCATCTCCCTATCTTTATCTCAATGTATTTGTTTTCATATCTTACTTTTTCCTCTTCTACAACCAAGGAGGGAGAGTGAGCGAGCATCCGGGTGGGTGTTTGACTGCTGGCCAAAAATAACCCATGATAGGCGAAGTAAACTCAGCAATGATGCTAATAATAATAAAAAAAAAGATAATATTTGAAAAATATCTATTTTTCAATGGTGGTTTAGACTATACCTACAATAACATGAACTCAAAATATCAGTCAATCTACTTTCACTGACTTCAATAGGCCCATTCAATTTTAGAACACTCACACAAGGAACTTATACAAAAATCTGAATAATTGCATCTCAAGAGTGAAAAACAGAATAGAAAAAGAAAATATTGGACAATCAGGGTTTCAACATTCCATGCAGAATAAACCAGCATAGGTTAGTATCACAGTGCTCATTTCTGATTCCAGTGGAAAGTTACCCTCTGCATGATTTGGCTGTCAATGACTACAAAAGCTGTGAATACTGTAAATAAATCTGCTGAAATTCCTCCTGCTTTTATTAAGTTTCAGTTGGTACATAATCCAAATAATTTACAGTCCAATCAACTTTACATATCTAGTTTTATTAGTACATATAAACAATGTATTTTGTATTTATATATGTGTATATGTGTATATCTATGTGTCTGTATGTACTACATATATACAAAAAAGTTCTTTTCCGTGTTCTAAATGTTTATTATTGCTAAATACCCATGTGAATTAATATTAGTTGAGTTCAGTGTTACTTAGTTACAATTATCTTTAGAACTAAACCATGTTTAGAAGATAATTTTTATGCTAGTTACAACTCCCAAATATCTTTGATTAAATTATCTAAAATTCATTAACTCATTTCTTATCTTATTGATATCTTGTCCTTCAAATGAAAACGTGTGAAAACTCCAGTTTTTATACATTTTAAGCAAACCTAGTTTGACACAATATCCTGCCTTTTCTTTCCTCTTCAGTAAATTCATTTCATTTCTACGTATTTCCATGGAATAAGTATATTCTATGAAAGGTAAGAGCTTCAGGCATCCCCAAAGCTAAATGCATTGCAAAGCAGGTAGTGTGAGGACTTGAAGAGAGCCACAAACTGTCTCAAACACTGTCCACGAAGCAAGTACCCATAACAGGAATTTAAGATAAGCATATATGGCAAACAGGAAGGCATTAATTCCAGACCTAAGCAGAGATTAATGTTTGGAATTAGCACACTGGATAAGATTCCACTGTGCAGACTGGGAGAAGTGCTGATGCAACAACAGCAAGATTTCATGCCTGGTGAGGCAGGTCGGGGTGACCTATCTGGACAAAAAATCCCCCCACCAGCAAATTATGACAAAAGAAGCAGCTGCTTACACACATGTCATTCCAAGTTATGGGAATGGCACCTATGCCTCATGGATATCCAGGACTTGGGACTGTATAAATTGGTACTTCCTGAAGAACATTTGGGAGCCACCACCGCTGAATGAATCAGCATGGTGGACCAGCAGAATGTTGCAAGAATCCATGTGCTGGTGATACCTTTTGTTTAGTATCTGTTTTTCTCTCTCTCTTTCACTCTCTTTCACTCCTCCCCTGCACTCCCCCTTCCTATTCCTCTCTCTCTCTCTCCCTCTACCACCCCACTCACATTCATTGTTAGATAAAATCTGTACTATGTACTATTGACTTTGGCATGTGGTTTCATTTGTACCTTTGTTTGGCTAGAGACATGTCTTAATAAGCAGATCCTAACCAGCAGATCTAGATTCATTGTATAGCTCTCTTACTAAAAATCTGGGCTTACTTGGTTTTCCTCTCACCAGAGTATATACCTCAAGACTTTATTTTTTGGAATAAACTGATGTCTCAGTCCTGCACCTCTTTGGCTTGGTATTGTTTTCTTTGAAGGAAACCAGCCATTCTGCAGAAACCAAAGATTCAGAACTGCAATTAACAACAATGAATATTTCAAATTGTTAAAGACCCTCTTAGTATAGGAGCATACTGATACACATTACACAGGCTACTCCTGTACTCTCATAAAAAGTCATTGAAAAGTGGATGTGATTTCAAAGCCCCTAGGAGAAGTCATCCAAATGTCTTCATACAGAGATTAATCAAGTTACAAGAAAATACTCCAGACAGGCAATGTGAATACCTATAGAACAGGAAACATTTAAGTCTCTTGGAGCTGTGGTAGTAGCTACAGCAGTATCAAGCTGCCAGGGTACCAGTTGTCAGTTCTCTGGGTCTGGATTGAAGGCACTTGAGACGGTGGTTCATGTTTGGACTCAAGTGTTTATTATTTCTTATCAGTAAAACAGTCTCACTTCTGTGAGTTTGGCAGCTTTTCATTAGAAGGCACAAAATGGCTAACAATCTCTTGTTACAAGGTCTTTTTAAACTAAACAATCCAAGTAAGAACTGACACCTAGATTATTTTCCCTTTTAACCCAATAACTGATCCCAAAGAGCCTGCAATGCGAACCTTTCTGCCCAATTAAAAAAATGCCATCCAAACCCATGAAGAAGAAGGAAGAAGAAGCATGAAGAAGAAACCCAGGATGATGCTCTGTGCCCTCCATCTTGCTTCCATCACAACATACTAAAAATCCCAAAATCTAAATTTCTCACCAAGTGATACTCCTACACTACTCTCTATAATCTATTTCACACTTTTGTGGATTCTAGTCTATCTGGAAGTCTAGGAAATTTTCTCCAGGAATGAGCGTCAAATGCAGTGCTCCCCTGGGAGTCAGGGCACCCCAGAGCAGACAGAGAAATATTCCCAGTGCCCTGGGTTTCCACATCAAGCAATGAGGAAACATTTATTATGTACGTAGAAATTATCCAAGTAATAGGGAACCACCGTTTAGTAGTATCTGCTTAAAGATATTATTTTTTTAGTTCTTTTTGTTGTTGCAAACTTTTTTATAGTTTGAAAGGTGTACTAAGCACTATTTTGCAAGTAGTTCTGTAGCACATTTCTCACTTCATTTTACATTACTTCAGTTTTCTACCAAGGATATTCACCTCAAACAAATTAGGTAGAAAATTAGCATACCTGAAATTTAATGCTAGAAATTATTTTCCTCTTTTTGAAAACTACCAAGCATGTTATTTACATTGCTCAGACTTTAGCACTCCAGTGGGAAACTGTATTCTCCCAACTCTCCCAGTGCTTTTGAATCATGTAAACTGTAACAGTTAGCACTTAGGGAAATGGAGAACTTAGTGACCCATGGAGAGATCATTATCTTCTTGATTCTTCAGATGAAGCATCACCTGAGCATGGAACATATTCCATGTTTGCAGAGAAAAAGTTTTCCACTCATCAACACCACTGCCATTTGGGATGTTAGAGATTACCTTAGACATTTATGTCGAGCTGTCACCAGACACATGTGAACACCACCTTTATGTAAGACTACGTATCTGCTTTGGAGCAACTGAATTGAGACCACTTGAAAACTGAAAGTTAGAACTTTAAAATCCTCTTTAGTGTTCCTCTTGGTGTTCTCTAGCATTTGAGCAATGTCCTGGTTATAATGTTCATGAGGAGGACTTTCCAAAAAATATTAAGGAATTCCTTAACTCTATATCTTCCTCCAAAAGAAGGACCATTACATTCTGTCTTCTACTTTTAGCAGTTAAATCAATCCCAGATTCAGTTTTTTACAATAGAAAAGTGGAATTCAGCCCAATAATTATCAGTGATATTTTTGGGAGGAATGATGAGGAGGATTCCATCCTATCAGAAGGCTAATTAATTACTTCATAATACTATATTATTTTATATTATATTACATTACATCTAAACTGAATCTGCCAAGCACTCAACTGCACTCCACTGCACCAACCCTCATGACTGTCAGCCAACAGTCCCACACCCCACACACATGGATTCAATTGGCCAATTAATCAAAACACTCACACCGGAATACAATTATCAATTCCCTTCAGGTAAAGAATCTTCCACAATGCATTCCACTTGTGACCAACAGAGGAGCAGTAAATGAGGTAAGAGTTGTTTTTTTTTTTTTTTTCTTTCTCTGAGGTTCAAAGAATGTGAATCCCAGAAATATTCTTGGTAAGTTGTGTCTTGCTTTTCTCTGTGAAGAGAAATGTGGCTACAAATAATAAAGACATGTGAATATCTACAGGTAAGATGGTGTCTAAGCTATATTAATATCAGCATGGAATAGTTGGAGAACTTAGCAGAGCTAGTGAAAAGCTAAAGAACCACAAAAGCATCTCAGCTGAAAAGGTCTCTGAATTCCATGGACTCAGAACTTGGATTGCTATATCCTTAGTCTAGAAATGCAGACTACTATCTCATGTGGACATACCTGGGGGCATCCATGTCAGGGCACTGCAGGGGCCTGCTGCCCACCAGGGGAGTCACTAGGGGCAGCTGTGGCAGGTCCTCACTCCAGGACACCTATCCCACAGCATGCAGGAAGTGAACAGGGCTGGAACAGGACTGGAAGGGGGCTGGAGGCATCGACCATGGCCAGTGATTCCTTGATAAGACAGTCATGATAAGGCAGCGCCAAGGCTGAGGAACGAACCATTTTTGTGGACTGGAACCAGGCAGGGTCTACAGGACCCATAAAAAGACTTAGGTATGTAGTGATAACAGAGCTCATATGGGGATTAAGCATAAAAGACTTAAAAGCCTGATCAAATCCAAAGTAGTGGCCCACACTGGGAGTTCTTCAAGGGGAGCGACCACTGATGTGTCTTCCATCTCTTTCTTCAAAACAGCTTTTATCAACCATCTGCATTTGGGATTAAATGCTATCTCAGACAACTGGGGCACATTCTACCTCATTCCTGTTGTTCAGCTAACATTGCAATAGGAATGTAAAAGTCCTAGGAGCAAGGGAGTGCAGGATTACAAAATTCCAAACCTTGCCTAAGGATGGAATTATGTGATTCTGATTTAAATGTATTTAATGTATTTTACATTAAAAATGCTAAGCTTACATCTGCAATAGATGGAAACATTTCATTTTCTCACCAAGCCAGACAAAAAGTACAGAGACAAAATATGCAGTCAGATAAATATTCATATATAACATTTTTGGTTGCCTAGGATTTGGGCTTCTTTCTATTTACCACAGACAAGATTACATGTTTATCTGAGTTGACATGGGTTTTATTGCTGGGGCAAATGATTATATTTTAAATGATGTTACACCTGACTTTATCTGTACAACCAGAATTATGTATTCAAAGCAAAAAAGGAAAAAACAAGTAGTATATATTCATGTTTACCTGTAAGTATTTGCCTGAAAATCTTTAAAATAGCAAGCAGTGAGATAACAAGAATTGTTTTGTATTTTTAACAAACTGTATCTTCCTTTCATTTTTCTACATTTTTGTGAGCAGTCTTTTGATTTGGGAGTAATGCAATGTGACAAAATAGCCACCAGCCATGCCAAGCTAAGCTAGCAGTTTCAAATGATACAGTATTTTGTAAAACATGTAAAAATGCATGCAAAGGTTCACAAAAAATGTGCCACCTTTTACTACTTGCAATGAAACTGCAGTGAGTAGAGTAGAGCTGGCCTTATACTCCCATATGACACAAAGCCATATTCCTTGTTACACTACTTCATACATCTATGTATAAAACATGAATGTTTTGGAATGTCTTGTTCCCCAGCCATCAATAAGTACAAGATTGCCATTTTGGTTTTAAGATCTTCAAAATTTATGAACCTAATTTTTTTTTTTTTTTTTTTAATTCAGCAACTTTATGTGGATCCCATCTGGTGCTACGGTCACAGATGGCCTTGACAGCAGCAGGGGCATGGAACAACAATGTGTTGTTGTGGAAGACAGAAATGCAGGTACCCAACACAGACACAGACACTTTTCTTCTCAATATATCAGGCTCAGTGAGTCCTTTTGTTGTTGAGAGAAAATGATTAAGGTTCTCCTAATAATTTCTTATATTCCTCAAATACTGTTACTGTTAGTATAGGTGAAGAGTTGCACTTCATTACAGCATTGAAGTTCTCTAATCTGAGTCAGTCTAATAACACTATGTGATCAATACATTACAAAAGTGTTTAATAACCACCTTTTCCATTACTTCTACCTAAAGGAGCTTTTGCTTTGTTAAGGATTTATCTCTGAAAGCTATGAAATAGTCTTATATTTATATATATTCTATTCAATATCTGCTTGGAATTAAATGTAATAAAACTGCTGTTGATATCACTCTAAGAAAAGAATTAGCTTAAAGAAAAAGCAACAAAAAGACCAACACAGTTCACAATTTGGTGTTGCTGTATTTTTTCTTGATTGAAAACTTGTCAACATTAGGTACCAAAATTCTATTCTTTCTCGAAACAAGTCTCTTCTAATGAAAATATTTCACAGTTTATTATTAAGTTAAAAGCAGGCAAGCAAACACACAAACTAGAGTGATTTAGCTGATCAGGCCGTAACTCATTTCTTTGTCAAACCACAACAGTTCTGTCAAACCACAAAGTTCTGTTATATAACTAAGGAAAAAATTACACTTTACACATTAAGGAAAAAGTTATTTTGTTTTGCAAAATAACCAGTTATCCCCAAATATTTTTGTGGTGGAAAATACAGCATTTATTTACTACTTGTGAGAGGGAGTAGTTCATTTTCCATTTAGACAGTTAAAATATCTTTAGGCAAAATCTTGTGCAACCGAATCGGTCACACTCTGACGTCAGCATGATGGCAAATGCCCTTCTTCCCTGACATACTGTCACACTGCTCACTGCAATGGATTTAGTCAACTCTGCAAATGATTCTTCAGAGAACATCTCTTAGCCAGCTAAAATGAAGTGGGTTTGGGAATCAGAGGAAGGAAAAAATAAATATAAAAAATATTTTAATAGTTGAAAATCAACTACTTTAACTAGTTTCTTTTTCCTTTTCAGTCTTTCTTGACTGAAAAAAATTGCAGGAAAACAAAAGTGTTAGTTATTACTGCCAGTGCTTTCTGTAATATTACTCTTTCTGGGATAATAAAGCAATATCCAGGGAAAATAAAATTATCCAAAATTTCAGAAAGGAAGATACACAAAGCTTTTTGTAAGCAGATGCGGTATTGTGGACTGATTCTCCAAATCAATGACCACATAAAAAGTATCAGTAAAATAAGATAAAAAACAAACAAACCAACCAAACAAACCCAAAACCAAACCAAAAGAAAAAACTAACCACAAAATTTGTTGTGTCCTTTTAGTTACTTTGAAATGCTCTGCCTGTCAGCATGTAAAAAACTGTATTTTCTGTATTTTGATACAAACTGTATTTTGATAGCGTATATTCTTATAGTCTTATTACTACATGATTATTACTGATGTTTGAAAAATAGATATTTTTGTTTGTGCATGAGTCTGTGTTGGGGAGACCACCTTTAGACCTCAGTTTGTGGGAATCTGAGAATCATGACTGATGATTAAATAACAAGGTGGCCTTCTTATTGAGCTCAGAGATAAAGAGGTGTGTGTCTTCAGGCAAGAAGAATCAGTGGGAAAATCAAAATACAAAAGAAATTTAAGGGTTTTTTCCTACTTCAAGCAGTAAATAAAATAGACAATGCAAAACTGTGTCTAAAAAATTAGTTTTCTTTTTCTGCACAAGCTCATTTTTAAGGACCTTACTTTCTCAACAGCTCCCCAAAAAGAGATGTATTATACACATGTTGAAAGATTAACATTGCATAGCTGCAAATATTTCAGAATGTGTCCTCTAAGACATTTTACTAAGAAAATGCCAGTGTTTTCATGTAAAAAATAAGCCTTATTTTTGCATACAGTTAGATTGTGTGAGAGTCTGAATTTGATTACTTTATTCCTAAATTCTCACAGATGAAGTCATACAGCATTATGAGAAAGATGATCTAAGGTACAAATAAAAATTCACAGGCATGCTGAAGCTCATTTGATTCAGAAAATGTTAAAAGAAAAAGCTGAGGTGTCAAGCAGAGAGCTTAAAACCTCAAAATTTTAAAATGGGTTTCAGCAGGACAAGAAAAAAAGAAGGAAGATAAATTAAACCTTAGTTGATTGTTCAGAAGCATCAACCTGAATGTAGGTAGAAACACTCAGCAATTGTGAGAGCAAGAGTCTTGAAAAAACAAGTGTTCATGAATTCTGCTGAAAATGGTACACTGAGAATGTGCTATGCACAATTTATGAAAATTTGAATCAAACATAAATAATGCTTTTACATTTAATCCTTAATCCAAAGAATTGGGACAGAAGGAGACGGAGATGGATTTGCTACTTAAACTGCATATGAATGTACTCAAACCTGACTGTGGAAATAATTGACTAATCTGTCAAGAAAATCTATTTAAAACCCAACTGTGACATTTAGCTGCTCTTTCAGTGGTAAGTGGAAACACACTCTGGTTGATGTAAGACCATATCACTATTGCACACCTATAAATTCTACATAATTGGAGCCATAGTCTGTATGAGTATTGCTCTGAATTGCTATATCACTTTTCAGAAGTAACAATTGCTTGGGTCTTGAAAGGTCAAAAAAATTTAATATGAAATTCAAAACTCTGTTCAGAAGAAATCCAGGACATACCCATAATTTTGAAGGTTTCTGCTTAAATTTTCTCTTTCAGTCCAAATGCTTTTCAAGGGAAGCTTGACATGTTGGAAAGTGCCAGTCAGAAAGAGATATAATTATTTAGTGCTATGTTTAGATACTGAAAGACTCTCCCATTTGAGTTACAAACCAGTTGAGCGTGGAAAGCGTTGTTTGGAAAAAGAAATGCTAATTATTTTAAAAAAGCAGAAAATATATCAGAGACATGTAATGTAATTCCTTATATGTAAATCTCAAGTTGAATGCAATAAATTTGGCTATGAGGCTAAGTCTGCAATTTTTTTGCTGAAAAATGTCGCAACTTTTGGGTGGAGAATAGCAACAGGGACAGAGTGCCTAGGACATGGAAAAAACTTGGGGGGAGATTTGAAGTCTTACTTTATATATAAGGTAGAATTAACTCCAAATTCTTAAGAATACTTGGGTACTACAACATGCAGATTTGACTCATTAATACCCAATGCAGAGGTAACAAACCAAGAACCCAGATACTGTCTGTAGCCTGATGAATTATTATTATTATTATTATTATTATTTTCTCTTCCCTTAGGAGAAGTAAATTTTTGTAAAATCAAGTATTACATCTCTAGTTCTCTTGCATATGATCTCACCTGGAAAGTAAAAAAATAAAATATCCCAATGACATGACAGCCAGCAGCAATTTGCACTGTTCTAGAAACAGAATCTATTTCTGGGGAAGTGGCTGGGAGGACAGTGCCTGGGCTGATCAATTTGTCTGTTAGTAACAGTGACAATCAGATTTCCAGAGTGATTTTCTGCATATTAACAGGGATATCTTGCAGCAATCTAGAGTGGATTATTTTGGATTCTTTTGGATTTTGATCTCTCTTGATCTGATCTCTGTATTTTATGTTATGACCCCTCTTTTACGCCACAGGTTTTAACAAGTGAAAATAATGAAATTAATAATGGAATAATTTGATCTAATTGGAAATAACAGAAAGTTTAAATTTAAAAAAGGAAGGATTATGGATTATAGTGTCTATTCATTTTAGAAATAAAAAAATCCCAAATATTTCCTAAGAGTAAGACTTAAAATATGCAGCCTGTTCTATAAATATAGACATAGATTACCTGGGTAGCTAAAGGCATAAAAATTACCCCTGAATTACCTGAAATAGGTAAGAGTATTTTCAGTAGTCACTGCAGAAGCTATAAAGCATGTATTTGACCAACAGTATTATTGACTCAGCCTGCAAAAATAAAGCTAATGAATACACCAGTCTGTTCTGATCTAGCTTCATGTTTTGACTTACAAGAAAAGTATCTAACTTTAGATTGTATATCAACAAGCTGCTGAACTTAGATGGACCAAAAAACTACATTAGAGCAAGTTCGGTTTTTTACAAAAACACAACCTCACCAACCTACTTTATCTCTGGAGTAGATTTTAGGACAAAAAACTTCATTACTAAAACCAACAGAAGGAGTTGAGAAAACCAGAGGTAAATCTGCAGTATTTTTCTTTGAGACTGCCGGTGTTTGCACAGTGAAGAAGGCTGGGGACAGTTCTGTGCACTGGCAATTAGGCCTAATATCAATTTGTCAGAAAGTTTCTTGGTGCCTGGCTCCATTCAAGAGCTGTCTCCCACACAATGCAGGCTGAAGGCAGAGTGAGGGACAGCACATACCAGAGGCTACTCCCCTGTATAGATAAGGCCTCCCTGTTCTGTGACAGGACATTAACCCAAAGGATGTTCTGGTTGCCCTTTTGCCCACCACATAAAGGGTCCTTCATGTTGAAGAACGGCACAAACTGAACTACCATTCTTAATCCAGCACTGGAAGCATTTTTCTGTTTGGTTTTGAGGGTTTTCTGGAAGGAGTTTACAAAACAAAAGAAACTTACCAACAAAATACAACCCTCAAACCACCAAAATAAAGAATTGCTAAGTAAATCTAATTTCAAACTAATCTATTGAAGGGATTTGACTTCTGTTTCAGCTGGTGAATACTTTTCACTTCAGAATGCACGACAGGATTCAGTTACCTTACACACAGGCATTCACTTTCATTTCAGAAGAACCTGGGTCTCCCACGGGTGCTAAATCTTTTATTCGTGTTCCATGTGAGCACTTTGGATATTTAAGGTCTCCCAAGTGGCTCTGGAGCCTGTGTGGAGGCAATCAAATGTAGCCTGCTTGCCCAGCTATTTATGCAGCAGCATTTCTCAAAATAATGTGTTGCACATAATCAATCTTCACTTGTCTTCTCCCTACATCTAGTGCAATACAAGGCATTATACCTGCTTTTCACTGTTTTCTGCTTTAATATTCTTATATATGCTGTGCTGTTAGGTCATATCTTCAGGTTACAAGAATAGTTTACCTCTCCTGAACTGCCTCACCCACAGGCCTCAGAGATACCCACTTGTAAATTATTCAATAGTTGTTCAGTTGTTCTATTGTTCACTTTTATCTCACATTAAAAAGGATATGACTAAATGAAGGATTAAACTTTTGGACTGTTGTCCTTTCCTGTTGTTGACAATAGTTCACCTTATTCTTCCTTGTTAGATAAAATTTTCTTCTCCTTAACACCTGTCTCCACTTCCATCCCATTGAATATGAGTAGGAAAAGATGGATAATTCATATTTTCTCTTTCAGTGCCCACTGATTGTCTCCTTAGGTTCCTGGGACCACCTCCTAGACCCCTCACTGCTCCACAGCTGACACTTAAAGGTGCTGGTGCAATCTGACCTCCGCAGTACCTATGCTCAGGGATGCAGGGATGGGATAGAAATAAACTTTTCTTGGACATGCTGCTTCCATATCAGCAGCAACAGGGAGGTCACAAACTCTGTATGAAGTAATTTCTTTGGGTGCCTGAATCACAGGGAAAAAAAAGTGGCATACACTTCATTTTTAGAAGGAATCAGGAGTAATCTTCACTCTCTTCATCTGCATAGTACTGTGAGCAAAGGACTGGTCCCCAGGATAATTATAATCCCAGGAACATAAGGAGCCATTCAATGCCAGAAGTCAGTGAAGGCTCTGGACAAAGCAAAGCTGTTTCTCATTTTATCCCTAAACCATCTGAAATCAGGTATACAAGACAGCTCACTGCTGGGTATCAGTGAGCTGAGGCGAAGACTCACAGAACCCAGGTGAAACCTGGTGAGACCTCTCAGCTTTATTTTTCCACAAAAATATCCTTCTTTGTCTCTGTCCCCCTATATAAGTAGGCAATATGTGAGTACTACTGAAATCTGTCAGAAAAGAAACCATCAATTCTGTCCCATTGCATTAGTTTTCAAGTCAGGAGTGAGGGATATCACCCTAGACACTAACACAGCTGATCTAGATAGAAGAAACAAAATATATATTTCAACACATTTTTGCTTTAAAAGTTTCAGGTGTGAAAAATTTAGGAGAACTAATTAAAATTACATTTACACAGACCAAGCCAGGACATGTATTCAGAGCATTCAGAAGCTAAGCACAGAAGACGATTTTTCTTCTAATTCCTGGTTTTAATAGGAAATATTAGAAAGAAAAAAAGTCTACATTATTTCTTACACTTTTTGCAAAATCTAAGACCCTTAGTAATATTTACCAAAACATATAAATAAAGGATGTGGAAGGCTCTTGTGCCTTTTTTACTGGGAAATATATTCATCGTATCTGTTTATAATATTGGCAGCATCCTGAATTAACCAATGACTAAAATGTCTCTCTCTTACTTCTTAAACTGGTTGCATTGCTGAGGGTTGCATTCAAAATGTCAAAGAGAAAGGAAGACATATTTCTGTCCCTATTTCTTATTTTCTTCCAGGAAGAATCAAAATCTCAATTTCAGTTAGAATACAAACTTCTAATCAGAAGTCAGAAGGAGTGTCAAATGTGGAAGCCATCAAGAACATACATTAACATCACAATAAAGTTTCTTATTTTTAGTTTATACTAATAAAAAAAAAGTCTGTACATGAGCAGTTAGCAACCAAGCAAATGAAGCTTATTGACCATGTTTTAATTAAGAATAGATTGTGAAGAACTCTTCCCAAGGTTTAGAGAAGAAAATAAGAAATTTTTTAGTATTTTACTGCAAACAACTTCTGCTGATTGAAGTTTAATTGTTGCTTTCCTTTATTTTGTATGGTGAAAGAAGAGCTTCTTTAAAACACACTAGAATTCCTAAGACTTTTTGTATTTTTCTCTCTTATTTATGTTACCTCTTAACACTAAATAATTCAAAAAATAGTACTATTTTATCTTCTTTACCTATGTCATCCTACCTCCCCAATACAACTAACATAAAGTCTAAGCCCCAGTGAGATGCTACCTAAACTGTTGAACTAGGACTTAAAGGGCACTGATTTCCAGCTCTTATGCAGTCTCTCTTCACAGAGGGAGGGGAATCAAAGACAATTTTACTCTGTAAGGTAAGAATTTTACTCTACTAATTAATTATTTTGAGATTTATAGACTTTTACTGCTGGTGACTGATTGTCCAGCTGTGCAGTTTGCTTCTATACATTTGTTCTCCTAGCTGATGTTTATACAAATAAATAAGTCTTAACTAATAATAAAAATCTAAAATGCAGCAATACGTTTCCTACAGTATGTATATCTTATGTAAAGCCTATGCAGTCTTCTGTTTTATTCCAATGTTTTATATTGGTGTTGAAAATCATGCAATGGTCAAGGGAATGATAAATTAGTCAGGATGTCAGTCCACAAGGCACAGACACACAAATGATCCCAGTTTAGAGCCCTGTGGGGTTTTTCTTCAATGCTGTGTTAATTGTAATTCAGATGCATGCTGTAAAATATTAACATTTTCATCACTGATGTCAGTTTTTCAGCAGATAAACAGAAAAGCAAAGATATCGCTTGGCTATAAACACTTGCAAATTTCCTGAAAGTAGGGTGATTTATTTAAGTACAAGGATGCCTTACTGCTGTCTTTGCACTGTACTGCTCTAGACACTGAAATACTATCCACTGTACTGTGGTGCACTCAAAACCAAAATGAACGTAGCTAATTGTCAGCCAGGTTATAAGAGCTAAGAAGAGGCAGGCATATTTTCTTCCTCAGGGCACTAATGGGTACTCCTTTTATCTTTACATAACTTTTTTGAGATCTCAAAGATCTGTGTGTTCAAACACATTAAGAGAGGTGAGATAAGGAGAGAAGGAATATCGTAGTGGCCCATTGTGATTATACAGCCCAGAAATAGAATTATATATTTCTAATTCCTTTTTTTACTCACTACACTTTTGAAGAAAAAACTTAAGACAGGCATTCTTTAAAAAAAATAGGAATAAAGTATTAATTCTTCAACACAAAACATCTGAATTTAAAGTTTTAGATAAGACCTATTATTAAAGGTCACATTATTACTGACACACTGTTGCTTCTGAACCTTACTGACCTCCTGCTGACTTTTCCCTAAGACACATTCCTGTCAGGCTGGCAGCCTCTCTGAAAAGCTACCTGCAGGGGTCTTTAATCGGCCCAGTTTAAGGTGGAGAGTCAAAGTAGGAAGAGTGGAAAATACAACCAAGCTGTTATTAATTTTTTTCCCTTCAAAGGCTGTTGTGATGCTTGAACAAACTGCTAAATTAGTACGTGGCAGATCTCAGTCATTAAAATATGACATTTTTATGTCTCATGAGTTAGAGGAAACGTGGGAATCATGTGCATGCTTGGGTGGCTGGGCTTTCAAACATATTCCTTTCTTCTCGGTACTCATAAGATATAGGCAAGCCCATGGATTTTAAGGAGTCTGAACAGAGGTCTTTGCTCAGTTCCCTATCTCTCCCTGTTCTGTCTGCCAACCAGCCGGTGAGCACTGGGACTATTTGCACTATCAACTTCTTCCCTCACTTCATTTCAGTTCAGCCTATCCTTCCAATAAATTCAAACAATAACGAAAAGGGGTTTGTATAGTTTCCCACAGATTCATGTTTTGTTTCATTATGAGAAAAAAACATAATAGAGAGTTTTGGACTCTGTAAAGGCAGGACAGAAGATGGCCAAATGTTTTCCTTACTATATATCCACTGAATTTTTTTCTATCTATTAATTAATAAATTTTGGCCATGAGAAAGTAATTTCAGAATACTCAACAGCACAGCTCTGACTGAGAAGACCCAGTTTCTAAGCTACTTTCTACCTGACCTTTCTACCTCTTAAAATTTCAAAGTAATGGTTTAATTCCTAGATTTTTTTTTGCTTTAAACAAGATTGATTCTATTATAAGTAGTTAAATCCAACTATTTGTTTTACCTGTTGCTGTGCTTTTTACTGAAAATAGAGACAAAGGAAAAAATATCTTCAGGCAACAAAACAGAAAATTTTCAGATCAGATAGATTTTTATCAGAGTGAAAATATCATTATTCACATAGTTCCAATTATGGAAAAGAAGTGCCTCTAACTTTTGAACCTGGTTGTAATTTAAAGTTTTACTGTACTGCAGTACTGGAAGAGAACTTTAGATTTGTCTTATAGTTTTTTTTTTCCCTTGTGTGCTCAGTTTATAATTGAAATTGTCTAGTTTCATACTGCAGCCATTGGAATTTCTCACATTAAAGGTTCTTCAATTATGTGAATTTTCTCTTTACTGAAACAGTTATAATCTATGACCATGGCAACACATAACCTTGATCTACTGCCTTTTGTCAGTTCTCAAAAAGAATGTCAACTTGTTTAGCTCTATCAGTAAAGCTAACAGATGCAAATGATGTAGAGTATAACCAACAGTATTTGCAGTTTATCAATACTGAAAAACAAGCACATCTCAAAAGAAAATGTTTTAGCATTCTGTGCTTAATTGTTCTCCTAAAAAATGCAGGAAATTGTTTCTGTTATAATGTCATTCTATTTTTTTTTATTATCTTTTACACCAAGAGCTAAAAAAGCCATTAGCATGTGTTAAGAGGAGTTATCTTTTTGACATAATAACATGGAGATCACATTTGTCTGTAGAAATGCAGACTAGAATGGTGTAGAAATATCACCAAAGGGAAGGTCCTTTTTGCCTTTACTGGTTTTAAATGCATGTTGTCAGTGAAAATAAGTTCATTTTATCATTTGACTTCTATAATCTGATGACAGAATTGGTGATAATAAAAAAATTAAAAATAAAGCTTCTCTAAAAAATGAATTGTGAAAAATATGCATGGAAAGGTTTTGGGAAGACAAACCCATCATTAGAAAGACTGACTGTTAGTGAAGGCAAAATTTATATGCATCAGCGGCCTTCCTGAAATAAAAAGAGTTAATGAAATCATTCCAATTGATATTTTCCTATAGATAAAGAGTCATTGAAGAGAGACCACAAAGTTTCACTTTATGCGCATTGTAGGAGAAGATACAATATTTCAAGAAAGACCTCTTTCAGTCTCTTCTGTCATGGCAGCTTCACTTTTTTTTTTTGGAGTACTTAAGTGGTCCTTAAGAGCCAAGCCTGTTCTTTAATATAAGGCATAGGTCATATGAGGCATAACAAATAGGCTCTTTTTTGTTCTCTAGTACCTACTCATAAAATGTGGAGAATTTTGCAAAGCACTTTAGCATGCACCTCTGCTAGCTGCCAGAATATAGAATTAGAGACTTAGTCGTTAGGATACTTGCATCTGGATTTCAGTCCCTACTTAAAGACTACTTGCTAATCTACACAGAGTTAAGTTACTTCCAGATAGCCTAAAGTTTGGATATACTCTGACACTGGGAAATGCAGTATTGAGTCTCATGAGGCTGAATTAGATACTGAACTTTTTCCCCTTGTGTCTGTCCACTGCCTGAAAATGGAAAGCTTTTGATTTCAAATTTATGGTTTTCATGTCCTTTGGTTTTATTTCAAGTATTTTAGGTTCAATATTATTGCCAGAAAAAATGGAAAGAAATATACTGGATAAGATTTTGCTCAGACAAAAAGAAAGGGATGTAAGTCATCCTACATGAGTTTTCTTCTTAGCCTTATGATTTTACAATAAACTAAATAACAAGTTACTATCAAGTAGAATAACTACTTGAATCTCTTCTCTGTATTACAAAAACGTTTTTTCTGCCCCTGCTCACTTGAAAAAAAAACAAAATCGGAGAGAGTCTAATATCTATTTTATGCCATGAAGGTATCTCATCATAGCAGAACAAAATTCAGCTTTAGGAGTATGACAACTTTCTGCTCTCTGTAAACTAGTCTGGCACCACAATGAGAAAACAGAGCTAGAAAATTATGCATCCAGATGCATACTGTAATGTTCACAATACTCCTGGTGCTATATTTTGGATTGTGTTTTGAATATTTTTTGATGATATTCAGTACTTCCAAAGATTCAGATTTGAAATATCTAATATAAATTGTTTTTTATGTGGATGTTGTGATATGGTTTATGGAGCTAATAAGATTTTATTGGCAAGTGGATTTATTACAGATCTAAATACTTGTGTGTGGTATATTCGGGCCATGCTGTCTTTCTCTTCTGTCTATCAAATCTATAAATAACAAAGGGAATGATTACTATTCAAGCTTGAAAAATGTTTTTCCAATGGCTTGCCTTGGAATTTCAGCCAGATTGAAATGGATGTGTTAAGTAGGTGGGACAAAGGGCAAAAACATTAATCACCAGCCAACAAAATAATAACACCACCAACACTGAAGAAAAAAAAAAAGAGAGAGTGGGGATCTCATTTCAGGAGCTATATTCATAACAAAATCTGAGAAAGGAGACACTGGAGAATCTGGAGAATTATACCCATTCAATTTCTCTTTAGGGGTTTAAACACCCATGTGTTGAAAGACTCCTATCAACACAGAACTATTAAGATTATAAAGCTGCATTTTTATGAGAATTTTTTTTAACTTAATGTCTTTCCATCTTTATTTAGTTATGTTTGCAGATGAATCTCCTAATTCAGTATCATATTTTCAGTTTAAAGAAAATAATTTCTTCAGCAGCATGATTGAAAAGATAGAAAACTCATTGAATCTGTTATAGGTTATTGCTGGTCAGTGTCTTTGTTCACTTGGATCTTTCTTTTCGAATTCGTAACTTTAAAAAAATGCAAATGTTTTTTGGGGGTTTTATCATATTTAAAAATAGCACAGCGCAGACATAAAAGAACAAAGCAGCCTCACTTTCACAGACACAGTTTAGGATGTAATCAAACAGCAAGCTCTAAAGGAACACCTGCACTGAAACCTTGCCCACCTCCTCCTACTTATTCTTCACTGGCAGCTAGCCTGATCTGGCCTGCCAGCTCCCATCCGCAAGCAAGGACAGCTGCGAGAAAGAAAGCTCATCTTCATCAAAACACTCTTTGAAGCTCTTCTGAGGATAAACATTCTTCATTTATTAACAGCTTAATGCTTTGATAAAAGCTCACTTTGTTAAGTAGTTTGCCTTTCAAGAACTGCCCACATAGATATTTGCATGACATTCATAAGGACTTTAGGACAACGTGGGATTGCCGGAAATATTGTCGAGGACATAGAAATAAAAACAGACACCATATTCCTACTAGAAAAAGCGAGGAAAAATCAAAGGAAACTTATGTTCAGCAGGCTCTACCATTTTCTGATTTATCATAGTCCTGTATGAAAGTGCTGTTATGTATAATGCTAAAAAGCTGTTTGCTTGATTTTGAGGAAATAAATGCAAAGGAAAGTTTAACAGGGTGTATGCAGTTATACCTATAAGAAAGCAAAAATGCAATTAGGATTTCAAACCCAGCACTACTTATCATAACAGTCACTTGCACATACTGGGATAAAAATAAGCAAAACAAAAATCACTGCCTTGTCATAAGTCATGTAACTGGTTCAAGTACTAAGTTCCCCCAGCTGCAGCACCAAGTGACTAAAACTCAGCATGATATGAATTCACAAATAAAAAAATCTTAAATGTTATAAATCACTGTTATATCTTTACACAGTTGCCTTTAAAGTACTGCTGCATGACAGCCCAGTGAGACTATTCAACTGGATGAACTAAATCTTTTGCTTTCGCTTGTTAGATTATTATTCCTTTCTATTCCAAGCTGGTTAAAAAAGTGAAAGTACTAAGCACTGAGGAATATAATTGAAAGTCCACTATAAGAACAGAGAAAACGGTTAAAAAAAAATCTATTGAAATGATAACTTTAGCTTTTTTTTTTTTCAGGTTTTGTGCTGCTTTAGTGTGTAGTTCTGAGCTTCATATTAAGTATTTTCCTACAATTCCATAGGAAGTCAGTGAAATTAGGGACACAAAGATCACTAAGCACTGGAGCATCTTTCACATTAGGGAAGGCTGAGACAACTGAAACTCTTGCCTGGAGAAATAAAGTTTCAGTGGGTGGGATATGTCTTATTGACATACGTGAATTCCCAGAAGGGAGGTGAAGAAAAGGAAGCCAGATTGAAAACAATCTGGTGCACAGTTCAGGACCAGAGGCAATGGGCACACAATGAAACACAGGACATTTCCTCTGAACATCAGGCAACACTTATTTCTTCCTCTGAGGGTGACTGAGCACTGACACGGGTTACCCAGAGAGGTGGTGAAGCTTCCATCCTTGGATGCAAAATCCAAGTGAGCATGATCCAGAGAAACTTCCTCTTGTTGACTTTAACTTGAGTAGAGCCTTGGACTAAATGATCTTAATAAGTGACTTGCAGATTCAGCCATCCTGCAGTCCTGTGTTATGCCTCCTGGTTTGAGGACAGTGGATAAGGGCCAGAAAATGCTATTGATTCACCCATAATAAAAAATATTAATGGACTGAGTATGCAAAGAACTTGTTCCTGGGTGTTAGCATTTCTTGAGGATGAGCATAAATCACTTTATGGCATTCATATGTGTGATAAATAAGAACCTATTTTTAGCTATAGTTTATTTAATTAATGAAAACTGTCCTATATTTTAAAAGAAATAAGTTTATTTGAAGAGATTGCTACAGAAAACCTCATACAAAGAAAACAGTTTACGACATAAGATATTCAAGATGAGATATTTTAAAATTATGTTGATGACATTATTCTTATCCATCCTAATGAACATGTTGCTGACAATTTCTTGTTAAATCACATTTTTTAAAGTATGTTAGTAATGCTTATTTTCTTCTACTGAGTAAAATTAGATTGATAGGTAATAGACAATAAAATTAATATTTTACCCTCTATGCTTCCCTACCCAAACCTCCCATATTCAAGTTTTGTATATATGGAAAAATATGATCTACTTGGAAAAGTTTCACCAGATTTACTTAGTTCCATGGATAGTAAATATGGCTAATGTCTGAGATGCTAATACTCCTCATAATAAACATTGGGGTTGCAATAAACATGAATATGAATAAAGGTTAAGTTTAACAGACTGAATATTTTTTGAGGAAATAAACCCTAAACATTTATTTCAAGGAAGGATTTCTTTACTTTTTTCATTTCAAAATATAAATAATAATGAAACACTGATTTTCAATATTACTACTATTACTCACAAAAAAAAAAAAAAAAACCAAACCAACAAACACTTTGTTTTATCTCCTAAAAGATACCCTCCCTGGGAAAATATTATAGACTGTCTTTTCATTCCCAGAAGGAAACAACATAGTTAATTTATAGCTTTCACTCTCAAAATAAGAAATTCTGTTCATTCAGCATTTACACAGCTTTTATGTCTACTACAGATGGAACAGAACTCTACCAGTAATTTAGCACACTACTCATATTTTGTTAATGTTAGTTTTGGCAGGGGTTCAGGGTGTTTCATACACCTAGGAAGAAAAATAAAGCTACTGAAATCATTTACATGATAACAAAAATCAAATATCTCTTTCCAGTGTGAAAAAAATCTTGATAATGTCTCAGTCTTAATGCATTTTTCCCTAGAACTAGTCAACATTTCTCACTAAAACAATACTTTAACATTCTTTAAAATCATGTGGCCTTTTTTTGTCACATTTTTTTATATTACAAGAACTGTTGCAATTCAAAATTAACAATTCTGCTGTCAGTTGCTTTGGGGATGAGCTGGAAATATTTAGTTGTGTGGGTCAACAATTACACTGTCAGCTAGAACCATGTTCAAGGAGCGCACATTTACACAACTGCAGCAAGGCAATATGCTCCCTCTGTTTCAGTAGTGAACATTTAATGGAAGAGCAATGTGCACGTTTTCTTTTTAGGAGACAACAGAGTAAGTCAAATGGAAATCACCAATGAGGAAAAAGATCCAGAAGCATTTCAGCGATTTCCTTTGGCTTCTCAAAGCTTTCCAGAGGGATCTGGAAGTGTGGAGATAGTAGGAAGGATTGGAGTTCAATAATCTCTTCTTTCACCAAGTATTTCACAGAGTGTAAACTATATTTTCTGTGATAGGGCAGTAAACCGTAACAAGTTTGTGATACTAAAAGTACCTTCTATGAAATAAAATATAAAATTATTATAATAATTGCAATGATTATTACTTCTTTTTGGTTTTGTTTTGGTGTTTTTTTGTTTTTTTTTTTAACTGAATGACAGAATATAAGTAAATTTTGTGCTGGTACAGCTCAGGATTACAAGGCAATGCAAGGAGAGGAAAGGAGAAAACAAAAAAATACATAGCAACAGTAAATTCAGAGCAGGGAAACAAAGAATGTGTCCTTCAAATGAGAGTTTTTAGTGATTTTTAACACTTCATGGGGCTAATTATTAAGATAAAAATTGACAAATTCTATCATATTTAGCAGGCATATGAAGAGTAGTTTGAAGCAAGACTTGCAGATATATGTAATCACATGCTGATGATCCTCTCTGAGCCTTGACTTTAAAGAGACATTCTCTTTGAGTAAGGTTTCCTGCTAGTGATTGACGTGAAAGAATTTTGATTTTTAAGGCACAGAAAAGATACAAAAAATAAAAAATGAGTGATGGATGGATAACCAAAAAAGAATTATTCATGAAGCAGTTAGAGAGAATGTTCAGTACTCGGTAGCATTACATTTTCTTTTGACACATAACCTGAATCTACAGGGCAATGTGTTGGTTTTGCATCATGGAAGTGATGTCCTAGGAGAAGCTGCTAGCAGTTTCTTCTGTGTATGACAAAAAGCTCATCAGTAATTAGCTTTGAGAATTGACAATCTGTTAAACTACTGAGAAAGCTGATACGCTTTTGTGAACACACGTTAAAAATGAAAAATCTTGGGAATTCTGCCTCTTTTTTTTTTCTTTTTTTTTTTTTTTCCCCTAGCTCGAGAGTAGGTAGCCCAACCAGCCTGGCCCCCTGTCTCAGCCAGGCCGGGCCAGGTGGGCTCTGGCATGGGGGCAGGCCCCATCAGCTGCTGGGCAGGTGCAGGGGGGACCACAGGGCTGAGGCCAGGCTGGACTGTGCTGCAGCTGCTAACATCTGGCCGCTACTAAACCCTGCCCGCTGCCAGCCCAGGCTGAGCTGGAACCTGCTGGGTTCCATGAGCAGCTGGGACTGGGCCGGCTCAACTGAGATTCTGCCGCCATTAGGGTTTGCCCACAGCTACCAGGCAGGGAGAGGAGAAGCCATCGGCCTCCTCCTCGGTGCGCTGGCTGCTGAGCTCTAGCCTGGATGCTGAGATCTTATCCACCCTCCTCAGCCCAGCCACAGTTCTCACAGGTCTTGCCGCAAGCTACTGAGCCTGGCTAAAGTCACGTGGCTATCTGCAGGCCCGAGCGAGATATTGACTCTTAGTGTTTTAATCCTCCTTTGAGTGAGGGAAAAGGACAAAGTGCAGGTATAAAGAGGTGCAACGTAAGGATATCGAAGTCATTAAAGAGGAAGTCAAGTTCTAGATGGGAGGGATTAGTGGATGCCTTGATCTTGGGGCTGAAATCTTCTTGGTAAAGCTATGGAGAAGAATATAATTGATGCATCAAACTTTTTTCCCTATAACTCGTTTAAAGAATATAGGGGGAGGAATTTTTTAAACCTGTGCTGAAGCAGGCAAATGAAATAGCTGTATATTTATTAAGAAGTTTGAATAGAGAGAGAGAAGGGTAATGAAAACCCTGTGGACCCAGGGAGAGAAGACCTTTGTTCCCAGAGGTGAAGATGATCTCAAAGAAAAATAAAGAGAACCTCAGCTTTTGAACAGCTCATCCTTAAAACAGTACCCCATAACTTGACATGGCCCATAAACACAGCTGTGGGAAAAGCTGTGAAAAATGGGAGGGACTTCACAATTGCAGATTTTTCTGAGCAGCTGCTATTCATGAAAATTAGAAACCATGAGAGAACTGTTTTCTTGTGGAGAAGTCTCCATAAATTTACTAGAGGGGCTCCTCTCCCTAAGTAAACTGAAGAAAGACAATTCTATAGGTAATGAAGCAACTGAATTGTTTCTTTACGTTGTAAGAAAGAAAAGGTTGTAGGGGAAGGAGGGATGTCCTAAAGGTTTTATTCTGATTCCTATTATTCTTTCTTTTAGTTACTGGTAAAAAGCTTTCATTATATCATTTGAAAGATTTGAACCTGCTTTGCCTTCCTCCTAATCCTACCTCACAGCAAGAAATAAGTATATTCTAGTGGGTGCACTGACATTTGGCCAGCACTGAAACCTACCACATGAATTGGTGCATTAGCCAAGAAATCTCAAATTGGTGAACCTAAACCACTACAGCTAAGAATATTGCTTGAGTTGCCAATGCAACAACATAAACTAGTTGAAATGATTTCTTATTAGATTTGTCCCTGAATACAAAATTTTTCAAATCACAAAGTGTTATGAGAAAGAGCTTGCTTTCTCTCATTTCATTTTTTATTCTTATGGTAGGTTTCTTCAGTTCAAATTCAATAGAAAACCTGGTGATTTTGTAATTGATCAACAATTTTACTGGAAGTATACCAATTATTGCATAAACACACATACAAGTGATGGATTTAGTTTCTGAAACTGTTTATGCAAAGCCAGCTTTAGTTCAGGGACAGTTAACTTCAATCTACTGACAGCCTCTTTTTACATACCAGTTTCATCAATAGTCAGCTGCTTTCATCCACTTTTCTCTCTATTGCCTATACTTGCTCCTCTGTGATGCATCTTGATCCCTCTTTTTCCTTCCTTTTGACTTTTCCTCTAAGCACTCCACAATGTTACAAAAGTGACCACAATACCCTTAAACTGTTCCATAATAACATTTGCACAATTACCAGGTATTTTCCCCCTGCAACCAAAATAAACCCTGTCTCCTTATTTCAGTAGCACACTTCAGATTGCAAGGCTTTCTGGAGGCTGCAGGTTTGCTTGCCTCAGTGGGTATTGTACCAAGGCAAAAAGCTGCTCAGTTTTTTACAGACAAAGGAATTGCTGATTTGGGTGCCACAGGCCTCACCAGATTACAAGGTTTTTCTCTGCCCATCACTGCTCTTTTTGTCTCCCTGGGTCTCTCCGTGTGCTGTGACTAGCCCTTAGTGTAATCTTGCAGTATGACAGAAGAATCTGATTGTAGGAGATCAGCCTGAGGTGGAGGATTGTCAACACTGGAAAATGCCTATAATCCTGGTGCATGAAAGAACAGTTGTCAAACACGTTGTCAAAAATTTGGTATCAACCCATAAAAAATGCATGATCAAAGACCTTAAAGAGTCTATTTTCACAACATATTCCACCAAGTTAAGCTACAGTAAAGACCACATTCTCTCCACAACAAATTTCTTAAAGGGCAAGAAGTGTAAAAGATAGGTCACATTCCACTAAGGGGAGCTGTGGGAAGTTCTTTTTAAAAAGGTTGTTCTAGGACAGAATTAAGCCAAACCAGGCAAATATTATATCTGAGAACTATTTATCTGTAATGAAAAGTGTGTTGCCTACTAAAGAAGAACAGAAAAGGCAGAAAAGGGGAAAGGAAAAAGAAAGAGAGGGGAGACAGAGAGAAAAAGCAGGCCTTACCACCAGAAGGCCAGAGAGTGCTGTCAACATCCGTCTGGCAGGGGGTGTGTGCGCACTGACTGCTGGGGAGGGGTGGCTGCACAGGCACATTTCCTGTGGCGACAGCCAGGCAAACACCAGGTGGGTGACTGGGCATTGGGCAGGAGGTGCAGAACCTTGGACAAGGTCGCAGCAGAGATCACCGTGGTGGGTTGGATCAGGGAAGCAGGGCTGGAAGCAGGTGGCCTAGGCAGAACAGGGCAGGCAGGGATGAAGCAGGTAGGGGGTTTGGCAGGAACACAGGGACAAAGAACAGGTGGAGACTGGAAGAGCGGAGAGAGATGAAGTGGTACGGCAGGACACAGGCTAGGCAGGAGGCTCAGACATGGTCAGCAGGTATCCAGCCAAGTGTCCAGTATCATCCAGCAAGAGGATGAGCAAGTGAGGGCAAGCAAAAAGCTTCCAGTGAGGACAAAAGCCCAGCAGCTTGTTACACAGTTACTTTTATACCCCCCAACTCCTCCTCAGGTGTGCTCACTGTCAGAAGACTATTGGCCAGCCAAATGTTTGACTGCAGCTCATTGGTGGAGACCTCTTTGCCACCCAATCAGAGAAACTTTCTAGAGGGCAGAGTGTCCTCAGTGGTCTCCTACTTACTGCCTATTCCATGTGTGCAGGGTTGCTGTTTCGCCTTGGGCCGGTGCTGCCAGGCTACCTCTTGCTCCGGGAGCGTCTCCTCCACGGCGCCGTCTGGTACCACCCTCAGCCCACCTTCCACCCAAGCCCGGATGTAATATAAAAAAGCCTCACCTCAGAATGAAGAGCAGGAGGGCTTCTTGCATGCTTAATCCAGAGAGGTTCATTGAGAGAGGAAATGAAGAGTAGCAGGGACACAACCTTCTCTGAAGGGGAGCTGAGTAAAAAAGCCCTGGGGTCCGGGTATATAAACTCAGGGAGGTAGGCGGGGTTTGGGGAGGAGCTAGGGCGGGGTGACACAACATGAACCAATAGGGAAAGGAGGTAGGAGTGGTTCCAACCTTTGGACCAATGGGGAACAGGGAACCAAGGAACCTTCTAGAACAGGGGCGGGGGGAGTGGGTGACTGACACGGTGACTGACACGGTGATTGACATGGGAGCTTGCATAACACACATGTTGTCTCCCAAGGCCTTCCCAAGCTTTCTTCTTTCAGGCTGCCTCCCACACATGTGGGATGTGAAATGTCCATCAGGCAAAGTGTCCCTCAAGACAGGGCTTTCCTGCATCTTCTCCTACCTGCGTACTGCATGTGGCATGTGTGCAGCCCCTCCACTGCATACCTCTGGTCAAACAATGTTGAGACAAAAATAAAAATTAAATTGATTCCTCACAATACATCTTCCTGATCTTTTGGGCTCAGCTGACCACACAGATATGTCTTAATTTCTTCTTATTATCATGAGTCTTGATCCAGCATCAGACTGCTTCCAAAGGCAAATTTAGATGATAACCTTATCTTTGTCAGTAACAGAATTCTGTAAGAAAAATGTTTGAAAGCGGTGAGGTTTGGGTGATGGTAGCATGAAAAACTGTTCAATTGTACTTTATTTCATCAAAAATCTAAAGAGAAATTTTTAATCCCTCACATTCTCTGACATGAATACTTAGTTTGGATATAGTCATGCACAAAGGTGAAAGGTAAATTTTATGATTCATCGTTAGAATAGACGTTTTCTATAATAAGATTAATAAGCAAACAATTGATGGGAATATATTAAGCACATTATAGCAAGTCCATGAAATAAAAACAATTCCTCTACATGAAAAAACCAAACAAACCCAGCCCAAAAACAATCCCTGAATTAAGAAAAATCCCCTATACCAAAAAGAAAAACACCTCAACCCATTCCAAAACCAAAACCTTACAGTGTTTTCAAGATTTGCCAGCAGTATGAGGTTCAATAAGGCAAAATGTCAAGTCCCACACTTGGGTGACTGTGGGAAGAGATGGGATGGAGTTGAGCTGCGGGCTGTGGCATGTGCCCACAGAATGCCATGGCAGCACAAAGGAGCACACGTGGTGGCACAAAGGAGCACAGGGTGGCACAAAAGAGCGCATGGCAGCAGAGAGAGGCTGTCTCCACCTGACCTTCGGGGAGGAGGTGCCATGTGGCAGAGCCCTACAGAGAGGAGCCTGCCAGAAGCTGACAGAGGGGTGAGCAGCACATGATCACTTCATAAAAGGACATTTAGAAGATGTATCGCTGATGTGGCAACATGGGATAGGTCACGTAGTGAGAATTATCATGTAGGGAAATACTGTGCCTTGAAAAAGTGCGTAAAACCAGTTTGTTTCTTTGAGTAAAGGATTCAGATTCCCTCCCGGTCTGAGTCTGTGTCACGGTCACGCACAAGTGACAACAACCCTGGGCAGTGCTACAGGCTGGGACAGAGTGGGTGGAAAGCTGCCGTGGAAAAGGACCTGGGGGGAGCTGATCGCAACCTGCTGAATATCAGCCAGCATGTGGCCAAGAGGGCCAATGGCATCTTGGCTTCTATCAAGAATATTTTGGCCAGCAGGACTAGGGCAGTTTTCATCCCTCTCTACTTGGCACTGGTGAGGCCACACCTCGAGTCCTGTGTTCAGTTTTGAGCTTCTTACTACAACAAAGACATTGAGGTGGTGGATCATGTCCAGAGAAGAGCATTGGAGCTAGTAAAGGGTCTGGAACAACTGAGGTAGCCAGAGTTTTCTATTGTGGAGAAAAAGAGGCTGTGGACAGACCTTATCACACTTTCTGAAAGGAGTTTGTAGTGAGATAGGTGTCAGTGGAAAAGCGACAGTTTGAGAGGAAATGCCCTTGAGTTGCAGACCAGAGGCAGTTTAGATTAGATATTAGGAATTTTTTATATTTCATGCAAAGGGCTGTAAAACATTGGAACAGACTGCCCATGAAAGTGTGGGAGTCATCAGGCCCGGAAATATTCAGAAAGCATAGGGGTAAGACACCCGAGGACATGTTTTAATGAACATGATGGTGGTGCCTGGTTGATGCTTGGACTTGATGATCTCAGAGGTCTCTTTCAATCTTAACCAATCCATGATTCTATAAAAACTGAATCTTTTTGAGACTTAGATTTCCTTTATGCACACTCCTATTATGTGTGCATGCAGAGAGTAGCTTTCCTAAAGGAGAGAGATTTTAAACAAAAACAAGAGCTGCCAAGTATACTGCATTAAAGTATATAGTAAAAATGTAGATATCGAAATATTCAAAATTGTATTCATCATATTTATTATTGCCTTAAACCAGAGGTCAAAGCCTGGTATGTTTGCATTAATTGAATTTTTAGCTTAAAAATTTTCTTCCTTCATTATTTTTTAGCTCAATTTCTTTGATTTTTTTTAAACTTTCTTATATAACTGAAATTGCATTTGCCAAAAAATCTCTCATGAATATAGGAAAAAACCCTACACATTTTGTTATCTATGAAAAATACACTGTAAAACTAGAATTGGAATAAACGACAGAAAGAGCAAAAATAAAGAGGTCAGCATTATAATGATTGCAGTAGTATTTATGTTCTTTTCTCACTTCACTAAAGTATTGCAAAGACCATTCATTTATTTTCTTTCATAAAAAATTTAATGGTCAGCGTTTAAAATGAATTAGATTATGGCTTACAAACTGTCTAATCTTGATATTAAACAAAAAAATCAATTCATCCCTTTTCCTTCTTGCTGTTTATTTTTGTATACAAGGCAATGGGGAGAACTGACTAGACCAGACAAGAAAGTAAAATAGTGATAAAAAGATATCAATTTATAATTCATTTAAGAGGATTCTTTTTCACTCTTTTTCACTCTATTCTTTGGCATACATGATGAACGATTAGTTTGTGACCTTCATTCACATTAGACAGAGCACGTAGATGTTCAAGGAAGAGCAAAGAAGAAAAATCATAGCATGACCACCAATAAATTTTATTAATTTATTTCTTATATGATCTTGGAAATCTCTTCAAAATCACTGCAATATGTACTCAAATTGAAATATTTCCATTCCAAGTTTTTCAGGCTTTTGGATGCCCCAAGTCACTCTTGTCACTCTCGGAATTTCTTCATATTCTTCTATAACTCAAATGTTCTTTTTTCTAACAAATCAGGCCACCTAAAAATGTTATCTGTCAGGAAATTACAAAAAGTCAACTTCCATTTTCTAAATGCACATCTAATAACATATTTATGTGGGAAGATATTAAATTAATTAGACTTGCACTATTTCTCTATCATTCAATATGTGAAATAAAAAAATCTACAGTAACATCTGTTACTTGGGAACTGTGTTTGTATAGTGAAGTAGAAATGGAAAACTGTTGAAAAAATATTTAAAACATATTTTCTTCACAGACATGACTTGTAGCGTCTTAATAATTGTTTGAAAAGTCAAATAAAATGAAATTTTATTGCAATTGAAAAAAAAAGATGACAAAATATTCTTTATAGCGTTAAGAAATTATGAATATAAAAATAATAAAATACAGATTTTGATAATGTCACCACATTTGACTTATCTTGCATGAAAAGGTCAGAGTCAGAGTAATTTGTAAGATTCAAATGAAGTCTCAAGACATATAGGGCAGAAAATTCACTCGTTTTTTGGTTATATTAAAAGGTTACTCATTCATAGGCAGAAAATGTATCTTTAACTTTGACATGTTGAGTGCACTATCACAAGACGTGTTCATAACTGTAGTTGCTCTTTTAACCAGTAAATTTTCTGGATATAAAGGGTAGATCAATGATATAAAGAAGATTGTTAAATAGTTCCAATATTAAAGAAATAGTTTTATAAACAAAACAAATTAAACCAAACGCACACACACAAAAGCCAAAAACCCCACCAAATAAAACAACAACCCCCCCCAAAATAAAAACCAAACAAAAACAAAACAAAACAAACAAAAATCAAAAAAACAAACAAATAAAAACCAACAAAACAAAACCCAAACCAAAACACAGAATGATTTTTTTGGCCTTTAAAACTCCTATTTATGAAAGTGGTGAATTTATTCTTACCTACATCTAGTAAACTATATAAGAACTGGAAAGAAGGTGGAACTACTTATTCCATCATGCAATCCAACTATCACTAGTATAAAGGGCTTCAAATTAGTCATCCATTTACTGAGTTATGTGAAACAAGCAGACCAAATGCCATTCTTCATGTCAAAACCAAGTCACAAAAGCACAGTCCCACTAATAAAAATAGGCTTTTCTACCGGGGTCAAGAATTTGGGAAAGTAAATTAATAAGAAAATTCAAGTTGTGGAAAGCACAAATTATGCTTAATATAAATTATTTTAGAAATAAAGAATTTATAAATAATTGAATCACTTATAGTAAGGTTAATTTAGCAGGAAATGTTAAGCTGGACATTAAAAAATGGAAAAGAGAGGGTATTTTTACAACATTAATTTCCTGAAGTTGCAACAGAATGGACTATGTCAAAAGCCTATAACATGGTTTTCCTCATTCTGTTCCAGTGGAAATCAAACAGTTTCATCTTCATCATCCTTACATAGATCAGAGGAAACTGTCTGGAGCCAATGCAATTTCTCTGGGGTAAAACTAGGAACACAGTAAGTATTATTAAGATGTTAATTGTTCAGATAAAGTAGTATAGTGGAGTGAAAAGATATTCAAGGAAGGTAAGAAACATTAATTTTGAATTGTAGGGACTTGCATACAAAAATGATGCATCTCACAAAAAATTGAAAGCATTTTCTCATAGTATTTCCTTTCCCCTTGTGTCATTATTCCCTGGTCTTGTCTTTCTCACTAGGCTGTTTCTCCTTGATGGAGATCTATATCCACAGATAAGAATTTCTACTCTACACCACACAGACCACAGATGGCCTCTTTCCCTTTCCTACCACACGGGCCCTTGACAACAGGGAGCTCACTCCCACCCCTGGAGGTGCCTGGCACAGCTGGGGTCCAGCATCTTTTCATGATATCCCCACTACAGACTCTGCTAGCTGCACTGTCAACATACAGGGACATGTTTCTGCCCCCCACAAAGGACTGGTTTTTAAAAATATTTTGCACTTTCTATATTAGACTTATGGCCTAAGCCTGAAAAGACTTTTCTAGTCAAGTAGCCTCTAGACAATCTCTTTGACTTTCTCTGTATCTAAAGCCAAAGAGCAGTTGTCAACTGCTTTTTTGTCATCCTCCTATTTTCCTTCTCAGATTTATTACCAAAGTGTGAGGTTATGTATTACACATTTTTTCTGATGTGTCTTTGTTTTCCAGATCATCTACATTAATCTAGTCAGTTAGAGCTGGTCAGATGTAGTCAAGGTCTTCTTTGTCAGGGAAGTGCTTTAGGGTAAGCTTCACCCCGTGACTCTGTGACATTTTAATTGGACCTTATGTCCAGAGATGAATTTGTTTTTGAAACCTGCTGAAAAATAAAGAGTACACAAATGCATGTCTTTTGCTATTTATACATATAATTTATCCAGAATACTTTTTCATAATATTTTCTCTTTTTCACTATTCAAAAAATATTTAAAACCAGGAAGTTCTGTTCTGTTTGTGTCATCTGTTAAGAATTCTCTGAAGTATTTTTAATGTGAATTACTTAGGGTTTATGTGAATAAATATTTAGGGAATAGGGGTGCAATGTTAAATGTGGATAAATTTCCTCTAAAATTAAGTTTCTATACTTCATTTTCTGCATTTGTTTTAAACAAGTCTCCCATCTTATTCTCACAAACACCCTGCCCCCATCCCCCATTTTTTCAAGTAGAAGAACCACATTTTGGTTAGGACATACAGCACCCACTGATCATGCAGTACTAGCAGTGAAAATAGGCTACTTCCTACTATTCATTATTAAGTCTTTAAAATCCTATGGTTAATTTGAAAATCACAAATGTAAGTATGATGATATTATAAACCACAACAGGAATTTTAAAAAGGTGTGCTATCTGTCAAATTTTGTCCATGGTGAAGTGTGCATTTTGTGTGCATTGAAAGTTTATTTGCTACAATTATTTCTTGAAATGAAAATATTTTATGACATTATAGCTATATATCTATATAGATGTGTATGTGATAGATAAAATAACAGGGGCTTATTCTCCTAATATATGTGTGTATATATATATATATATGTGTGTGTGTGTGTATGGGTAGGTGTGGGTGTGTTTTTAAATATTTATCTGATATTAAATTGTAATTAACTGGTAATATTAAAATAGCAAGAAATTTTTCTGAGAAGAACTGAAAGACAAAATAAAAACAAGTACTATTTTATTGCAGAAAAAATCTAAATTCTACATTCTGCCTGTTCTGCCTGTTCTGTATTACATCATTCTGAACAGAGAAGAAATAGTAGCAGAAGCTACCCTCATTAATCTACAAATATATTTATGCTATGGCTTTCTGTACTTAAAGTGAATAACTGCTCCAGAGTACATTCATAAATACAGATGGTCCTATATTAAGGAAGGAAAGGGGAAGCAACTGTCAAGAACATGACTTGTTTTCTACAAACAAATCTTAATAACTTAAAATAGACATCAAGGACTCAGTTAATGTAGAGGTGTCAGCAAGTGGCCTAGGATAACTAGATTGAAATATGCAGTTAGGCAAATCGCTACAGCAAGCACTGATATTTGAAGCCACAGAGAGAGAATGTGTCTCTTTAACAAATGACAGGTAGGACCATACATATATGCTTTGTCTCACTTGTTTCACTGATCTCGTTTGCAGCAAAGGGTTTCCAGAACTGATTCCCAAGTCATGGTAGCGTGACCAGATGATGTGATGACATATTCTCAAATTGGAACTCTTAGGGTGCAGTGATGTGATCTATGTGATAAGGTTAGCTTCTGAAGAGATAAAAAATATGCTAAAACCATGGGAGCTGGGAAATCTGTCCTGGAGGAGAATTTTAGAGTGCCAACAATACTGGTGTCTCAATTCTTTATAAACAGGGATGTTTATACTTATCAAATAAACTTTATGATATATCATCACTTGTGTTCTTTTAGGTTCACTATATGTAATATATTATTGCTTGAGTTCTTTTGTCAAAATTATTGCCAATTTACACACAGATCTCCTTCAAAAGGACTTTTGCCATTAAAAGGAGCTGAAAGAAGACCTTGTTTCACCCCTATTATTACAAGGAAGATTAATGGGCAAACAATACAGACAGTGGTGAATTATAACTTTTCATTTTATTCAGAATTATTACCCTTGAACTTCTAAAGAGGTATTTACTGAAATTGCTAGAAAACTAAATGCCAGAGAATTAAAATGTATGCTATTATATGGAGACTTCTGAAAGTGCTAGAAATGAACTTCTGCCACGGAAACAATGCAGAAAAGTTCATCAGTAAAGTGGCTGAATAATTTGTTCGTCAGTTTAGAGGAACTGGCTGCTTTAAATATTGCATCTTTTTGGGGCACATAGTCTTTCATAGGTCCAGGTTCTTCAGGTGGCTTTAAATCTGATCTTCCTCAATGAAAAGGTCTTTGTTACCCCAGTCCCTGCCTTGAGGATAAAGCACTTAAGAGAAGACAGATTACCAGGAAAAAAAGTCTCCACCATGCCTCTTTTCATTATTCTCTTGTCTTAATTATTATGAAAAATACATCTTCCTTTACTGAGAAATATATTTGCATAAGCCCATCTTATAAATCTTCACACTTTCTGCCAAATTCCACTCCAACTTATGCTTAGCTTTGCTCATCCCATCCCTACATAATTTCAGAGTCCCAGTATTTGTCCTAGAATGCATATCTCTGGTTTCCCTGCCTGTGCATTTCCTTCTTATACTTTATTTCTGTTCGAGGGGCCAACCATGCTGGTCTCCTGCCCTTCCTACCTGATTTCTTACATGGGGTAATCAAAGGTCTTAAAATATATACTTAAAATAACCTGCCAGCTCTATTCTGCTCCTTTATCCTTGAGGGCAGCTTCCCAGGGAGGTTCCAGTCAGTATATATTACATATTCACTAGTGTCTTGGTGAAGGAGAGGCAGCCAGCTATCCACACAGAACAAAAGCTGGGTCATAATAATTAGATCAGCAGTAAGGGAAATTCAGTGTATCCGTAGTTCTGTATTTGTTGTTGAATCAGTGAACACACCCTTCTAAAATGTGGACATTGTCTCTTCCCTAATTCCTTCCAACTCTGAAAGTCATCTTAGACACAGGTTTTAATGCCAATCCCTTTTGATCACGCTTTGTAGCAGTACTGCTGTCACTACAAACATTACAACATACTCTGACTTTGAGTTCAAGTGTGTATGGGAGATAATGGATTATATGGTGAACATCTAAAGGCCTCTAGGCATGTTCTAGCTTGTAAATTTTAAACTATATTTGAAGAGCACTGATCTACACAAGTTCTTTATCTTCACTATATTTAATAGGTATATAGCTAGTAGATAATGGGAATCTAACTGTATTTATCTCTGTATTACACTTGTTAAGGCTCTGTGGTAAAAGGCTGTGTAACTCTTTGTAAGAGATCAATGGATACCTTGTACAAGTCTTGTGAGTTTCACACTGTTGAAGTTTTTTACCTAATCCTATAAAATACAAAGATCAAATGCCACATTTAATAACTTTACCACACACAAACCTTAATCCAATCCGCTCAGATGGCAGTGCTGCAAGGAAAGGAATATTTCTTTATTTTTGACATTTCTAATGTACTGTGATACAATATTCAGATACAAAATTAAGAGAGAAATAGAATAACATTTCTTAATTTTTAATTGTCAATTTCTTCACATAAGTTTTTTTTCTTTTATGACTGGCCTTTTTTTTTAAATAATATTCTATGTATTTTGCATTTTTCTTGCTCAACATTATTTTTGAATGGAAGAAGGACAGCTAAAGGGATTTCTGAAGTGTCTGTGATGACAAATTCTAGTTTTATAAGACTTGTTTAGGGTCTAAGAATTTCCAAAGTCTCCTAAGTGTAAGAAATCTTCCAGGACTGCAGAATAGATGTCCAGTTTGCTCACACCTTGCTGGTGAAATATCTTCTACATGGAAGTGGAACTATATGGGTAAAATTCATCTTCAGATGATTAAAAACAAGGACTTGATCTTCCCATGAATTGGTTTGAAAACATTAATGAAAAAAGAAGCAAAACACTAACATAATAATACATATGCTAATATTAGTGTTTATAAGAATAATAATTGCAGTTACAGAGGCAAAGAGAGTAACAGAACCCAAGAGGAACAAGTGATGCATAATAGCTGCTGCTCACCAATTCCCAGATCACTCCCAAGCAGCAGTCAGCCCCTCACAGTCAACTCCCCCAGTTTATATGCTGAGCATGACATTCTGTGGTATTGAATGTCCCTTTGGACAGTTCATGTCACCTGTACTGACCATGGTCCCTCCCACCTTTACGTGCCACTCCTCACTCGCAGAGCATGGCAAACTCAAAAGTCCTTGATTTAGGACAAGGAGTCTCTAGGAACAGACAAAATATCAGTTTCTCATATTATTCTCATACTAAATAAAAAAAAATACAGCACTGTAACAGCTACTAAGAAGAAAATTAATTCTATCCCAGTTGAAATCAGGACAGGAAATTTCCCTGACCTGGGTGCAGCACATGGGTGCAGCACATTGCACTCAGCCATTTTGAACTTCCAGCTCCTCAAGGATGGGCACAGGTCATTCAAAGACCACTTCTCTGGCTGCTTTTTCATGAGTCTATTCTCCAAATAAGGATGTCTAAGTCACTATGCATATTGCGTTTGGTGGTACTTAGTAAATTACACAAAATACCACAGAAAAATATTCACTTTTCACTGAGAAGTTTCACTTTTTAGGAAAGTGACAGGAATATTCTTGTATTGAACAGCAGAATAGACTGATGTTTTTATCATTATTGTTTTAGCTAGAAGAACTATTATTTGTAATTTCACAAAGGAATTTGGATTAAGAAGATAAACAAGAAGAATTTGGAGCTGAATATGTTTGGAGTCTTTCTCCGAGCCATACTTGACCTTTTCCTGTTTACTGATGTGTAAAGGATAAAGACTTCTGTTATTAGAATTGATTTCAGTACATATCTCAAATATCAACTGTCCATGATATATTCTTTTGGTTCAGGAATTTATAGCCTGTGTCACCATAATTTCTTTTAATAACTTCTTCAATAAATGAGAAATTCCCCAAATATCATACCTGAACTATGTAGTAAACTGTTCAAATTCTACTTCAGCTTCCATCACCCAGAGTAAATGGAGGGTTGGAGTGGGCTTCCACATAGCATTAGGCTAATGAGCTGTATTTTTCTTTGAAACAGAGGAAAAAATATTGTACTCTAAGAGACAGTTATCTAAATCTCAAGTGGAAGAAGAAAACACATAAGTAGTTGTTGCTGTATTTTGGATAACATGCAGTGTTTTCAAGACAGGGTTTATCTTCTATTCATGCATATATGCATGCTTGCTTCTATCTCCAGGAGCATACAAAAACCTATTAAAAGTAATTCGGTTTTGTTTTTAAATATGTCTAAAATACAAACCATAAAACTTGGTATTTATATTCATGAACATGTAGATCTGTATTCTGGTATATACACAGATGCCCTTAACTTTACACATGGGTATATATCCTATATGCAAATGCATTTGGTATATGTACATTATATTCATAGGTGCATTACGGAAAAGTGAACGAGCTCCTTAAAAACTCATGCTTCTCTCTGAGCAGTGCTGTTGTCCTAGAATGACCTTGAAAATAGACCAAAAGATTTTCCATGTAAGACATGAAGTAAGAGATAAAAGCATATTCAAAAGAAAATCCAAAGACTTTTGAGGGGAGAGGGAAATAGTACTCCAAGCATTTGAAAAGAAAACTGATTCTGAATAAAATATGGATGAAATGTATGCATTTGGATCTTTCAGAATAACATAAATAGCTCAGGAAGAGATGAAAAGCTTAAACTTTATTCTGACCTGATAAGGATCAGATTGGGAAATTCAGCCCGAATGCTACTCTTAATGCTAGAATCTCATTACTTATTTGTTTTGTTTCACCAAAATGCTCAGAGAAGGGACATTGGGAAGAATAAATACTTTGGAAGTAGCCATTTCACATCTGTGCCTATACAGTGAAGGTATGAGATTTAACAGCATAAGCAGCAGAAGTTAGCTCAGATAAAAAAGATATTGTTCCAAGAGTAAGAGCAAGTAAATTATGATGGGTAGAAACAAAACTTTACTTGAGAGACACATCTGGAAAAAAAGGAAGCTCTTCTCAGCCTAAATTTACTTATGAGGTCAGGCCTGCACAGATAAAAGCAGAAAGATAAGCACTGTATGCCATTTCATTTCTTAATACGTCTTTGGTCTAGGGGCAGCTCCAAATGAACTTAAGAAAGAGAAACCACAGGCTTCTGGATGCAATATTAGCAAGGATTGAAGAAAACAAAGGTAAAAACACCTTCAGAAACCAAACTAGGTATTTTTTAATGTCTTGGACTGCTAATCACTGTCATTATTTTAGGTCCTATAAATATTTTAGTACTTAAAAAAATATAGTTTTTCTTTGTCTCAATTGTCCAGCACCAGCACAGTAATTCACTGGTTTGTATTTATAGATGTGTCCATCAAATTTAATTTAATTACAAGGAAGATGCAATAAAAATAAACAAAGTAAATTCACATAACAAAACCACACCATCAGCAGTGGTCATGCTTCATGCTTCAAGCTAATTGCATTCTGATTATGTGGAGAACACTGACTAGTACAGTATGGTGTGAAATAGCTGTTCTATAACTATCTTATTTCAGCCTGCATAGCAGAAATGTTTCACAAAGAGCAACAAAGAGTTGCTTTCTAGCAACTAACTAGAAAGTTAGTCTCCCCTCACTAGTCCATCAATTACTTTTTAAATAATTACTGAATTAGATTAGAAAAAAAGAAAAAGTAAAAGGTGAATGAAAGATAAAAATGAAAGAGATAAGACAACACATTTTCTCTCCAAGCAACCATATAAACAGAGATATATGTGATAGCAGATGCAGAACAGTGTGTCTTTTTGAGAGTTCCTGGCAAAAACTTTCTTCAAAGCTGAGTGTACATTATTATTTTTATTAAATGTTAAGGATAATGTTATAATAATCCCTAAATTAATCACTACCAAACTAGAAAAGTCTCCAAATTACATTTCAGTTTAGATCCAACTGTGGTGAGATGGTAAGTGTTAATTTTCTCTGCTATTTTCTGTCTTTGCTTCTTCTAATAATATAATCTAAAGATATCAAAGTTTTTAACATAGACATTAAAATTTGAAGTGTTGCTTAATTTTTAAAACATGCATAGAATTCTTGTTTCCTCTCTTTTCAATACATTAAAAGTTTTGTATTAAGATTCTTTTTAGTAACTAGAAAGAGGTAGAACATGATGCCTAAAATAAAATGCTCCTGTCTTGATAGCAGTTCCTTCCTTATCAAATAATAAACAAGAGGAGAAGGTTTTTGTGCTTTTTCAGGAGCTCTTTGGAATGGTCACTGACAACTCAGCTAAAAGAGTTAACTTGTGTAAATTCTATTCTAGCAGTGATGAAATGTTCTTAGCTGCTGAAATACACAAGGAGCCAACCACAACTCCTTCTTTTTTTTTTTTTTTTCAATTTGGATGCTTTCCTGAATAGCAGGTAGATGGCCTCAATCTGCCACACCTGAAATCAGAGGGAACTATCTAATACAAAGGGAATTATCTGACGATAATTTAATTCCAGTTTCCTATCTCTCTCTACTCTAGAGAAATACATGTGTATCTTACCGAATTAGTGATTCTGATCCTGACTGTTTAACATTTTGCTGCTTTGTATATGTTCTCATGTGACATAAGCTTTCCCTAATGAGACACCCCACAAAATAATGTCAGGTTATAATGAGATTCATTCTCTGATGTTAGAGATTGAAACAGCCTTCCAATATTTTAAACATATTTTTTTCATTCTCCTGCTGAGGAAGAATATCTTTTTCATATCTATTTACTTCATACCTGATCTTCAAAAGATGGAGTTTTAGCAGTATTTCTGTCACCCTCTGTATGAATTAGAGGACAACAAACTTGACCTTTAGTGGATTTCAGGGCTCAGAGGAAGATTTCTGTAGAATAGTTAGGAGTCAGAAAAAAATCAGCTATCTGACGGACAGCTGTAACAAAATGTGAAAAGAAAAATAAGTTTATAAAAGAATGACAGCAAGTGGAGTATTAAATATATCAAAGATATATTTATAAAGAGATAAGATATATTTATATAAAATAAGATATATTTATAAGATATATAAATATATCTCTTTCTTTCTACTTTTTCTTCATGCATCTCTAGAGCTGTTTTCATATAGGTTTTCAAAAACACTTTGACTACTAATGCTTCTTGATGTTTTCATGGTTTAATCATTTTACCTCCTCTGATCAAAACTGTCTGGGCTCCATGTTTTGTGAGGAATTAATTTCTAATAATTTTTTTTAATTTGTGCATATTCCTTTGCAAACTTCATGTGCACTAGAGGAAAAAGATAATTTTCTAGTATATTTGCAAGAGTAAGCAAAGATTTACAAAGGTAAAAAAGAAAACATGTCAGAGCAGGATCTCCTGGGATGTAACCTGGATAATATAGGTGTAATTTCAGTCTGGTTTTAACTGGAGGAACATTCACATTGGCCATTCACATTGGTCTAATTTTTTTTTCCTTTTTCCCACATTCTACAAAAGAGCTTCTTTTTAATCTCTTGCTGTAGCAAATAAATTAGAAATTTCCAGTAAAAATATTTGCACTTTAAGGAATAATAAACGAAGATTTACCCATAGTGGTAATTAGTGCCTAGAGCTGTTTTCATGGACAGGGTTGAGTTTGTCAACAGCAAGTACCGAAACCACTTCTAGTAAAAAGGAGTGATTCTGCTTGAGAGTCATGAAAAGCAGTTTTGTGCAAGGAAAGAGCAGAAGTTGGACTGGAATCCCTATCAGATCCATGGGAATGCAGTGTTCTCAATGCAATAGAGTACTTCCTACCAAATTGTTCAGAAGTATTTGGTAGAGTTAATGCATGAAATCTAGCAGCAGTGTGACATATTGACTGGCTGTGCCCTCTAGAGAGGGTATATCAGAAGTATGTAGAGAAAACACATTTCAGAATGAAAACAGAGTGTCTCAGAAGAATGCTTCAATGGATTATTTGTGTGCTTTAATGCATGGTTAAGACTGTGGCTGAATAATGATCTTTACAAATGTAAAGAGAAACTGAATATAGCTGAGTTTATGAATAAGAAAAAACCCTTGGCACCACTGTAAGCTGGGTGGTCCACTCAGAAGAAGGAAGAAATTTATTAATACACATTTCACTTTCATAAAAGCAATATCAATCCTCTCACATATTCTCATACTTAGAGTCCAATGTCATACACAGTTTTTCAGTTGATATTTTATGTTAACTTAGGACCTTGAGAAATTACTGTTGTGTTAGAGAGATTGAGTAAAATGAAGTTTAGCCTTTCACTTTATTGTACAATCTATCTTACATGGGCCACTGAACTCAAACAAAGGAAAATTATTTTCATTTATATTACCAGACTTAGTGACACTCTGAACAGCTTTACAAAATCCTAACATTTTTAAATTGTCTTTACAAAGTGGCTCAGATCACCTCTTGATATTTCTATTTTCTCACAGTTCTGAAAGCTTTCTCAGTGTTGTTAAACCTAAATTAATAGCTCAGAGCAGAGCAATTCAAGTAAGGGAGAACACAGTTCAGGTGTGTAAGGTTAAATGCAGTCTACATGTAAAAATAATTGGCTATATCCTATAGAAAGTTTTGAATATCTCATACAGTGAGTTCTAAAATAAATATAAATTCTTGTCAGGTGAAACAAAGGTGAAACAAAGGCAAAACAAAGGCAAAAAACTGAACCAAGATCTGAATACTTGGGTAACTTTTGTCTGTTCTCATTACCTCAAACATGAGCAATAGACAAGTTTATCCCTTTTGGAATTGATTGCTTAGCTCTTTGGCTTTTTTTTCCTCTTTTTTTCTTTTCCTCCAAGGGACTGACAAAAAGAAATAATTTATTCATTTCCATGTAGGAAGTTTATTTTTATGCACAGAACCAGTTAAGAAGACAAATTTATATTAAATCTTTCAATTTGGAATAATATGAGACATCAAGAGGGGACAGTACATAGATTGGTTTCCTATATTTGTAGGAATTCCTGTACTCTTAAATTAAATTGGAGACCAACCTGAGAATAAATCCTAACGTGGAGAGCCAGAGAATTTTTTTTTCAGATAAACTTGGGATCTACATCTTTTGTTGTTTAACAATATTATATAGCTTATGCTGTCTCTTGAAGATACTCAGTGGTTCATAAATTTCCTTCAGGGAATCTTTGCCCTCATCTTCTTCAAAGACATATCTGTCTGTGCAGAATAGTAAATCCCCTTGGTGAAATAAATTGTTAAATTTTATGTTTTAGCATAAAATGACATAAGTTCTAATTACCCAATCACCTTCTGAAAATATGACATCCTATATTTTCAGGCTATATTGATACATTGAACATAAAACATTCGCAAAATCTGGTTCTTCATAGATAATTTAAAAATTTCAACAAAGGTAAAAAAGAAAACATGTCAGAGCAGGATCTCCTGGGATGTAACCTGGATAATATAGGTGTAATTTCAGTCTGGTTTTAACTGGAGAAACATTCACATTGGCCATTCACATTGGTCTAATTTTTTTCCTTTTTTCCACATTCTACAAAAGAGCTTCTTTTTAATCTCTTGCTGTAGCGAATAAATTGGAAATTTCCTGTAAAAAAATATTTGCACTTTAAGGAATAATAAATGAAGATCTATCCATAGTGGTAATTAGTGCCTAGAGCTGTTTTCATGGACAGTTTTCTTTTCAAAGAAGGGGTCTAATTAGCTCAATATAGATAGGAATTGTTTATGAAGATGCTAAACGAAAACAGACATTTCACAGTTTCTAAAGGTGTTTAGAGCAAAATTTAAAAAAAATAGTGACTGGAATGTAACATTAAATGGATGGCCAAGTAATATTTACTCCTATATTTCTATGATTCTTCTTCTCTTTCATGAGGAAACTATGAGTGTAAGAGCCAAATGATCATCACTCCACAGCTTTGTGGTCCCATCCATCTCCTTCTTTTGGAGCATAGCAGTTTGGCCAAGATAATGTAATATGATTCCAATAGGATAAATGAATGTTGCTACAAAGCAAAGTTGAGCGATGAATGACAATCCCATTTCTCTTAAAAGGAAGGATGTGACTTTAGAAGAAATTAGTGACAGTTTTGTTTTGATCCTGCAAAAAAATTACCCGGGCTGGTGTTGCAGACTAAGAAGTCATACTAAGAATAAGATTCCAGGTAGAAAAATACCTCCCAAACTGCTTCTAAAAGCAGTCTTACAGCAAAGAGATAAATTGTAGCACATTGTTTTCATTTGCAGTTGGCTGTCATGTCCAGATGCCTGGTGTGATTGGAGAAAACCAGATATTTATCTAGATGGAAAAAGGTGTTCTTACTATGCAGTGAGTTCATAACAAACCACCTAAGCAACTTTTTCCTTCATAGGAAACTCTTTCCTTCATAAGTAGCCTTTTTTCTTCATAGGAAACCTAAAGTTAATTTTTCCTTTTTTTTTTTTTTTAACATCTAGAAGGAACGTATTGTCCTCAATAGGACACAATGAGGCAAGCTTTGCTGGAGCAGTTTCAGAAATAAATTTAGTCCTCAAAATGTCATGATGATATGTTCTTGACACAGAAATGCAAATAACACCTTAAGGGAAAAATGAAATGTTGCCTCTGAAATAAAGCTAGGTAGTTATTTGGTGCACTAATATGCAGGCATCTTAACCACTCACAAAGGAAAAAATCCTTTGGAATGAAATCTTCACATGAGTAATGGAATAGCTAAATGACTAAATAAACAAATAGAAGTATACAGCTTTGGTAACTTTCTGTTCAGTGGAGAGTAAACCATACTCTTTCTAAATTGCAATCTATAAAAAGACTAATTTCAAACTACTAAAAAATGTTATTAAATTAGATGCAGCATGTGTATTGATGTCTGCAAATTTCTTTAGAGGGCACCTTGCAAACATGAAGCACACTTAATGGTCATTTCCAATGCAGAGCTAGTCCTTCGACTTTGTGTATCGGCTGGTGAAAATAGGTGAAAACAGCTACAAAATTTAGTGAAGTGGATAGGAAAAGTGTTCAGCTAGAAAACAAGTCACCAACCATCTATTCTGCAGGTACTAATATCCCCACAGTTGAAACCAAATCCAAATGAAGATGACAGTGCTTTCATGATTATAGAAGAAGCACATATTTTATAGGAGTACAGTAGAAGTCTAAAATATAAAAGCACAAAGAAAACAAATTTACTTTGATAAAAGTTAAGAAATATTAATTTTCTTAAGCTTTTCCTCTACAGCATCTGCTGAGGAATGATCAAAGGGCACAGCTCATGATCTTCTAAAGGTAAGTTCTAAGGTTACGTATCCTTCTTCAGCAGCCCAGTATTTGCCATCTCTGGGTCAGCTGCTGGAGCCTAGACTGGTACCCAGGGACCCAATATCTCTGCCCAGGCTGGAGACATGGCTGCCACTTCCTTTGCAGTTTCAACCAGTATCAAAGCTGAATACATATCCCAGCAAGAGGGACACAATTACAGTTACACACAGACCCAGATTCACCAAGGACATTGACATGGTTAGTCACACAGACTGACAGACAAGACCTTCAGCCTCCCCTGTGGACAGGGGACAGGGCTCACATCAGACACAAGTGCAGCCAGCCACCTCCCATCTCCTCTTCTATGCTGTTAGAGACAACAGTTCACAAGTGCAGGCACATGTGCATGCATCCATGCCCTCTCTGCTTATAGACACAAATGCTTGTGGAGGTCACAAGTTATCATGGTCAGGTTTTATGGTTTTTTGTGTTTGCTGCCCTTGTTTACCACATTGTACTAAACTGAAAAGATAATAAATCTGTGTAAGTAAGATAATACTGAAAAAAAAAAAAAATTCCTCACTCTACATATCATTACCAATTAATGCATCTAACCAGATTTGTTCTCATCCCTAACTCTCTTTCCATCTCCTGGTCAGTTTTGTGCTTCTGTATGGTTGTGCTTCTTGCTTATTGTTTTCTCCATTCCTTTTTCCACTGAAAATGCCCTTGCCCATTAAGAAAGTCTTTGACTGGATATGCTCAAAGGAACAGCCAGTGTCCTCTCACACACCCTTATGGCATACATTGTTAACAGTGTACAAAATCCATCAGTATGAAATTACAACTAAATACCTGAATGCATGTGCTTTCCTGTATAGTAGACACTACGGAGCTTATCTAGTCACTGAGACCTAGTGGAGAGGAGGCAGGCTACTGTAAATTTATACTAAATTACATTACTCTCCTGGTTTAAGAAATGAAGCCAATTTCATTACATTTTTAATAGATGGATTTATTTTAAACAAAAACTACTGCTATTTCAACACATGAAAAAATTACACATGGAATATATCAAAATGGAATACATGTGCTCACCAGCCCACAACCTTGAGGTACTTCAAATTGGGTAATCTGGAGTTCACTCTTGCATTCATCATCAATGAAGCAAATCTAGTAGATGTCATATTTCATGAGGCTTCCTTCAGTAAATATTGGAAGAAGAAAAATATTCAATAAATTGGTTTTATTTCTTGTGATACAACACTTTCAATTGCTCTTATTCTTATGGAAAAGGTTTCATAGATAAGAAAAGGAAGAACCAAGGTCAGTTAGCAGTGTGGCTGAGTGTGACTGATCTTTAATTTAAGTGGGAGGGCATTTTCTCAAATCTTTACCTGATTTTGCATTAGCTGACATGAGAGGAGGAATTTGTCATGAGGTTTCTTGGTTTACTAGTATTCATTTCTTACAAAATAATAGAAATAGAAATTACATCGATCATCACTTCTTTCTGTGTAACTGTCTATGCTGACAAGAATCCAGTCAAGATAAATGTTAATTCTCATTCCTTTTTATGTACATTCATACATTCTTTTTCTACAGAATGTCAAACATAGATTTTATTTTTCACCATTCAGTGCTGTAAATGTTCTATGAATCACTATTGAAAACTAACAAAGTATTATTAAGTTAGCATCAGATAAAGAGATTTGACACAATTGATCCTGCAGTTCTATTAGCCTTACTCTACTGTTGTACTATCACATTTAATCTCCATCCTTCCTTCTCCAAATCAAATAATCTAAACCTTTCCATCATTTCACGGAATAAAATCCTTTACTCCATCCTCCTCAAGAATGAAAATTTGATTATCTAAATTTTGCCGTGTTCTGCAATACCACTTTAAAATGTTACTTGCAGTATTTAATGTATGGATAAATTACTGAAATAATAATGAAACTGTAACATTTTCTATATTACAGTATGACATTTGTCTCTTTTTTAACAGTGTCAACATCCTGTTCATGCTTTCAATCAATGTTGTTTGCTCAATAGGGTTTTTCAATGGCCTATTGTGGTGCCTCCATTTTCTCCCTGAAGGATACAATCCCATCATTATGTCTGAATGATTTAACTTGTTCGTGCCAATGTGCAAAGACTGCTGGCTCCTGTTATTATAAGTGACCTCCTTCAGTGCAGAGCAATTAATGTGTTTGTAAAGCATATTTTATTCAATTTCACCATGTTTTTTGAATGGTCGCTCTATGCACCTAAAAAGAATTTACAACATTGATGCTTAGCTGTTCTAATATCTCAATTTAGAATTTAAAAAAAATATATTCATATTAGTTGATACTCAGATTTTTTTAACATAAAATTACAGTCTTAGAGAGGCAATTGTAATTCTGCTCTAATTTAGTTTTCTCACCAGGCCAAAAAACAAAATTGAGCCAAACAACTGCTGAACAAATAAAAGTACATATAAGAATACGCATATTTTTAATTCTGTCATGAATGTTTATGCATTTATTTGCATTTATGAAATTAATTTCTCTACATACAAATGAAAGTGAGATAATCCATTGATTAAGGCAGTAACAGGAAATAAAAACAGTCTTTTTTGACTGTCCTCCTTTACAACTGATGAAATGTAAAGTGTAATATGTTCTCTCTTGCTTAACAAAAATCTTATCTATATTTTAAAAATAAACATTAAAGAATCATTCAAAACCTTTCTGGTTTATGTCAGGGCATTAAAATAGAAATTTTTCTGATGTATTAACTTGAGAAAACAGGTAACTAAGATTGTAATAATTTTAATATTTACCAACTACTTTCTATTCTTTTCTGCAAGTCCTCCTTAAATGCATTAAGGTGTGTTCAATTCAGCTACAATCAAGAATGAGAATAAAGTAAAAGTTCCTAAAGAATTTTTTTAGAAGTGGATGATAAATAACTTTTTTTTTTGAAATTCAAAACAGAGAATATAATAATCACTTATGATATCAAAATAACCTGCATGAAAGGCTCTTTTTCACTAAGTATCATGTTTGCAGTATTTCAAAAAGCTATACCTAAAGTTAAATTAATGATTTCTTGGATTAATTTAGTAAATTCCATCCCAGTTAAGCTGTATTTGAAACATAAAGCTGCCAAAAGCTTTTTTGAATAGCTATAGGAATAGAGAATCCCATTTAGACGAAGATTCTGCTACATGCTAAACAAAGAATTTAAATGAATTCATTTTGATTCATGCTTTAGGTTTATGCGAGAAAGAAAAACCCTGTTTAAATGTATCAACACTTATTCAAGAATTTATTGTATTTTATTGAAGTAAATTGGTATTTTTTAAAGATTCTCAATTTAAATTATGATTGATGAAATATTTGGACACAGAAACACAAAATCATCAAGTCTGCAAGAGACCTTCAAGATCAACTAGTCCAATCAATTCAGCACCACCATAATCACCCCTAAGCAATATCCCCATGTGCCACATCCAGACATCTCACGATCACTTCCAGTGGTTCCACCACCTCCCAGGGCAATTTATTGCAATGCCTGACCATTTTTTCAGTGATTTTTTTTTTCTAATATCTAATGTAAACCTTCTCTGGTGCATCTTAGGACCATTTACTCTCATTCTTTCACTAAAGACATGGCAGAAGAGACCAACTTTCTGTAACTACCTCCTTCAGGTAGTTGTAGAGAGCATGAGGCCTCCTCCGAGTCTCTTCCACACCAGACAGCCCCATGTCCCTCAATCCCTCCTCATAAGACATGCTTTCTGGACTCTTCACCAGCTCTGTTGCCCTTCTCTGGACGTGCTCCAGCACCTTAATGTCCTTGTAATGAGGGCCCAAAATGGAACATGCATTTCAGTGAGGCCTCACTGATGCTAAGTCCAGGGGGATAATCACTTCCCTAAACCTGCTGGCCATGTTATTCTTGATATAGGCCAGGATGCCATTGGCCTTCTTGGCCACCTGGGAGCACTGCTGGCTCTTGTTCAGAAAGTAGTCAATAAGCACCCCCAAGTCTCTTTTCAGCTGAGCTGCTCTCAAGCCACTCTTCTCCAAGCCTGTAGCTCTGCCTGGAGTTGGTGTGACCCATGTGAAGGACCCAGCACTTCGCCATGATCCTCATGCAGTTATCTCAGCCCATTGATCCAGCCTGTCCAGATCCCTCTGAAGAGCCTTGCTGTCCAGCAGATTAACTCTCCCACCAAAGCTGGTGTCACCTGCAAACTTATTAGGATCTTGCTGTTTGACTTTTTTTCAATGATTTGAGCTTACTCATTTAAATTATCAATAAAGGTGTCAAACAGGACCAGCCCCAGTACTGAGCCCTGTGGAGCACTACCAGTGACTGGCTGCTTATTGGATTCAGTTCCATCCACCACCACTCTCTTGGCTCAGACAGACAGACACGTTTTCATGCAGCAAAGGGTTCACCCATCTAAGCATGAGCCGACAGTTACTCCATAATAATGCTATGGCAGACACTTGTCAGACTGTTTACTGACATCTGGACAGACACCATCCACTGCCTTTCCCTCATGGCATAATCCTTACCTTGCAGGGAAAGCTACCATCTCTCATAACCTTAGATCCCTAGCTGTTCCTAACGGCATTGGCATGTAAAATGTCGAGAAAAAATTTGCCTTACAAGGCCTCCTTCCATTCTCTTGCTGGAAAAAAATGTACTTAACCAGGCTCCAAAATTTACTTTTCTTTTGAAACTCAGAAACAAAACACTAAATACATGTTATATATTTTTTCTCTTTACATGAGCAAAATTGGATATTCAAGTTTCAAAGCAATGATATCTTTCTCTGTCCAACCCAGATGTCTCAGAATCCTTTTCAATTCTTCTTTTCTTTTTTTCTTAGTTTTATGCTAAAAAAACCCCAACTATTCATAGGCTATGCTTCCTGAATTTGATCAGTTTCTGGCCATTATCTATACAGGACCTATAAGGACCTAAATACCTACAGACAAATTCAAATTTGTTCCATCTGATTAATCATGTCTGGCCATCTATAAATGATACTGGCAAATCTTACAAAATTAACACAAGGGAACACATCTTTTGCTACAACTTTCAAGACAAATTGTCCCAGTTTTTATATAGTCCCCAAACTATATGGGTAGTTGGTTATGGTTCCTGTACAGCCTTCAGTCTTCAGCGCCATCTGTGCTGTGACTTTCCAGTCTGGTTTGTGCTTTTAGCCTGTCAGCCTCAGAGGAGAGGAGAGTCAGTGCATAAAGAACAGTATAAGACCTTAGACATAATTAACTTGTGGAGTACCAAAGCCTGGAAGGCTAGTGAAGACTGTGCTTACAGATTTAACTTTCTTTCAAGACAGAAGTATCTTCTTTGCAGAAATAATAATTACACAGAATTTTCATTAACAATTGCTGTCTCTGTGAGATTCTTGCTCAGAGACTGGACTGTGGCAAAGTAGCAGAAGTATCCAGATTTCAGTGCTATGTTATCAGACTTATTTGCCATTATGGCAACTCTGAAACAGGACTGCTATTTCTTTAATGCAGTTAGAAATGACATTGTCATACACATTAAATTAAGTCATTTTCCCTCAAAATGACCTTGTGTGAATACAATATTGGAAGATGTCCATATTTCAATAGCAATACTGTTTAATGGCACTATGGATGAGCAAAAGACTATATGGGAGATGGCAGAACAGATACAGAAGGACAGAACAAATACAGCAGGTATTGAACTTGTCTCTGAAGGTAGCAAAAAGATAACTAATTATTTGAGATATTTAAAAGTACATAGACTGAGAATGGCCTCATGTCAAGTAGGAAACAATTTGGCATGTGGTAGAGAGACAAGATAAAAGTCCTAACAGATTTATTTCATTTTTTAATTTTAAGATTGGATATGAGTATTTTTCAAGATACTGACAAATATACAGCATTCAAAAATACATTAAAAAAAACCCTGAAGAAAGCAAAGCTCTAATTTCAGCAGTGTTGTGTTAGCAGAAAATAACCCCCCCTGGGTTCCAGCTGATCCTCTAAGATAAGAGAGGCTGGGTGTGGCTGAGGTTAATTTTTGATTATAGCCAATTAAGCACTATAAGTCTGGTTGAGTTCAAACTGACCCAGTACTGTGGGTGTGCTTGTTTCAATGAGGACTTACATGATTCACACACAGTAGACTTCATTGAAACAACAGAAAACCAGGTTCAGGATTGCCCATGATAAATGCACTAACTGAGAGCATTAGTATATATTGGTATGTGCAGGGACAGAAAGCATAATAAGAGCAATCTAGTGAGAAAATAGATAGGTAGATAGATAGACAGATAGATAGATATGTGTGTTTATAAATATATAAATAAATGAATATTGCCAAGTATTCCTGTGGGGATTTTGAAGGAATTTTGAATGAGTTAGAGATGGGACTTCTGAGTTGCTTTAGATGATATGATTTATTTTTCTTATCGTCTGCATAGGCAGGAAGGGTGAGTTTGGCTCACATCTTCACCGCATGGCTCAGAAGGTCACAAGACCTCTAGTTACAAGACTTTTTAAGGATTTGTTAACTAATAAAACACTGCCAACAAGGATATCTATGCTTTTGACCCAATCCTTCAATATTTTGTCTTACGGACTTATGCTACAGTGTAAGCTTGTTTAGCTAATCATGTTATAACACACAAACCTACAGTACTACACTTTAAAACTAAACTTTCTTCTTCTTAGCTTAATGTATCTCTGCTTTAAACTAGAAATCCACATATTTGCTTCCAGCACTTAAATTTAAAAGCCTTTTCCAATGTCTCAGATTAAATCCTGTGTTTAATTCTAAGTTTTGGTTTACAGGCCCAAAGTTCTGAGAATTCCGTGCCTTTCAGGTTCCAATATGTTCTAACACAATTGGAGGTGCAGTGCTCACCTAACAGCAACCCTTCAAGGAAAAGAGAAGAGACACAGTCCACTGACTGTTGCCAGAGGGCAGAGGTGCTCTCCTCCAACTTTTTCTGAAGCTGGTCCAGGAAGAGAGAACAATCACATGTTGGTGTCACTAGGTCAGTTTGGTCATACATGCATTATAGGTCCCACGTACTCCTTCATTTTTATCCCAATGGGTCTGTAATTTAGTATGTTACTAGGGCTTAATGAAAGTCTCAGTCAAAATTTATACTTGACAAATGAGGTCAAATAAACACTTTGGTCTTTCTCCTAGTACTGAGAAGGCAGTAAAGGCTCTCTGGCCTTCATCAAAGGCCCAAAGTGGGCCCTTGTACACATTAAGGCTTGTTTTTCATGGTGAAGGGAGTGGGGCTGTTGGCTGGTACAGAAGCACAGGGTTCTTCTGTGCCTCATTTGAACACCAGGCTGCGAGACCTCTGCTTCTCTTCAGACATATTCCATTGTTAGACCTTGCTTGAGCCAAGTCCAAGATAAGCAAGGGGCCCAGTTCATGTTTTTCTCAACCAGTCCCATCATTATTTCACTGTCTTAAAACAACACTGTACAATTCTGACCATTTAAAGAGGGGGTAATACTTTGCAACGCTAGAACCAAACATAAACATACCTGGTGTTACTGTTTTGCTTGAGATGGCTTTTTAGATGTAATAAAGTCACTTTTGGAGAAAAATACAAAGATTCATCTAATGTAATGTGAACATCTAAGATAAGAGAAACTGCTTTTAAAAAGTCTTTCTTCAGAGATACAGTTTCACTGTAGTTGTCTGAAATAAAGAGGGAGATGAAACCTTCCAACAATGATTATAAAAGTTTTTGCGAGACATTTTTATGTGAAGATAGATATAAGCCGGTTTATAATAATTAATAAATACTTCCATTACTTTTTTTACAAGTACAGTTCCTGGGGTTTTTCTTTAAGGGTCACTGAATTTAGACTGGTTCATACAAGGGTGAGAGAACAGATTAGACTGGAATTTTCTGTGCCATCACAAGGCTGGAAAGTACCAACTCAGTTGTTTTAGTTGCAAAAGCACAAGTGGAAAAGACTCACATTTTGCATTCTGTCCAGTTGTAAGAGACTGAAGAGTTGGAAGATTTTTCTGAAATTCTCACTAATTATGGGCAATACAGGTATTTCTTTCATGAATTCCATAATATAATTTCAAAATGCAGTGGTTTAAATGTGGCCATACATTGTCCCTTTATTCACAAGCCCCTTCACACTAAATAGCTAAAAATTAAAATGAAAATATTTTTCACTTTCTTCCCTAAGCTTCTGTGAAATTGAGCTTTGTTTTAGATAATACATATTGAAAGTACTCTTCCCAATTTTACACAGTTGATTTTCAAAACCCTCAAAAAAAAAATTAGTTATCGGCTTTTGGATATGGAATAAGAGAGAAAAAATGTTGTGGCTTTTTCAGTATTTTTCAACATTTACATTCTTGACACATCTTACCATGCAATGGAAATTCAAGAATAATTCCATGATCCCCATGCTTTTGAAATAGAATGTACTTACTCAAGATTAGATCCTGTACTTTTGGAGAGCATTTATCTTATCTGAATCTGAAGAGGTTAGATTTGTTGTGAAGACTGAATAATTCATCTATTTCATGGATCATTGAAAACCAATTAAGTTGATTATTCAGATTATTTTAGAATACTTTAACTCCTTTTTTTTCCTAATGCTTTGCTCACTAAAAAGTTGTAAATAGCTTTCATCTAAAAATGGGCATGTGGCATTATTTGAAGGGAAAAACTCAAAAAGGTTACCATAAAAATTATTTTTTAATCCAAAAGAGATTCTATATAATTTTTAAAGTACAAAAATATGAAGGACTAGGGATGAAAGAGTTGTTTGTCAGAAGTTGTTTGTCTGTCTTTGAACAGTTAGAAAAAAATCATATTGGAGAACATGCAACAAAAAAAAATAATGTTATTAGCAGAATGATTTTTTTCCCCCTGAATATCACTATAAAAGCAATCTGTTGTTTTTTTAGAAAAAACATATACAGATGGAAGAAGTCACATGGAACATCTATTTTCTAAGCACCCACTCAAAAAATAACAAGGCTGTACCATGAAAATAAGTCACTAAAATTCCAAAATAGTAGTGAGAGGATAAAAGGGCTAATGAGGAATAGACAAATACATGAAAATTCAAGGATACAAAACTGTTCCTAAGAAAATCACATACTATCCTGTGCATTTCATTGAATATGAGAACACCACCATCTAGTACCACCTTACTTCAATTGAGCAAAACCAGCAGAATTATATCAAGGGCAACTTTCTGAACTTGGAGATACCATGCCTTGACACTACCCCACCACAATGCAGGGCATATGAGGGGCTTTTGGGTCTAAAGGTGTTTCATTTGGGTCTAAAGTCAACTCTTCTTCCTTATCTGTGCTTTATCCTCAAGTACCTCCATCTGCTCTTTCCAGATTCCAGTCCTCACTCAAGGTTGTAATTAAGGCTATTTCACTTTGTGCTTTAGCCTCTCAGTGTGTTCAGTCATTTGTGGAAACATCATCACTTGCAGGTCCATGAAGACTGTTGATTATCTCCTGGGATAGATTCTCAGCACCAGTAGGTTTTCTTCCTGTTGAAAACCTACTAAACTATGGGAGCAGTGGGAACAAAAATTGTTGCTACTTCTGCAATGACTAGCAAATTATGCTATTTTTGTTAAAAAAAAATCCATTTCTGATACATGATGAATGATTTGACATTATGATATCAATAAATAGCTTTACTATGTACAATCTACTGATTAAGAATACATTTTGTCAGAGAAGTGAAATGTCAATTAGAGCTAAATAACGTTAAAATATCTCATACTTAGTAAAAGGTTTATACAGTCAATTTTTATTCATACAGGTCAATCTGGAAGAGAACACAAAGTAGTATAGTATGGACTTCTTTGACAAGAAGTGAAAATCTTGTGACTAAAGCTCTATGATTAAAGCTTTTTCTGACCAAGGACCAAAGCAAACTACAAAACAATTAAGTTTGTAAAGATAAATATTAAAAGGAACTTGAGAATTTCAGCTTAAATAAATATCCAATAAATTTGAGAAGATAACATACTTTAAAATGATGAAAGGACATATTTATTGTATACTGCAAAACCAGTTTGTAGAACTCTGATTGCTTTTAGATGTCATTCAGGAAGTCACTTGGCATAAATTAACAAGGAATTAACTCAGTCAGCTTTCTAGGCATGAGGGATGATATAGTCATCAGCTTTCCAGACACAAGAGTTTTTCTGTAAGGAAGGAGGGAATTTGGGGGAAGAGTTGCTTAGTTACCTTGGGAGGATGAGGCTAGTGTTGGGCTTGGGGCTTTTTTTTTATTTTCTTTTTTTCTTAGCATAGAAAACATCTAGCCAATATAATTTAGGACAGTTAAGAAATTCCTATAATATGCTTTGGAGCTCTAGGCAAGAACTGCCAAGTTAGATCCATCCCAAAATCTTTCATTTGTACATTTTACTGCAACACTATTCACAGGCTGGATCCCAAAATTTGTGTAGGCTAAGCTCAAAATCTTGGTTTTGAGCAAAGAAACAATCTCTGCATTTATGTAAAGCCACAAATTTACTGTTACTATAATTGAAATAGTCTAATTCAAAAATCATTAGTAGATATATAATTGTTTTTTAAAAACTTCAATGAAGTTAAAATTCTTATACATGAATTTAGCCTCTACATCTTTTGCTGATGTTAGTTTTCTTGCTTTTTTTGCTAAAACTGCTGGTTTCATTTGGCTGATGGTGGGAGGTATTGCAGTGGAAGTTCTCCCAAAACTCAAGGCAAGATGGAAAGAGAGATTGAACTACAGATTGTACAGTGACACAGGTGACATGAAAAAATCTTACAAAACTCAGGATATGTCATGTAATTGTGAATGGGAGGTTTAAATGTGACTTTTACTGTCAGAACTTCATTTGTTAACAATCTTCTGTGCACAAGTCCAAGCAGACATATTAAACAAACTCAGAATTGAATAAAAAACAGAGTTCACTGAAACAAATGCCAGATGAAGAAGTTTTCGTAGGAGAAATCCTATCTTATGAACTTCACTTACACAGGCAGGCTAATGGACAATAGGCTTCCATGGCAGAATATTTTGCTTTGCCACACGAATGAATTAAAACTTTCATGTTCAAGACAACTATCTTAGTTGTTAATTGATTCTTTCTTTGCTTTGTCTTGTTTTAGTTTTTTCTGTCCCAGATGAAGTCATGGGCCTTGTTGTCAGGAGGCAAATTGTACTCTGAAAAATATGACAGGTCTTGACTGTCTGTTGATCTTAAGAAAATGATGCTGTGCCTTTGAGAGTTATGAAGGATGTTTTCAAATAGTGTCTGCAAACCTGCATTGTTGTAGTATCTCTGTGATTCTATCTGCACTGTCCCCTCAAAGTCTCATTAACATAACTAAAACTACAATTTATTCAGTTCTTCTCAAGTTGTTTCAAAGGGGCTTATTATGTGCCTTTCCACTTGGAGCCCTAATTCACACATTCGGTTCATCAGAGAGGCAACACTGAGAAGGAGCACGATTACATACCACCACAAATTGCTTAAGTACTTCTAGAAAAGAGGATGTCCTTTGAATTTGTTTAAAATTACATGGATTGATTACTGTCTCAGAGAATTTCTCAAATATTTATGCCAACTTTTTTTTTTCTATCACTAGAATATAAATAATGGGTTCATTAGGAGATACTGTGGTTTACTTGCAGGCATGTGGATAATAATCAGATACAGTGTTTTGTTGTTCATTTTTTGGTTCAAAGCTGCACAAAGTAACCTCAAGCAACATATTGGTCTCACAATTAAGCAGCCTTATGCCAGTTGTGTGTGTTAAATAACAGCTTTATACTTAGAAGAGTGTTTTTTACTCATAAAAGGCTCTGTTGCCCTTTTGACTAATATGAATCACTTTTCTTGATATTGGTATAATTTTATGAACAGGGATCAATTCATTCACCTTTACGAAGGATTATGCTTTACTTACACCCTCAAAGCTGTGCTCAGGTGCCCCTGAAGGGATGCCCAGCCTTTCCAGTGCAGTAGGAACACGTGTGATGCAAAACTTCAGAGAACCAAACACTAATCTTGAGTGCCAAGCTGACCACAAGCTGTTCAGGTGTTGGGGGACTCCTCAGGTTTGCTATGAAAATTAGTTTCTCTAAAACCAGTCTGGTATGGAAGTAAAAGCTCAATACAGTGTCAGCATGAATTTGTTTGTCCTACTTGGTGTCAGAGCTGGGCATCTTTTACACCCTTTTTTTAGCAAAAGGAATATGAATATTAGGGTTTGTAGATATGCTTGTGTTACAGTGGAGAAGGAAGGAAGGAAGGAAGGAAGGAAGGAAGGAAGGAAGGAAGGAAGGAAGGAAGGAAGGAAGGAAGGAAGGAAGGAAGGAAGGAAGGAAGGAAGGAAGGAAGGAAGGAAGGAAGGAAGGAAGGAAGGAAGGAAGGAAAAGATTTTTGTAGGTGTGTTTAACCTGTGATCCTCCAGGAAGAGAAAGGAATTGAAACTTTTAACTATTAATAGAGACTCAAGTATTCCCTTTAGATCTGTAAAATAATACATGAAACTTTGCTTGTCTACCAGCTTTCAATAAACTGGGAGTGGTGTTTCTTTATGCCAGTTGGCTACCTATCAGCCATTATTACTCCACTGCAAATACTTCAAATTGGAGACATTATACACACATATGGGCTGCCTGAAAAAACAGCTTTATATGAAGGGTTTTTTTGGATTTTTTTCCATGTTTCCTAACACAGATTGAGATCAGATAAAGGAAAACATACTGTATTCTTTCTTTTCAGCTCAGAGAGAGGACCACACTCTTGCTACAATCTTTGTCTTAGAGTTTAATTTTTTTCTAATGTATTTTTTCCTACTGGTTACTGATTTTAGGTACATAATGCTTTTCCTTTTTATGATAGAAGTTTGCTAAATTATGTACAACAAGGATTTTTATCCATTAAGATTTCTTTCCAAGGTTAATGTATTGTTATTATTTTGGGTTTTTTTCTTTTCTATTTCTTCTGTTTATACCTAGGCATGCTGCAAACGTGCTAAGCAGTTAATATTTCTCTTTTATTTTATGGTTCTTGCAAAATATGTTGTACAATAGCCTAAAGTTAATCTAATTTTCTCAAAAACTTATTTTTAAAATGTGTCAAGTTTGATTAAAATTCTCAAAACTTCTTGTGTTTTTTTAAATTATTATTTTCTTTCTTTCTTTCCTTTCTACTGTCTTTAGTGTTTCCTTTCTGAATAGGGTCATTTGTGATACACAACGTTGTTGAGTTTCTTTCAAAGTTTTACAGAAATACTGTGGACAAGGTCGATAAGACCAGGTGAATTCCATCACCACTTTCAGACTCCTGGTCTCTATGTATGCTTCATTATCTGGTTTCTGGGTTTGTTTCTGGAATTCACAAATTTAACTAGGAGGACTACAAAGGTACCAACCAGGATCCCAATCTAGGGAATCAGTACAACAAGGACTCTCATAATACAACATGCTTTCCATTCAGTTCAGTTTATGCATACTGTAAAGAAAGTGAGACCATCTTCCATTGCTCTACCTCTATAAAGAAGGAAGGTTTACCAAGTTGTTACTACAAAAAAACTTCCTCGTGCATGATATTTACTGATTAGACACATATGGAATTTTCAAGCTCGGCTTTCATCTTAGAATTTTGATAGTGAAAGCAGTAGAATTCTCTGCCTGTTCTCCTTCCTCCTATGTGCCCACTTTTTTATTCGTAAGCTGTAATTAATACCTTTACTTCAGTTTTAAAATAGGTATTTCATTAGAAAGACAGATAGATCTGATTTTTTATATATTTTATGTTTGTACTTGTTCTCTGGAAATAAAACAGAAATCATAAAATCAAACAAATAAGCAAAACAAAAATATCCCCAAACAACAAAACTCCAAATCCACATTTCAAGGGCAGATTTAGAAAATACTTTTCTAGTGCATTGGTCTATCAATTAATGTTTATATTTTGTACAAATAATTTTACTTCCAACACAGACTTCAGCATTTATTGGTGTATTTTTTTCAGTCTCTGATACAGCTGGAAATCAAAAAATGAATACCAATCATTTAAGTTCCAGTTCCTTTCTTCTTTATTTTGTTGGAGTTTTACTTACAGTTTTAAAATTACACTGGACTAAAGTGAACCAGGAATTTAAGTGTTTAGAAAAAATACTGTGCACTTTACAATGTGTGTTATGGCAAGCAAGCAATTTAAGTGTTAACATAACTCAGCTTTTGGTCCAAGATTTTTTTTTTTTTTGCTGTTGTGAGGAAATCCTAATGAAAGAGCAGTAGAAAAAAAAAATCTTTGTCTTGGAATTTGTAGTGCAGACAAGACAATGCACCGAACTCTCCTCTATCTGAACCAAGTAATTTATTACTATGGTGCCAAGAAGGGCTAAAGAAATCACACTGGCTGGGGATGCTTTCCATTATTGCTTCTTTCTATCAGACAGCTTCTATTAGATTTAATAGAATCTTCTCTAACAGCAATTTGCCAACCAGAAAATTGTGTTACAATTTAGTAAATGTTGCTCTTCCTCCATTAATTCATTTTGTAACCTTCTTTATGCATTATTTTAAATATCTTAATCACACTTGCATGAATCCTAGAAGGGTGAATAAGAGAAATTGAAAATTTTTCCTTTAATCCTATCTTTCACTGAAGCCAAATCAATAGCAAGATAGAACTCTATGTAAAAACTACTATTTAACACTGGTGTGGTCTTTTAGTCAATAATAAATGTTTCTCTATATTTTTCCAGGCTGGCTTTCACACTAACATACAGAATCTGTAATTTTGGCACTACCCCACTTGTCAAAATATCCCCATAACACAAAGAATCGCCTACGCTGCCAGAGGGGTTCATGATGAAATGGCATTGACTATTTCAGAGCCTGCGTATGGCTGTTTTCACTCACAGTCTCTCAAGTGGTGACCACGCTGTCAAAAGCACTTTGAAAACTGTTTTTCTACATGTCTCTTATTCAAAAAGAAGTTTTCTAATAACAAGGGGAAATGAATTTAAAGAAGCACTGACAATATTAATGTACCGACCTCAAGGGATAGTTGTTATGCAGCGTCTTTAGCTGTCTCCCTAGTGTCAGGCACGGTGATACTTCTCTCAGTCCCCTGGGGAGTCAGTGGTCTAAGAGAAGGTGAGATATGGTAAAGAATGAAGGACTGTCTTTGCCAATGTGCAAGTCAGAATTAATCAAATTCTACTTTCTTTATTCTATTAAGAAAGAGCAGAAGACTGGCACTTAGAAAGTAAAGTCCTCATGGCAATAGCCCTGTCTTCTGTAAAGTGCTGAGCATGTGTTCTAGTATGTGCAGCTATACAAATTATTAAATTGAATTGAAAATGTAGGAAAAAAATGAACTTCCTCAATCTCTTTATTTACTTGTCATTTAATTATATATCTTTAATTGGCTTAAAGGGATTGATGAAGTATTTGATTACAGGAGTTTGTGATTCAGCAGCTTTAGAAAGCTGGAAGAAATAAATAATTAGCTTTGAGGAGCAGGCAATTCCAAATGCAGGAGCAAGATGTCAATGTAACCTCATCATTATTTGGCACTCATGACTATTGCAAGGAACTTGCTATCTTGCCAGCAGGCTTTGTTGTTCATAAGTGTGAAGGGACAAGAGAATATATCTGGACTGGAAATAATTTCAGAAAGTTCCATTATACACATTGTCATCTGCACTCTGGTGGTCTGCCCAAATAATCTGCGGACCAGTTAATCCAGTTCAGAGCTGGAATAATTCTAAACACTGAATACAGTGCTCCTCTGTAAATAAAAGGCTCATTTTTGATCCAACAGAGTCAAGGAAAATGCTCCATGGCAATGGAGATGCTCATTATGGGGAAATGTCCCTGACTTGTTGATTGGGAAATCAAACCTTGTACAATAAGGCCGTGTACTTCTTTAATTATCATTTTCATTACACAAGTTTGATCTCATAATTTCTACTGCTAGGGTTTTTTTAATTGGTAAACACATCTTTAGCTGCACTGTCTGCATCAGTATAATTTTTAAGGGCAAGTTTTTTGGTTTTCAAATGTCCTCTGCATATTTTGACTGTACATGGAGAGGAAGAAAGTATCTTGAAAGATATGAGCAGTAATATGATTGCACTTGTTTTCAGTAATACTTTCATAAGCACAGTAATAGCATCTGTCAGTATAACTAGGTTTTGTCAAGTACTATCATAAATTTTAAGCCTAATACATTCATAGATTTTTGTTTTATTTTAGTTAGTTTGTTTGGGTGGTTGGGGTGTTTTTTGTATATATGTTTTATTTATCAAGAATTATTAAATATGATTTCTAAACTAATGGAGAACCAATGAAAGCTTTATATAAATTTATATAAATCAAAGCTGCCATATATAAAAAATCGATTTTTTTTAGCTGCTAAAAATGCTAGTAAAAACAAAGCAGTACTGTTACTGAAGTGATTTTGCAGTTGTTATAAAACATAGTCTGGGAAATTAGAATGTAGCAGCATTTTTGGGTAGTTTTTCTGGAATTGAGGCATCTAGAAATATTAAGTAGTGCTTTTCATTTAGGCAAAGGGCAAGGACTAATTTGCATTCTTCAATGGCTCTTCCTACGAGCAGATCAACAAAGCAGTGTTGGCTTCAGTCCTGAGGATTCTGGCTGATGGCCTCACTTCCCTGGCTGCATGGAGTGTGACTCATGCATTTGCAAAGTGTATGAGGCATAAAGGGATTCATCCTGCACCCATTGACTTCAGTGGGACAGTATCAAACACAAAGACCCATTGAAACTCAATGGGACTTAGAATCCTAAGTAGGGCTGTACAAGAAACTGATTCTTTGGTTGTGCCATTGAATTTTTTAGTTAGGAATAAAAGAGGAAAAAGTGGGATAATCAGAAACATATCTGTGCTAATTTTCACAGAAATATCAAAGATTAAACAAAGCACTGCATATTCCCTGAATACAATTCTCATTGTACAAGGGGAAAGAAAACCATTATTTTTTAGTAATTTAAAGTTTCAAACAGAAAAATATGTTAAAAAAAGATAGACATTTGACTTTGAGATTGTCAATATGAAACCCTCAATTATTTTTTTACTGAATATGTTGATGAATTGTTTCAATCTCTCCAGATTTTTTATTTTGAAAATAAATAGTTTACAGAAGAATGTATTATAAACTCTTCATACTAAATTACATTATTATATTGGGATATACAGGTTTGTTTCCTTAGTGGGGATAACTTGATTAGAGGTGTTTGTCCTTCTTTCACTGTAGTCTCTTCCCTTAGAGATTCCTATTCTTATCACTACTGACTTCCAAAGATGTTTTTAGCATGCATAGACGTTTTTCTTAACTAAAACCTCAGGCTGTCAACTGTGTTCATTCAGAATCTTTTCAGATAAAATGGATCAGTCCAGTCGATGCAACAAACCAGGTGAAAGAACCCAGGAGAAGAGAGGATAGATAATTGGAGACACAGTGACTTGTACTCCAGCTGGATTTTCAACAGCACATTTTTTTGTGAGTCAGAGCCATTGAACAGGCATTTCAAAGATTTTTATTTAAATATTCCCAAGGATTACAGTGAGATGTATTACAGACATCCACAGTCTGGTCTTCAGACCACTGAAGTCTGCATACCTTGGAATTTAAATACCTTTAACATTGGACTCTAGTTGAAATAAGTATTCTTTTCTAGCTTAGAACTCTCTCACTCCCTCTGTTCTTGTCTAGGAAAACATCAGGGCTTGTAACTGTTCACTGGACTGGGTGGGTTAATTTACAGGAGTAGAGGCTTTTTATGACTTAAAGTCACCTCTGCCACTTTTTTGCTTGGTAACTGCACTCATACATTACCCCTTTGAAAGATGTAAGAACAGAGAGTTAGTATCTGGATGCCTAGGACCTTACCACTATCTCCCTGTAAAATTAAAATCAGTCAACTACGAAGTAAAAACTCTAAAAGAAGACAAAAGACTGTCTGTCGTTTGTTATCCAGATTTAGGTTAGACATTTGACAAGGCATTTGCCAAGGGATATAAAAAAGATACTGCCAAGTTTATGAACTGACTTAGAACATCCTTATATAGATTGTCTCTTTTCAAGCTAAAACTCTGATAAATAGCTCTGATTTCAGAGTGTATCAGATGAAGAGATAAAGTGCTAAGAGACCTGTGGCAGACTACTGGTTTTAGAAAATCTTTAATAAAAGCAAGCAAAAAAATGCATTATTTAACTCCTTCTTATAAATAATTTCAGAACAGTGTAAGAATAATTACCAAAAAGAAAACAAAAATCTTTCATACTGTAATCTTCATATGAAATTTTTAAAAGTGAAAGACCACTTACTATGTATGAATTTCTACATAATGACAAATTACCTACTCACATAATTAAGCAATCTGCTCGAAGTTCTCACTCTGATTTTTGAAGTGTTTATAAAATTAAATTGCTCAAACCCAGGAAAGAAATTAATAAATGTGAGATGTTAATTAGGTGAAGAAACAGAATTAAAAGGAGAAGCAATGGGACACAGGGATTAAGCAAGAATAAATAAATAATTCAGTTGGGAATTAAAAATAATAGACAATAAAATGGCAATGAACTAACAACACATACATTTATTGTCCCCAGGTTCCTTTAAAATATAAGATCTCACCTGTTTTAAGACACGTTGCTGAGATAGCACTATGACTTGCGATTTATTAAAAGATGTTGGAAATAATGGGGGTGTTCTTATATGGTGGCTCCATATCATCGGAGACGACAGGGATGAGACTCAGAGCCAGGCTTTTGGAGCATAAATTTACAAGTAAAATGGTTGTGTAAATTTTATATTCAAAGGCATATGCAATACTTAGTGAATACTAAGGGAAGGCTTAAAAAGCCCCTCAGGTGACCAGTGGGCTTATTTAGGATAAATACACTGGTTTTGTAAATTCAGCTGACTACATCTTAGACAATAGCCCAGACATGCATTCTACAGTGTACTGTGGAGCCCAATACTACAAGCATCAACATTTAAGTTTCTGAATCCCAAGGAGGACTTCCCTCCCTTTTGACACTTGGTCTCAGAGGATGTTTGCAGGACATACAACCCTGTCAAAATGAGCTTTGCATAGCAGATCATAGAAATACATTATTGGATTCTATTTCTGAATATTTCTGCTAAATGCCTCTTGATACTTAATATATCTCTGTGCCCAGGAGGCTGGAGTATGTAGGACAAGATACATTGGAAACCTTCACACTTCCAGAATGAGCATGCCACGTGGTTGGAAAATACACTGTCTTTTTTCTGAAATCCCTTTTGGTAAGTGAAAAGGAGGTACAGCTGTTTGCCTGCTGCTGAGATGCACATAACTCAGCTTTCAAGGGCTCTTTACTGGGATATGGAGGAAACACATTCTGCTCTAGTGATAATTTTCACCATGTTTGACTTTAAGACATTCCTATCATCTTTAACCAGCCCAGCTGATGCTGTTTCCATTTTCTCCTCTAAAATTCACTTTCCTTCCCTCATGAAAACTTTATTTTTTTTTTCACCTTGTCCTTATTACAGCTAAAGGTTTATGATCCACAATGGTCACAAAGCAACCTAGAAAATCTAGAAGCTTAGTCTGGTTTCTGTGTGAAAAAAAAATAAATTAAGAGGAACATATTTGTGGAAATGGGGACATGAAAGAGAAGAAATCAATGTAAGAAAAGAACAAAAAGACTTTGTCAGAAAAGTATGCTTTCAAATAGCTTCATTTTGGCAAAAACACATTCAAAAAGTCACAGCTCCCTTCCTTCTAAGGCTCCATTCCCTGAATTTATAAAAATAAGTGCTTCAAAACAGTTTGTTATCATCCTTGCCTACAGTATATCTGAATGCTCATCTTAGCCACACAGCACATCTATGCATGTTGGTTGGAAGTTTTATTGAAAACATGGAACATTGACTTTCAGATGATGAACTCATTATACCACCTGTCTGCTGAGGGATAAACAATATTACACAGAAAATAGTGTTCCTGCAAGCATGACTAGCCAAATGGAGTGGGAAGGGCTTGCTGGAATGGAAACAGGTTGGAAAGATTGGCAGTCTTTCCATAAAAAGCTCATTAAATGCCTGATCATCGTGAAAAACAAAAGTGCATGTATGAATCAGGACAAAGTGAGCCTGATTTTGGGCATATTTTGGAGATACATGACCTACTGATCCCAAAACCAAATGACAGTATGAAAAATTAATATCTGCTAATTAGATTTAGAAGTATTAATACATTAGAAGAAGTTGCATGTTTTCAACTGCTTATTTCCCAGCAATATGTTTTTACACAAAGATTTGAAACAAGAATGACTCACAACATGGTTTATTATTAAATTAAAAACAAGCTGCTGTGTTAGGAAATTTACTATGAAAATATATATTTAACAGGGGGAAAAAAAGCAGCTAAAACATACAATATTGTGGTGTTGCAAGTATGCTACATATAACTAAAACAATGCTGAATGAACATTTAATGGTTTTTGGTTCTTCTGCTGAAGAAATATTTAAAAATAATTTTTATTTACCTAGAAATAGTAGTAAAGCCCTATTGAACGCTCTTTCTAAAGGAGAAATAGTGTAAATTACTAGATGTCATATTTTTGATATATGTTAGATTTTTTAAAATCAGAAATATTTTTTTTTCACAATTGCTACATGTTGATTCCAAAAAAGCAGACAAAAAAACCCCTATAAAATCCTGTACTTTGAAACTGATTTTTTTAACTTATCTTGCCATCACAACACTTGAGGAAAAAATCATTCAGTCTGGAATGAGATGAGGGATATGATGAGGATCCAAGTGTTTATCCATTTAATTCAGAACACTTTTAAAAATTTCAATTTTTTGCAGTCCCAAATATATGTCTTTATAGAAAGCAATAACTTGAGTGCTTTGTATCTTAATTCAGCAGAAGGTAATTTATTTGTTTCATTGACCTGTTTTCTGTTTTCTTTACCCTGAGCAGCAGTAGTGGAGTTTATATTACATGATATTAGTAGCTCGCAATGTAAACTAGCACAATTAAACAGCAGAAACCCAACACAAGTCTGGATTGTTTTGCAGGAGCACATTAATATTTTAACACAGACATCTCCAGAGAAGTATTCATCATCATGTAAGACCAAATTATGAGAAACTGCAGTGACGAGTAAAATGGTAAATGTAATTATGTGCAAGGAAAATGACAATGCAAGACATCCTACTGATATGATCTATTGTTAATCTTTGAATTCCCAAGGGAATGAGACTAAAGTTTCATTGATCAAGGCACATGATATTCAATTTGACAATATGTTAGTAAATACAGTATGAGAAATACTGCAGGGTGGATTCCCTAGGGGATTTACATTATTTTTTTTTATTTTATACTTCAATGTTTCACAAATGGAACAGTTATTACAAATTTTTTGTTTAACAGAAAAATACAACTTTTTTTCCTTACAATGTGTAAGGCTTCCTTTATTTTTAAAATTGTTCTTCCTCATAAAAAAGACAGGAACAGAAATTACAAGTTTGACAGTATCAATGAGAATGTTCCTTATTTTTGTGTTTCCTTTGCCTAACAGCATTTTTAATATAAAAAACAGAGTGAGAAACAGCCAGAATATTTTTACTTTCTTCAACAGCTGAAACATTGCAATTTCTTTATTCATTTCTTTTGATTTGAAGAATACAATAGAAAGCAAGAGAGGAAAACCCTTCTATTTTTTTAATTTCTTCATGATTTTTTAATAGTATCTTGTAGGGCTGGATAGCTGAAGGATATCTCTGAATGTATGTTAGAATTATGGGGCTATTGCTACATAGTTCCACAGAAGCAAGGTCCGTGTTCAGTCTACTGAAATGCAAACCTTTAATTCAGATTATATGGAGTGTCTTGTATGACTGTAAAACTAAGGTACAGATTGTATTTTCAAATAATGGAATCTATTTGTTTTAATGTTGGACAATATACCAGAGAACAACAATATCATGAAAAGAACGGATTTCTGAGATAAATGCATAGATGAGTCTATGATGTTTAGAATATGCATCAAATGTTTCAGTGCCAGACCTGTAAAATTAGTATACTCCAAAAGTGCTACTTACTTTTTACATATTTTAAGTTTTCAACAATACTGACAAGTTGAAGATTAGAGATCTGCTTGATACTATTCAGGCTTTACTTTCAGCAAAGTAAATCAACATCACTTGCAGATATGTAAGTCTGATATAAAAAGGGTGGTTTAAGATTGGCTTTAGAGAGAGTTAAGGAGCTGAGAGGCATGGAGATGAAAATAGGTTTCACATTATCTAAAATGACTGCTTCTCATCCATGGGTAAATGATGACATTAGGTTGTGAAGACATTTTGACTTGTTCAAATATGGGGAATGATGGGTCACAGGATGAATAGCATTCATCAGTCGAGAGAATGAAGCTCTTGTTGCTGTTCTTATTTTACCATCACAACTGGTCTGCCCAGCTATTATTGTCAGGGCACTACAACATTTCAGCAAATTTCAAAATGTAACACAGCACATGAGACCGAAACTTGTAGTTGGTGTGGCTAATTTGAATTATTTGAGGGGAAGAAAATGAGTAGCATGCAGTAGACACAGAAATCCATTTATTTGTTTCTTTCACAATTATCATAACTTTATCTAAGTCCTTTAATAAAGACAATGGGCTATTTGGGGATTAAAAAATTATAGAGTTTAATAACAAGGTTAGATTGCATAGCTTTGCTTCATTACTGGCCTTATCTTAAAAATACAAGTTTTAATGGTCCAAGAAAACTGAATTCCATGCTAGAAATTACAGCTAATAGATCTCTGACTTGTAGGAGAATCTAGGAGTAACATAAGAAATAGTCACTGTAAATTCTTAAGGAAAAAGCACAGTAGAAAATTTGAGAACTACGGGTCAAGGCACTGCTTTCCCAAATTCTCTCTGCTAATGAACCTGGCCTTAGTAAAAATTAGCAGCAGAGTAACATAGTGTAGAATTTATTTGCTCAGGTAATTGAAAAACTCTTTGAGAGAAAAAGGGTCATCTGTTTCCTTCACAGACTCTAAAACAAGCTTCGGAGAGGAAAGAGAGAGATCCTTTGCAGATAATGGAGCGAATCCTGAATCCTGAAATATCTGTAGTACACGACTGAGAGAGATGATGAATCCAAATCAAGAGAAATAGACTGAAATTCATGGTTTTTTCACTCCTATCGCTTTTTTTTTTTTTCCATTCAGCTATCAGATGGTATCTGTCTCAAAGTACAATGTAGAAATGCCATTATTTTGCACCTACAAGTAAAGTACCTTGATATCCTTCCTCTTGGGGAAGATGAAGTAAAAGCCTGCGTGAAGAAAACTAAAAGAGATATGTACAGAAACAAATTTTTCTACCTGCTTTTCATGCCTATGCTTCTCTGTATTCTACTACAAAGCATATGACCCTGACGGCAAGCCAGGCAGTCTTTCTTCTTTCTCCTTTCCAAAGTTTAATAAATCCAGAGTGTCTGATATTTTAAAACATCTTTTAGGCCCCAAATGAAAATTAATTCTGATTTGTTTCCAAAGGAAAACCTTCTCAATGGGATGGAAAAGGGGAAATACTAACATGAAGCTTTTGTTTTTTCTTTAAAGAATGGAGGTGCCAGGTTAATCAAGCCAAATTAACTTCAACCTTTCTATGACCCTGTGATTCTGTGAAGTCTGCAGGAGCAGTCTGTAGCAAAGAGTCAAGTAAAATGTGTATGTCCCTAAAAAGCAGAGTATGAGTATTTTATTAGGAAAGACTCTGCTATGAGGCAACACTGTAAGACCTGAAACCTAGATAGAGAGAAGGACTGAAGAACAAACAGCAATTATTTCCATTGAGATACAAATATTTATCTCCTACTCTCAAAGCAGGTTGCTTGGAGAATGGATGGGCATTTGATGTTATAAAAGCCATGATCTTTTTTTGTTTCCTGATGTGGTTTTATATTTTGCTGGAAACCTAATTTGAAGCCAAATACCAAGGCAATTGAAGGGCTTGGAGAAGACATGATGTGTTTTGCTCCTGAAACAAAATTATTCTAAAGAGTGAAAATTCACTGAAAAGTTGCTGAAATAGCACTAAAATAACAACTTGTGAAACAGCCCTCCTAAGAAAGAAACAAAAAAACAATGAGAAACATAACCTTACCAGATAAAAAAGCCTCCAGTACAATATCATGTATGGTGCCAGCTACGATATAGAATAGCCATGTAACAATGAAAAATACCCCAAACCTGATGATAATTGAAGAGAAGTATTATGTGGCAAAGTTCTTATATGTCTGGTTAGACTGACTTTGTACCTCGAAAGAAGTGGAAGAAAAAAAAGCTCCTTGTTAAAAGCCATGCATGTCGTCAATTGAGCTTCATGTTGTTTTATAGACTAATACACATCAATGAGCTACACATTCCTTGCTAAAATTGTCTCTCACCGATGAAATAGAAGGAAAAACTGCTCAGAGAATTGCAATACTATGGGAAGTTGGGAATTTTCAGTTATTTGCTTCTATTGTTTCAAAGCACAAAATATAAGCAATTCTATTCTTCATTAACAGTAAGTAGATAAAAAAAGAAAAATTATGTCTAGTAAATACATGAAAGGAAAAATCACTGTGACAAATCTTCATCTGCCATAAATAGGCAAAGCTCCACTTAATTCAATGGAGTGATTTATTCTTTTTCAATATCATAAGTAGATAAGTCTCAGTGCCCTTGCACAGACTGTGTGCTCCTTCTGTTCTACTTCTGTATTAACTTCTATTGTGGTATAAATGTCCATATCAAATCAAACCCACCTTTCAACCTCTTCTGTCATGTAATAGGCAAAAATGAAAATATTCTTTACTTAATGAGGGCACTTTTTTTTTTTAGATATGTCACTAGTATGTAGAAAACAAGTTCTTGTTTCATTGACTGTCATTTATTGCAGCTTTAAATAATTTTAAAAATAATAATCTTACTCACTTTGAAGACAACAAACATTTAACCCTCAGATTAATACCCCGTCATTTGTGATTTTTCTTCTTTTGTCCATTTATAAATTAATTTTTTAACTACAATTTGATGAGATACACCAACTACTTTATGTATTTTTTTCTTTATTCTTTTTTGAGTTTTATTGAAGCTATTAAGAATGCATTTGTCTATAAATCACAGTATAATGTGGGTTTGTTAATAACATGTTATGAGTGATTCTGTTTCCTTGGGGACATAATTTTACTGTTTTGTTAATGTTGATTAATTCTTTGGGCCAAATGAGCATGATTTACATATGATCCATAGGGTAAATTGAGCAAATTTCTAGTTTATTTATTTTGGTCTTCTTTATGTTATGTCTTTATGTTGTCTTATGTTGTTTAAAAAATAGAGCTCTGATTTTAAAAAATATAAAAAATCAAGGTCACACTGATGTTATATCTTTCAAAGATAACCAAGTTTTATTGGTTTATTTCTGGAAAAAATATACTGAAAATTTCAATATTAATACAATTTGATGGAAAATTTCTAGTGTACTAAAAGTTCAATCATTTTATCATTCCCCCTTCCATCGTAGGAAAATCTTACAAACAACTGTATGTTATTTATATGTGAAAAGAACCTAAGTGGCAAAATATACACACTGACAGAAGCAGGCTTATATTAAAATTTAAAGTTACATTCAATTTGCAATTTGTCTAATCTTGTAGTTTTTTAACTTCTCTGACATTTTAATCACCTTATTTTACTATAAATTAAAAAAAGTGAGTATTATGAAAATGTACCCATCAAAGACATTTCTTGTATAAAGCAGAAATCTTTCTTTCAGAAATATGAAATCTTTGAAAAGCTACAAAAAAAAACCCCAAAAAACCAAAAAAACAACAATATCAAGCAAAAAAACCCGCACAGAAGTTTTGTTAACACTTGAATATATTATTCTTTTGTGTCAGGGAAGAAGTCTAAAGAAGTCTAAAAAGCTCTTTGAAGAATAAGATTTTTATCTGAGGCTTAATTTTCTTTTCTGAATGTGGTATTTCTATAGAACTTTTTATTTAGTAAAGTGCTCTCCAAATTGTGTGTTATTTTGTCATAATCAACATTGTTCCCAATTTTCTGTGACAAATTATGACTCCAGCTATTACATGACTAAATTTAGAGACTTCATATATGAGTGCCACTTCTAGTGAATTCTTATTATTCCTAATAAATTTTCTTACTATTTTTATTAAAAACTTGACTGATAAGTGTGTTTTAGATAGATGCAACTAAATCATCCAAATTAGTGATAAAGACTTTTTAACTGTACATTTCTTTCTAGGAGTAAGAAAAAGTTGGAATGCATTATGAGTGTGACACTAGCGATTTTTTTTAGCTTCTAACAGAGAAGAAAAAACACAAAAAACCCCCCTCCATTAACAAATGAAAAAGCAACTGCAACACATTTATCTTATTTTTAAGAAAGCATGGGTATAGTTTATGATTCACTTTGTGGAATTCAGTGGAAATATTGTTATTGGTTTTAGAGGGAAGATATTTAGATCAATATGCTCATTTGTGATTAAAAAATGGGGAAATAAGAGCTTTGCAGAAGAACACAATGTTCTTTTCAAAGTTACAAATAAGAACATAGCTTTTCCAGGCTTTATGTCTAAAAGTTATTTGCTCATTTGAGCTCGTATGAGGAAACGTTATAGTGACTGAATAAACAAAGGAAAATTTTTCCCACAACACTTAATTTCCTTCAAGAGTTAATTTTGGTGTGAATTCTTGCAGTATTTCCAAGTAAATTATATCTAATTATAAAGCACATATTTAAATGTAATCTAAAAACAAGGGGGTCATAATGAAGGTCAGGTACTGCAAAAGTAGTTCAATTTAAAGGATTATGGCTTTTATCCTCTTTGAGGGCAAATGGAAGAACTTTCTCAACTACTCACTGTGGCCAAGACAACCTCTGACAGACCAACACAGGCATGTGACATGTGGCACTGTGCCAAGGAGCACCTTAGGACCCATTTAATAGGCATCTTACAGTAGTGGTGGCAAGAAAATGAACAAGCCAGGACACTCCCAGTCACTGTATATTATGTCCAGACTGCTCCTGGATGTGTCCTTGGATTTACATCCATACTCTGGCTAACCCAAGCCTAGATTAAAATGCACACCTGTATGTGTATGCACACAGGAAAAGGAATAAAGGGAGAGCAAATAAATGTGAAGAAAAAATAAGAAATGCTGATTTTATTATTCACAAAATGTGTGCTGGATTAGCTGGCTTTCAGTAGTACTTAGTATAGAAGGTATTTTAATACTGTACAGCTTAGAAAAAGTATGAGACTGTGATGATAACTCATTAAAGTATTCTGTATGTTTAGAAGAATAACTCTGAGCAGAACACAGTACCTTATTTTCTAGAGAAAACAAAATTTCCTTTTACATCTTCTGGTTACAGTCACTCCCCTTTTCAGTAGAAAACTGTGCACTTGTGGTCTCACCAACCTCGCCCATATGCCATTAAAGCCCATGTGTCACCAGAAAAAATAAGAAGAAAGAATCAAAACAGTGTGTACATGCATACATTTTGCACAATATTATTATATTCGCACCTTCTCACAATATTTGCTCTTCACCAGCCTCTGCTGACCATTTATATTACAGTTACTACAAACATATCATATAGTTTACACCTCTGTGAAACATTTGTAGAACATTTGTTCCTAAATGTAAGAGAAAGAATGAAGGAACTTTTTTCAAGCCCACAGTTTATCTGCTGCTGTTCTATTTATTTCTGATTTTCTCTTCTTTTTGGATCTACTATTTTCTAATAGTTACCTCCATCATGATGTCTCATATGCTATTTCATTATTCTGCTTTGTGATGCATGACTATTATTGTACCCCTGTAAATGTAAACCCTGCTTTCACCTAGTTTGAGATTTTATGTCATAGTTCTTTTCTATCTTTACCCCCTCTCCCAACAGCAGGTTTTTTTTTTCCCATTGTGAAGTCTCAGCATAAATACTGAGCTCAGAGAATGCTGCTTCTGAATTACTTGATACAGGCAGTCCATGACCTAATCTTCTATTTTCAATTTCTCTCCCAAAAATTCTCATAGCCATTTCAATTGCTCTTGGTGTGATGGACTATTAGAAAATGGATTCACTGAGTATGCAAATTCTCAAGAAAGGCTCCAGGCCTACCTTGTTTGGCTGAAGACCATACACACTCAGAGTGGTCTTCTAGATGAAGTCTGTGCATTACTGATCACACTTTCTTCTTGGTGCCAGGGAAAACCACTGCAGATATAAATTTACTTAAAAATAGCCAGACAGTGTGGTTCTTGTCCCACTCTGCATGCACTTATATATCTTAGAGCCTCTAGCCTTTAAAGATTTAACTTCATGTTCCTATCAGAGTTGGCCACGAATGTGATTTTTGCCACCTTCAAGCACGTAATTTTGATTGTTTACAGTTATCGGAAAAAAAATATTGGACATCATCATGAGTCACTTGATTTCCGTTGCTTTACTTAAACATCAAGTCAATCTTGCTCTCTGCGTTTCTCTGTCTCTGAATTTACCAGCTTTAGACCACAGTCCTTCATCTTTTCTACATCTCTTTCTCTGAGCCCAGTGCCATACCTCTTTTGCTCCTCTCTCCTCCACAGGTGTCTCTTCTCCCTAAGAGTTACTATCATTTCATATTTTTCTGTTCTTCTTTTTCTGCTAAACAGCTGAGTAACTCCAGTGGCAGAACTGCCCTGACACTCTCCATTCTCTATCCCATTACTCTTTAATTTAATGCTTGGTGTTAGTAGGGTACATCTGTTAAAATTTGTTGCTTGATTTAAATTTACTTTATGTAAATCCCATTCTCACCCCTTGTATTCATAAAATCTTGCATGGAGAGACAGATTTGCAAAAATGAAATATAAGACATTTCTCTTAATCAAGACAATTTGATGCTTTGCCTTCCTCATTTACAACTGAATTAAAAACTCAATGCAACTATATGCAACTATATTACTACAGGTTGGTTTGTTGGGTTTGTTTTGGTTTTTTTTTTACCAAGTATCAGTGTAATTTGGTTTTAATTAATGCAATTTTACCAAGAGTATGAGACATGGTAACTTTATGTATCCAGTTTTAGTTTGATTCTTTAGACAGATGAGTGATTTTCTATGAATGCTTTCTTCTGAAGTTTCACAAGTACAGGAAGTTCTCAGATCCTTTAAAAGTTTAATTATTCAGTATATTATTCATTAGCTTAAAAATTATTTTTCAGTACCTTAAAAAAAGCATATTCAATACTTTTAATCAATATTACTCTCTATCTTAATCAGCAAGAAGATTCTAATTTAAAAAAGATTTTGTTAATTTCTACTCCTGAAGTCCATAGAAAACCAGTCTTTATACTACTGGCTACCACATGTGATGTCAATCAGACTCAGGTGAAAATTTCATTTTCTGTGAGATCAGGGTGCCTTCTAAAGATTTGACCCCCATAAATGTGTAAACATTTTGGGTTGGGCTTTTTTGTTTGCTTTGTTTTTTTGTTCAAAAAATCTTTTGCTATTTAACTTGTGGAATGAAAGAGATATGTTCTTACATGCCTTTAAATTTAGAAAATTCAAAATTTTGGCATTGTAGTACAGGATGAGATATGAGTTCTCTCAATTGATGTGATAACAAACTACCATGGAAGTATGAAAAGGATGTTGTGTCCCTTTCCTAGTTAACACAGGGTCTTTTAACTGTAACAGCCAAGATTAAATAATACAAAGCCTAGATTTGACACGTAACCCTTACTATGTCTGGTACAAAAAAGAAACCAAAAACATACCTGTCTGTTTTTTATGCACAGTGGTGTGACAAATATACTGCCTATGGCTGTAATATTTATTTAGAAGGTATAAGGGAAGAACCATGAAATCACACTGAAATTCCTAATTCATCTCCCCATATTTTGTAATTAAATTTATTGTCAAAATGAATCTAATGAAATTTCCAAATAAATTATATTATTCAGTGTCTAGATTTTACAGTGCAAAAGGATTAAAATCAAATGGGGCATTCAAAAGATAAAACCCCTTTAAAATTGTTAAGGTCTTTTGTTTGTTTTGTTTTTGGTTTTTTTTTTTTAATGTTGGATATGTTCACTCCGAACATCTTCAAGTGTTTGGCATTTTAGATCAGTGTTAGGAACATGCACCATAATACCAGGGGTACATATTTTACCACCAAAACACTTTTGAAATTATTTCAGGTTTTTAGGTGGACAAAAGTAAATTTCATTGCATTGCTGAATCCTTAAACCACCTGTAGCAGATTGTTTTTTAGTATCAAGTGCACGCTTGCTTTATTTAAAAAATATATCCTTTCATCAATATAATCTACAAAGTCAAGAATGGGACCTGTCCTTTCCCTTTTTCATAGTTGTGAGCAGAATTTTAAAAATAAGCAAGTGTTTTGTAAATGGTTTTAGAACTTGGCAGTTTAGTATGCATTTTGGGACTGAAATCAAAAGCATTGCACTATAAACTGAACTTAGACAATTAGGATCAATTAGCCCTGCAGCAGTGGGAAAAGACTGCCATTTGTATGCCAGAGGCCATATTGCTAAATTGCTAGTCTGTTAAACAGGACAGGGACAAGGGCTGATGCCAGGGCTGTGGGGAAGTGTCACCGAATGGTTTGCATGCACAAGTGTCAGTGGTTTGCTTGGAGGTATGGGGTGCATTTCTACATCATATTTTTCAGTATATGCCTGCAAAAGGAATCTATCTCACCTGCTCCAAGATTGCTTGCAATGCACAATAAAATTCAGTTTGTGAGGAAAGTTTAATGAATGGGGATTGGCATATTTCCTTTAACAGTACATTCCTGAACCAAACAAAAATAGTACTGTAAACACAGTTTGGCAGTCTAGCATTGTGTCTTTGTCCTGTACACTATTTTCTGAACTTTTATTCTCAGTATTATGGATTTTCTGGTTATTTTCCTGGTTTCTGGTTTATACTTTTTTCCAAGTTCAGTTGATCCAGCCTCAAACCATTTCCTGGCTCCTCCTCATGTGTCCTTGGTTAACAGCCACAATTCTTCTGCAGCTCCTGCCATCCTCTTGACTCGCCTTTGTCCATTCTGCACAACTTGCTTTTAGTCACATTTCTGTAACCTCATTTTTTACAGATAAATAGGATTTTTTTTTTTTTCCGAGGAACAACTGAGGTCTACATTCTGCAACAGAATTTTTGCAGGTGGGAAGGTATTTTCACCAAGTGAGTTTAAATAGACAGGTTATATTTTCATCTATCCCTCAGATGTATTTGTGTGTGGATCTTCAAAGCAAAAGCTTATGTAAATCTATGAAAAAAAAATTTAAGAGGACTGGATACAAAATACTTATAAAACATTATTTTTTTTTTGTATTCTATGAATTGTAAATAATTGCAAATAGCTTTTATAATCTGACACTGAAAACTGTCAGTCAGGAAGCATATAATAAGCATATATATATATATATATGTGTGTGTGTGTGTGTGTGTGTGTGTGTGTGTGTGTGTGTGTGTGTGTGTAATAAATAAACCTTCATATATAGATAGATGTAGAAATACATCCCAAATACCTAAATCTGCAGACTTCAAGAATCAGATGTTAGCAGAAGTTCCTATAAAGGTTATGTATTTTCACATCAATCATCATATTGCTTACTAAAACAATTGAGATGGTATAGCTACCAAAAACCTTTCCCCAAATTATGTGTCCTACAAAATTGTATTGCTATTATATTTTCTTAACATATTAAGGCTTGCAATGTGAAACTTCTCTGAAAACAACTGCTAAATTTCTAATCATTTACAGTCAGAATTGCAGATTTGGACAATTGTAAAAAGCTGTATGCTCAAACACACAGTCTCAGGCAATCATTGAGATAATTGAAAAGTATTAATTTTCCCATTGTAAATTACTCTATTTTTAAGGAAAGCAAGATGACAGTAGAACTCTACAAGTTCACAGTGCATAAATTCCACAACTATCACTATCCAAAAAATCATAAAACCAAATAATGCCAGGTGACAAACAAAGCTGAGATCAGATCTTGAATTCAAAACGGACAATTATAGTCAGTTTAGTACAAATGCACACATCTTTGCAACAGTAAAAAGTGTTTACCTGTTCCTCCAGCATTACCTGCGCTCTCCAAATTGTTTGTTACATGCCAGATTCACAAGAATTTTTGGAAGTTGCTGAAGTGCTTCTATATCACAGTGCTCTTACTAACAGGGATTATTATCTTTTCTGTTTTGTAGTTGGTGTTATTTCTCACATGATACATATTGAATAGACTTCTCTGTTTCTGACCGGTCACCTATTAATGCTGTGTGCCAAGGAAGTTTGTAAACCTGCTCTACAGAGGTCAGTGCAGTCACTGACAGGCTACCACCACCCTGAGGGGTAATGGTTGTTTTCAATGTGTGTGAGTCCCTAGTTACTCAGGAGCCTCCCAGAAGAAACAGTTATTCACAAGAAAACCCTTCATTACACATAAGATCTGGATGGAGGGTAGGCAGCAGGAGCTGAAGAGGACCAGGTTCGTAACAGAAACCTGCTCTCAGCTGTCCAAAGTTCCAACAACTTACGTCTTCATTTTTCTTTCACTATGTGCTGCAGGTCTGAGAGCTCTTAGCAGCTGTTACATGCGTCCTTGGTATACCTTACCTCACATTCTAAAAACTCAGCAACAAAACGTAGGTAACTTCAAACTCACTATTTATTGAAGCAGCAATTTATGGAGCTGTTGCAAATTGAATTCCACTTTCTACCTTTGTGCATATACACACACGATGATTTATTCTCATGCCTCCACCAGAAATCTCTATTGTGTCCGAATTGGAGGCATAGTGAAACATCTGCAGTCAGATGAGAGGATTAACACAATGCTGGGTAATACTTCTCTCACACATACTGGAACCTTGGTTTTGATAGTTAAATTTTTATTTGATTAAATTTTAATTACATCCTTACTGATTTTCTGCTATACCAATGGTGCAGAATTCACAGTCTGGGGACCAGCATAGGTATTTTTAATGAGTGAAAATTATAATGGGTGAAAAAGTCTTTCAAGCCTCACAAATCAACCCAGCAGTTGATTGTTGCCCATCTCCAGTAACTCCCTCATGGCCCACTGCTCCTTGAGTACCTCCATTGCTTTTTCCCCAGTCAACTGAAAACGGAGTAAGGTGCTTGGCTGGCTCTTCCCTGAGTACTTCACTCTTCATCTCTTAATTCTTTTTTATAGTCCTTCACCAAGAACAGAAAAAAAGGCTATTTTTCTTATTTTTTACTTATTTTATGGCTAAAATAAGTAAACCATTCATATTTCTTCTTTCTTGGTCTCAGTTCTAGCTTAGAGGGACATCTAACATACCAGTTGTTGGAAATTTTTGAGGGCTCAAGGGCCAGTGGTTAGTGAAAAAGAGTATATTCCAGGGACATTTTCTCCATGGACCCCTACCTGGGAAAATGAAGAAAAAAAGCAGATTTGAAACATAACCCCTCTGTTGGGCCTACATGCAGAGTGGTTATCCAGGCAGGACCTGCACCTGGCTTGTACTGTCATTCTTCCTTGTTTTTGAGTCTGGCACTTTATCTTACATCATTCCCTGAGAAATGTGAACATTTCACTTTGCTGTGTTATCTACAATGGCAGCACTATCTTCTGGTTAAAGTAGGGCATCTTGGGATCTAATTTTATATTTCTCAATGCCCAGATAACCACTGTAGATTATGTTCTGCATATCTAAATCCATATGGCATTCCATTATCACACAAAATCTCTGTTCAAAATTCCATTATAGTCTAATTTTCTGCAATGATTTAATTTGACTAGTCCCTGTAAAAATGTACCCATTGAGATAATTTTCATTTTTTTCTGTTGTCCCTCCACACATAAGAAATCCATCACATTCCTTTAAGGTCATTTCATATCATGTAGTATCATATTTCTTCCTGTCAAATTCATTTAGAAACAATTTGCATTTGACTCTTATTTATTTTAAAACACTCTTCCTGCAGTTTCTTTGCTGTTGCTGGTAGACATTTTGCAAGCAGAAACCCCATTAAAAATACTTTTGCAATATCATCTTCATTTCCTGAAATCTTCAAATTCCAGTCTAGTTTCTGAAGTGAGATATCCATTGACTGAAGTGTACAAAGCACTCATGCAGCTCAACCTGCAAATTGTTGCCTATACAAAATAATCGCCAGTGCAGGATACTAGTGCATTTTCTCTGAATTCTACCTTGGATCTTGCTCACCTTTTACGTGGTGTAATGAAATTTTGATGCATGAAAATGTTAATTTTATTTATTTTCCTTTGTATGTGAAACAAGTCACCACCAAGTGGAAGGCAGTATATAATGAATTCTTGTCATACATAGCTGACTGTGCAGCCCCCTGTTAGTTTGCACTGATGGTAGAATCAGGAAACATAATAGCTTAGAAAGGTTTTTATGTTTTGGTGGAACAATGTAATTATGTGTATCTAAACAAGAATTACCAACAACTTAGGGTTTGAGAAATCTTGCTGTGGAACAGAATGACATACTAACTTAATTTACCTTTGATTAAAGATCAATGTAGAAAAGAAACAAATGCCAACAGTGAATAATAACAATAATAAAAGCTGCAGGGTAACAGGAGAGCTGGCTGCAAGCTGGCACTTCCCACTGACATAGTGTAAGACATACACTATGTCAAAGCAAAGCTGTTAGGCTGGCGCAAAATGCAGTCACAGAGATCGATGCATTCCAAGGATGAGGAATACTGTCATGTGAATACCCCTTCAATAGAACTTCTTAAACACTAAAAGCAGAAAGGAAAATCTCAGATGAAATTGCTCTCTCACAGTCGTACAGCACAGAATGAACAAGTCTGAAAACAAACTTAGATGTTGTGACAAAAAAAAAAAACAAAAACAAAACCACACATGAAAACATATCTGCATCTCTTGGAAAGTATCTGATGTAAAAAGAGATAAAAGATATGACAGGACATGAAATGAGTGAGGGCTTTGAGTTAGGTACAGCAAAAAGCAAGATATCAGACACCAAAATCTTGAAAAAAAGTGGTCTCTATAAATGCAGTATTTTAAAAATAAAACATAGATAAAGCTCTCTTCTTTTTTTGTGCCACATCTTTGGCTCTTGGAGAGAAATACAACTGTGCTGTGTAGTCTAAGTCAAAGCCAATATATGTCAGTCCTTTGTCTAGTTTTTCCCTTCTATTTAAACTTGGAGCCCTTGAAATGCGACTACTTTGAATGACCCAGAAAACCTAGAAGCCCTGATAAAAGGCACTAGAGGAAGAACATTTTATGCTTTCAGCACTTGAGGATTTTTATGTAGAAAACTATTTCATTCCTCATTTATGTATGTGGATGTTCCAGAAAGTAGTGTCTAAAAAGTTTTGTTATTTTATGTAGAGAAGGGGTGGAAAATGAAGTTAGGAAAATGTAGATATTGCAAAAAAAATTGCAAAATTTCCCCTGATAACAATGGAATGTACCTTATTTATTAGATTTTTTTTTTTTTACATTTTAATTGTTGGGATATTACTTCATATTGTCTTTCATTACTAGTGTGTCTTTGGGGAGCTGCAGTTGGTTTATGACAGAACTCCCTCTCTGGTTTGGACTTCGTGGTTGGATTGTGTCTATATCATCCCTGAGTGATCTGAATTTCTTTGCATTGTTAAAAATATGAAATAATTTGGGTAGGCTTCAAAAGACTAAGAAAGCATAATTTCCTTAAAACATAACTTTTAGAAGACACAGTGAGGAGCTTAGTGCCCACTGTGGTACACCAAACAAAATGGCTTGAATCAAGTCTTCATCCGAAAGCAAAATATTTATTATGCTACAGCTCAAAAAAGATATTTAGACATTTCCAAACCCCTTCTTTATTTTTAATTTAATTTAATTTAATATCTTACTTTTCAGGCTAATTTGATGGGTTGAGAAGCTTTTAAAATATTATGATATTAAATTTACAATATCATAATTTCTAGTGGGATAAAAATCCCAGTTTTCACCAGCTGCTAATGGCCTCTGGAGACATTCAGGCTGATGAGGTTTGTGATTCCAAACAACTGTAGATGAAAATATGAGAAACAGTTGACAATAATTAAATAATACAAATGTAAAATCACAAATCTGAGACAAGCATATAATTGTCATGGTATTATTTCATATGATTTTTATGTGATAATAAATACCATTAAATTGCAATATTCTTAGCAAAGCCAAAATAGGAACATACTAATCTGCATATTTATATTTCAGGCAATAAAGGAATAAAATAACACAGTATTAAGTTAGCATGAACAAAGTTCTGAAGATGTTCTCTTTTTAAAATGTGAAACTGATTAGCTGAAAGTAAGCATATTTATTGAGTTCACCCAAAAATTTAAGGGGAACAATTGACAGAAATGACACAATTGTAACCCCTCTTTGTGTGTAAGAATTATCTCAGAGCAGGATGTGGAATTTTGAAGTGTACCTGTAATCAAACATATTTGATGAAAAACTCTAAATCTGCAGTTTATTTGCAAAAGCTTTATATACAAGTTCAATATTCAAAATTCAAGCTGCTTGATTAGGCCAGTAGGTGCATGTTTCTATCTCAGAAGCTTGTTTTTTCATATCAAAATTTTGATATGAATAATTAAGACTTTGATTTTTGCAAATACTTTCCACTAATATGCTCAAAATTCATCAACTATTATTGTTAGTACCTGTATTCAGCAGAATAGTTACAGAAAGAAACAATACCCAGTTCAATTTACTAAAGTGTTTACATACCTTTCCAGTGAAAGGAAATCTGGTTGATAAACAGAATCTGACATCATAAAAGAACAAATTATTTACTTACTCAGCCTTTGAAGGAAGAATGATATTAACAATATCAATATATGCAATACATGTAAATACCTTAAATGCATATGTGCAACATATGTTGCTACTTTTACATATTTTTTTCTAGCAAAACTCATTGTGTATCTAAATTTAAAATATAAAAATGAAGTATATTGGCTTGTGGCGCTTGACATATTAGATTTATCTGCATTATTTTGATCCCTAACTTGGAAGATATTTTTTGCTTTTTTTCAGCTGCTAAGCTATACACTAATATGGGAAACTGCTTACCCAAGCTTTTTTTTCAGTGCCTCAGAAAATACTAACAAAACAATTAAACCATTGCTTCAATGGGAATTGCAGTGTATGCAGGTAATAAATATATGGAGCTTATTTTTTAAAATCTTCATTGTCTGTGTTGCTTTCCTTTTACTGGAAGGCTTATGGAACTACAAAAGCCATGAAAACTCAATGCTAACTTAAAATTGCAACCTCTGTTACTTTAATATTTTTATATTGAGTATCAAGGCATTGTTTACAGTAGATAATGAAATGGAGATGGGGCAGAAAACACACCTCTGAAAGACTTTCTACACAAAAGGATGAACACGTAGTTATTTGCACAAAGCATTAGAAAATACCGTGATATTTTATTATTAAAAATGCTGCTGAAAAGTTTATACATATGTGTCCAGCCATATATATCTTCTATCATTACTTAAGGCAAAAAAAACCAAAAAATTGCAAAACAATAACAGAAGAAACCATTGAACCCTGTGTGCCTCTTAAGGACAAGAATATAAGCCTGGGAAAGTACTTTTGTTTTTCTTTTACATTTTCAAAGTATATTTTGATATCATTATTATAGAATTCTATGAAGACCCTATAAACCTGTTCCCTCTATAAATCATACATCAATCCAGATGTATCAAATTATTAAATCAACTTGATTGTAATTACTTTTAAAAGCTAAAATCATTCACTTACAGGAACTTTTTTTACCCAAATGTCACAAGCCTGACACAGTACTGTACATATTGCTAGCAGAAGACAATTGGAAGTACTAAACAAATACTGTAATTCACATTACAAACATACCCAACTGATTATGATGCCAAGCATCATTACCTTTTTTTTTTTTTACTTTTTTTTTTTTTTTTTACTTTTTTTTTTTAACCTTTTTTTAAGAGTTATAAACTGCTGCATCTCAGCTGAGGCATTACATAGCTGGTGGAAATGGCCTGGTATAGAGTCAGCATTAATATATTATGTGATGGATCAGAAAAAAACAAAACAATTTTCCATTCCTACTAGTTGTACTTTGGGGTTGCTGCTTTATCACATTCCAACCTGAGCTCCCAGGTCAGATTTATAGCACATTTACTGCAGATAAAGGATTATATCAGCCACATGTTGCATTTTTATCATGTCATTAACTTTTTCTTTCCTTCAGAATTTGCTTTACTTTTTTCTACCTGCTACAACAAAGAGTTGTGCAGGTGAATAGACCTCAGTGAATCACCTTGTCTTTGATTTTGTTTTAGGGGTGGGTATTTCAAGGTATTTTATTAGAAAACAAAAAGTGTAGAAAACAAGAAGAGGTACAAGGCATCTTGTGTTAATCATTATGGGACATATGATATCGATGCAGTTTAATTGTGAATTAATAATAGAAAATACATCTGGGATAGTCACTTTCAAGTGCAGACCAATTTGTTCGAAGATCTTTGGTTACTATCTCTCAATGATGGAGTAACTTTCAAAGACAAAATATAAAGCAATCTTCATCTGCAAAAACTATTTTCTGAGTTTTCACATTCAAAACAGTTGTTTGAATCAAACTGCAAAGTAACTTTGATAGCTCTGCTTGGCCCCTGTTTTTCTAGTGAAGGAAAGGCAGAAGGGAACAACTAGCTAATAATTTTGACTTTCCTGAGAGTGATGCTCTCTGGGATTTTCAGTTTTATTCAAATGCAGAACAGCTGAGGACTTCTCTGCTTCTCTCTTCATAAGGCTCACTGACTGTGGGACTGAGTGCAATGAATCAGCAAATAAGAATTTTCTGACAGGTACACTTTCAAGCGCAAAACAAGATACTGGGCTGATAAGTTCTTTACACACTCATCACTGAACAGTTTGAAAAACAGCCAGCCAACCAACCCTGCATTTCCACCCTTTCAAATTGAAGTTTTATTTTGTTTAGCAATGCTGAGGAGGTGCTTTCTCAGCTGAGATTCTACTGCAACTGCTGGTGAGTATAGAGCTAGTTTTCCTTGAAGAAGGCTGACCAAAACACAGGCTTTCATTGCTTTTGTGAGGGCACAAAACTCTTCCTAATGTATCACAATAACCAAGAACTACAAACTGGACTCCAAATATATATTATTGGATATTTCTTGGTTCAGTTCAACAAGCTTAAAATAGTAATTCTTCTCTTTTGTATTTTTCTCTTTGTTTTTCAATCCATTGCTGTGTTGGAATTTAACAAAGGCTAACAAAATTAAATTATAGAAAAAAATGTTTCAGAAAAGAACAACAATCTCCTATGAATACTTTAACATGCACTAGTGTAACCTGTAAGAGAAAATACACAGGTCACACAGACAACTGTATCCTCTGCATGACACCATGGCCTCATATAAATGAAACATGTTAGAAAAAACTCATGGTTTTTGTTAACCACTAGTAATTAAGAAGAAATTCCTCCTTTGGTCTTGGAGGAAACAGAGGTCATATGACTAATGTATATACACATAGGTCACAATCGAATGCACAATCTTTCTAAAAGCTCTTTTCAAACTGAAAACATCAATAAAAGCTGCTTCTTTTTTGTTTGTTTTTAAACTCACAGCTATGTACATTTTTACAAAGTTTCTTTAAATATAGTTCAGGCTGGCAAGTCATCTCTTTGCACAGAACTATACGTATTTTACTGCATAGTCAGTCCTCCTCTTTTTTTTTTTTTCATTTTTGTTTTTAATAATAAAATTCTATTTTCCCCATCTGAATTACAGCTTCATATGCTGGGTAAAAGCCCATGGTGATGTCTTTGTTTTATCAACGGCCATGGTATGGCACATAAAGAATCTTTTTTATAATTTTATTTATTTAAAAAAAACCAAAACAAAACACCTGTACAGTCACTGGCTCTGTGTTCAAGAAGACTCTGCTTTGCTTGTTACACTTACAACACCATTTTAAATTACTTCTTCTGGCCTCAACTTTCAATCAAAGTGGCTGAGATCTTAAAGCAGTATTGTAACAGCAATGTATACTTTTCACATTTCACAGGGTTTGTAGTTGATCTTTAACATCAGTGAGTTTCTGTGGGAAGGATCAGTAAGAAAATAACGACTGTCCTTCTCTTTTACTTATTTTTACTTTAGATTTTGACAAGGTGTTCAATGGATGGTATATCACTTTTTCCTCTTCTTTTTTTTTTCTTTTTTTCTTCTTTTTTCTTTCTTCCAAGTGGCTTGTGAGGGTAGATGGGGAAGGGCTGAGCTATACCCTAGTGGTCGAATGTCCATGGGGCAAATTTGTACTGTTTTGTCCTCCACTGAAAGTGTTGAAAGTATGCAAAGGCTGCATTCCTGTTAATGTATTTGGAATCATGGTTATGGTGTTGGGTGTCATTAGCGGGATGTCATCTGGGGACCTTCTCAAAGTGAGCGTGTAGTCAGGCGGACAGGTGAGTCTCAGTGTGTCGTGGGCCTGCAGCGATTCACACTCGTGGTCATGTTCTAGCTGCTTCATCTGCAAGGACATGATCTCCTCATTTTGTATGTGTGCTATGTCATTGGTGGTGTTCCTCTGGGGGCTGGGGCGCCTGTGAGTCTCATGACGCCGCTTGTCCTTCTTGTAATATAATGCAGCAAAAGCTAAAATATTGAGGAACAGCAAGGAGGCCCCCACAGCAATGGTGACGCTCAGCTCTGTGGAGTAATCCCTCTTGTTTTCTATCAGAACTGTGGTATCCTCTGGAGCTGTTTTATGGGTGTCTTTCGAATGTTTGGGATTGTTGGCAGGTGTCATTGCTGGGCGTTTGGTGGCTGGCCATAATTTCCCAGGAGAACGTCGGGTCACATACGGAAATGAGGTCATGTCAGGAGGGGGGACTTTAGTTGTTGTGGAAACATACTGAAATATTTCATTCAGGTTGTGAAGGTGTGGTACGAGCTCCAACCAGAAAGCAACTTTGGTTGCTCGATAGTGATCACGAACCCGGGGTTTCAGGCCAATATGTAAATAAAGTTGGTCTTTAGGATTGTATTTGGACCAGGCCACTTCTTCAAAGCGGTTGGGTTTTGTGTGGATGAACTTTGTGTCCTGTGGAACAGGCTGGTTTGGATCTCTAAAAAAAATTAAAACAGACAATATTACAGTCATTAACCTTCCTACAAGAAACCTACAACAAAACAGAAGCAAACCAACACCAAACCCTCTCCATCTTACAGCTAATAGTTTATCCAATATTTAGAGTAATCTAAAAGCAGAAGATAAAAACCTTCCCTAACTGAAGAACAGCTGTTAATAAATAATCAAAAGAAAATTACTTACTGTACAGAGCATCTCAGATACTACAATTTTTTTTGACATGAAAATGCAGAAATCATAGTGTTTCAGTTACCAAAAGGTCATCTGAAGTTCTGTGATTCAATACTATTCTCCAAGGAGTGTGTCTTGGAGACATACCATCTTAGAGAAGTACCAATTACCTCTTTCCATAGTAAATGAGTAGGTTCAACCCTTCTCCAGGTTTGACACTAACTTTTTTATTAAAGGTTCCACTACTTCCACTGCTGAAAGTATTAAATATGGGCATCTAAGCCCCATGGTGATATTGGAAGTCCTTCTAAACACACAAATTGTACTCACTGAATATATTACAAGGGAGAAAAACCTCTTCAAAACCTGAAGTAGCAGGGTTAATACATGTACCTGAGAAGCATTTCTGCTTGTTTTCTTTTATTGAGCTATTAGTTCTCCTGCATTTAAATATCTACTTGGGGGAAAAAAAGCACCTTTGAACTACCTTTGTGTCACAAATCTTTCCATCATTTCCACTAGCAGATGACTATTTGAACGTTCCATGTGATCTTTGCTATGAAGTACTGTATTTGATGGCCACAGGACAATGGGCCTTAACTGAGATGAGAAATATTTTAGCTGAGATCAGCCAGTTTTAAATTACTTCAGTAGTAGTAGTAAGATAAGAGTAGTACACAAGTCAGAGATAATTTCAAAATTGGTAAATAATTTTTTTTCTTACAGGTTCAGAATAAAGACAAACTAATGCTACAAAGAGCATTTAGATGTGGTTAATGTATGCATATCCTTATTATTTTACATTTAAATAAATAGCATGAAAAAATACAGAATGTTAAAATTACTTTTACAATACTAAGTTTAATAGTATGTTGCACATCAATTTGAATCATCTTTTCTAGCAATGATTGCTTTCTGTGGCTTTTTGATGTAGTATACTGAGAGTACATTATTTATTTCCTGTGCATTACTCAGAACTTTCCATTCTCCTTGTTGTTCATCTCTATGCATTGGCTTATTTCCCGTGAAAACAATTCTAATATTTTCCTTTTCTTCCAATATAAAGTTATGTATACCCTGGGAATACCAAGCCATATCCTTACAGATTTTAAAGCATGGGGTTTTTTTTCAATTTCCATTATTTTTACTTTTTTTTTTTTCCATTTTCAAAAGCCCGTGACTCTAATAGCCTACTTTTGCATTCCTTTACTGTACATAAAGAGCTACTTCTTAGTTCTTAAATGAGACAAGTAATTTGACTTTAATAATCTTATGATTCCTGCATTCTTTTTTTTACTTGAAAGAAGGTATCTTACTTTTTTTTTGAGAGAAAACAATATTTTTTTATGTTATTTTGGTATTTTGGCTTATTTATGCTTGTGGTTTTAGTGTTTGAGGTTTTCTGGGGTGGTTTAGTGTGCTGATATACATATTTTTTTAATATTTAAATATATCTTATCCTTCCCATTTCAATAATATATAAAAATACAAACTAGGGTGTTACCATTTCTTTTCTTTTCCTTCCTTCCTTCCTTCCTTCCTTCCTTCCTTCCTTCCTTCCTTCCTTCCTTCCTTCCTTCCTTCCTTCCTTCCTTCCTTCCTTCCTTCCTTCCTTCCTTCCTTCCTTCCTTCCTTCCTTCCTTCCTTCCTTCCTTCCTTCCTTCCTTCCTTCCTTCCTTCCTTCCTTCCTTCCTTCCTTCCTTCCTTCCTTCCTTCTTTTTCTCCCTCTCCTCCGCTTCTCTCTTTCAAAAGTTAGCCAAATTGTGTTAGTTCAGAAAAAATAAGATAATTTATTGGTAATTGTTCATCCCAGTTCAAACTAAGAAGTAATATTCCCTTCCAAGCAGTACAGAAACAGATGTATGCTGCTGCTTTGAGGAATTTTAACATGCACTGAAGAAGGAAATAAAGCTATTTCTTTTGTTATTAAAGAACAGACTGGAAGATCAGGAAAATCTAAAGAGGTATTGGCCCAATTCAATATATATACTTTGAAAAAACTTTGGGGTTCAAAATATAAATTCTAAAGCAAATTAAAAATCAACAAGGTTATCTAAATGCAAAACATTTTTCTTCTCAGCAACTCAAAACACTGCAAGAGTTGTGGCACACAATCTTGCGTCACCCCCCTTGTTGTTCTGATTCACATCCCAAAAGACTTTGGAATGGTCCTAGAGAGAACTGAGTCCTTAAGTTAGCTCTTGTAAACAACTTGCCGTTGATACACAGTATAGGAGATGAAGAAGCTGAGAATTCACTTTAAAGAGCAGCCAAGTTGGACATGCACTTTTAAAATTTTTTGTGTCCTATAAAAATTATTATTATCTTCATAGCTGTTGATTATTTTAGTAAACAAAATTTTCTAAAATTAACATTCTCACTGTGGTCCCTTCCAACCTTACACATTTTGTATCCTGTGATTCACTTTCCCTATGAAAAGCCTGCAAAACAAGTAAATACCAGCCTCTCAGCCTCCTTTTTCCTCTCTGCCATCCTCTACTTCCATCTGTCATTTTTAACTATATTTATTGGGAGCAGCCAATGATGCTGCCGCCTCCTCCAAACACAAGAGAGAAAATAACATTACATGAGTCTGAGCTTGTATTTGAATATTTGTTTACATGGCTCTGTGTGGGCATGAAATTGTCCATTGAAACAAAAAACAAAAAAACTCAACCATCCCTACAGACAAGTAATTTCTTTGCTGAGGATATCAGAGCTCTGCCATTGACAGCAACTGTAGGGCGTATCACTTAAAAAATGCATAAAATGGTTTGAATAGCCTCTCTGAATTTGGAAGACAGATATCTAAATTATGTTGGGTTTTTTACAAGAAACAGGAATAACTAAGTCCAGTCCTAAATAAAGGATCTAATAATGGCCTTGGATCTTGGTTTTAGACTAATGATCATAGACTAATGATAATTTGCCAAAAATATTCAGCAGCTATAAACAAGAGAATTTTTTACTTCACTTGGCCATCCTCCTATGTACACTGCAAAAAATTCATGAAGTTACAACTTACAATGTGTTAAGTTTTTTTCCTGGGGTAGTCAGGCAGCTTATCCTACTATGAACCATTTTCCTGTTTTATTGGTAGGCATAAAATATAGATCCACAGACAATCATTTCTCCTATCAAATCATCCAGTCAACAAAGTTCTTGATCCATTACTTTAATTTCAAATTTTCTTTTGCTTTTTAAGACTCTCACAATTCCTTAGTGTTTCTAGATGTTCTTGAGGCTCAAGTGTGTAATTTAATGACATGACTGCCAGGAAACCTTCCTTTAAAAATCCACTGCAATCATAATGATAGCAGTATAATCTGAAAAATATATTTCCAGTTCTGAACTTCTTACACTATTGGCTCTTATAGGGAGGACATTTCTTGTTTCCCCATTTGTCAGTTGATAGGGAGGCTTTTTCTTTCCTTCATCTGACTACTATAAAAAGATTTAAATTTATTTTTATTTATTTTGCTATCTCATTACTTATTTTTACCACCTTTGCTATCTCATTACTTATTTTTACCAGCTTTTGAATTCAAACATCCATCAAAAAATGCACCCATCATGAAATGCCTGATTTTTTTTTCCATGTGACAGAAGACCATATCCTCTCTAAGATATATTTTTGTTAATGTGCAGAATAGTCCCATTTCACCTGTCACCTTTTCCTTCCAAGTGCAGTCTTCACTAATTTTGCATGACTTAAGATGGTTTTGTATATTTCATTCAATTCACACCTCATGAGCTTGAGATGTAAAATCAAAACATCAATTTTTTCCCAGGTGATATAAAGTAAATATGCCTGCAATGGATGTTGACTGAAGAGCAACACAAACTCCTGTTCACAAGGTAGCTGATCTGGAGGGTAAATGAGGGAACTGGATATTTCATATCGGATTATATTTTCATGGGAAGAATAGTGAATTAAGAAGTTTTCTCATATCCCAAATTCCTTATAAGATGGTGAAACACCATTTGTGTTCTAACTACTTATGCCACAGCTTTGACTATCACTCAGGACAATGGAACTGTTACATTAATGTATTTGAAATGTTTTAAATTTTATGTTCTTCCCTGTCTTCACTGGAGAGCAAAATGTCTTCACAGTTACATAATCTTTGTCTTCAACACTCTGAAAGGCCCTAGATACTTTATTTTCCTTCAATAGTACTCTTTTCTCTGTATGATAAAAAAAAATGGAAGAGAGAGAAAAACTGGCCTTTCTTCATTTTTCTGTTGATTCTTTTCATGCTGTCACAATACTAATAATACCACAGCCTTTCCTGCTTGAAGAACTGGTACACAGGCATGTTTTCCCCTACCTCCTCTCCTATATTATCACCAGTTCCCACTGTTGCTATGCTCCCTGTCAGCTAAAGACAAACAGCTAAAGACTCCTTGTAAGAGCCAAGGAACACAAACCATAACTACACTGTTTTGTTTGACTAACACAGATTTGCCTTTGGAGACAGTTATTTCTTCAGACAAAAACATCAAGAAGAAATGCAACAATCTCATAAAAGAGTTGCCTGAGAATTGATTTGAAACTACACTTTAATAAACGCAAGTTTAATCAGGTATTCTCTTAGAGAACCAAACTGCATACAAAACAAAGACATTCTTAATAACTCAGGTTTGTTCTTCAGAATCAATGGTACCTAAATAATTCTGGAATATTTACCTGAAATACAAAGAAAACAAGGAAATATCCTTTCCCAATACCAACACAGGTAGAGCTGGATGAACGGGAGAAAAAGTAGAGTACTGTAATTCCTCAAAACCAGGGCAATTTTTAGAAACCTAATAGATGCCTGTAATGAGAGCATGGCTTTGTATCTACTGTGTGAAATTTCAAATCCTTCACAAGAGCATAGCTGGCTGAGTATCTATGAAGGACTGGCACACAACCCCTCATGTTGTTTACTCTTCCCTGCTGATGTGTCTGCAAAGGAGGTAACATGGTCCTAACAGAACTTGGCATATAAAATTACCATTACAGTTAGGATGGCACTACTGGCAGCAGACTGAAGCTCCGTGCACCTCCTAATGAAGCTCTCACATATAATTCTGTGCATTGAGGAATTCAAAACTGTATTTTCATGTAATTTTTGTATCCCAAATGTAGTATATCAAACTTACTCTGTTATTAATTACTTTCCTATTTCTAAGGCATGTTGGAAACACAGTTTTGAAAAGGTCAAATGAAAAACTCTTAATAATAATCAACATAATAATAAAAAAAGAGTCATAGGTAGAGGATTAGCAAAATGCATCTTCCAGGCATTCATTTTAAGCACAAACTATTTGCCATTAAACACTTTAATTATCACCTCCTATTTGCTGGCTTCAGTAACCAACTTACAAGTTAAACACAATAAAAGCACTGCGCCCTGTGTTGTGTCTTTCACCTACTGATTTTACAAGATTGACCTGCCCTGCAAACCCAGCCTTGGCAGTAGGCCCATTAAACAGTGTGTGCTTTTTAGCAATGGATGGCCTGTCATTAAAAGCCTAGCAAAGTCCATCTGAATGATGCCCCATCTGAGCCATAATTTTACAATAAGTACCTGAATGCAGCCTCTGTGGGAGAGTCATAGAGATTGGAAAAGTTTCAAACACATTAAAAATAAATAAATATATCTGCAGTTATAATATTCAAAGCTTACCTACTGGGAAATGTGAAATAATAAAATCTTTCAGTTAAAAGATTTTTTTATGTGTTGCCATGGGTACAAATACAAAGCAACACAGGTACTATCATAAAAAGGATGGGAAATTATCACATAAAAATAGGGTGGGGAAAAAAACCAAAGCAGAACCCCCAGAAATGCAGTTTTGAACTTGAGAGCTGAAGGACCTGAGTGGGTGCAGAGATTCCAGATTGCAAGTGAGTAAGCAGAGTGGAGAACAGTTTCCCCAGAGATCCCATTGCTCTAGGCTTGAGGTGCTACAACCTTTGCCTTTCTGTTGGAGGAACCAGAGGTGCAGAACAAATATAATCTTAAAATATTATTTGCCCCCAAGTATTCTCCTGTATGATGCAGAACAATTAATCATTGGTCACCCAAACAAAGAAAAGACCCCATCAAGGTAATAGGCATTGTGTTGCTCTTTTCCTTTCTTTTGAAAACTGAAATTTTACACCTAGAGGAAATTTCTAATGATACATCTTTCAGACTGCCTGTAAGGGAGTGAGTCTGTAATAGGATATATACCCCGTTCCTATCTCATCAGCTACAGGAAAGTTTCTTAAATTACTAATGGCTCTCCCAAAGCACCTGTTTTTGCCTTCAGGTATAGTATGGCGATGGCTTTATAACCAGAAAACTGGGTATAGCCTGCTGAAATTAGTTTTCAAGTAGCAACATCTGGAAAGTGCTTGAAATTATGAGTAATGGTGGCAGCTGGGACTGTGAGAAGCCCCTGTCAGCCTCAAAAATGGCTTAAATACAACTTCTTAATATACAGGGAATAGTAATAAAGTAATTGTAAACAATAGTGAGACCGTGGAGATCTTTCATCACAATAATAATTCCAATGAGTATATTTGTAAGGATCTGAAGTCCTCTATGTATGCATAGCATTTCATATGCCAAAATAAACACAAACTGATGGTATCATCATCTCTGAGCATGTGGTACAGCCATCATGCAGCATTGTCTGTCCATAACCAAGATTTCATCACAAAGTTTGCCCATCCCAGTATTGATGACTTCTTGTTTCCAAATACATCTAAATATTACACAGTTCATTCATTTCTGTTGCTGAACTCCAGGGTTTCTTCATGCTTTTGTTTGTCTGATATACAGTACAACAAAATAATTTTTTCCTTGTGCACTGATCTGAAGCATTTGATTGGTTTTTACTCAATTTATGCTTGAGGTTGTCATTAAGACTGCAAAATCTGTCTCTTAACCACCATTTAGATTCATGGAAGGCTACAAGGGCAGCTAAAGCCTGTGAGTGTTTCACAATAGGCATCTGAGTTTTTCTTATATAGCTGCACACTGTTCACTGCAGTGCAGTAAAGCTGCAGTTTCCAGAGCCCAATCCTGCCATTAAACATTCAATGGAAAGATTTACAGCCCCTTTGTGCCACAAGTATCTTTGTTTTAATTCAGTACTGAAGACTCAAGGTTAACAAAAAAAGCCCTTGCTGCTGAAGTAAAACACTGCAATACTGTTTAAAGGAATATCATAGGAAGAGAACAGAATTTATTAATATTATTCACAGATTAAGCTGCTTTGAGGGTTATTTCCTTGGTGTTTACAACTCTACTTCATCAAAATATTGATGTCTTTATTTTGTTTTGTAAGCAGAATTAATTTAATTTTTTAACTTTCTCAAAGCAAAATTTAAATCTGAATCTCTTCATTCCAGTCAAGTACTTATTATTGCCATTATAGCCCTCAGAGGGAAAAAAAATTTCCAGTGTCTGCTTTTCTGTTCTAATTCCACCCTGAGTCCTCATTCCTGTGAAGGTCACTGAAAAACAAGAACTTCTTTTCTTTTGTAGCAGATAAGTGCTATCTGCCTGACAGCTCCTTCTTCAAGTAGCAGACATGTTGCCTCTGATTTTTCAGTATCTTAGTGAACCACCTTTTCTCTGAGACATGTTTTTTGTCTTAGTAATTGTCCTATTTTTTGAACCAAAAATACAGTGTGTTATTATTCTCATTGAGCTACTGAAAGAAAATAGTTTGAGGGAACACACTAATTAAAAATCTATTAAATATGAATAAGCCTAATTTACCTCCTATCTTAACACAAATATTTCTATACTTCTACTTCAAAATCAGATTTTGAGGCCACTGGAATGGGATGCTGACTATTTTAGAAGTATGCTATCAACAAAATGAATGCTACGGGTCACACTTACCCAGTTTTTGCAAAGTTAGTCCAGTATGTCATAACCACTGCACTAAGCATGACATCATTCTTGGAAAAGTTGCAGTTGAACAGTTCTGTGGGACCAATCATAGGAATCCCAAACACATAAGGGACTTCATCACCATGAGCTGAATCAGCCCAGCTGGGTTTCATTTCACTTTGGCAATGGTGATAAAATGCATAGAAATATGTTGGAGATCCATACTGGGCATGCAGGTCAGCCGTGGCAACAGCTGGAGCAACCCATTGGTGGTCTGTAAAAAGAGCGACCAGGGTCTTCCGTCTTGTTTCAGGATTTTCTTTGTCTGCCCAGTCAGTGTACATGAATTTAATGGTCTCTCGCAGGGTGTCCTTCCCTTCTGGATAACCATATAGATTGTCCACAAAATTGGAGACAGAAAAGTCAAAATCATTAGGAGAAACACCGTCTTCATTGTCTACAATGCCATCCACAAATTTCAAACCTTCCCCTTGATTCACACCCAGCATTATATCATAGTTAAGGAATTCCCCTTGCTCCATTAGAATCTGAGGGTCATCTGGAATCACGTCTCCATCTATCACAGGCCCAAAGGCAATGTGGTACGTGGCTGGAGTGATCGTCTGTTGAATGAGTTCTTTGTAATTCTTATTCCGCAGACATTCAACCAAATCAGTGGTATCCAGCATGTCGCAGCCCACTTTATCTGCCAATATCCGAGTGTACTTGGCAGGCTGATAGTTCACTGCCCAGCTGGACAGGGCTGTTCCACTCTGTATGATTGCCTTTTGGAACAAACCTGCAGGTGCAAATTGTTTAAATACAGATCCAATTAGATATTAAAAAAATAATAAATATATATATATTAAAAATTAACATTATTTCTTACTAAGGAAACAAAGCTTTGATTATAGAATCCCTAAAGGATGCATACAATTAAATTTTGAATAAATTTCCATAGATCCTACTCACTGCTCCCTTTTTATGCTGTGTAGAATAGGCTACTAATTAAAATCTGCCATGCTCTTGATGCTCACACACAAAAAGCTTGAAGGTTTCAGGTTACTGTTTCAAGAACAAAGCTCATTCCTGTACTGCAGTTTCCTTGTGTCTTTGATGGAAGTCCTCTGGCTTTACCACATTGGTAGTCCTGTGAAAATTTCTGTGAAAGACTGGCAGCTAAAGGCAATCATATGCTCTTTGCCATGTAAATGACACTCATAAATGCGACTTTCAGTAGTTTAAAGGTCAAATGAAAATTACATGTTCTCATTTCCTTCACAAAAGCCATGCATCATACTAACTTGGAAAAATCTGCTCTATAAAAGCAATTTCATATATTTGAATCTTCAATTCTGGTATTTTTTATTTACCACCTAATTTTTAAATTATTATTGTGTGTATATGTTAGCACTGCCTATATGTTGAATTACGTGTGCATGTGTGTGTGTGTATGTGTAACCCTGCTTATATGTTGAATTAAAATACATTTAAATTGTTTTGCAAGAGAGCAAGATGATATTCAATGGTTCTTTCTTGTTGTTTTATGAACACTAATATAAAGAAAAATGAAAACTCAATCTGAAGAGCTTCTTTGCTTAAAGCACTGAAAGGCAAGGGGAGCTTATTGGTGAATCTGCCCCATCTTTGTTTTTTTTTTCTGGTAAGACCACTAAAATGGCCTATTTTATATTTAAACTGAAATACTTGGGTGTCTTCTGCACATGGTTTCTACCATCATGTTCTCAAAATGCAAAAGACAGTAAAAGCTAGAAAGCATGTGGGGTTTTTGTTGATATACCTTTGAGGATGATACTGAATGCACACACTAAAAATCATGGTTTCATGGTTCCATCTGCTTGATTTTGCCATGGCTTGCTCAACAGTTATTCACTGAAATTTTATTTGTATGAATAGACTGAATTGTCAAGCATACCTATGTATTTCAAAATTAGGTGTGTTTTCCAGCATCCCTGCTATAACTTCTGGCTAGGGCTTATCTGTTACAAATTTCTGCCCATTTTATTGTGATAGAAATGGCATGGATTAAAAAATACAGTAGATATTTTGATGTTGTCTTTTATCAAGTCTTTGTAGATTTGATCTTATAATCAGTAATATTTATAGTTCAGTACTGGTGCTGTACATTCTTGGAGTTTGGGTTTAGGTTTTTTTGGAGGGTGAGGTGCTGAGGGTAGAAATCCCACAGCTCACTTACCAAAATCTGAAGAACATTGTGTGGGATCACACAGTACTTGTGAGGAGGTAAACACAGTTTTTAATAAGGCTTAATTATATTTTTACTGAGTAAGGAAAGCATCTACGTGTAAGTTGGAAGTGCAGCCAAGAGCGTACAAAAAATCAAAAAGGTCATTGCTCTTTTCCATTTTAATTAGGGCAAATGCTTTGATGGAAGAGCCAGTGGAATCTGTTGATAAAGCTAGAAAAAGTGTATTGCCCATGGCATTTGCTGCATGATATTTATGCAATAATAGCATTTAGTTTTCCTTATAAACATATTTATGTTGACTAATACAAATCCAGAATTCTATCTAGTAGTTATTTTACAAAAATTACAGACCTCACGTAATTCTAATTCATCCTACCTTGTTTGGAACTTCCACTGCATTTTTACATTAAAAAAAAAAAAAAAGAAAAAAGCAAAAAAGTACTTTGCCTGGAGGATTGTTACCTTCTGAATAGTGGGAGAGTGTCAGGAGACTGACACAGGAAGCTCCTGCCCCAGATCCAAAAATAGTAACTCTCTTCGGGTCTCCTCCAAAAGATCCAATATTTTCTTCAATCCAACGTAAAGCTTGGATTTGGTCAAGCAATCCATAATTGCCTTTTGCAGCTTGGTCCCCAGTACTTAAAAAACCTATAAGGCAAAACCCCATAATTTTAGTTCACCAGATACAGAGTTAGCTACAGGGTATCTACATATTCACAACACATCTTCCCATCTTTTCATCTTCTGTGCTTTTTTTTTTTCTTCTTCTTTTTAAAGGTCACAGTCCTAGTTAAATGTCTCCTGAGCAAGCAGAGAAACTCATTCTGTGTGCTGTTTTGCTTGAGTTTGTTTTTCCCTACTTCAGAGATTCCTTTTTTGAAGAATCACTATTTCCTTACTGAAATGGTTCTGTAACAATGCAACAATACAGAAAGACAATTTTAAACATTTTATAACTGGATGTGAGTCAGGTACAAAATCTCAGGAAATCATTTTTGGGCAAAAATGTGAGATAGCCAGTCTACGACTGAGAATAAAACTCTCTAACACATTACTTTAAATACTTCTTACCAAAATTGTCATGAACTACATAGCTCTTTAAATTTCTGTACTTGTGATATGGATAAATGTACGCCGAAACAGAAAAAAGAAAGCAAACTAAATAGAAAAAAGAACATGAAAAAGCCTAGGAAAAAAAATTACACTTCAGTTTCACAGAGGATATTTATTAGGAAGATAGCAGGTAAATCCATTGCAATATAGCCTTTGGTGGGAAGATTTTATCTGAACAAATCAGGTCTTGTCTTTCTCTTTGGAAATTGCAGGAAAACCTGTGCTACTGTTTTTTGTTCCTGTACTGTGGTTATCAGATTCTAGAAAAAAAGCATGACATGTTTGCTGCTTGTCTTGCAACTGAGAACAAAATGACCATAAGATTAGGACGGAGATTAATTTTGGTTTTTTTGAAACCAGCTAAGGTGAAACATTGCAGTTATCCCAGCAGCCTATCATTCACAGTTAAGACCTTGTGCTATGTCCAAATTACCACATTGAGCCAGGTACTCACAGTCCTCTCTTTAACTCCCATAGACCTTTTCCTGATAGACAACTGCAAAGTCAGAAGTCTATTAGAAATACCTTACAGCATGTGGAAGTTTTCAGATGGACATTACTGATTTAGGCACCAGTGACAGCTGTCAAAGACAAAACAAGGACATCACTTGGCAGGTTTTTTCCAGCTAATTATCAGTTGAGAAATATTTGCTAGAAGGGGACCTCAGGACACAGGAGATCTATGGTCTGGTAAAGTTGGAAATGAAAGAGTCTGTTATCACAAACCATGCGAGCCTGCTGTAACAAGACCTCCATGCTCCTGGCTGGAAGGTGAGTCAGGTCCCTAGGGGAAAAAAGACTTTGCAGTACATTCCCCAGGTTTTGATAAATGGGAGCAGATCTTTTTGCACTGACTGTAATAATTTTTTTTTCTTTATAGGAAAAATGAAAATACACATGAAGGTATTCACATAATGAAGGAAGCAGAACACAAATCATATCCATATTGCTAAATAACATGATAAATCTTTTTCATTTAAAAAGTCTCTACTAATGGAAAGCACAGTCGTAAGAATGGCAGTAGCCTTTTTTTTTTTCTTCTGTGCAAATGGAGAAAAAATAAACACTCTTAATCCATAATTGTCTCAATTTATTTTTTTAACAGATGTGTTTTTCTCTTTTTTCACATGCCTTTATTATCTTTACAAGCCTGTCAAAGAAAGAATAACCCACTCGCTGGCTTTGTTGCTGTAACTCACTGCAATAATCTATAATACTCTATAATTAAGGCTTTATTCAATCAGAACTATGACATCCATTGGATAAAGAAAGTGTTGTAACCTTTAAAGCAGGATGGTAATTAATATTCAGAGCCTAAACCTGTTTTAGTTCTACTGGCAGCATCAAACTAAAGCTGTTTGAACTTCTTAATTTTGAATTCTTACCAAATGTTCTAAAAGGTGAACTTGGTAAAACTGCAGTCAATGAATATCTAATGTTCAAAAGATGAAGATTTTTTTTTGTTTGTTTCCACAGTTGTCTGCTGATTCTCATTAATTGCAAGAACAAATTTTCTTAATTTAAAAACTAATCACCATGGCAAAGAGTCAGCCCCACATTACACAAAGTGAATTCATAAATTTGTCTTTTCTTGCCAAGGATATATTTTCTCTCATGCTATGAGTACCAGATCAAAATATTTTTTCAAAGGTATTTGAAGAAATTCAGGCAAATAATAACTATTTGTCCAGAAATACCCAACACTATAGAGTTTTTTGGCTTTTTTTCTATATTACTTCAGTGAAGAGAAAAAAAAATGCTTCTTTAAACAGAAGTTCCTGAAATAACTGTTATTTTTCTCTGACTCTATGAAGGAAAGCCTTCAAGAAAAATTCTTTCGTTTTGAAATACAGATAGAAATAGTCAAGGAAAAAAAGATTGCAAATGGAAATTGCTGGGAATTTTCCTTTTCTACAACCTTTAAAAATGCATGTACTCAAAAGCTACATGCTGTCACTGGAATGGTTTTGATAACACAGTGAATACACAAAGCTACACACAAAGCTCTTTTATATCCCACTTAGACTAAAGGAAATCCCTAGCTCCATGTTTATGCTTGGTTTTCCCATGTGCTACAGAAATCTTACTGAGATACCAAGCCCCAACATATTAGTAGTGATATTTCCCCATTACTACTAAAATGTTATGCAGAGACGCACTGGGACAAGCAGAAGAAAAAATATCCATAAAATCTACCCAAAGAATTTAATTTTGTTCAGCTCTAGCCTTGTCTAGTGGTTGGAGGCCATCCCTACACATCCCTAGTATGGCTGGCAGACCTTCAGGAGTCCGTCTAAAGAGAACGGGTGGACCGCCTGTCCACTGTACACATTTCACGTACTTTATTTTACCCTGACCAAGCTATTGTCTGGTCCATGGGCTGAATAAATGACTTCTCATGGACACAGTCCATAAGAGGCAGGACATCTTCCAGCTGAGGCTCACCTGAAAGGGCACAAGCTACAAGAAACTCTCTGCAACGTGAAACAATGTGCGAGGAGTAGTGACAGTACTGAGGCTTTCTGTGGAAATACACTCATGATCTGAATTAAAATGTTCAGGATAAAAACCGTGTTTTCCCAACGACAAGTCTTTAATTTAACATATACAGATTTAGGAAGAAATAAAGGCAATGGAGAAAACCCCCTAAACACCACTATGTTAAAGATTGTAAATTATGATCTGGGAACGATGATTTCACCCTTAGAGGTAAATAAAATCACCAAGATAACTGCAATCTTGCAGTCATTTTCATTTTTATATTTATATAACCTACTTTCTCATTCTTTTAAAATTATTTAAAAAATAAATTACACAACTTCCCTTTGACATTTTGTGCACAGCAATACCCAATATTACATCACTGCAGGAAAAGTCCATTCTTTATCTTCATATTTTGGCCCCATGGGCCTAATACATATCACATCAATTTGGTAGCTGTCTGAAAGCCTAAATTTTGACTGTGAATATTCCTCTGCTGGTTTATGCCTTTTCCTCTCTCTCTCCCTCCCTTCCAAGTTGGGGGACTGTTTCCCAGTGGAAACAGATGAGGTTGGCTTGGTGAAAGCTGGTATTATATTACTGGCTCAAAACAGCATCAAAACTTACAAATACATTTTGGTACTGGTAAACTGCACTGATTCTCAGATTTAAATAAAATCAGAAAATCAATCAATCATACTTGATTTTTTTTCTATTTAAGAAGAGAAAATAAAAATAATGAAAAATTAAACTTGATTGTATCAGGAATTTTACTAGGTACTACAATCAATTCTAAAAGTATATCTTGAAATGAAACCTACTTTTCTTTGTGAATGAAGTACTTTTGCTTCAACTTCTGCCCTTCACAGGTTTTCTTAAAAACAAAATGTTTAATTTCTGAGACACAGTGCTCACACAAAAAATAATGGCAAACTTAGTAAGAAACATTAAAGATGTCACAATGAGAAATTAATCACCAGGAAATCTGTAGAAAATCAACAGGTTAGTGCATTTTGATCTATTTTACCTCTTTTAAAAGCCTCTGCTGCATTTTCTGAGTTCACATTTCTTTTGTCTCTATGCCTTTTCATGACTGCTGTCCAATAGCTTGCTGCAGTTTGTTTGTCAGGCGACATACAAAGATTGATCTGTACAGCAACTGATCAGAACTATGACATAAGCAATACAAATAAGATACTGGAGAGGGTGCTTCGAAGTACAATCATGTCTTTTTTGTTTACGTTTGTGAAATACCAGAGTAGGGCCTTTTCAAAGCAAATGGCAAGCACACAGCAGAGTTTTCATATTTTCTAATAGGTTTTTTCTGTACCTATCGTATTTACTACTGTAAAAGTGGACCAGTTCAAATGCCAAGTAAAATTCACTGGGGATTATTGAAAAGATTATTATAGACATGACAGGAAGGTTCAGGAAGACCCTGAAATATAAATAGTTGGAGAATAGAGAAGCATTAGAGGGAATTATCATATAAGTTTGTCCTACACTTGCCTTCCCTGACCATTCCCAAACATCCCTAATAGTGTTAGGAGGCAGGATGTTTGGCCGAATGATATCTTGGTTGGAATCAATATAACTATATATTGTTTGGTTTTTTTTGACTCTATGTCTATTAACAGTATGATGTAAGCATCACTGAAAAGCTGGTGGGATGCAAGATGGAGTGATGGTGTCCTTGGCACAGGTTTAGGAAAAAAACCAAACTCCTGCAGCATAACTGGCCTATGCAAAGCTGAGTAAACATCACGGCCGCACCTGAAATTTCTACCTAGAGCCTAAAACAAATGAGAGGACTCTTGACTGGCTATGTATGGGTCTGTGCAGAAATGTTACACAGAGACTTCTTCATCCTGGAAACAAAACATCAATGCCTTTCCTCCATCTGCAAATTGGTTTGAAATTTGCAGGTGCTCTGCCAAAATGAATGTTTTACTATTCAGAAACTTAAGAAGTAGGATAGTGTGTGATTCTGAAGCAGTGGTCACAAAAGGGAATTTCTGCATGCTATGGCTATTTACCATATCCAGCTGCAAATAATACTCATTTCAATTTTAACTCAGATTTTGGTAAGTGAAGAGAAGCAAGCAGTGAAGATAACTCAGTTTACAGTTTTAATATGAGTGTATATATTACGTTAAAATATAAAGGACAGTGGTGCTTTTAATTCAATTTGCTAGCTTGGGCTTAAGAAAACAGTCTCTTTTTTCTGCTTTGATGGATTCTTTTCAATCACTTCTACTGGGAAGGTAAAACATAAATCTTTTTGTATAGAAAGATCATCTCATTACTACATGCAGTACAAAAGAATAGGTCAGAGATGGTGAGGTGAGACTACTATTTGTTTCTATATTGATTCAGTACTGAAACCTAAAATCTGTTTTTTTACAATTCAGGGAAACATCTAATCTGAACTATATAAAAGTCTTTTGAAAATGTTCTGAATAATAAATGTGCATAAGAACACTTAGCAGCAAAATAATGAGAAAAGACAACAGGATACATTTTAACAAGATTTAAAACCTACTTTTATGCATATTTCTAAACAGTGAAAAGCTTCTTAACATAAATTTATCAGAACAGCAGGGAGATCAACAGTTTCCATTAGTCAAGCTGTTATGATATTCTACTATGAAATGTTTTTAAGGAATCTAATTGAAATTAGTACATTAAACTTAAACTGCTCTGCAATTTGCCTTTTTCATTGTAAAATGCTCTGAAGCTATTGTGCAACGAGGTTAGGCCAATGAATGTTATCTAAAATATTAGAGATTTAAGATATTCACACCATTCAATTCTATTGTTATTATTAATGATGAGTAGCACATAACTATATAGGAAGTGTCACTGAAGAAGCTTTTGCCAATCATTAAGAATGCAGATTTTTTTTAACTATGGTAAATAACGATAGATCATCAAACATTTCAGAACACATTCACCGATCTACTGTCTTCTTACCTCATTTAACCAAATATTCACAAGTTAAACCTGCCATTACATAATATGCAATCAATAAAACAGCAGGTTCAGTAAAAAAAATTACTGTTGAATACATTGTTAACAGCTTGATTAATAGCAAATTATACCAAGCTAAAATCAATTAATTGCTCTGGGAATGTTATTGCCAGGAAAAAAAAAAGTGTGTGTGTGTGTTACAGGAGAGACTAATAAATATCTGATGTCATCAGCCTATGACTTGAAAATATTTCATAATCACTGGTCTAGATGGTCAAATCCAAAGGCATTTAACAAGAAAAATATGCCATGACTACCTATGAAGCACTAATGCAGTTACACACTCTTCTCAGATGAGGAAATACAAAAAGAAGCACAAGAAAAATTATAGGTTGAGACAAAGCACAATTAGTGAAAGAAACAGAAAAGAAGTAACTACAGGAAAGGACAATATTTGATACCTCCCAAAAGCAGAGTGAAGCCTTGCCAGTCTCTGAACAAGAGCTATTTGGAAGTCAGACCCACCCCGCTCCTTCCTCTAGCGTTGTGTCCTCTGTGTGATGATACAGCATAGGACATCTGCTTGGTCAATGTGGGTCCACTGTCCTGGTTCTTGCTCACCCTCCCAAGCTCCTGTCAACCTCCAACTTATTGTCTCTGGGCAGCATGGGAAAAATAAAAAACCTTGGACCTGTTTAAGCACAGTTCAGCAACAACCACAATAGCAGTCTGTTATCTACACCACGTTAGCCATAGACACAAACCACAGCATCATATGGGCTGCTCTGAAGAACCTTAATTCAATCCTTAATTCCCACCTTAGGAACCTTAAGTCCCACCTGTTCCAGTACAGTATTCTACAGCTATGGCACAATCTCCACTTCTAAAGTGATGCCGTTTGGGTTTTTCCTTTTTTCTTTTATATGTTCTTTGTATTATTCCACATATATTTGTAACTCTGGCACCTACTATATTAGTAGCTAGTTTTCCCAGTACTTTTCCATGGCCTTTCCCTAAGCAGGAAGACAAAACAAATTCCAGAGCTCCTAGCCCGAAAGGTACAAGGTCCCAGTGCTCTCTTGGCTCTACTTGGGAACCAAGTCTGAGAACAACTCTTTGAGATGCATTCTCGTGGACAGAGCACAGCCAGTGCTGAGGGGGGGGCTCCAGAGTAGTCCCCCTCCAGAGGGGGGCTTGGCCTGGGAGGAACTGCATCACCACTTGTCCTCCTAATTGGTGCTCTTCATCAATTATGCTAATTTCCCAAAACCTATACATGTGTACTCATCCCTGTAGGGATGGACTTTCGTGGACACCTTTCCATAATTGCTCCTAAATGCCTTCAAATAAAGATCCCCTTTTATATTACCTATTTACTAAAATTTTCTCGAGTTTCATTTCCAGGTTGGGAAAAAGGCAACAAAAGCATCTGGTCACTTTGTAGAAGTGCCTGTCTCATCCAGAAGAGGTGTGCTGTAGGTCTATGAAAGCTAGAAACTATTTTGTTATTTTCATTATAAAATATAGATGAAACTTACATGAAGCTAAGACTAAATTAACATATTTTTGATTTTTTCAATTAAACAATTAATATTGTGATGATGAGACAACATCTGTAGCTGTACATCCCTAAAAGATAAATAAGACACAGAAATTTTACATATTTTAAAGACATAAACAGACATTAGGTGTACCCCTAAAAATGACAGGAAAATTAACCTGTGTGACATAAATGGCAAGCACCAGCTTTAAAAACAGCAAGGGAATTTTTATCTTTAATTATCAGCTTCAAAAGGTTAGAATCTTTCAAATAAAAGGGTTATGGGAAATTAAATGTAATTTTTTCTTTGCAGGAAAAACACCAATTGACCAAGCTGATAATATTATTGCATTAATATACTGGTGTCAAAACCCAAGTGCTTACAAGCCACTGTGAAAATGAGAAAGAAAGGGTTCATGATGTTAATGTTAAGAACTTCATGAAGTAATTTTTTTTCTTCTGTATTTAAGAAAATAAGTTGTCCAACATATTTTGTTGCTTTTATACAATTTTACTTTTAAGATAAATAAAATTTCTAACTCCCTACCACCAGCACCCATTAGATCAGGCTGCTCAACCTGGCCACATCCAACGTGGCCTTGAACACTTTCAGATGTGGGGCATCCACAGCTTCTCTAGGCAAACATTGGGCTTACTTTGCTCCAGTACTTCACAAACTCTTCTTCCTAATTTCTCCTTTTCCAGTTTAAAGCCATTACCACCTACTCTGTCATGACACCTTGTGAAAGCTCCTATCCAGGTCTCTTTAGGTACTGAAAGGCTGCTACAGGGTCTTCTCAGAGCCTTCACCTGTCCAGGCTGAGTAGCTTTAACTCTCTCAGTCTGTCTTTATAGGAGAGGGACTCCAGCTCTCCAATCATCTTCATGGCCCTTCTCTGGACTTTTTCAGACACATCCGTGTTCTCCTTAGGTTGGCAGCCCCAGAACTAGGCAGAGTATTCCAGGTGGGGTGAAAAAAGTAGGAAAAAGCAAAAATGCAGCATTTAGCAAAAAAACACATGCCTACTAGGTGGCCAGACATCATGAACCAGTTAGAAAAGGAAACGTGATTTGATTTCAGATAGCAGACTTCTGCAAGGACTGACCACAGGGAAAAGGGTGGTGCTTAACAAGTGATCATTAGCAGGGGTCTCACTTGCTTCTGTTCCATGGACAATCCTCACCCTCTCAGGCACCATTTTCTGTTGCAAGACATAATGAGTTGCCTCACTGGGCTGTGTTGCTTCCTCTTCTCAGTTATATATATAACCCCCTTTTTATTGCTTTCATAGCCTTAGTGATAAAATAATTTAAACAGAGATCACGATATTTTAAAGTATGCTTTGACTATTCTAAGTTAAAGCAACTCTAGAGAAACACCAAGCAAAACATCTATAACTATGATGTTTACCAGAAGACTTTGATAAAGTAGAGTCATAAATTAGACAGGTTGGTTGTATTTTTTTTTTTTTTCAATCTGGGACATTCCTTCAACTTGGGAAAAAAAACATTGAAGATCATAATATGCTATGCTCCAATTAATGAAAATATGCAGTTGCTTGATTGTTTTTAGCGCATTATATCATATGTTTTCTATAAAGCTCTGAATAAATTTGGAAGGTCATGATTAGTCTTGTCCTAAAATATTATCATAACAGGTAAAATATTATTTCTTTTCTTTATACCAGTTTTGGACAAAATCTGATGATTTAAAAGATTTGACTTTGTAATTCTTAGTAAATTGGAGATTTTGCAGGGCATTCAGTTAGGCTTATTCTCAATAATACCACATAAATGCATAAATCACAAACATAAAAATATAATACATAAATAACAATATAACCATTAAAATAAATTAGCAGGTGGAAATGACCACTGTTCTATGAAATGTGGTCCTGATGAGAGACTGTCCTACTCATTGTTTACTTTTTATTATCTGGCAGCATTTTTCTCTTTGTATGTTATTTTTCATGTCCTTGGGGATGTAATTTGATTTTAAAAGCTGTAATAACAAGGGAGTTAAAACTTATTCTTTAAAATAAGATGAAAGAACCAATATATAAATTTTGGACATATTTCATAAGTCATTTGTTGATAGCTGAGTTTGTGGTACTATAGCTACCATTTCATAGGCATCACACAAACTTCCTTCAGTGGTATATAACAGCTTCCTAATAGAATTACTTATGGCCCTTAGGGAGGAATTAGATTTTCAATTATTATATTCATAATTTAGAAAAGGAAATGTTGATTAGATTTGTTTAGTTTAATGTTTCAGCTAATGTGGGATTTTCCTCACTAATATATTTATTCATGGGTTTGGGTTTTGGAGCTTTCTTCTGTGCTTCTCTGATTAATAATATATGTTTTATAGCACTAAATCAATAGAAAGGTTAACAGTAATGAATTACTATTATCCATTTTATTTGTTTGGGGTTTTTTTTTATGAACTTCAGGATACACTTACTTTGTTCAGCTAATAGTGATGGTTTCAGTTATTACACTATTTTTGTTTACATATGCATGTGTTGATTTGCAGACCATGTGAGAAAACTTGAAAAAAGAACACTTAAATAGAGAGACTAAGCTAGAATTGTCTTTAGAAAAAATTTTGGGATTTCTAAGTATCTCCAAATTCTGCTCTAGCTATAAATTTTTTCTCCAGGATGGATTCAGTTTTGGTGATTTCTGAGAGACCGCTGGAAATGATGAACTGACAATTCCCAAGAGCCAGATATGATTTTTGGGGATACCCTCCATCTCGTCTCCCCAATGCTCACTGCTGTCATATTCAAAACAACACATTTTAAAAGCAAAGTAATTCAGTCCTTAATCAGTTGCTATAAAATATTGACATTATCAATAATTTGGCCTCTCAGACAGAGATATGAATTGGATGGCCCTACTCACAGTGGCGAACTTTTGTAAAGATTAGTCTCCAGAAAATCTTCTATTACAGATAGTGGCAGGAGAGAAAGAAAAAAAAAAGAACCACCACCTTTTCTAGGAACCAAATTAAAACATTGAGTCACAGTCTTGCTCTGATCAGCCACTAAGTAATCACTCTTCACAAGACAAGGAAAGTTTAGTAAGAATTATCTTTAAGGGCACAAAAACAGCACCTCAGCTCCTCCTGATATGTGCCACCAGGGGTGCAAGGGAGGCACCCGCCTCATCTTCCAATCCAGCAAGGTGGTGTGAAAAGAGCAGGGAAGAAGGTGATCAGTTACTACTTTAAAGAAAGTACAAGAAAGATGAAAATTACAGAGAACTCACTCTGGAAGCAGTGCAGGTCAGAGGGATGGCTGCACAAACTGCTGCTGTCTGTCAGGGCTGAGCAAGGGGGTCACAGCTGTTCCCATGCTTTGGTAATTTGTACCGCCCCTTCTTTTAAGAAAATGAAACATGCTATCAAAATCTCCCAGATGAATCTTATTCCAGTGGAATCAGTCCAGTTCTTCTGGCGTTAGCTGACATGCATTAGACCAGCAAACACTCTTGATTCAGCTGCACTCAATATATCATCACTACTAAAAATTGAGTCTCTGCTAATTTCTACTCCAAATGATCCTCGATGTATTTGAAGGCAACTGAGATTCTCTACAAAACAAGCAAAGCTAAGAGGTCTCAGGGCTCAAATTCTAGCAAAGTAGTTGTAAGAGTATGATAATTACCAACCAGCAGTAGAAGGCATAAGTGTTGAAGAAAGAAATCAATGTGCAGCAAAAGAAAATATGGATGAATTTTATAAACTGGTAGTATGGCTGTATCCAGATTTTACTTTGGTTACTCCAGTGAGAAAAAGACAGATCTTCTGAAATAATTCTTCATAGCAGATGTATCTGAGATGACTGAAAAGCTTTGATTTTATTTGTTTATAAAGCCAAAAATATTTATTCCTAGAACGATTCAGATACTTTCAAATTGTTTAACATAGCAAAATATTAAGAGAGACAGTTATAAAAGACATATCAAATATACAGAAAAGCCCAAATTGCTTCTGGATTTGCACACATGAATCTTATTTTATGAAATGCAAATGCTGAGTATATGGACTTTGTTGTCTTCCTCCTGAATTCTTCTAGTTATGAAACAGATGTTATTGTGGAGAAAAAAAAGTTAGACACTGCTAAATATTGATGTTTTGAATGTTTCAAAATATTATTATAAACCCAATAATTTTCTATTTATTATTTTCAACAAATGAATGTAATAGAAATAATCACTTCTTAAGAAACCATTTCTGAGGGCTAGGAATTCTCATTCTGCAATTTTGTCTAAGCTCTTTAGGCTGGTTTCTACATCTTCATACATATTTCCCTCTATTATCATGTATTCAAAAACATAATCCTAAAATTAAGACTCTCAGTCCTCTGAGAGTTGATGAAAAAAACCATTAACCTCCTTAAAAGCACTTCTGCTTCATGTTGTCTGTCCCTTGATTAATGTTCAGCAGAAGGAAGAATATCCAGGAATGACCAAACACAACATTATTTGCTCCATTTCATTCGATCCTGCTTTTAAAGAATACTGACAAGAAATTCAATACAATGCTGTGAAGTGGTAAATAAACTGAGGGGGAAAAAAAGCACTCTGAAATAATTTTCATATTTGAATTCCCAGAAGTCACTGTTTTTCATCTATCTAGGTAAAACATTGCTAAGAATGAAATTATTCCTCTCAGTGAAGAAAAGCAGAAGTGAGGGTGACTGTGTGCAAAAGTTTCTTCAAGTTACATCATTAGAGACAAAATTAAAGCACTTATTTAAGCTTGTACTTTGTTGAAGGTTTTTAGTAAATCTAGTAATAGTTGACCCTTTATTCAAAAGATGCAATTTTTTGCTTCTCTTTACCTTTTACAGAAGAGTAAACCAGTAATTTATTTCTTCTGCAGTATGTGCCTATTAAAATGATTATTTACATTCATACCTTACTATTAAAATGGAGCAATTTTGTGTTGCCTAGATACAGATCAGAAGGCTATTTTATATAACCAATACACATGAACAAACAAAGCAATCACAGATGAAAATAATTCTTTATTCTAGTATTTTCTTTAACCTCCTTTGCTCTTTTTTGTTACCATTGCTCGTGACAAGAAAAACATTCTTACTGAAGATACCTACAACTCCAGCAGATGTTATGGTCTTTCTTTTACATTCAAAGCATTTCACCATCTCTTTCTTAAATGGATTATTGTGTCTATTCACTAGACTTTTGATATACAGAAGACAATGAACTATGGCAATCAATATTTCTAGCTTTACTTACTGGTCTGGTTTTATTTGGACATAAATATGACTCAATGCATCTTGCATCTTGCATCCAAGTAACTCACACAATTATCTAAAGTTGTGTTTTCCAATTTAAAATATATAATTTTAAAGAAATACTCTTTTTCCAAATCTGTTCTTATTTAAAATGGCCATCATAAAGTGAAAATTAATAGATTAACACATTATTTCACATATGTTCACATGAATAGAAGTAAAACAGGTAGTGGCAATTGGTATTTTACCTAACAATTAATGAAACTTTTAACTTAGCCTGGCTAGCATGTTCTTTTATGTAAGCTGGTGAGTTGTTTGCCACCATTTGCTGAATTTGTTGCACTATGAAAAGAGACAATTTTGCTTGCGTGCTACTTTGGAATCAAAGCAATGACTCACAAGCACTATTTGTCTGTTTGTGACAACAAGTCTTTGTACTGATATTCCTACTGAAGATATCAGAGCTCCCAACAGGATGCAGAATTTTTTACGGTGCCTTTTTCATTCTCTAACTATTTCATGGCAGGTCCCCAAGTATATTTCTAAGTGGGTCATTCACCCCATTCACAGTTTTAAATTTTTTTTCCTCTATTTTTCTCCAAGATTTTTAATTGCATCAATATCCTCCTGAGAAAGAGCTTTAGGGACATAACATCAGTGCAGATATATTTTTTGTGTTTAGTTTGATACCAAACATAGCATCTGAGAATGAAGACTAAAAATCAGAAAATACCCAACCTCCTGGACAGAAGTTCAGCATTTCAATGTTTTCTTCTTCTGAAATATTTAACATACATATCCACAAACATACAAACCCACACAGGTATTCAAAATACCCCCTAAAAAGTATAAATCTCAATATACACTATCTTCATTACAATGAGAAAATAGATGGATACAAGGTTCTTTATTTTCAAAGGATGATCTGAGAATTTTTACTTCCTTGTTAGTGCACCATTATTATTGCTTAAACTCTAGGTCATATCCATTCCATTTAACAGAATTATTGAGCTACACAGAGAGATAGAAATCTAAGTGTCAAGTTGCCTCGTTCTTCCAGGCTCACAACTTTCTAATTTCATAATTTGGATGCAAAAAAAAACCCCAAAAAAACTGTTTACACCAAATTTTAGAACCTAAGACTAATTTCATATCAAGTGAAATAGATTGTGTGAAATTGGGTTAAAAACCCTGACAGATTTTTTTGTTACAGATTAATATCAAGGGATTTTTTCTTAAATTACCAGAAGTCTATATCTGTGTTCCTTCTGTTATTGCCCAGATAATTAAGGTTGCAGTAAGTACAAGAGCATGAATCCCTACTGCTTTGCTCTTCTGGAAAAGGAACTGAGGAAAAAGGTGTGGCAGAGACATACAGCTGTGTATAAATGCTCTCTAGTCAAACTAGACTCTGCTGATTGTAGGTCTACAGAGCAATTTCTGTGATAGGATTACTTATTTCTCACTCCGTCCTGGCCTTCCCTTCACCTCTTATCTCTTTCCAATGTTTTGGATTTTTGTTTGTTTGGTAGGGGTTTTTGTTTATTTATTTTTCATTTATTTGGTTTTGTTTCATTTTGGTTTTGCTTCATATCATGGTAATTTATTGGTGCTCTGCCTCTGAAAGTAAGAAAATACAATTACCCTTATTTTGCAAATGAAGAAACTTGAGTAGAGAAACTGAAAACCCAAGACACAGAAAACCACTTTTAGAATTAATAATGGAATAAAGAAGAATATTGCTTCCAGTTCTAATTCAGCATGTTGCAAAGCAAATGTTTTCATCAATGAAAGTAAACAGAAAATCATAGATGATAAATCTTACAGATGGCTGATCTAAAGGGAATGAAACACCCAGGCAGCAAACTACAAATACACTTAGTATTCTGCTCTTTTTCCTTCATACAAAAATTCTTTATCCAGAGCAAGGCACAGATTTACACAGGAGCATGGAATGGAAGCCATAGCTTTGGAATGTATATGAATGTGAGAGGAGCAATGGGCAGTAACCTACAAATCAATGACTAGAAAAGCCCCAAGGGGCTGGGGTTTTTTAAGAGCAACTGAAGAGAAGATTCCAGTGTGATAAACCAATGCCAAGGAAAAGTCTCAAAAATAACAACAAAAAGGCAGTAACCAAAACTGAGACAAATTCAAATGAGATACAAACATGGAAGGTTTTTTCAAAAGAGCAAGTACTGTTGATACTTTAATCTAAAGGTGAGCACATGATGTTGATAGAACCCTTCTAAGAACAGAACTAGTAGCACAAAATCTATATGAGGAATTATTTTATTTCAATAAAAAATACCACTGCCTACTGAAAGGCAACTTTGAAGATGTTATGACTATACTATCACATTTTCAACACATACAGATTATCTTTCAATCCACCAAAAAAGAAAGGAAGTGAAGTTTATATTCTAGTCTGGAACCAAGATTAAAAAGTGCATATAAACCACTGTGTACAACTACTGAATGGTATAGCTAACTATGAACTCACCAGCATCAGTTACTGGGGAATATCCTAGGAGTGAGAATTAGATTGGTAGCACTAAGCAAAGTTATAGCATGAGAAATGCCTCATCAGATTTGACCCCTTCATTAAGCATTTTAATTTCGTACATAAATGAAAGCTTCTTTTCTTACAAGAAATAATGCTTCTTTCTCTTCCATTTTTCTGTTATTATGCAACTATTTCATTTTTAAGCTATATTTTTCCTGACCAAATTTCCCTTCCCTTCCGTTCTACTGTTGGTTATACCAGAGGCCAGCCACTGGGGTGTATTCAGTTTCACTTCCAGAAACAGAGGCAGATGATCACGATGTTGTGAATGGCTGTTGGTCTATAATAAAACAGCGATTGGTCTATAATAAAACACTGTTGGTCTATAATAAAACAGCGATTTTCATATGACAACTTCTAATCACCTATACAACAAAACAGAATAGTTTATTAATTCATCTTGTCCTTGTTTAGTATGGCAGTTGAGCTGCCTTACATTATGCCTTTAAAGCAACAGTTCTATAAGAAGTTGTGCTTCTCTCAAAATCTCTGAAAGATGTTGCCTTTTCATTACAGCAACAAAAAACCCAGTAATTCCATCTAGAAGGAAAATTTTAGGTTTCATAAAAAAGTGAATGTTAGCTTTGCCTGTGATTTCCTCTGAGTGCATACTACAGCTAAACCAGTTTTCCTGGTGTCCTCTACAGGGATGCTGGGTTACCACAAGTGTAGTTGAGGATTACTTTCTTCTAATGATGACTCAATTTTTATAAAACATTAATCATATTCTGAGAAAAAAAAGAGAAAAATTCACAGACTAGGTTTTTAACACATTTCAGTGTGATTGGAGGAGGGGGATAGAAGCCCATATTCCTTTCAAATTAGTAATTTTTATTAATAGAAACACTGTAACACATTCTATGTTGCTACTGAGCCATGAATATACCAGAATTATTAAATTATTAATATGCTATGCATGTTCATATTTATATGTTCCTCCTGCCACAAAGGCAAACAAAAATATTTTACACAGAAATTCACCCTTTGCTAGCAGATTTTGAGAAAAAGAACTTAAAACATAAAAATAATAATTGAATTTAAACAAGGCACAATTATGAAGACAGGTAGACCACAAATGTAAATCACTGAAAAAAAATATGGTTCAAATCTGTATGTTAAACTAGATTTCAACTCTTTCAAAGAACCAAGGAATGTAGAGACATGTCATGGAATGAAGAACAGAGAAAAAGAGTTAATTTTTAAACAGCATTTTCAGTCTGCAGTAACTAAATCTGTGTCTGGCAGTAACCAAATCCATCAGACCTCAGGAAAAGCACCACAGCACAACATTCCTTTGAGAGTAAACTTTGCCAGTTTAAAATGTTTCACAGGTAGGTAAATGAGATGACAGGAATTAAAGAATGAGAATTATTCCTAAGAAGATGACCCAACCTTGAAAGTTCATAGAAATTAATGTTAGTATTAAATAAAAATTCCAAAGAAATACTGCAATCATAATATACCAATGCAGAATACAGTAATATATATTGTGTATATATACATATATACATATATAATCTCTTACATAAGATGCATTTTACATTTGACATACATTTTTGATACTACTACATTGCCATGATCAGCCCTAAACAGAGTCAATGGGAAGGTCAGTATAAAATCAACAATTTGGAAGCAAACTCTGACAAGAGAAATTGCTATAAATACATCATGAAAAAGTATCATTAACAACGTAATGAGGGTTTTGTACAGATCCCATTATAGATGAGGACTATATCCCTCAAAATTCCAAGGAAAAATTCTTGCAAAACTACTCCTCATGAGTGGTAAACAACAATAAATTATTTATATTCCAAATCTGAGTTATGGGCAAAGAGGAGAACATGGAAGAACTTCCTCTCATCCACAGCAGTATTAAAACATCACTTAAATTACAAAATGTATAATTTTAACCATCATGATTTAATTTCCTTTCGCTCTCAAAAGGTTGCAGAAGTCAAGAATAGATAGGATACTATAAACTGGACTTTGAAGCAATAGGCCCTGTCACTGGACAGCTTTTAGTGGCCTTTCATGTATTTTTTTCACCTCTCTCTCTCTCTCTCTCCCTCCTGGTTATTCCCATGAAGGCTAGTTTCTGAGTATTACTAAAATGATCTAGGAAACCCTCTCTGTGAATAGCTTTAAACTGAGAACTGAAAGAGATCTTGCTTCTTAAAGGATTAGGCAGTACCTGAATAGGGATTTCAAAAATAGCAGTTAGCCATTAATATAAATACTTACCTGCTTTAAATTTTGTCCCTAGACTTCAGACAGATAAGTTAAGCAATTTGTGAGAGAAACTGTAACCATCCCTCTATTGCACAAAAAGCAATGAGACACAACTGTGCAACATAACAAAACCGAACTTTGGATCCTTTTATCCTTTGGAGAAAAAATCCAAGATCAAGCCTAAGTCTGCAAACCTTTGGAAATGAGCCCCATTCTCTCAAGCTTCCCTGAAAGGGTGCTCTTTAATGGCATAAATCCCACATCCATGCAAGTCCCTACAAAGATGCCCATTGACTCAAGAAGACTTGGATAAAATAAACAAAATAACAGATGCAGTAGTTTTCATTCAAGATAAACTTTCTTAAAAGAAATGAGAGATCCATTTAAAGCTGTGCATAAAAAAAATGAAGGACCATAAGTATTGGTAATATGAACTATGCATGGAGGCTACATAGAATTATCTATTTATAATTATCTTATTATTAGCACAGAAGTATTCCATTAAAAGATGAAATTAGAGCTTTAACAGATTGTTCTATGGCACTATGTAGAGCACTGAAGATTTTAAATATCTCTTCAGCTCTCAACAGAAGACACAGGAGTCAAAAAAGCTAAACATCATGCATCAAAATGTCAATGCCAGTTCAAAGCCCCATAAAGACTGGAAAAGTAATTTCTTGCCCTGAATATTGGAAAATGTGAGTCAGTTAAAACTTTGAATATAGTTTTGATGTGTTCCCAGTCATTTTGGGCAGTAGTTTTTGTTTTATTTCCAGCATTTTTAACATAGAAAGTGACAAACAGATTTGAAACGTTATGTCTTCAATTGTTGTCTTTTTTTCCAGATTTTTACCATCCCCCCCCTTTTCTGCTTGTGACTTTTCTTATGCATACAGTCTGAACACACGCAGAGCAGCAAGCAATGAGGACACAGAGCTGAATTCTCTTCTCTACAGTGGGCCTCAAAATGCTCAGAGTGATGAAAATGATGTGTCTACCTAAGCTCAAACAAAGGTATTATAGGAGCTTAACCAAACTTAGAAACTTCAGGGAAGATTTTAAGAATAGGATTCTTCTTCATCTAACTTTACTAAGGTTAAGAAGCCTGCTGAATCTTATCATCTAGCTTTTTCTTGTAGTCAGTCAATGAAGACTGTCTAACGACAGCTCTGCCCAGTTTTTTAGATGTGATAAGAGTTATTACCTTTGTTTTAGTTTTTCTGTGCTGCAGTTAACAGCAAGGGATTTCTACTAGATTGTTAAAATTTCTGAAGCTGATGATAGAGTGAAAATACATGAGTGCTGTACGAGCATCTGCAGTTATAAATGCAGAATTTATACAATGACTTTTATACAGGATCTTCAGAGCTGTCACAAACTTCTGTACTGGACAATATAAGAGAAGGATTGGAAGTTTTATATATATTTTTTTTTTAATTTCTTTTTTTTTGAAGCCGAAAAGCTGAAATGGGAGTGGGGCTATTCCTTTACAGTTGTTGGGGTTTTTGCCTTCATTTTAGATTTACTCTTATATTGATACAAGTTGTCTCACTCTTGAAGAAGGGAATACAAATTTGTCCAAACAATTTGTTCATGCATTTCAAACTTGCAAATGAATTTTACTGTGAGAAACAGATGATTTTCTGAGATTGTTGGTACACCTGCTCTGCTCAATGCTAGAAAATTATTTATACTATGTACACAGGTCAGTATCAGCAACATTTCTCATTCAAGTCTTAACTGACACTGGAGAATAGTAATATACACGCATAACAATAATGACATTTGGATGTCTATTCCATATCCACTATTAGAAGTCTTTAAGCTTAAAAGTCATTTTGTTCTTGCTTTACTTATTTTTTTCTGGTAAAAATGCTTATTTCAATTCCCACTTTATTTGCTAGCTAATCCCTCACAAATACTCATGGTCAGATTAGTTCTATATTTAACTGACTTCCATAGAAAACAAAGCATTAACAAAGCCCTCTGATTCACTGTAGTATTGCGCTTTCAGAGTGAAATTGTTACACAAACCTAGATTATACCAAAGATTAAATGAATGCAACATTGGCAGGACTTTTAAAAAACTTATGGTGAGAGAGATATTGTTATATTCTCACATTATCTCTCTAAAACTGTTTTTCCACAGGAGACTCTTAGAAGTCTCCTATAAATTATTAATTATTATATATTTTTCTGAATAAATGTATGCAAATAAGAGAAATAGCAAAGTCTTTCAGATTCATTAACTGTGTATTTGATATTTTATAAAAACGAATTCCTTGTAACTCTTCGAGGAAACTCTTCTCTTTTTAAAATAGATGAAAAAATACACGAGAAAGACTTAAAGTTATTAAACCTTTCATAAGTGAAAAAAAAGCACAGATCTTACTGTTATAAGAACAAAGAACTTGTATCTTTCCCTTTCTCAGTAAACACATCATGAGATGAGTGAGCAACAGGCCCACAGGTCTGGCACGAAGTGTTACAGTGAATGGGGTGACAGACTGGTGACCTGTCACTAGGGGGGCTCCACAGGGCTCCATCCTCAGCCCTGCGCTCTTCATCTTCATGACTTGGATGCCAGACTTGAAGGGATACTAAGTTCACAGGCAGTGCAATAATGGGAGGAAGTGTTGACTCCCTCAAAGGCAGGGAGGGAGGCCCTGCAGAGAGTCCTTAACAAATCAGAGAGCTGGGCAATCTCCAACCATAAAAAGTTAACACGGGAACTGCCAGACTGTGGACTTGGTATGGGGCAACCATGGATGTACAGACTGGAAAAAAAGATGCTAGAGAGCCGTGCTGCAGAAAGGGACCTGGTGGTCCTGATCAACAGAGAGCTAAATATGATTTAGCAGTGCCCTGGCAGCCAGGGGGGGCAACCCGGCCCAGGGGGGCATCAGGCACAGCATGGCCAGCTGGGAGGGGCAAGGGAGGGGATTGTCCTGTTCTGTTCTGCACTGGGGCAGCCTCACCTCGAGTGCTGGGGACAGTTTTGGGTGCTGCAATAAAAGGAAGACATCAAACTGTTAAGAGAGTGTCCAAAGGACAGCAAGGATGGTGAAAGGCCTTGAAAGGAAGGCATATGAAGAGAAGCTGAGGCCACTTGGTCTGTTCAGCCTGGAAAAGAGGAGACTGAGGGGAGAACCTCACTGCAGTTACAGTTTCCTTGTGAGGGCTAGCAGAGAGTCAGGCACTGATCTATTCTCTGTGGTGCAATCACAAGACCCAAGGGAATGGCCTGATGTTCTATCTAGGGAGGTTTAGGTTGATTATTAGAATAAGGTTCTTCACCCAGAGGGTGGTTGGGCATTGGAATAGGCTCCTCAGGAAAGTGGTCACAGCACCAAGCCAGACAGAGCTCAAAAGGCATTTGGCGACACTCTCGGGCACATGGTCTGATTTTTAGTGTGGCCCTGTTCAGGGCCAGGAATTGAACTCCACGATCTTTGTGGGTCCCTTGCAAATCAGCAAATTCTGTGTGATTCTCTGTGATTTATCTTTCTTCACCTCTTATTTTTTTGTAATGTGTTTACAAAATAGTATTTTGTTATTTCTTCTTTTCTTCTTTCTTTGTCAAGTATTGTTATATGCAAGCAGCACTGAGTTTTAGTGAAAGCCATGTTTTAGAAACATCTAAAGAGCAAAGATTTACTATAACACTGAAAAAAATTGATAAGCTATTAGTATCAAAAGAGAAATACACTTTGTTTTTTTGTTTGGTTTGGCAACATGCAGTAGCTAGCTCACCTCTCCACGTTATTCCATTACATTCTGATGCTATTTAGGCATGATAATGATTGGTAGGCCTACCAACAAGACACTGCACACAGAGAAAAGACTGAAGACAAGGACCAGCTAAAAATGGTCAGAGCAACAAGCAACCAAACCAAAGCTTAGAGACCCTCCTCCCACTGACATTCTCTTGTGGCAATCTACTAAAGCTCTCCCCAAATATAAAGACATTGAATGACTTTGTCCTTGGCCCTATGATTGTTCCAGGAGAGCAAAGACAATAAACAAGTCAGACTAGTAGAAGCAGGTATGTAGAAACCAAATTTGGGGATGTAAATTATAAGCAGTTTTTGAATGAGAGTTTTCTGTATTTTTGTAAATTTTCTGCCCCATTTTCATTTTTCTTGCCTGTCCTTTCTTTAGCACATTCCCTTCAGCTATCATCCTTTGTCTATTTCTTACTTATTTCCACCAGAATACCCTCCTAAGAATAACTTCTCTTCAAATAAATTATCATCCATTACTCCTTTCACCATGTGCCTCTGCTATCCTCCTTTCATTAGCCTGTGACTGCCTATCTAAAATAAGATTATAGGAGAGAGAAAGCCTAATGCTGAGTGGCTCTGCATTCTCTAACAGGGTCAGGTATCATCTCTGTGAGTCCCCCAGGAATAAGATGTTATTAATCCTAAAGGCAAGTGCTACCTAAAGGGACCACAAATATCTGACACCACCAAAGGCTAGCCACATTCCTTAGCATATATTCAGTCTACATACTAGGATTACAGAAAAAGAAAATAAAACCACATTCCCCCAAAAAGCAACACCAACCCACCCCCCCCTTAAAACCCCCACCCAAATCCCAAAGGAAAAAACCCATACACACAAAACCCAGAAAAAACTCAAACCAACTAACCAAAACAGACAAAAACCCCTCTGAAACACAAACAAAAAACCCCCCACAAAGAAACAAACCCGCCCTTCAAAACCAAAGCCAAAACCAACAAAAAAATTCCTGCTTAGAAAAAGTAAGGAAGACAAAATAAGTCCCTCCACTTTTTCAAAAGACTCTTAATCAGTTCTGTAGTAACTATGAAACATGTTGTTGGTCTTCCCTATGAATATTGTAAGTCAAAGTCTTATATAGAAGGATACAAAGCACAAAAAGAAATTAGAATTTTGGTCTTGGAAAACAGATCATCTAAAAGATGAACCTCTGACTGAATTATTAGAAGAACTCATACAGCACACTTTATAAAGTATATACACAAAAACTATTTGCACTTTCAAATCTCACAAAAATATAAAAATAGTGGCATTTACAGCACTTACATCTCTGAAGAACAGTAGAATTTAATGATGCTTAGTGTTTGTGAGAAATACCAGTATGTTTTCCTGCCAATAGCTAAAATGTGTTGTGCATGAATGTTGCATCTTTAAGACAGCAAATTAAATTTTCTGTGATAGGAAACCTTTGTATCTAGCACCAAAATACTACAGTTTAAATAATACTATCATAGCATGAGCAATAGTAGTAATAGCACTATTTCAGTAGATACTAAGTAAATTTAACTTCAGTAGATTTTAAGTAGGTTTTATTTAGTACACAGAAATGTTTTGTTGCTGTTTTCTGTCAGGTCAGGATTTTACCCACAATGTTTATACAAAGTCATGAAATTTATTTGACTTAGACACTTAGAATATTTTGATATGGTTATGAAGGCATTTTATGTATTAGAACAATTGGTGAAAGATCTCTTTATGTAAAATATTCTAGGGGGTGGGGGGTAAGTATTATCTATATATCCATTTTAGATATTAATCTAATGCTGCATTTTTTTTTCATGTCACAGCCCAAAGACCCATTTTCAGTTTCCAAGTAGTTTATTTGATCATTTTATTACATTGTGTCATTTTTTTCTCAATTATCACAACAGTAAATTACTCAAAACTGTTTTGAGTAGGTATATTGTCCAAAAGCTGAGATGAATAATAAATACTCATAAGTCATATTTGAAAGCCACACTTAAAACTTCAACAGTTCTGTGCAATAAAAATAGAAAATAGGTACAAAAATGAGTGTGTAAACTGAAGATTTCTTCTTCATAGTGCTTAATATTTTATTTTAATGAAGGACAAGCAACATTTTCTTAGAAATGAATACACATTCCACTTTGGTCTTAAGGGAAATTTAAAGTTTAAATGCTGACTTATTTTAATGGGTATATTTCATTTGATTTTGTATAGAAAAGTTCCATAATTTTTAAAACTAAAATAGAAATTCCTCATGATTCATGTTCACATATTCATAAGGAACTTATAGATGGCACAAAAAGACTTTGTGCATGTTTAGCAATGTTTCTGAGAGGGGGAATCATGCAACATTTCATTTTATGTAAAAGATGGAGAAGATGGAGGCTGCAGAGTCGCTGACTGTACATAATGATGAACAGCTGCACTGACAAACTGCTCTGGTGGGAAATCCCTCTACTAGGAAGCACCATTTTGCTGAACATTGCCAGCAGGTATTCTTCATGTATTCAAAGCCTCAGACCCACCCTGTGTGGGTAAATTAGTAGCTATTATAATTACTAACTGTATTGGGGCTTCAGTTCATCATCTGATAAAGTGAGGGAGTCAATAACTTGCATTCCTTAATAAAGTTCGTAACATAAATGGCGGAAAATTTGTCCAAATTTTCTGCTGATGTAAATAGGCAGTACTTCACCTACATCAGCCTAGCTGTTTTATTTTACTTTGGCAGAGAATGTTGTTCCTTTTGCAGCATCATAAGGCAAAATCCAAAGACAAGCCCAGTATACAATTGCCAAAGTAATGGAGTGCTAATGCAAAAAAAAAAAAAAAAAAAAAAGGGGTCAACTGGGGTAGAGTTGGTGGAAATAGTTGAGCCAGGGATCTTTTCAAAGCAACAAAAATAATTTGTGGATTGTGAAACAACATAATGGGACCTCTATATTCACATAGAGTTCAAAATAATCTTACAAAAAAAACCCACAAACCACCAAACAAAACCCAGGCAGACAGAGAGGGACATCTCTAGCATATCAATTGAATGTATTATAAATATTGGATTTCTGTATTTTCCTGATATTTCCAAGAAAATGCCAGTCATTTCATTAAATTGTCTTTCTGGATCAAGTCATGGAATACACAATGGACCCAGTACCTCTGCTGAATAGACTGAATTCCATCTTCTATTTCCACGGTCTGGTATTCATTGCATGAACTTCTATAGTCATCAAAGGAAGCTGACATGGGTTTCAGAAAATAAAAGATAAGCTCTCTTTGTCTTATTCTTGGTTCTGCTCAACCGTATAGGAACTGAAATGCCATTTCCTACACTACTGAAGAGTGTCCCAAACATTATTAGGCCAAAGAGCATTCTAGAAAAAATCCTTCTTACAGAATTTGTTTTCCTACTGACACTAAGCTGAACAAACAGGAGTGCAAGAGGCAGGAAGCAATAAAGGAGACTCCCCAGAGCAAGAGAATGGAATAAACAGAAAATGTTCTAAACAGCTCAAATGTCTAATCCCATGGAATTTATTTCTATCTAGGAATTAAAGTACTTAAAGTCAACTGATGCACATCTTTAGCTGTGAAAAAGCAGATTTGTGCACATCACTGTGGCTGATGCATTCTCCCATAAATAAAATTTGAAGCCTAAGTAGGCCAATCGACACAAGTCTCAAAATTATTCCTTAAAAATAATCCTATGTAAAATCAAAAAAAAACCTCCATCACCCCAAATACTATCAGTGGAGGCCAATTATGAGAACTTTTGAAATTTATTACATTAAAATTATGAAATCAAATATTAATTAGAATCTGAATCTTTAATATATATGAATACTTTTGCAGTCTAAATGGCATCTTTGCATTTTTGTGAAAAAATTATTATTTAGCCAGAAATAAGAAAAAGGCTCAGAACTGACTTTCTTTACAACAAAGTGATATTTCCTTTTATTTTACTCAAATTGTTTTTTTAAGTTGATATTATTTTAGGAATTATTTGTATTCTATCCCTGGATATTGAAAATAACCACATGAATTTGTTCACTCCAGTAATATCACAGAATATCTATGTGAACTCTATTTATTTAATATTAAAAAAAATCCTAAATTCAGTTCTCTTCATTGCCCAACCTTTATGAAGAACAGTATGATTTCCTGCTGGTTTCTGATGTGAAAAAGGAATGTAAGTGAGGCGCATTAAAAACTGGACTTAGGTGGTCAAACTAGCTTACAAAGTAAGTGACAAGATAAAATATTTTGTTTGTCTAGGAAAGATAGATGTTATAGGAATGAAAAAGAAGTACAGCCTACTCTATACAGAATACAAGTTGTTAAACTAGTCACAAGGTAAAGAAATGTGTTCCCAACCCATTTTCAGTCCACTTTTCGTTTTTCATTTGGATTCTTCATTCCCTTCTCTTTCAATGGGCTACTCCAATATCTTATGCATCAATTGAATGTAATAATTAAACCACTTTTTACACAAAAGTATTTTTGAGGTGACTTACACTAAAATACCTAATGTAATCTGAAAGTCATGCATGTAACATCTCAATGATAAAATAAAAATTGATACACATTCATGACAAAATAGGAAAATGATGTCTTAGATACATAATTTTATTATTTTATTGCCTTTAGATATCTTTTCAGAAATTTTCAAAAACAATGAAGATACTCTCCTCTGCTATACAAAGAATTCTCCTGTTCATTGGTTTTATTGCTATAAATCCAACTTCCTACAAGACCATTAGGTGAATAAGACATAGCTGCTAGTCTGGTCATTCAAAAAATAACCACATTTTAATTTGTTTTTTTCAAAGTATATAAAATTTTATAATTTTTTTAATATACTCTTTCTCTGGTATATTGTTTATTTGCATGTAATAATATAAATTGCTTCCTTTGGAAGGACAAAAAATCAAACCCTAGTATATGTACATATTTGTGTCATATTCTGCCCCAGATTTGGTCATGCTGAAGGAAACAGTGAATCAGTCACCCCATTCTGACAAGTCCTTTTTATTCTTTGCATTTAATAACTAGGGAGATAGACTTTTTTTTTTTTTTAAGGTCAGATGCCATACACTGGAGCCTCATCTTCTGCTGTCAAAGCTGTTAGTGCTGTCAGGTCTTCTCCATGTTTCAGAATTGGTGTGCAGTGCTCCCACTAAATATTGTGTACATTGTCCCCTCTGGGAATTGTGATTCCTTTTATTCAGCATGTATTGCATTGTCAGTGACATCACTGAGTGTGTCTCTATGACACTTCAATTTGGTGTTTCATGAGGTAATGTTATTTTTATCTCCAAAATATCTAAACTTCTTGTTAAAACTATTTATTCAATTAACTCAGGGAAGAATACAAAGTTGAGCAGGTTCATTAAGGATATTGGATGACTTGTAAAACAAGACTCCATGTTCTTGGGAACACCATTTAACTAGTGCTTACAAGATTAGCAAGTATTAAAGAACAACTTTAATGTAACTTACAAAGATTTATTTAAAATATGTTTGCATATTTTGCTCATTTAGGTTTTTTTTCTGTTTGAAAGTTATAAATTATTTCCCAGAAACAGAAACCACTTACTCCGATAATAAAGACCAACAAATTCCAGAGACTGCATCAGAAGTAAATGTGTTTTGATACTATGTGATTTGTGACAATGTGATTTGTCAACCCATATCCTTCTTTTCAGAGCTCCAAAAGTAAGCAAGTCTGTATTTCTAGCTTATTTTTATTCAAGCAAGTCAACAGTTTAACTTTGAAAATAAACAAACAGTATAAAGAATGCAAAAAGGTATTATCTGAGTTAAAAGATCACCTCATAAGAAGAAAAAAAAAATTGTGCCTGTACCTATACTACAGTGCCAATTAGTGACAGAGCTCAGTTCACATCACAGACAAAACAAATATTCCATGAAGCACATTAAATATTTTCTCCAAGTTTTCCTATTTGATAATCTATCAAAACATGACTGTTACATGGTGGAAAAAAAAATACCAGAACAAAAAAAAAAAAAAAAAAAAAAGTCTAAACCCCCAAAATTAGAAACAACCAGTCTGAAATACTGTCTTAACAACAGCAAGTAATAGCTCCTTCCTGTATCCCAAGAAACTCACTTGAGTCATCTGCAATCCTTACTTACCCTTGTCTTGGCCATTACACCTACAAAGAAGCTGAAAAGAGCTATCATGTCCAAGGACAAGACTGTGCTTTGAATTCCAGTACACACAAACTGTAATACCCTAAACATTTCAGGTCTTTTGGAGTCGTCTGGAGTAAGGTTTTCCTAGTTCAAATAGTTCTACCATTACTTGAATGTTGAGTCAAATTGTTGGATGCCATTACTTGAAAGTCAGTGCTAGAAAAAGGGATTTTTTTACTTTTTAACAGCTTTTAACAAGCTTGTTTTATATCTTTTAATTCCATTCAGCATGACAAAAATACTCTCTTTTTTAATAAATATTCTGATTACTGTTTTAATCTAATCAGTTTTATCTACTATCATTATGGATTTCTTAATAAGTTTCTATAAGAATTCTTAAAAGTCAGTTGATATAATTTAAACTGTTTTCAAGTCCTTCTAATTAAAAAGGTCAGGGTATGTTTTTTAATTAATTTTAATTTATTTTTAAAGTGCTACTATTTTCACTTCCTTAATTTTTTAAAACCCTTCAGGAAACAAAAATTCACTAGAACTGAGGTCATGTTTTGAATTCATGACAGACAAGCTCCAAACATGCTTTTCTTCTTAAGCTATTATCTGACTGTGAAAGATTACTTTTTAGATCACCAGCTCCTAGAAGCTTTGAAGACTGGTTTTGTGTTTTGTGTTTTCTTTTTTTTTTCCTTGCTTCCTGAAGATGGTAGATATGCTAAAAAGACATTTGTACTAATGGCAGAAGTATAGAAGACATTGTTTTAGAAGAATCATTGTTTCTTAAATCGTGTTAAATATCTTTTCACAACTGACAGTAATAGTATATATCTTTCACTAGAAATTTAATGATGCTATGCATACCTCACCTTCTCATCTGCTAATTTCATATAAGCTACATATTCTTAAAAGTCTCAATAAAATAAAAACAAAATGAAACAACAAACAGTTTTACAGAGTGTATTTGACTGTACTAAAGCAAAATAATTACATTGCTAACATTAATACATTGAAATGACAGGACTGAAAAAGAATAAGCAAACTTGTAAACACTATTACTACTAAAGTTTCAATTATTAAAAAATATTCACAAAAGTCCCTGAAAGTAACTCCAAAAGACCACAAATGTTGTAAAGAGACACCAGATTAGACTCATCAGAATGTTTTGTGAACTTGACTTTCCATGATACTACAACAACTTCAAATCATTTTTCATGGCAAAAACAGTAAAGAAAAAATGTGATTTTAAAGAATATTCCAATATTTAGGTGGAATATTTTTTGTGAATACAAGGAAGGATTTGCCAAAACCATATCCTTTACATTACAGAATCACAGAATAATGAGGACACGAAGGTATCTCTGGAGATCATCAAGGCCAACCTCTCTTGCTTAAGCAGGTTCACCTTGAGCAGTCCACAGTCCACCTCACTGTCCACTCATCTAACTCACGCTTCTCGACCTTACATAGGAGGATGTGTTGGGAGACAGTGTCAAAAGCCCTTCAGAAGTCAAGGTAGATGATATCTACTGCTCTCCCCAGGTATCTATCTCCCTCTGAGCTGCCAAGACTTGCAGTAAGCTCAGAGAAGAAGGTAGCTCTAAGACTTTGCTCACTTAATTAATTGATTAAAATTAATCAGATTAATTTTACCTATCTCTGCTATGAGGAGAGGATACACCACATATAGCTAGATATCCAAGATGTGTAAGTTCCCAGTCTACTTAATGAGACGAGCTCCCAACTAGACTTCACCTCCCAAGTCCTCAAGAAGCGACGTTTGCCTCATGTAGAAAGTATTCCAGTGTAAATTCAAGCTTGTAGATACAGTTAGCATCATTATATATTTGAGTAAAAATATTTTTAAACAGGAACATATAAAAAAAGTTTTGAAAATTAGTCATTTTGAGAATCATGTGTAGTATAAATTACCAGATGTTCTGTCAGCATTAAAAGGCTCTGAGAATTTGTTTTCCATTTCATTCTCATGCTTTCTTATTTAAACTTTGGGCAGGTAGTCTGTTACCACCATTATTTAACAAATATTTAACAAACTATTTAATAACCAATTTCTATTCATTCTGCTTGAAAATAATTTCCAAGGGCTGGAAGTGTAATCATCTTTCTTTAATTTAATATCTTAGGCCATTTTCCTAGATTCTGAAAGATGATCCAGTGTACCCATGTCAGATAGAAGCCTTAACCATCAAGTATAGGAAATACCAAGGAATGTTATTTACTTCAGTCCAAGGTAGAAGTAAATGAAGTAAAAAAAGCAGTGGTTTCAGACAATGCAAAGTGACAGACACCATGTTTCCAGAAGTGTCCTATCCACCAAGACACAATAAAATCTTGCACAGGACTCTTCACTGTTGTGTTTCATCAAGCTGAGAAAACATGTGGCTGAGAGTATGAGAAAAGGAAGAGTAGGCTGAAATTTAGGATAGAAAAGATAAGAAACATACCTCAGCAGAGAATTGCTGGTCACCTTTCCCACAATGTTCAGCACAGGTGATGACCCCAGTTTCACTCTTCTGAAGTAAGTACTGTAACCATCACACTATTATCTACCACAAGGACCAGTCAAAAGAAGCTAGTTATAGGTCAGACATGGTCTGGCTTCTGAGGTCTCCCAAGAGATTTAGGTTCTCAGATCTTTATCCAAAACCTGCCTGTATTGTATCGCAGTGCAGCAGGTAGGTAAGGAGATGACATTCCACCCATTCCCTCAACCTCCAATTAGTCTTAGGTTTTGTGGTGATTCTTTCCTTCTGTTCTTTCTCACAACCTGTTTTGTTTGCAGTAAGAAAAACACCTGCTGTGAGTTTAAGCTTGCTCAGGGTGGAGGTGGTTAGTTACTATTCAGTATATTTTTCATCTTCTGTTTTTCCTACATTCTTTCATGTCCCCAAGCACTGAAAATATAAAAACATTATTTTCTTTAGTGCTACTTGACCTTTAGAGACATAGTGCTTCCTTTTTGACCCTTTCCTATCATGAGTCTAGATAGACTTGAACCAGAAAGTATTCTAAATCAGAGAATCAAAGAATACATCATTAAAGTTTTGGCATTTTATGTTTACATGTTTCAATAAAACAATGATAATACATAGGTGCTGTATAACTTTTTAATAGAGTGATCTTTCAAAAATATTAGGAAAGAACAGGCCCATTTCTGACAACAACAGCTAAAAAAAGGGAGCCTGCAAAGTCAAAAAATATCTTCCTACCCACATTAAAAAGAAAAAAAACGTGAATTGAAAAGTTGTTTCAACTCATATTTGCAGCAATCCCTTGCAAGTTTAAAAGTAAATCTGTACAAAACACTAAAATGGTTCTCCGGATAAATTAATATTCTATAATTGCATCTGTAGGTCGAGAGGTTGTTTAGGTTTGTTTTTTTCTTCCTTTTTTTTTCTAACAATGAATGCTCAGCACATTTTTAATGGACAGAGGTCTTAATGAGACTGAAGTAGACAGGAGACTTTGCTGAATCAGAGCCAGCTGCTCAGCCAACTTTACAGAACCAAGTGTCAAATTAATTTATTTGGTTATTGAGCCAATCATTTTGAAAAGGTTTATATTTTTATGTGTAGATTATCTAGCCACTTTCTCTGACACAGCTGACTTGGAAGCACCCTTGGAGAGAAAAAGGGAACAATTTTCCTTATGTATATTTTTGTGTCTACAATACCAAACATTTCTTGGGCCCTGCCAAGCCAAACAGTTAGTTCCAACTTTGGTTATGCACTGCTCTTTTCCGTTTGTTTAACTTGTTATAAACTGGTTGACATTTTTTATTATTTGAAAGAAATATAATATAAGACCATCTCAGAAGTTCAATGTATTTTACAAGTCATTATTGTTTGGACAGGACTTTTACTTCCAGTTACTAATTTTAAATATTTTTCTGCAATTATTTCACTATATTTCCTATTGTCTCCATTCTTTTGTGGTTTGTGCCCAGCATAGCTGCAAGAGAAATACACAAGCCTATATAAATGTTGTCATTATATTTCATTGCAGTTTTATATCTTATAATCCTTCTTTCCCGCTTTAACAATTCTTAGCTGTCACAAAAAAAACAACCAACCGAACAAAAAACAAAACAAAACAAACCCACCAAAAAAACCCAAAAGAGCCCCCCCCCAAAAAAAATAAGTTTTCTTTTAAAGAATTTTTTTTTAATAAAGGTGCTCAATTTCTTTTTAAGTGAATTAATTAAATTTAAATATTTCTGTAAGGAACATAGTTTTTCTTGTTTTCCTAGTACAGTCAGTGGGATTTGAAGGCTCTCAGAGGGAACTTCACCTGAACTAGGCTCCTGCTGTGGAGCACTCCCTGAAGGAGTCTCTTTTCCTTGCTAAATGCTTGCTGCTTAGAGAGCCTGCTGAGAAAAGGCTTCTGCTTACTCCACACCCTTCCTGTTTTCTTGTCAGCCCCTGGCTATAAAGTTGCTGAAAGCCATAAGGGGGATTTCAAAATGAATCATGACTCATGTTCATGGAAAGACCACCTGCTCTAACTTTATGGGACTATTATTGTCCATATTTTCATCCCTTTGGGACACATAAAGAATAGAAAAACTTTCAAGTGGAACCTTAGATATATCCATAGAGAAAGTAAAAATAATAAAAAAAATGTGTTTCAGAGTTTTTCTATTTACTCAGCAGCCATTTAAGGGCACAGGAACCCTCTATAACTCACATGTCCTCTGTCCTGTCAGCAACCTCTTCCATATAGTCTTGTTCCTGACTTCATCTGGGAGACCCAAGACCTCAGCCATAGTTCATTCCCACCCACTGTCTCCTTTATTTTAAAGAACAAGGTGCCATTAAGTATCTTTAACATGCACTTCTTGGCTTCTGTTAGATTACACTTCTGCAGTTAGTTCCACTCAGTGGGTTATGTCCAATACTTCCCTCCTCTTGGCTAGCATGGAGATTAGCTCATGGGGTTACCCATGTGAATAAAGCATCTTAGATACACAACAGGCTACATTCTTCAGGGCAAGGAAAATGGATAAATTATATTTTCTTCTGCATGAAGGAAAATTATAAGAAACATACCACATTACTTCTTTTTTTTTAAGTTATAATATGGTAACAGACACAGTCAGTATTCACAGCCCTGAAGAAGACTCAAATAACCAACTTTTCTCTTTTTATTTATATAGCAGTGTTGTCACTGGTAACTATTTAGTGTAGTTTTTTCTGTTGTGTTTGAAGGCTCAGATTAGATTTTAGGATATAATCTGCACTCAGTAAGTAAGGATAAATAAACATTAGGCAAGAATCTAATGTATCAATTCAACACATAAATTAAATATATATAGATTTTGAAAAGGGCATTTTTTCAATGTATTTAAATGCAATTCTCTTCAATTTGATCACAAAGACATTAATGAACAAACAAGCATGTATCAAGTTCTTATTCAAGTTTAACAAACCACTACTTTGAATAGTCAGGGCTTGGTATAAACACAGCTGCGATAGTTTTTGTTTGTCTGTTCCATGGCCATAAAAAAGTTTCTGTCTTCTAAAGGAGCTGCTGAAATCCCTACTTCTTCATCAAAAACTTAAAGTGCAGAGTCTGATCCTTTAACTTTGTGTTAACATTTACATGGGGAAAAAAAAAAAAAGAAGAAAACACCAAAAATTCTGAAGAAAAGGTAGTTTATGGCAAAAAAAAAATGCAGAACTATCCAGAATGTGCTTAAAATGCATTTTAAAATTACTAAAATATGTTAATGTACTGATCTTTTATACACCATGCAGTATATAGAACTGGTTTTCATCAATAAGTCTACACTTATTACCAGTGAGGAAGGTAGTGATTCCACCTGTACCAGAAAATGCTCTCTAGAAACATGCAATTTTTTTTCTTCTACTGCTTTTCAAGATCTTTGCCATGATTTTCTTTTCTATGAGGAAATAAATATATGTTATTTCAGTCTATTTCATAATAATGATTGTGGTATTTGTTAAAATTTACATACCTATCTGTGTACAGAAGGTAGGCCGAGAAATAAAGATGTAAAATTTGAGCCCAAAAAATTTGGTAGATTAGGATTAAAATCACTTAACAAAAAATATTACTGCTGAGAAGTATACATAAAAATTCCATTTTCCACATTCATGCAAAGCTTAGAACTTGCTTTGTACACAAAACTTGTTTTGTACACAAAAACAAGATTTATACTATCATGAATTAAGTTTGAATATTCTTATCTGAAAACTGTTCAGGGGATTTCAAAAGAGATGATTTGGAGGAAAAGATAAGTACCATTTATAACAATGTGATTAGACAATGAAAAATAAGGAAATCTCTCAAACATAACTAACCACTAGTACAGGCGAGATTTTAGATAATTTAATAAAGAAGAAAATGTATGAATGCCTAATGTGTTATTTATTTATTCTTTCCTTTGAGAAAGCTGTTTTGAAAGTAAATAGTATTTATTTTTTTAATGGGTTCCTTGTTCTTGGCACAGACCATGTTTTCCAGATCAGACTATTTTCTAAACACATGAAACACTTTTACTGGGAAAGTTGGATGCCACCTTAGTGAGAGCCACATGCACAATACCTCTGTCACAGTATGTAAGCCTTCCCCTCAATGTACACTTATAGCTTTTATTCAGATATTCTTGTTGCTCAGCCTGTCATATAAAAGCACTGAAGCTTTAAATAATTAATCAATTAAAAACAAAACAAAACAAAACAAAAAAAACCCCCCACAACAATAGGAGGCAATTTGCATGGTAACTTAAAGGGCATGATATTAAAAAATAACTTAAAAATAATGAAATAATAAATACTCTAACAATTGGAGGTCCTTTCGTCTTAACCCTTATCAGCTAATTCTGCCTCAATTCCACATGGTGATTATTTAGTTCAAACTTGGTTGCGTCTGCCTTTTCTTTACTTGGCATCTGAGTATTTTATCTGCACCTGGCATTAAATTTTGCTCTTTTCTATTTTATTTGTAATTCTCCTATTTTTAGAAGCCAATCATCACTTTGAACATAACTTTTCAGCCAGTCCATGTGCAAAATACACAGCGAGCTTCAGAGAATGATTATGGCACAATGTGCAATCAGACTTTGAAACCGTGTCAAAGGTAACCTTCAGCCCTTTCATCCCTGGGCAGTATGCAAGACACGTCTGATGCTCATATACAAAACAGTCACCTCTGACTAAGAGGATTTGAATGTGATTCCTGGGTTACCAGGAAGAACAAAGATACATGGTATAAATAGGAGGAATACATGAAAGCAATCAAGTTCAGGAAATATGAGATTTCATATCCCTGCATCAATGGGTCAAAGATTACTGCTTTATGTGGCACAGGAGATAGAATACACCAAGAAGAGCTCAAGGATGAAAATATTGGACTTTTAAAATTTTCTTTTCTGTTTTGCACTGCAACTGGTATATCCGCTATTTAACATGGTCTGAGTATTTGAAAACACTACACAGAATAAATACATGTAGTGAAATAAATTAAGGCATAGTCAGGTCCACAGGAAAAAAAAAATCAAACTGTTTCAAGGATGTCTTTTCATTTCTTACAAGCTTTACATTCATGATCATTTTGATTGCATTTGACTAAGCATCTTTTCAGGGATCTGCACAACCTACCTGGCACCACAAGAAGACATTATGAGAAATATGACAAAGTTACAGCAGTATCTTTCAGAAAAAGTTATATGAGAAGCAGATGATCAAAGAATCTGATGAGCACAGAACATGGGTTGCTCAGTTTCTGATGCTATCACGTTTATTTTTAGAAATTTATATTTATTATATTCAAAGCATCTAAGAATGGGACTCTGATCTATTCCTTTCATGTTATTTCTAAACTTCAGGCTGCAAAACACCATTCCTGTTCTCTTGCATATACCAGTTCTAATGCAGCCATAAGTAAAATGGATGAGCTTGCTGGAGTCTACAGCTATGATCTGCTTTCTGCATGATGTGTGAAATTCTTTCTCTCAGTCCAGAGTTGCATGTTTGCTAGAATGGGTTAAAGGAAGGAATTTTACCTCTGATTCACTCATTGCACAGTTCAAGTCAAGTTATCCCAGTTCCCTGTCCTGTGCCCTAATCTCTCATTAAAAGGGAAATGGGAGAAGAAAAGATTCAGGGGTCAAAGATTTTGAAGGGGTTTTAAAGTCAGTAAACAATATGATCTGAAATTTCCACATTAAGTCATGACCGAGCTGTAACTTCTAATTAAAGCTGAATATAACAATAAAAAGAATGTGGAAAACAAGAACAATTACTATTTGAAATTACTGTTCTTGGCAGAATTGAGACTCAGAAGTTATGGCTTTGCATAGGACCTCACTCTTCCACTTCAGGATGGAGCAACCATATTGTGGTTTTTTTCCTCCCTGAGCTAAACAGTGAATAGTGTTAAATATGTTCCTTAAGTACTCATAATTTTGGATGTTTCCAAATAGGGAATATTTGTTGGCATTCAGTAATTTCTCAGTCTTACAGGATAAAAAATTGTTATCTTTGCACTAGTCTTAGAGGCTTCAATATTTAAAGTGCTTCTTTAATGAGGAAATCTCCTATTTTACAGGACAGAAAAGAGTCACTGCCCAAGGGAAATGTCCATGCAAGAAGAAATTTCTTGTAACAGCTGCTCTTAGAAATGTTTGACCTTATTTCCACTGTAGAAAAAAATAGGGAACTGTGTAAAATTAAAAAAAAAAAAGTGTAAAAGCAGCATAGGAAGCAATTAACATTCTACTCAATAGTTCTCCCCTTCTTCTCTGTTATCTTGGCTATTAGGATTATATTATTTTAAAGGCCAGTATTTTAATAATCACTGTATCTGCAAATCATAGATTCTGCTTAGCAAGATTATCATATTCTGAAAGATAAAAATTTAAAAGATGTTACAATTTAGGATCACAAGAGATATAAAAAAGTTGAGTTTGTTTTTTCAACTCGTCCATATTTTCTCAGAGTTGATTTTACATATATCAGAGGATGTTAACTGAGAAGTGGCATAACTCACACCTGCAATATCTCCTAAACTTGCATTTTCTTAATTTAAAAAATGCATCCTTGTTTAAAGTGATAAAGGCTTGTTATTTAAAAGGGGCAATATTTATCTATTTCTTACTAGTTCTGTAAAAAGAAATTTCAGTTTCAGATAAGCACCCATTTTATACATTACAATTTGAAAAATATACTGAGTAGGTTCAAGCAAATACTTGGTTTTCTATTTAGTGACTGAACAAGGTGGGAGAAAGTTAGAGAAAAATTAGGATATTTCCATTTGTATTAAGAGTATGTTTTCTTCACTTGGCCAGAATTGGAAACTTCTTAAACTAAATTCCTGTTGAATTAAATAATTCCAGATGGTATAAAAGGTCACCTATGGATACTTTAATTGGAAAAAAAATGTGTCCATTTTGACTGGGATAGAGTTAATTTTCGTCATAATGGCTGGTATGGGGCTGTGTTTTGGCTTTGTGCTGAACAAAGGTTAATAGAGATGTTTTTGTTATTGCTGAGTGATAGTTACACAGAGCCGAGGCATTTTCTGTTTTTTCTACTGCCACCCTGGGGAGAAAGCTGGAGGTGCAAAGGAGACTGGGAGGAGACACAGATAGGTCAGATGACCCCAGCTGAACAAAGGAATAGTCTAGATCTTATGACATCATGCTCAGCATATAAAGTGGATGGAAGAAGGAGGAAGGAGAGGACATTTGGAATCATGGTGTTTGTCTTCCCAAATAACTGTAACATTTCATGGCTCCCTGCTCTCCTGGAGATGGCTGAACTTCTTCCCGCCCATGAGAAACACCAAATTAATTCTTTGATTTGCTTTGTTTGTGTGTGTGGCTTTTGCTTTCACTACTAAAATGTCTTCATCTCAACTCATGAGTTTTCTGGCTTTTATCCTTCCTGTTTTCTCCCTGATCCTACAGGTACCAGAGTGAGTGAGCAGCTGAGTGGGGCTTGATGAAACCATGACAACATACTGAAATCCTTTTTTTTAAGGGAATTGACTCTGTCCATACCTTTTGTGTGGATCATGTAGAAGTTTTCTGCAGCAGCTGTTTTCAAATAGTCATAATTTATTACAGAATGACACTTGTATTCTTGAATTCACCATTAATATTCTGAATGTCTATGAAGTTATCACCTCTTGCTACTTCATTACTTCTGCTCATTTTCAACATGAGTATACACATTTCTCTGTCGGAAAGCTCAGTAAATGAACAGCTTTATCTAAGATGATGTAGTGTGATTCCTAATCCCCTGAGCGATACACAAAGTTCACAGTTCTGCTTAAATAAACCTCTTTAAACACTTTTTTGTCTTGTAGAGTAAATTCTACTTAAAGACATTTAACAATATTCTCTCTCACAACCACTACAAAACAATAGATGCAAATATGTGATAACTTTTGGGATGTCTAATGTTCAAGATTATGTTTCCCCCTAACCTGTAGCTCACAATGTATTCAAGAAGAGTAAAAAAGTAATTTTTATCTATAAGCACTGCTTCCTTGATGTTTTTTTTAAAACTGAAGTTCTGACAGCACTTCCAGTACATTTCCCATATATTTTATAAATATTCCAGACTATTGTCTTGCATGCCTAGGCATGAGAGAAATGTGCAACTTCCCACACCTTAAAACAGTCTATGTATTCAGTATTCAAATTGCATGGACAAACTGCCCACAGTCCTTAAACCAATGTTTTGGAATGTTTTGTAAATTCTGTAAAATGTCTCATTTGCTACAGTACAGGTAGCTGTTTACAGGCAACGTGACCAAATTTGTTTAACATCTGCCAGTCAGACTTGCCACATGTAGGATGCCATAAGTGATTTTGATTGATTTTGATTGATTATTCTATTTCAGGAAAGTATCAAGAAAAATACACTAGGAAATTGGAAATGGAAAACAATTATTTAGAATATAAACTTACAGTACACTTAATTGGATGTAGTTTTTTTGGAATACTGGTACAGTTCAAGATCATCCTGCAGGTGTCCTTACAAATTAAAAACAAGGAAAGTCAGAAAATCACAATTTTCTCAGACACATGCTAACTCTACCTTTTGTTATTGTACTCTTCAGTAGACTTTAACCAATGCTATGTGGTAGTGATCAGTGAGTCTAACCAAAGTCCTTGCTCAGAATTTTTTCATGCAGTTTTGCTTTTCCCATAAGCAACAGAAAGCATGTTTCATTATACCAGAAAAGGGAAGATGCTCGGTTCCTTCCTAAGTAAAATGTATTAAATTGTAAATATGTCAAACTATATTTGACAACATCACTAGCTCCTATTTTCTCAGCCCTGCCAAGAAGACTTGGGGGTGCTGGTGGGTGAGAGACTGGACATGACCCTAAAATGGGTGCTTGCTTTCAGAGAGCCAGTAATAGCCTCGGATGCATCAAAAGAAGCATGAGCAGCAAGCTGAGGGAGGTGGTTTTGTCCCTATGCTCCAGTCTCTGGTGAGACTTCCCCTGGAATCCCCAGCACAGGAAGGACATTGACCTTTTTCAGTGAATCCCGAGGAGGGTTGCTAAGTTGAGTAGAGGTATGGAGCACTTCTCCTATGAGGAGAATTTGGATTAGTCATCCTGTGAAAGAGAAGGCTTTGGAGTGACCTAAATGCGCCCCACAAGAAAGATATAGAGGGACTGTTACAAGAGCATAAAGTGACAGGATAGGTGGGAATGGTTTCAAACTGAGAGTAGGTTTAGATTAGATATTAAAAAAAAAATTCTTTACTGTGGGTGGTGATGGACTGGAACCTGTTGCCCAGAGAAGCCATGAATGCCCCTTCCCTGGCAGAGCTCAAGGCCAGGCTCTGAGGAACCTGGTCTAGTGGAAGGTGTCCCTACCTGTGGCATGGAGGTTGGAATTAAATGACCTTTAAGGTGCCCTTCAACCCCAGGCCACTCTATGAATCTATTATAGGATTTTTCTGACCTTGTCTTCTATTTGTCTTCTTATAAATGCATAGGCGATTCATTAGAATTTCTAAAGTAGTACCTCTCTGTATATTATTTCTCTAACACATCAGTTTCATTTCTCTTAGTTAGGGTATATCAAAGCCATACATTCTGAGTACTGCCTTTGGAGAAAAAATTAAAATGTGGAAGGGGTAAAATGTCACCAATTTAGAACTTCTGTGGTGACTGGTCTTTTTCTGTTTCTAAATGAAATTTCTCTTCATTGAGATGACATAGAAAGTGCTTCCAGATAGGAGAATTTTAATATAGTCTTCTTTTAGGTACGATATTTTGGCAGACACCAAGACGCAAGCAATTTGTCCTCGATGATTCAGCTATACAGCTGACTGATTACCAGACTGAGATACTTCTTTGTTGGAGTGATTTGCTTCCTCCTATGATCTTTGCAAATTATTTCAGATTCAAGTTATTAAAATGAAAGGAAGACCCTCTCTGCAATAAGAGAAGATATTGCAATCTAAAGAAGACAATCTGAAGGTGAAAACTGGATATGTTAAATTTAAGACAAAAGTTCTACTGATTTAAACAGCAGCAGGATTTAATCATGAATGTCAGAAAAAATTTGTCCCACAGGTTATTGAACATATTACATGCAGTTATGAAGAAGAAATAGTAGTTCAAAGTCTGTGTTATTTTAGCAGGTATACACAATCGATTTTTATCTTCCCCATAAGGTTTCTCTTTCAGAAGACTATATTTGAAGTAAATCTCTGGAATATTTTCTTGTAAGCGTTGTCCATGTACATATCTGATATGAAGGTCATAAAGAGGGCAAAGTTTTTTAATAAAAAACATTGCTTATGAAGATGAATTATTAAAAACCTTTTTTTTTTTTAGATTTTTAAAGTGCCTAAGAGATAAAACTTACTGTAAACTTACTGATACTTATTGAAAAGTAGAAGTCTAGCTGGATTTTATTCTCTCCTATCAGCCACAGGCATGACTAGCTGGCTTCAGTAGGTAATAGAGAGGGCTCTGTAAAATTAACTTGCATTTTAATTGAGCCTTGACTAAAATCACAGGAAAAAAACCACAAGTATATACTGGGAGAGGAGCAGCTGGACAGCAGCCCTGCAGAAAGGGATCTGAGATGCTGGTCAGCAGTGGGCTGAGCAGGAGTCAGCAGGGTGCCCAGGCAGCCAAGGGGACAAAGCCCATCCTGGAGGGCACCACCAGCTGCTCAAACCAGACAGTCAGCCCACCTCATTCAGCCTCACCTTGAGTACAGTTCTGGGCCCTGTGATTTAAGAAGGATGTGAAAATCCTTGAATCCATCCAGAGGATGGCAGCAAAGCTGGTGTTAGGGCTCAAATGCATAAAACAATCGTGGCCCCTTTCTCTTTCCCCAGAAAATAACCAAATAATTTAAATTCTGACATTCTGAAAAATAGCATAAACATCCACACACCAAGATAAGTGATTGAAATGGTCTTTCTTTAAAAACAGATTTACAGCATTTGAAAATGAAGATAGAACCATTTCAGAAATTAACAATCTTGAGTCTAGCATTGTAGAGACCATGTGCATATATATATAAGCAGATACAAAGTGCCATGAGCTCCTGGTTGTGGTTGCATAGAAAAAAGCAATTACTCTCCTGTCACTCTATTGCTATGAAAAAACAGATTTTTTTTTTTATCACTCGGTAATGCACATTAGCAGAAAAGAGAAATTTTTGCTTCTTTGAGAAGTCATAAATGGAAGCAATGTAATTTCTCCTGAGAGCAAAGGAAAAGTAAAGATGAAATTAGGACCCTATGAGTCATAGCTTTTTCTCTTTTCTATTTTGGGAATACAACATCTGTAAGCTACCCTTTATTCAAGGATATTCAGAATTGAATTCCTTGTATTTTTATCAGGGACTAATCCAATCCTTGATTTAAAACAATTAACAATCTAGGACAGAATGTGTGTTTGATTCCTCCTACTTCCCACAGTAGCATAAAAATAGCCTGCAGAAAGTGTGGGATTTTTTTGGTTGCTGGTTTGGTTTGCTTCCCCTCTGTCCAAGAAACAGGAATTCTCTCAATATTTTCTGGTAAAAGGAAAATAGACAGAAGTTAAGGAGCTTTACAGTCAAATCTCTTAGAAGTATACAGTAGCTAAGTCACCTGTATCAAAACCATAAAGTTTTAACGACAGTATTTTTCCCTGAAAGATTCTCAACAGAAGAAAATTTTCACTGATTATGTCTTGCTGGGGACTAATGCAATCCCACTGAAAGTATAAAGGCATGAAATTTTTCTCATGATTAATTAGTCTCAATGTGATACTTGGTTGTGGGCTAGACAATCTCTGTAAATCAATGTATTATTTGTTACTTTCTTATTTGACTGAAATATCTTCTGATAGAAACACAACTAGTCATTACAGATGAGATTATAACAGAGACAATGCAGTTAGGCACCTACTTGCTAATAAAATGTGGAAATATTTTCAAGGAGCACAAATATTTACAATCAGAAAACTTGTTTAATGTGGAACAAAAGTGAAATGTGAAAAATCATACTTAAATTGTTTCAAAAGGAGTCACACACCTGAGTAAATATTAAACATTGATTTAAAATTTCTAGCAGAAATGAAAACTCAGACTTATTCATTATATTTACAGAAATTGGTTTTGTTTCTTTACATGGCTAAGATCTGACTTTATGCAAATTATGATTGTATGATTGATGAAATTTAGGTACCTTCTGGTTTTATTCTTCTCTCTAAAATTCTTCTGAAGTATAAGTATTTATTTATTTTACCTTTTCCCAGATCCCAAAGTGGGGGTACTTAGTTTTAGGAAACAAACATAATACAATCCACAGATGGTGTGAAAATGGGGAGCAGAAAAATGGAAAATTCTTAAATCATTTTGTCCTTCTCACTTTTTCAACAGTTTCAATTTTATTGCATCCAGTACTGTTATGCTTTCTCCTAATCAATGTGAGCTTTTAATGAACAAGTGCTGTCACAGGAGACTTGACACAAATGAAAGCCAAAAGGACACATTATTTTGATTTCCTAAATGGAAACCATAATTTCCAATTAGAAAGCAGAAGTGAAAAGATGAAAATGAATAGCCTTTCTCAGCTGCTAACCTTTACCTGCAGATATCTTTTGAAGAATGCACTTAACATCCATCACCAGAAAGTTTTATTCATTCAATATTTTCAGATATTTTACAGAGGCTTTTGGAGATATTAAAGCAAAAAAAAAAAAACCATAAAAACCATCTGTTCTAAAATGGAAACTCCAAATCCACACTGAAAGAATGTTTTTAGCTCTCTGTACTGTATATTCATATACTGTGTGAATAGGTATTGTAAAGCAGTAAAGGTATTTTGATCCTTCAGTGTCTGCCAGGCTCTGATTCCAAGGAATTACATGGAAGGTATAAAATAATTCAGGAAAAAATGCAGTTGTTTTGTGCTATCCTTCCAAGAGTTGGTGAAATCACGTGTCTTTTAACTCTTTTAACCACTGCAAGTTGCTCCCCTGTCTCCTTGTGAACAATGTAATGACATTTACCTCACACACACGCAGTTGCCATTCTGATTATGTTAAAAAGCTCATTTCCAAGGGGTGATAATATTAAATTACACTTTTCTTTTTTTTCCTTTTTTTTTCCTTCTAATTTCTGTATTAAATATCATCTCCTACAAAATGATGGATTTAACATGTATTTCTTTTAGTCAGCCAGAATCTTCGTAATTAAAAGCATGTCTCTCACAGTATCTTTCTGGATAACATGTCAAGCACGCTGCTGGGTAAACACATCATGCATTGGGTTAGTAACTGGCTCACAGATCAGGCCCAAAGGGTCCATTTACATTGTCTTGTAGCTTTTTGATCTGTTTTACTATATAGGCTATGACAAAAATTATTTTATAAGACCATGCTCTACTGTCATAGTCAACTGAGTCAATCCATCAAGCCTGGAGAAACTGGATTTTGTTACATTCAGGTAAAAGGAACTCTTTGTCAAAAGTTTCTTGCTAAATTCCACTTTTGACAATTACATTTCAACAAACAATATACCTAATTTTAGAAGCTCTATGAGTCTACACATAGCTTCTATTGACACTGTTACTTAAGCATTTGTTGCTTCTCACATTTGAAATGGAAGAGTATAACTCAAATGGTATATGGATGGAGCTTATGAGTTGCATTTGCGCAAACACAATTTCTGTGACTGTAAAATATAATTAAAATATAAGAAAAAAGTAAGTTTTACCAAAAGCAAAAATAAAATAATTAAAGATCATATTTGCAATATTTACAAAAATATGTTAATAGCAATGTGATTAACAGGCATTATTCTGGGAATTTAGGAATTACACTGAACTGAAAAATCAGCTATGAAAACTGACATTAGGTAACAAATTGTTAGCCAACTGGGAAGAAACATGAGAGACCAAACTAGCCAGGAAATCTGCATGAAGCTTAGAGATGTGAGTTAGGCAATGTAGAGAAGTTTGTATTGGCTTCAACAATAAAAACAGTCACAGTAACCTTAATGAGTGTAAAAAAACCTCCTTCCTGTGCAAGCATGAAATCAATTTAGTTAGCACACTCCAGCTCCTGGGTCATTCCCATGTTTTATTACCTCTGGCCTTTTCTACCAGGAGACCACTTGGTACTAGTGGAATCACACACACTGGAGGTAGAGAAGAGCTGTCCAGAGGCACAAAGGGAACAGATATCTGTATATCAAAATTTAAAATACAGAGTTATTCTGTGCAGCAATTACACTATGGAAGATAAAGTTCAATGTCTTGTAGAGTAGGGTACACAAGAATCTGGCCCATGGGGTCACATACTGCTTGCTTTGTTTGATTACTGCTGAACAAGATAATAGAATAGAATAGAATAGAATAGAATAGAATAGAATAGAATAGAATAGAACACAATGCAGCTCAGCTGGAATGGACCTATAACAGCCAGTCAAATCCTAAGAAGTTCATTTACAACATACACTTTGTCAGTGCTGTAACTTGCACAACAGGTGCCCAGTGAAATAGAACAAGCTAAGGTTCTCACTAACTTGAAGATGTATGGATATGGAGCTTCCTTTCTAACTTGATTTATATTTCACTGTCTAATATAATTACTTATAGAGATTATAACTGCATGTGGATATAATTTCAGCTAAAAGGAAGTCCAGTCTTTTCAGACTGAGTATTTAAAATGGATGCTTATTGCCAAAAAGGCAGATAGATGAGAGATAGTCTATTCTTATCTGCATGATTTAGAATCCTAAGAGGAAGAAAATTGCAAGGGGTCTCGGAAATGCTAATTCAATTTTACAGTTCTGAACTCTTAGTGTGTCTCATTTTAATGCAGTAGATGTTTCAGTTAGCTCTGCCTTCCAAAATATCTCATTAATGTTTCTAGAATTCATCTCAGCTTTTGCATTTCTTGTTTTTTCTGTAGTAAGATTCTGACTTCCAAATGCCTGATTCATATTTCTGGAAATCATCTCTGGTTTTGTCACACAAGAACATTCCTCTTTGAATATGGCAACTTTTTAGACAATTGCTTAAGATATTTTTCTTGAAAATGTGTAACACTGTGATTGAATTGAACTGCATAAAGAAATATTATAGGAATATGATTTTATTGCTTTGAGGTTTTGTTTTGGTTTTGGATTTTTAATTTTTTTTTAGTAAGGGTGAGTTGTTAGGTTTACTTTCTGCTGTTATACAATCTAAACAGAGATTGCACAGATTGAAATCTCACCATAAAACAGATGATTCAGGTCATGTCTCTGTAAAACAGCACTAAGCATAAATCCCTCTTTTGTATTTTTCCTGCCAACATAATCCTGAAAAAGGCACTAAAAGAGTGCTTATAGCTATGTTGGAAAGATGTTGCTACTTCTAAAAGCATATCCAAAAAGACTAGGAATGTAGATGATAAAGAGGAATTGAGCAGTATCTAGATTGAGTGAGCCAGGTCATTCAAACCATTCCATTTTTTTGTAACACTATAACACACTCTTAATTAGGATCTCTATTTTTCCTCCCACCCTCATAAATTTCTATTATTTTTGTTAGATAACTCTCCAAATAGCTTTGGAATTTTGAAAATTCAACTCAGTTTTTGAAAAACTTGTATGTATAATAAAAAATTACACAATGCTCAAAGCATGTAGTGAGGGTTGGGGACCACCACGGGATATAGTACTTCTGTGTTTTACAGTATTGAATTTTTCAGTATACAGGAGCACTGCCTCACACTGGAACAACTTAGCAGCTTCCTCTTGGTCCAGTAGCATCTTCAGTCATCACTGTGGTGAGGTATGAGTAGAAACAGAAACTGCCTAGCTGGGCAGAGGCAGGATCCTCACAAGCATTGAAGTACACAAGTAATTAAACTCAGCACCACAGTGTCCCTCAAACAGTGCCCTCTGCAATAAGTAGAAGGAAAAATGTAAATGTTTTTATTTTGTTGTGCCAAAAGTATCCTATCCATGAAATGCATTTTGATAAATGCATATTTATACTTATAGGGAAAATATAGCCTTCTAAATAACAACAGCTCATATTATTCCTGCATGCATTCTTGGGGATATAGAAACTAGAGGAAATTCTAGGACTTAAAGAGAGAGAATTAAAAAGTTGGAAAGTCTTGAGCACATCTGTCTGCTATTTTGTCATGGTTACTTAGTGAGAAAGAGAGAGATGAGGAAATTATTCCCAGAGCATCTCTGCAGTCCTCTAAGATAGGGAGTATTTTTGGAGTTACAGATAAATATTGTTCAGTGCACAGTCTAATGACTTACATTTTACCTATATGCAAGGAGAAAAGATAGCCATGAAAATATTTGTCTCTATGATTCAGTTAAAATGTTTTACAATTTTGAATGTCATGATGTTACATCTACATTAAAAAAGGGTATTTTCTGACTCAGACATCTGTCTTTTCATTTACTTTAAACCAGATTTTTTAATTTCTCAGTTGCAGCCATACTTTGGGGAAGTGGAACCAGGGACATATATTCTAGGAAGAAGATAAAGATACTGTCCAGATATGTAGGGATGGGATTAGAAAAGCTAAGGTACAGCTGGAGCTGAATTTAGCAAGGAATATGAAGACTGGCTAGAAGGGCTTTTACATATTTGTTGCTCAGAAAAGGAAGATGCACTTCCCACAATAAATAAGACAAGAGAACTATTGAAAAATGCCATGGAGAAGTTGAGGTACTAAAACATGTTTTTTGCTCCTCAGTTTTCATTCGTAATCTCTCTTCTAACGTCTGTCAAATCTCCAAATTTTTAGGCAGAGATTGGGGGAATTAAGTCTCCACCATTGTAGTACATGAGTTTTCAGATCACCGGAGGAACCTGAGCATACAGAAGTCCATGAGATCCAATAAAAAGTCTTGTGGGAAATAAAAGATGCAGACACTAAGCCAATTTCCACCATGTCTGAAAAATCAGGGAAACAGAGGAAAGCCCCGGTGACGGGGGGGGGGTATCACATCTGTTTTAAGAAGGATACTTAGGAGGATCCTGGGAAGTACTGACCAGTCTTCCCCTCCACACCCAATAGGATGACAGACCAGATCCTACTGGAAGTTATACTGAAGCATATGCAAGACAGAAATGTGACTAGAGGCAGCATCACGGCTTCACCAAGGGCAAACGGTGTCTAGCTGAGCTACAATAATAAGAGGCCATATACAATAATGTGACTCCATCGGTAGCAAGCAAAGAGCAGTCAATGTTATTGACTGGATGTTATCTACCTGGATGTTTTTAAGAAATTTGATAAGATCCCCTGTAAAATTCTTGACAATAAATTGAAGAAATATGATTTTTATGGATAGACTGTTGGATGGATAACAAACTGGCTGAATGGCCATGTACTCAAAAGTTGCAGTCAAGAGCTAAATATCCAAGTGCAAAGCAATAACCAGAGGTGTCCCTTAAAGGTTCACGCTGGTACCAATACTATTTAATACCTTCATTAAGGACATAGTGGGATTAAGTGCACCATCAGGAAGTGTGTGGACATCACAAAGATGAGTATTGTACCTGATGTACTAGAGGGAAGGGATGCCATGCAGAAGGACTTTGAAAGGCTGGAAAAGTGGACCAGTGGGAACCTCAAGATCAACAAAGCCAAGTGCAAGGTCCTGTACCACCATTGGAAGAAACGCCAGTATTTTCAGCCAGATGAATGAGAGAATTTGGGGATAATGGTGGATGAAAACATTGGACAAGAGACAGCAATATGCACTTGCAGCCCAGAAAACTAACCACATCCTAAGCTGCGTCAAAAGCAGCGTGGCCAGCAGGTTGATGGAGGTGATCCTGTCCCTCTACTCCGGTCTTGTAGGACTCTGCCTGGAGTGCTGCATCAGCTCTGGGGACCCCAGAACAAGAAAGCCATGGATCTGTAAAGGAAGGTCCAGAGGAGGGCCACAAAAACGGTCAGAAAAGCTGAACTGGGACTAATCAACCTGGAGAAGAAAATGCTTCTAGGAGCCTTGCAATATACGAAGGGTGTTTACAAGAAAATGGAGAAACTTTAACCAGGCCTACAGTGACAGGAGAGGGGGCAAAAGAGATTTTTTGTTATGAGGGTGGGGAGACACTGGATCAGGTTGCCTAGAGAAGTTGTGGATGCTTCATTGTTGGAAGCATTCAAAGTCAGGTTGGATCGAGCTTTGAGCAACCTGATGTAACCAATGTCCCTTTCCATGGCATCAGGGTTGGACTGGATGGTCTTGGAAGTTCCTTTTGAACCCAAACCATTTCTTGGTGCTATGATCTGCCTGAGTAAGATCATCCAGTGGTTATCTGTGTGGTCATAATACTTCTATCCACTGCTATTAATGACAAACTATAGACTGAAAGAAAAATAATTTCATGTGCCTCAAGAACAGCACTAACATTTATGGAGAGTACAAGATCCAGTATTCATGTCCATTGAAGTGAATTTTCCAGAGGAATTTGGCATCTCCAGCAATTCAGCACTGTAATCAATTAGACGCATATTCCTTCATTACAGGGTGAGATAATAGCGATAGAATTACGCATCTCTGTCATTAACAACAGGTTTGCATGTGACTTTGTGTATGCAATTACAAATCAAACACCATTGAAACACACCAGATTTACAGATCTATAACCTCCAGTAACCCAGACTAGAAGAAAGGGATACAAATATTGCTAGTATTCAAATCGTATGTCATAAAATGACACTACTTTTTAAACTCTTTTGAATAGTCATATTTGTTTTACACGTGGCTGTTCTTCTGAAGAAATTAGTGTTTTCTTTTTCATTTTTTAACCCATAAATCAAGTAAAAAATACATCTCATTCACCTAATATCTTCCCATGTCTAGGGAGAGCCTAATGAGCTCTCGATTACATTTACATTTCACCCAGCAGGAAAAAAATGTAAATATGTTTATAAAACAGATTTCCTATGATTTTTAAGTGTGTACACATTTAATGAACATCTTCTGTTTTTCTAATTCAAACACAGACTTTCATAATAAAGATTAAATTCCATAGGATCCTCAAAGTTACATTTGCCACTGTTAAGAAGCAATATTTAATGTCAATACACATATGTATCTTTCCTAATCCATTTAAAATCCTGACTACTATTACTTTTCTGTTTCTCATATAAAGTTTCTCATATAAATGCCCCTGTTTTGTGTCTTTTAGCCCAAACCGCACAATTAAAAAAATAGCATTCTGACTCCTTCTTCTATTTTGTTTGTTTTCAATATAAAAACATAAAATAGGAGTCCACCAATGCAAATATTACACTTTTCCCTTTAGATTTATAAAATACAGAGGGGCAATGAAACATTTTAAACCACTTATAGTGGTTTACACTCATCTGTATCCTTCAACAATGTTAGTTTTAACAAACCAAGAGAAAACTTTTTAAAGAGATACATTAAATAATCTTTTTTACAGATAAATAACTACCAAGATTCTGGGTATACATGTTCTTTGACATGAACCAAAACAACAATTTGTTTCTTGTGTCTTCAGTTCTTCCTTTAATGTCCTTTTGTTTGGTTGTTTTTTTGGTTTTGTTGTTCTTATTTTTGGGGGGGGGGGGGGGGGGGGGGGGTGTTTGGTTGATTGGTTTGATTTGTTTTTTCAGGGTTTTTTTTTGTTGTTGTTTGTTTGGGTGTTTCTGAGTACTAAGACTGCAAGCATAAATATACCAAGATGTTTTTAATATTTCTGGTTTTAAATTTACATCTCTTTCCGTTATGGAAAAAAAATACTTTTTTGCATTTCATGAATGGTCAAAATCAGGGACAAGAAAAAAAATTCTCAGTACTCTGATGAACTATTAATTTGTTGAAAAACATGAACAGCACGAACAGATAACTCAGCAACAGAAGACTTCTGTGTTCCAAAACAGTAGCTACCATGAAAATAGATCAGCTTTACTATTAGGAAAAACAAGATCAAAAGTTCTTGTAAAAAGACACACAAACAAAATTACTGTACCTTAGCCTGTGTATCTAAAATGCCAGAAATATGAGCATTTGAGCATTTTGTATTCTGCTCTACACAAACTATAAGCTTTTTCACAAAGAAAACAAATATTTCTAATGTCTCTCATTTTCAGCCATTTTTTTGATTTTATTTTTTCTATGGAAAAGCAGAACCTCAGAAAAGAAATAAACCTTATTTTGAACAAAAGTTTGGTACATGCTGTGCACCATGATTATGGAGTTTCTTATCTTTTTGAAGATAATGTCACTGTACTCCTTAAAATCCCCTGATTGCCTTTTACCCACAACAAAAATTCCATCAGTGTGTATGAATTTTATTTTTTGTATGTACCTCTAAAAAAACAATTTGCACACAAAATTAGTCGATACAGATAAATAGTAACACTTTCCTTCTTCTTGACATTGCCAACTGTTTTAAAACTGTGAGGACTCATTCTTGATTGACTTCCTTTTTTTTTAAACATGGAATAGAAATTATTTAAGAAAAACGTACCAGTTATCAAACATTATACATTTCCAGTCCATTTTTTTTTTTTTTAAGGTGAAGGCAGTTGTCTAAAACAATGTAGTTTAGCCTAGTTTGTGTAAAAAATGGACAGAATTAAAAATCCATCATTGAGATAGTTTTAAAATTGTAACTGAGCCAAATATCTATGATTGATCAGTGGAAAAATTCAGCAATCAAATATTCTGTGCAAATATTTCTATGAAGAAAAGAGTCACTTACCTAAAACCCCCAGCCTGTAATTGATAGTGACAACAATGACATTTCCATAACTGGCGAGAATGCTGCCATCAATCATATTTCCAGTGCCCTCCATGTAAGATCCACCATGGATGTAGACCATAACGGGTTTCTTGCTGTTCTGATCATGAATGTCTGAAAAAATTCAAGTAAGGAAAACACAATAAAGCAATAAAAACATAAGGAAAATGGCAATTTTTAGTAGTGCTTACAATGGTCTTAATTACTTCCTGTGTTTTCAATGTCAGCACCCCTATACCCACTAACTTACACAGTTCAGGACCATGCTACAAGCCTAATATTTATAATTTAAAACTTCAAATACTATTTCCTCTAAAATGGTCTCACTTCAAATGCATTCAGTATTACAGGAAATTTAATTTTAATAGAAGTGTCTTAAAGCCTAAAAAACCAAATTATGAAATAATCTTGGTTTCTTTAGAATACTCAGCTTCAAATATATACCAATTTAGAAATATCTGTGCATCTAATAATAAAATTACAGTCATGATCCATGCTTTCCCATACTTTTGTGTGGGACATAATTATTGAAATTATATTCCCAACAGTTTAGTAAGAGATAATAGCAAAAACTCTAAGTGTTCTGGTAGAAGAAAACATAGTAGACTGTTCTTTCTTTTAAACAGCCCAGGAGTTCACAGAGAGGATTTATGTGAATTTATGGCCCACATTTTTTGTATTTAAATCAAATTATGTCTTTTGTGTTGCACTTTTCCCGGTCTAGTAGCAACTAAGCCTCAAAGAACAACTTTGAATTAATGGTATTGCTGATTTTTTGTACAGGTAGAAAATTCCTGGCTACTTCAAAAAAAAAATAAACAGCTGGGTCTTTAAAGGAAAGTTCAGTGAAATTGACAATCAGCTAATCAGTGATTGGGGTATATTTGGGAGAAGGTTAATCTAAAAAGTTCGGCTCTTGATGCCAGTGATGATTGAGAATACCTAAATCTGGAATTTATGTTCTCTACAAAAACTGTGTGAAGAGAGGTTAAGCTCCTTCATAAAGTAGAAGGCAATTCAGCAAGCTACCATTAGATATACAAATCTTCTATAAATATTTCATGTAGATTCTATAATCTGCATGGAATCAGAGCACTTCTTCCAGGTATACAGCACAACATACAAGGAAAAGCAGAGCCTCTGATTATTCAACGAAGTTTTGAAAAAAATCTTTTTTTAGGGATATATTGAAGAGTGGAGAAGGGAGGTGGGCAAAGAAAAAGCTGAGCTAAATACCTACAGGTGGGTGAACTAGATTTGAAAAGCTTCCAAACATCCTCCCTCCCCTCAGGCTGATTAGGAAATACTGATATAAAAAATGTGATCATCAATGAGGTACCAGATAGTCAGTGTTTTATATATTTGGAATGGATTAGAGCATGTTTAAAGGTAAATTTTGAATATCATATTTCTGTGTCCCCCTTTTGCTTTACTCCTGTGTATACCTTAAATATCACAAATTTCCAGCTGAGTTCAGGAATGTCCAGGCTGCAATGTACACCTGTCTACTTGTCAGAGTTTAAGGCTTGTCATTGACTCTGCCTTCTTTTCACAAAAAGATATATCCTTACATGTATTTTAAATGTTGTACTTGAGCAGCAGAACAAAAGTTTTTGTGATAAGATCTTTTTAATTGTTGTGACTATAAGAGTAGTGCAGCAATTAAACAGATCATTTAAAGCAATGAGGTGCATTCTAGTCGATGTATTTTTTTTATTGTCAGCATTTTCAGCAAAGTATATAAAAGTTCTTCTTCTCTGAAGGCACAGCTAAGATCTCAAAAAACCTGAAAGCAGCAATTATTTAATGTAATTATTTGTGTTGCTGAATTACCTTTCCCTTCTCTCCCCAAATTCTCAGGGCACAATTTTTTTGCATTTAATCTTTTCTTATTGCCTAATTCTACCTCAGGGTTGAATCTTTCACTGATGAAGTCAATAGAACATTTCCCCTTCCTCTTCAATGGGAACATTTTTATTTTCAACATAAAGGAAATTAGCTCAATGCTTTATATGCTTAGATCTAAACTGGATACCTTTGTTAAACGTGAAATCCTGATATTTTATCAATTTAAAAAATGGCTGAATAATTATGTGTTCATAATCTAGTATTTATCTTTATTTTTAAAGCAACTTTGGTTTTGCCTGTTATTTGTCCTTTACTTTAAAATTAACTTCAGAATTTGGTATAGAAATGATAATACCATCATTTGAAAAAAGCCTGTGTTGCACAGAAATAGGAAGCTGATAATCAGAAAGCAACAGAGTAATTTTAGATTACTCTGCACAGTATTTCTGTGTTGTAAGAAAAAGTGCAATTCAGCAGTGAAGGTGGTGGAGTAGAGGGCAATCAGTGTGAATCAAAGACCTGAGGTTTTTAATATGGTATTTTATATACAGTCAGAGTAGCTACAATAGACCTGAACTCCCAGGAAAAGAGGTGATAGTATCCTCAGTTTGTATGATTCTAAGGCAGTTTGTATGATTCTAAGGGAAACAGAGAGGACATATGTTTCAAAGTAATTTGAAATTTTGTCAGATGGGAAAAAAAACCAGGAAAAAAGACATTGAATAACACTTTGGATTGGCCAAGCCTGAGAGGATTAATAAACATGTTGCTTTGAAGCCAGACCAATAAACTATCCAGGATTTTTATCTTCTCATTTAATATGATTTTTTTTCTTAATTTGGTAAATACTTGTAAACTGACAATGTAACTTTAATAAAAAGGAAGGGTGAGAATAGAGGAAAATTTCATTACTTCTTTCTATTTTGGTGCATCCTAAATAGATTTGTTGCGTCAAGGCAAGAAAAAAAATCGTTTCTATCTAAAACTTTTTTGGGGTACTTCACTGGGAACTTTTAGCATTTCCTTTCAGGAAACCCAGTCCAACTTTGAAAGAAGTCAATGAAAATGATTGTTACTGATTTCAGTGGGAATGTGGTCAGAGTCTGAATGAATGTGTCTCAGAGGCTAGCTGATCACAGGAAAAACACAATAAAGCAACATCAACAGCTTCTTTTATTTTTGTGTCCTGAAATAAACCACATCCTGTGGGAAAAAATATAAATAAGTAAATAAAAATAGCAAAGACAAAGCACAATTCAACTGTATCAATGTACAGCATGTGCACTGGGGAAACAGTGGAAGTGAAAGGAAGGATATATGTGAGTTTCTTCATGAATTTCAAACAAGTGAATATACAAAATGTGTAGGAGGGAAAAGAGCACATGCATGTTTTTAAATTCCATTTTCTCAGCCTAAGAAAGAATAGAGGGGAAAAATATGTGGTTTCAAATAACATTTATGTTACTCACTTCACACATATTTCGGAATAAATTTTACACCTATGTCACGGAGGAACTGCAGTCATCTATATGCTAATTTAGATTTTAAAAAGAAAAACAATCAAAGCAAATTCTAAAGAAGAAAATAAAGAAGCACACTGATGTGAGCTTCTGCAAATAAGGGACTAAAAATCATGTTGAAATAACAGCAATAATAATAACAATAATCATTCTTATTATAACAAAAATTGAAAAGTTTATGTTCATGCATCAGGGTCAGGCTTTGAAAAAACAAAAAATACCTTCATCTTCACCACGATCATTACTGGTTATATCATCTGCGCTTTTCTTTGTGTTGGCTCCTGGGTTCATATTGAGGAGGAGAATAAAGGGAAAAAAGAGAATTCAAAACCAGCAGGTTCTCAAAAATAAAGAAACCACTAGTACAAAAAATGTAACAAAAATGTCAAAATCTGTTACATTTGAAATTGAAAAACAAAAAAGATGCAAACTGCACATAAACATAAAATGTCAAGAAGAACAAATTGAAAATATTTGAAAAAAATGTATCATATTCTGTGACAATGCAGTACTTTAGTTAAAAGTGATTTCTTCAAAAAAAAAACAAATTAATGTGCTATTAAAAAAGAATAATATAAACCAAAAAAGTATGTTAAAAATTACAAAATCATGTTTTTACATAAGAAATGCAATTTTTTATTCTGTTCTGTAACCTTGAGGAAATAATGCCTTGAGTTACTTTCTTCAATAACTTAACACTTTATTCATCCTCTTTACAATTTCTTAAGAAATAGCCACAACCTGAATTTAGGATAGAAATAACGCACATAAAATTATTATTTGAGTTTTACACAACTTTATTCGACCAAGACAAACCATAAAGACCTCCTTTGAATTTAATCTTTTTATCCATATGAGCAAAAAGATATTTAAAACAAGACTGTAAATGAAAGTGAAACAGAGTTGAGTCAATCTATTAATGAAATTGGTCCAAAACCAGCCTTGGCTGAAAATATACCTCATCCCACGCTCTTTAGAAAAAGCTAGAAATTGACTGAAAACACTTACTTACCATTAGAAGGAACCTGCATTTCTTTATTAGAAGTTTTAGTGAAGAATATGTTTTAATTTGCATTGAATATGCTTTCTTAAAATACTTTTGAGGGGTACACATACACATACACAGGCATGCACACACACATAAAAAATTATGCTCATACGTGTCACAGCCTGTACTTATGAGAGCAAGAGGAAATAAACATAGTTTTCACCAACCCCATTCTTGAGCAATACTTCTGTTTTCTGACTAAAAAAATAAAAATACACCAAGCTATCCAAGCATTCTGTTATATTGTGCTTATTCCCATGGCAAGTAACCCTCTGTAATGTAAACAGTTACTCAATAAGGAGTGAAACACAAATAGGAAACAATTTATAATTTAGCTTAGAAATCACCATAGCTGCTAAAGAAATAAAATGGTCTAAGCATGCTAATCATTATTTTCTTGAATTTTCTTTATTTTGAAGTGTCTTTTCAATACGTGCTGAAAAAGTACAATATATATTAACTTATTTATGTATGAAGTCTAAATTTGTAACAGATGCCTCATGTTTAAATAACTATTATTTACTCCTTTTATTTTCCTATTTAAATTCTACTGTTAACTATACTTATATCCCTCAAAATCCAAGGCTTCAATTAAATCTTAGTCCATGATTGTAAGACAGAATGTCTTTATTATTACTAAAACATTTAAACTTTTAAAATATATACAGTTTTAGGATCAGGGTACTAGTTTATTTGTCTTACAGATACACATTTGCTACAGGCATTTTCTGGAAGCACTGCCACTATGTATACAGTGATGATGATTAGCGAGCAAAAATGTGAAAAGCAGTGACTGATACTCTATCTCCACATAAAGTCTCCATCTTCAATGCTGTTCTTGTACAAAATATATTGTTTATGCAGTACACCAGTGGATTCATTACATATACCCAGTACATAATTAACTAGGTAAAATATCTCTGTCACTGAAATATAGATGTTCTCCAATCTCTATTTTCTTTCAGAAGTAATAGATACAGGCTCATAATCTCAGCCACCCTCCCTGCTTTGTCCTTTTCTTTAACAGAGTTCCAAATTACTTATAGCCCAATGAAGGTGCAATACTTTTTCAGGTGATACCCAAATAAAGTTAATTTTGTATTTAAATAAGCTAAGTACTCAACCTTGCTTTTAAACTATTTTTGATTCATGTAAAATATTTATGAGAAATAATTATTTATTGGCAATGAATACGCATACACAAGTTTGAATGTACATAAGAAATTTCAATACTAGTTTCCCCAGGGAGGTAGACTTTTAATTTTTTGATATAAAATATGATCATCATATGGAAAATATAAAATCATATAACACATATTTTTATTCCTATGAATTAAAAAATATCAAAATCAGTGCGACCCCATATATAAACTACCTATAGACAAAAACTGTGTACAGTTATTAGGACTGTAATCCCTATTTCAAGTATTTTTGAGTGAAAGAAGTAGATGTGTCCCAGAATATTTTAGTTTGGGTACTATCTCACCCCAAAATCTTCAATACACATATCAATAACATATTGCAAGGATTTTCTCTCTAATGTGCTTCCCAGTGTGATGCTGGCACAGTGTACTTCTGATAAAAACAAAACAAGTGTAATGAGAATTCGGAAGATGTGCTCACATCATGCTATTAGATGTATCACTTAATAAAGTATGTGACATAAGGTTATCTCTAATATTTGAAACACCTCTTATTCCATTTTTATGTTCTTCAAAGACGTAAAATATCATGTTGTAATCCATTGTCAGAAGAAATTACTGTAACTTGGTATGTATTTATTTACAATGTGAGTGGGAATACTGTTTCTCCTACATGCTGAGAAACAATTATTTTCCTATCGGAAATTGGAATATACTTTTATAACTAAGTTCTTGGGTTTGAGAGGATTTTATACTCATTTTGAGATCTGCTAAGATGGATTACATCAATGAGTTCTCAAACCAAGTTTCTGTGTGCTCCTATCACATTGGACTTTTTTCATACTATGCATAGCAACCATAAAATCATGTAATTGTTAAGGCTGAAAAAGATCAAGTCCAACTGTGGCCCTAAGCACCACATCTCCATCTTTTAAATACCTCCAGGGATGGTGACTCAATGACTTTGCTGGACACATTGTTCTCATGCCTGACCATCTTTTCCATGAAGAAGTTTTTCCCAATATCCAATTCAAACCCCCGCTGGTGAAACTTGAGGCCATTTCCTTTCACCCTATGCCTTGTAACTTGGAAAAAGAGACCAACCCCCACCTGGCTACAAACTCCTTTCAGGTAGTTGTAGAAAGTGATAAAATGTCCCCTGATCTTCATATTCTTCAAATTAAACAACTCCAGCTCCCTCAGTTGCTCCTCTGACTTTTGGCTGGATGCTTCACCACCCCTGCTGTCCTCCAATAACAGAGAATTCCAGTGCCTCAATGTTCTCCTTGCAGTGAGGGACCCAGAAATCAGCACAGGATTTGAGGCACAGCCTCACCAGTGCTGAGTACAGGGGGACCATCACTGCCCCGGTCCTGCTGGCCACTCTATTTCTGATACAAGCCATGTGGATGATACTGTTAGTGTAAAATAGTATGCTTCTGGAGGCTTATATTTTTGAAAGATTAATGTAATTTTTTTAGAGCAATGCTCCTAAGAATTTTAGGTGGTTTTGGAGCTACTGAAATAATTCTAACAATGACATCTGTTCTCGGACTATCTCACACAGAGAGCAAAAATTTTAATTTTCCAACCATGTTGTGGTTTTTTTATTAAAAATGTCAATTCATTCGTCCCTAAACTTCTAAAAAAAGATGGTAATCCCTGTCATAAGATAAAAAAGTCACTATGCCTCCAAGGTTAGTTTAAGGTTGCATTAATCTTGGAGAGTGAATGGAATCATAACTCAGAAACTCCCATTGCTCAGAAAAAAATGCCTGCCTGCAACAGCTGATTGTCCCACAGATCAACACTTCCCTCTGCTTTGGGGCTTCTTTTGCAAGTGTTCAGGGTTGGGCCAATTTTTTCCCCATATCTCATATTCTCCTTATCGCAAATCACAGGAGCAGCAATTTTAACCTTCAGTTCCCATACACCAAGTAAACATAATCACTATATTATAGGATTTGGCCTTCTGCAGTCTAAGAACTGTTTACTCATTCATCCCCCATGAAACACAGATGGTAAATTTCAACAGCAACCCAGGATCCAGCAGTAGTAGTAATGATCTAGTGCATTAAAGACTGAATTCCCCAAGTGTCTCTATTGACTAACCTGGTGTTTGACCAGAGTTCCTGGTTTGTAAATTTGTGTTTCACTTTTCATGATACTGAAAAGTAGCAGAAAAATGTTTCAAAATATTATTAGGATGGATTTTTTTTTCCCAAATGGTCAAAGCTAGGAACTACTTAATTACATATGTTAAATCTGCTGTAGATAGCATAGCTCTACTGAAGAATATATTTGCATAAAGGTTCATTGTATTGTAGAAAAATATCTTACTGTTAATGACAATTACTTGAAGAAGATGTGACTTTGATATTTTAAAGGCCAGGTGACCTTTTTCCATTTGTCCTGCAATTCCATTCACTGCTGAGTGAAAAGAGCATGGTGCAAGGTATTATTGAACTTTGTCAAAACTCTTTTGCAAAGGATTTTTGTCTGCCAGAAACTGCTTCATTTTCATATACATATTCATATACATATATATATATATATACACACACACACATATATAAGCTGTTATGAAAACAGCTCCAGACAATATGGTCATAACAAAGAAAGGTTTCATGTGGGCTACTTTTTTCCCCTGTAAGAAGCACTGCAAGCAATGCATCTGTAAACATTAAATCAGCAAACATCTCTAAAAGGTTTTGATTTAGAAATGCTGATCTATGTTAGTTAATAAACTATTAAAAAGTAGCTGATTTCATTTATCTATGGATGTATAGTCACCTTGTATTCCACAGATTTGTTCTCAATGCCATGCACAAATCTATCACAAATGAAAAGTCACCCTGCTGTAAGCATGTCCTCTGGCTCACATTTCCTTTGCATAATGAACAAAAATCTCATTCGGAAGCAAATTTTCTGTTTTTTTAAGTTGTCCCAGTTGTATTGACAATTTATGCTACATCTTCCTCCATTCAGATAATATGAATGACATATATGTAATATAGGCAGGTCCCATGCATGCAGTTTACCACACTTGCATATTAGGTATTCGCTCTGAAGCCTCTTATGGCAGCAAAAAATCATCCACAACTGCTTAAGCTGATGCCATTTCCTTGCATTTTATTTGCAATTGCTCCATCTGTCACATACCTATTCACCCCATTTAAATTTGGAAAAGGGCTCCATTTTCAGAAATCACACAGGACATTATCAATTGTATGACCTCTCAGTTTCACATGGCACATGCTTAACCCTCTGGAAATTTCCAGCTCAAACCAGATTAATACAGGATTTAATAGTCATTATCTCAGTGATATGTCTTATTTATGTAGCCATTTTTAACAGAACTTTAAAGCTCTTGTTTTCTTCTCCCATGAAAACTATTATTATTTTACAATCAGGTCAAGTCAACAGTTCATTAAAGTCTCAAGAGAGCATTAGTAAAGCAAAATTTCCTTTCAGCATTTCTCCTAAGACTGGTTGGAAAACTTTGCTTTGACTCTCACCTAGTGTGCAAGACTTGAGTCATTTCATGTCCAAAAAAAGGGTTCCATCACGGGCGCAGTTTGGCTGCCGGAACACTGTACCTGGCTCATCCCTATGGCCAAGGCTCTCCAGCTGCCTTTATAATTGTAACAAGAAGTTCTAATTTGGCAGCCGAAGAAAGATCACATGAGGCATCTGACACTTCAAACAGAGGGGAGGAAAATGATTGTCTAGAATTTCAGCTTGTTAAAGTGACGTAGAATTGACTGTGGATCCCCTATGTTACGAAAGACCATAAAGGCAGGCAAAATATCTATATACCTGTTGTTTGGAAGTCTGTTCATATAATCAAAGAAAGAAAAATATATTCATATTGCCTAGATTTAAATAACTATTATTACTAACTCTCAATTGAATAATTGCAGCATGTGTGTGTAACTGTGTGTGGGTGTACGCATGTAAGCAAATATGTACACATAAACGGCCATGAAAAAGCTCTATACAGCTAATCAGCTTCCAGAAAGAAACCAGTTTTATCTTCTGGCACTCCCTTCCCATAATCATGTTTTAATTAAGTTATAATACATCAACAATGTGCACAACTCCAGCAAACATCCATATTTAATAATTTTAGTGCAGTCCTTAGCCCTCAATTAGATGCCTCCCATTTCTTTCCATAACAATATGAAGACTTATATTCCTAATGTTCTAAGTAGTTTTCCACATGAAATTCAATGAAAGCTCAGGAATTTGCTTAAATTTGCCTCAATGAAATGTGTTTAGTTTTGTTTTAATTCCTATGTTATCACTGAATAGCAGAAGACACACTATTAAAGTAGTCATTATTCTAATGCCATTAATAACAACAAAACAAAACCATTTGGGTTGCAAGTGCTAGCTCTATAAACAGCAACATTTAACTAAGAAACATGCAATATAATTGAATTCATGTTCTTAATTACTCCAGCTGCAATGCACAAAAAATTTATTGGGATTCCAGAGAAAACACATAGATGTTGTTGTATATCCAGGAAATGTTCCTTTTCAAGAAAGGGGAATTAAAGGACAATTTTGTTTGATATCCATAATTGGATGGACTGTAAGGAAGATCAGCTGAAATCCCTACAGTTTTGTGTTCTGTGCATTAGGGAGGATTAAATAAAAAAAAATGCTGTTTCACAAGCTTTTTCAAATAGTTTCAGAGAACCAATAAAAAAAGTCAAAAAATAAGAATTCTGAGGTTGAAAAACAGGTTGCATAAAAAATATGGGATTGTTTTGTTACCTCAACTCTACTCTATGTTGCCTATAGGTTTCAGTTACATAAAAAGTTTTTTTCACTATACTTCAAAGTTTTCCTATATACTTCATTTTTGGAAAGTGAGCAATGTATTTTAAAAAGATTGTTAAAAATAGTTCTATAAAATAGTTCTATGATGAAGACAGACATTGACACTTATAGTGTACACATGGTATGGTTACTGAAAGAAACACATCAAAATGTTATTTCTTTTTCCAAAAATATTTGCATTTACTTAGATTGTATTTATTCATTCTGGAAAAGAATTTATATAAAGACTCAATTTTCTATTTTAACCCCTGTAAATTCATTTTGGCACACTTTGTACCTCCCAAAATTGCTCTGAATAAAAATTACCAAGAATAATAATTTTTTAAGTTATTGAATTGACATTAAACATATTGTTTTCACTCATATTAGTATTAGTAAAATTATTATTATTTTAGAGAAGTCATAACTAAAATAGCAACGAGGAAACCACATCAATTCACTAAGAGTTTTTATAAAGGTTTTTGTCAAGCAAGTTACACCACAGCCAGAATTTACCATCTTCTAAATATAGTACATTGCTTTTACAAAGCAATCCATAATGGCTCAAAAGAAAGAGGGCATTGTGAAGCCTATCCTTTCAGTGACCTCCAACAGATAAGAGGAGTTTCTTGCACTTCCAGGGTAACTGAATCTGTTTTACTTGATGGAAAACTGGACTAAACCTGCAATGTTTACTGATTTAAAATTGAAAGAATAATTAAAACCATAAAACTATGATATAGTTAAATTAATTCCAAAAGAAGCACATATTTTTCTGTGCAAGCATCAGCTGAAATGCTGTCAGTATGAAAGCATAGCAGTGACCTCAAATAGCTGACATTTCTCTGCTGAAGTGATGCACTTGTGAAAGTGTGAATGTAGTAAAGCTCTGTCCTAGATTCAGCTGGGATAGAATTCATTTTCTTCATAGTAACTTGTACAGTGTGGTATTTTGAATTTAGTATGAGAATTATGTTGATAACACTATGATGTTTTAGTTGTTACTGAGGAACGCTTGGCATAAGCCAAGGACTGCTCAGTTTCCCGTGCTCTGCTGCTGCACAAGAAGCCACGGGAGCCATGGCCATATACTGGTAGAATCTATAAATCCCACTGCAAAGTTTGTCCAGAGTATAATAATACTGCACTGTCAAGTCAGTGAGAGTAAGACAAGAGCTGAGTGCAATTAGCTGCAGAGTGGAAAAAGTTTGTTGGCATGATGAGTACACTAAAATTAAGTTGGCAATAATGTATACAACTTCTAAATTAGACGATAATTCAACATTTATTATTAGTCAAAATTCCCAAGCCTAGATGCAACTACATTCTACTTAATGTAGACAAGTAGAATTTGCAGAAAGAATTCACCAGTGTTGACTTAATACTACCTATAACTAAAGGGTGATTATTTTCAAATAAGCTTAAGAGAAGTAAGTACCTATGTGCCATTTACAATGACTGTGAATGTGCCCTCTCTCCAGACAACTGAACACTGCAAGCACATGCTCTGTTTGGTGAAGTTGTTTGTGCAAATTCTCCCTTTGGGCATTTTTAGGCACCACTGGAAGCTGTGAACTGAATAATCAACTCTTAAGAAAACATCTAATTATTTGGTGCAGCTATCTATTTCTTCATTTTGAAGACTAGTTCAATTTGTGGTTGCCTTTGGAGAATTCAAAGAGTAATTGTGTTTGTTATGCCAGTGGATCCTGTAAAACTGTAGTTTTATTCCATTGTGATAGATAATAGTTTGGTACCATATTTTGATGTTTACTGGATCTTTGACCCCTTAGTTTTTATTTGCAAATCCTGAGAATGTTAGTTAAAGGTAAATAGAAGGTCCGTATGAGACATCTAATGGAGATAAAAGATTTTTTGGGTTTTTGGGGTTTTTTTGGTTGGTTGGTTTGGTTTTAGCACATAGACATATTTTCAGGTTTTTTCTCTACTACATTTTAATGATATTTTCATCTACACACAATAATGCATTAAATCATACTGGGATTAATAATACCACATCAACTAAACAATTAGACTGCCAAATAATTAAGCTGCTAATAAAAAGAGTGTAATTTTAAAAGATGGAATAAAACATACTGTAGCTATTTCTGGGAAAACCACATCTAAGTTGTATAAGATGAAAAGCTTTACAATGTGAAATATGAATATTTAATTAATCTAATACTTCCCAAAATACTATAGGCACATAAAAGATTTTCCCTAGAATTGAATAACAGATATGCAGAAAAATATAGAACCTTGAATATTAAGTTCATGTAAATATTTTATTCATTATTGTTCAGTGCTGAAAATGTATATGACTTTTCAAAACAGAAATTAGTTTCCTTATCCCAAACAACTGGCAATACCTTTTTGCCATCAACTTGGTAAGATTTTTTTGTTTTCAAAGAAAGATTTTAGAGAAGAGGGATGAAGAAGGGGAAAGCACAGACAAAACCTGCAGCCTTCTGTATTATTTACAGTTTAACTGCTTTCAAGCATTAGTTTTGGGTATATTATGAAGCTGTAATATTTTATCTATGATACTAAGAAGAACACAGACCATTTTGATTCATGCATGCTGTATAATTATTAATTATATTAAGCTACCTCAAAACTGGTGGTCAGAATCGTGATTGAAACTCAAAATTCAGCAACACAGCATTGAGCTCATTAGTATCTGATCGATCTGAACTCCATTATTTGAAAATATCAGTTGATTTTGAATAATTTGTGGATTATATATCTGTGCTGGTTGAAAAATCTTTTGTCTATTAAATGGACTGGATGATAACTCCAGTATCTCATTTTGGCTTTCCATTTTGCAATGTTCTGGGCATAATTCACATTTTGTACTTTCAGTGTTGGGGCTCATGCTTTATTCAAAATTTAGAAAGGAATAACAGTGGCAATTATAATTATCTTGTCAATTATAATTATCTGACAGATGTAGGAAATTAGAAGCAAGTAATAAAAAACCCTTTTTGATGTAAATACTATATGGCAAGTGCCATTTGATACAATACAATATAATGGAATGATATAATATCAATATTGTATAATATGATTTACTATTCCATCTGAAGAAAGGCAAGTTAAATTTTGCATTTTATAAGAATTATATATGAACTACATGGAGTTAGATGTGAAATAATACTGCTTATGTATGCAACTACTTCTGAGAAATTGAATTCTAGTCATCTTTGACTAAATACAAGTAGTCCTTGCAAAAAGGAACAGGTCAAGTTTTTCTTATTTATATTTATTTAAGCAATAATTTTGTAGATTAGCTGATGTTATTTGTTGTCATATGCACCTTCAGTCCTACAGAAAAAAAAAAAAAAGTTCTGTATTTGTATTCAGCTGTAGAAGGGAGCTGAATGTTTCCTTTCCTCAATCAGTGCAATTTACAATTTAAAACACCTACCATCTCTTTGAGGAAATTAACTATAATTGGCAGTTTTGCTCGGGAAAATAAGCCACAGAGCTTGAGTCTGTTGAAGGTCACTGACAAAAGGATTTAGCGAGGTTTTCTGAAGGTAAAATTGGCACAACATCAGTCCAAATTATACCTGCCTGTATGCTGTTGTTACTCTGTCAGTCATACCACGACTGAAATACACTCACACAAACAAACCAGAAGTGGCACCACAGCCAAATTTCCTACCACTTATGGCAACAAGAAGAATGTATCAGATGTAAAAACACAGTAAAAACAGATTGCTGAGATCAAATGTCAGGGTTTCCTCCTGGCACCAACCAAACCTCCTGTCCAAGGTCAAAGCCTCCTGACAAATGCCACGTGGTGTAGCAGATGAACTTACCTGTGCCTTTAAACTCTCCCCTCCCCTCCCCTCTAAAGAACACTCAGTCTCTGCCAACTGTTTTTCTCCTGAGGCATAATTTGAAAGGAACAAAAACACCAGGTGAAAGGTGATTTTTGTAGTAGCTATTCCTCAGCTAGACAGCTGCCAAAAGGCAAATTTCATTAGTTCCACTGTATGTGTATGTAGTTGTATGTGTATGTCTGTGTGACATTTGCCAAGTTCTCACACTCTTTTTAGGCTTTCATGCCTGGATCCTTTAGCAATAGAGGAAAAATCTGAGAATGTCCTTTGCACTGTGTTTTGCTTTTCAGGCACCACTGTGGGTAATTTCCTACTTCTTGCCAGTAAACCCTGATTAAATTGGCCATAGAATGTGGAGAAAGGAAATCATCAGTACATTACGCCTGACTAATCCAGTGTCTTTCCATGATTATTATGGGATAAAGGAAGAGCTATGGATGTCCTCTGTGTCTGCTTCTGAAAGCTCTATTGTGTGGCTCCCTACAACAATCTTGCTGATAAACTGGGAAGATAAACATTACTGGGGAGATAAACATTTGATGGAAGGGCTATTGAGATGGATTAGGAAATAACTACATGGTTGCTAAAAAAATAGTTAGGACCTAATAGTCCAAGTGGAAACCAGTAACCAGTGGTGTCCCTCAAGGGTCTGTATTAGTACCGATACTATGGGATATCTCTATCAACAACACAGGAGGATTGAGTTCACCATCAACAAGTCTGCGGACAGCACCAAGCTGTGTGGCACAGTTGACACATGGCTGCCAGAAGGGCTGGCAGTCAGAGGAGCCTTGGCAGGCTTGAACAGTCAGCCAGCGTGATCCTCATGAAATTCAACAAGGCCAAGTGCAAGGTCCTGCACCTGGGTATGGACATTCCAGTATCAGTAGAGACTGGCGAAGAATGGATTGAGAAGCAGCCCTGCAAGAATTTTGGAATACTGGGGGGTGAAAAATTGGAAATGAGATGTCAGCATGGGCTTGCAGCCCAGAAAACCAATCAAAATCTTGGCTCCATAAAACCAAGCATGTTCACCATTACTGAGGGCTCTGGCTTTATTTTGCATGTTTTCTAAAATCTATGACACATTCGGTTTGGAACAAGTTTAATAATTCTTGCAACAAATCTATTATGGGACATGCTGCAAAATTGCATATAGAATTCTGTGCAAACAACATTCTACATTTTAGCATTTCAATATAAACCCCTGCTGTCATCCATATTTTAACTCTGGTGATATAATTTTCCTCATGATCAAAGTGCACTGCCCTTCTCTGTCCCATATTGACTTTACCACATTTCATTTTAGTATCTCATTTCACAGGTCTCTACATAAATTTCCCTTGGAAGCTTATTACAGATTTTTGTAAAAAGCAGCAATTCCAGTAACAACCCTTAATTTGTGATTCAAACTCTTGCCTTTGAAAATAGATTTCAAATTCATTAATATCAGCAGTAGGGTACAAACAAGATCATTAAAGTAATTGATAATGTTCCCTCTCTCAAGAGTAGCTCTCAGATTTTCACACCAAGAAACCAACATCCTCTGACAAGTTATTTTCTTCCAACTCTTCCTGCTTTCCTTTACATGTTTTTGCATCCTCTGACACCATTCTTTTTCTTTACAGTGGTTAAGCCTTCTAAACTGATGTTCTTATCTTTTCCTTACATGATTTTTTTTCCTCTTCTCCCTCATTTTTTTGTGTCATTACGTTTTAATTTCTGTATTAACTTTACCCTAGGATACTGCTTAACTACCCACAATATGTACTTTAATACTTCTGCTTGTTTTCCTGGGGTAGAGATAATTTTCTTTCCAGTAGCTTGCATGGGTTATGTTTTGGACTTGTGCTGGAAACAGTGCTGGTAACACAGGGATGTTGGAGCTATTGCTGAGCAGAGCTTGCACAGTCAAGATCTTTTCTGCCTCTCACCCCACCCTACTCCCCCAGGATGAGGGCCAGGGATGCACAAGGAGCTGGGAGGGGACACAGCAAGGGACAGAAGACCTCAACTGACCCAAGGGATATCCCCCACCACATGGCTTCATGCTCAGCATATAAAGCAGGGCAAGAAGGAGGAAGGCAGGGGGATGTTCAGTGGTGACATTTGTCTTCCAAAGTCACTGTTACACGTGACAGTCCCTGGCTTTCCAAGGGATGGCTGAACAACTGCCTGCACATGGGAAGCAGTGAATGAACCCTTGTTTTGCTTTGCCTGTGTGCATAGCTTTTGCTTTATCTATTAAACTCTTTATCTCAACCCATGAATTTACTCACTTTTGCCCTTTTGATACAATCCTTCATCCCACTGCAGGAGGAATGAGCGAGCATGTGAGTGAGCTGGCTGGGATTTACCATGACAACACCCTAAAATATCAAAATAATTCAATCTCATGCTCTCTTCAGTTATTCTCCATATTTCAGCATTCAGTAATAATTGAATGCTACTGCAGTTTTTCTGATTTAATTCTTGTTAATATCACCTTGTTCTACTCTCTTATTTTTGTCTAGGTGCCTAGTTTTACAAGAAGCAACAAGACAATATACATTTCTCTCAGTCAGGAATTAAAGACGTCTAAAAAAAGAGTTAAACAAGCCATATTTTGATAAACTGAACTGTCAGAAGAATAATTACAACCACCTATATCCCTAGATGCATTAATTATAAACCAGTATGTTATTCCCAGAAAGGGATTGAGATTAAAATTATTGATTTGGCAGTGAAATGCTTCAGTATCTAATTAAAATAAATTACTATAAGGGATTAGTAAGAATATATAATATACATGTTGAAATCAAGGGAAAAATTTACTGTAGCCTAAGGAAAACAGTCATTAGAAGCATCATAGAGCATTTATATACATACACAGAAAATAATCCATAGCTCTCTTTAAAGAACAAGCATCACTTTTATCTGCTAGAAATCTTGATTAAAAAAAAACAGAAGTTGGTAAATTTTTTTTGGGTTTTCAAAAAAACTTTTCATAAAACTTCTTCCATGAGATATTGAGAACATAATTATTTACAGAGAAAGAGGTAATGTCATGGATTAAAAACAAGATACACAGGGTATCTTATATTGTAACCAGAGGTCAATTTTCAAACTAGCAAAAGATTAATGGTCTGGTGAATATTCTGTATATTAATCTGAGGTTGTTTAATATTCTGTTAATGATCTGGAAAAGAGGATGAATTATCATATTGCACAATTTGCCAGGCACAGAAACTGCACCAGCCAAGGCTAGAAAGAATATTAATACCTTCAAAGACAATTTATAAATCTAGGGAAATGAGGGAGCTATGTTTTTTAACTTAAGTTGCACAAAGATCTACATGCCTGTGAAATATGAGCTATTCACTCCACAGTCTGTGGAGATAAGCAATGCTTGCCCCAATTTGAGACAATTTCATACAAGGTGTGCTTCTGTCTCTTTTTTTCTTTCTGAATAAAAAGAAAACAGCACAGAGCTGGACATACTTTTTAAGTAGCATATTTAAAAACTAATAGTCATGTACAATGGAAGCAATAACTGGACCCAGATACATGACTGTTAGATTCCAAATATTCCATAACTTCCAGAGAAAAAAAGCTTGGGCATTACTCTAGTCATAGCCATGAGAACCTTAAAAAATTTTGCCAAATGCAACACTCAGACTATCAAAGCACAACATGAAATTATTCTGAAAATACAGAAATATTGTCTATCAACATATAATAACCAGGCATAGCAGGTTTTATCGGGAATGATATATTTTCTTTTTTACACAGATTCTTTTTTACACAGCATCTAGCAGAAAGTCTTCCATCAGTACTCTATATTTCTGGAAGACAAAATTATTTTGTATGTGAAGAGATTCAGTTAAAATCCTTAATTACATTCAGAGATCAGAAAAAATAACAAATATGAGATTGTTGAATTGTTCCTTTACAGAGCTCATGTATGAAGTAATCCAAATTTTCTGTGAAAACAGTGTTGAATTCCTTTAAAGAATTGAAAATCTTTACAAACTATTAATCTTTAACAACTGAAAACCAATAAATACTTTCAAAAAGTGACAAAGACATAATGCAATAAAATACCAAGTATTTATTAGCATTTGGTACTATTATTAGCATTTAAGTATGTTACACCATAAAACTGGCACCAACAACTCAGAAAAGGCAAAACACACAGTTATGTGTAATTTACCTAAAATAAGTGGGACTGATTTGTGTTCACAATAAAAATTATGGGGCAGAGATGGTGAATTGTGTGTTTCATGGCATAGATCAATCACCACACTCTCTGGCAAGAAATCACAGTGAAGTTCAGCTGTTCAGACACAGAAGTCCCTTGCACCATCAGGATTCCTTACGCTGATGTATGAGAGGACTGACAGTTTGACAGAAAGGAACACAATAAAAATATTTTGTGTGGTCCTAAAACACTTTTAGCCTCAGTTTTGAATGGTGTTGTGAAGAATACTGACTTTTATAACAGCATAATTATTTAAGATGCGGTAGCAGTGAAATGAAGTTGATATTAGGATCAAAGGCACATGCTAAATTAATATTAGAATTAAAGAAGGACTAGTTATTGTCCCTAGTTCTTACAAAGGGGTCAGAGAATCCTAGAATTAAGTTTCCAAAACGGTCAGTTTTGTTCTTGTTGATTTTATTCAAACCTTTAAAATTTGCTATATTATTTGATCATACTCTGTTTCATATTTATGACCATAAAAGGAATATAATTTTATTAGGGGATAAAATGTGGGTCTCTCTTCACCCTTAGAAAATTACACGTGCTTTATATTTTTCTTAAAATAGACTTTGTCAAAGCATCAAAGCAAATCACACAATTACTTGCACACAAGTACATAAAAGGATTGCATTTCAGTTTCTAAGGTTCATTAAAATTTGAAGTTTATGTGCCTGCTAACTTAGTTTCAGAATGGACACTAATAAAAGGAACATACAAAAGTCTGTCCTGAAAGCAGGAATGGCAATAGGAAGCCATTGTCACAAGACAAATCACCCTAACATCCACACAGAAGACAGGCTGAACTGATTCAGAGCTGCAGTGATGTTGCAAAAAATGCACCAAGTTTTAAGAGGAATCATTTTTTAAAAAAGGCATGAGCCTGGCACAGCTTCCCATATGCAACTGGCATTACAAATCAAAGGTGTTTCAACCTATGGTTTGGCTACACAATTTTAAAATTGAAATAAATAATTTTTACCCTTCAGACCTGTGAAACATTTTTAAACACAACTTGACTACTTTTCTTTTAAATTTTCATCAGAAATCTATTATAACTGACAGATAGGACCTCTACCTACATATGTATATAGAATTAAAAAACCATCTCTTTTAAGGATTGAGGCTGCATTGACCATAATTAGAAGAGAAAATATTATTATAACTAAGGAAAAGATTTAGAATTAGAAGTATAAGAAAAGAACATGAATAAGAATAAGAATAAGAATAAGAATAAGAATAAGAATAAGAATAAGACATGAGGATTCACAGACTCACAAGAAGGATTGGTTATTAACTACTAGACCACGAATGACAGTACATTCCTGGAAATGAGCAGAGGGAGAGAAGAGAATGCTGATGTTTCTTTAAATCTCCAATGTATCACGACGCTTACATCATGCTGCGTTGGGTTACATCATGTTACGACTAGTGATGTAACCCGTCGCAATGCAATGCACACATCGCATTCAGTCAGCACTTTTTCAGCCTGTCCACATGACCACTGTGGCCAAGAGAGGTTTGCTTGAGTTAATCAAAATTATTGTATTTCTGTACTATTTATGGTTGGTCAGGAATAGAAACGTTCTCAGCTTAAGAAAATGCAGGAAGGAAAACAGAACTAAAAAGCATTCTAAACATAAGAGAGCTAAATGTGTAAAACATGCAGGAAGGCTTGGTCTGATGATGATGTGAAAAGCCACCCACATGAATATATTATATAGTAAACTTAGGAGCAAGTAAATCAGAGGAGAAATACCAGATGGATCACTCTCACATATTTCCTCTTAAAATATAAAATACATCCACGTGTTCAGTCAGGGGCTTGTGCTTCTGAGGAGGGGAAAGGGTGCCTTTTTTTCTTTTTTTTTATTTTTAATGGAATGTGGTAAGTAGAACTTTAAGGCAGGACTTAAGGGTTAGCTTCTCAGTATTCATTGTATGAATACTGTGCTCTTGTGCTCCCCCAAACTAGGCTTCAGCTTAGGTTTCAGCAACAACTTCTATGCAGAATCAGGCTGCTGAAAGTATCAGAACAGAGTCATTGCCAGTGTTTCCAATGCACATGCAGCAGCTAAACTGTTGTTGATGGTGAAGCTGGTGCCCAGCAGAGCATTCAAATAGCTGGAACAGCAGAAGCAACTGTGATTAGAGCCAAATATTGCATACCAACTGTAATAATTTGCCTAATTATTTAAGACTAAAGTCAAACAACTCTAATCTTTTTCTCACCTTATCCCTTCCTTTCTTTTCTTAGTCCAGCCCTAATGCTAGTCCCTAAAGCTTGAGTAGAAGCATCAGAAGCATCATAGGTATGGGAAATCTTTACTAGTATTGTCATTTCGAAAATACGACAGATATTTAAATGCATTGTTGAAGATTTTCCCTGTCATAGGCCACAGTAAGTTTGCTATTTCCTACTTTTTTTTTTTTACACTATCCTCTGGAAAGCACTTTTTATCTCTAAATGCTAATATGTAGGAAAGATAAACAGCACACTCACAGCATACTCAGAAAACCACAATTTTTTTTTTATTAATCCTATACTCCTTAATATTTATGTTTAGATGGAGAAATAGCCATGAGTGTAGGATGCAAAAAAGTGGCAAGGGGAGTATGATGTCATATGTTACACTGTTGCTTTTTCTCCTGTAAGATTTGAGCATAAACTATGTCAAAATATGTCTACTGGAAACTTTGCATTTTCACTGCTGTTTCTATGTTCAATTAACTTTTCTTTCATTCTGTCTATCTTTACAACAGGTATATACAGAGGATGCAGAGTCCTGATGATTTTCCACTCTGCTCTCCATCTTGCACACACAGCTTGCTCCAACACACATGTACAAAAACCAGAGACTATCAATTTCTTTCGAAGAACTGAATATAAATGGAGTAGTTTTTTAAGGTTGGTCTTCAATTTAGATGTGAAGATGCATTCTCTTCCATTGGCAGTTGTAATCATGAAAGCATTTACCATTTCTTGACTAAATCCCACCCTTTCTGTCATCTGCTTATAGCTGTCTTCTTGCTAGAAGCTAATTCAACTGCACATGTGATTTCTTCAGTGCTCATCTCAGACAAAAATGTGTCAAGTTAACAAAGAATGACTCTTTAAACTGATAACGCTAAAACACTCTGACTGAAATAGGTTAGGAGACAATCATTTGACTATCTTCACAAGCAGAGGCAGAAATTGCTGTACTGGAGGGTGGCAAGCAGGAACTTTCTTTGCTGGCACAGCTGCAGTATGAAAAGGATTCATCCGCTCCTCTGAAATACTTAAGCAGGTGAGAAGTGATTGGCAGAGAAGGAAGGATTAAGAATTTACTGGAGAGAGATAAACACTAATTCAATCTCTGAGAGTGAAGTTAGAAAGCAGAGTGGTATTATGACATCAGGAAGCAGGAATCACAACTGATAAAGCAGCAGATGCCAATGAAGGCACTCAATACAACTGTTTCTCAAAAATATGTGACTCCAAATTGCAAAAGCATTTAATGTCACTTATTTTCATATTCTACCTAGTTCTTCACCTTAAATGACAAGACAAATCAAATTCCCCTATAGTAAAATAATACTAATGAAGTGCTTGGAATCAGATCACAACACAGTCAAAGTGATTAACCGTAACTGACAGAAGAAAGAGAAAGACATTTCTGGAATGGAATCTTCATCCTGATACTTCAGGAAAGTCTATATATGTATCAGACATATAGCCTCTCTGAAATCAGGTCAAACTAGAGGCAGTTTTACTGCAAGTGGAATAAGAGTACAGCATTACAATCTTAAATGACGCATTCTAAAGGAAAACAAAAACAAAACCAATGTAAATAACAGTGGTGTAGGAAGAGTGATTGTATTAATACAGGTTGGTTTACATGGAGAATATAATATTTAGATGCTGTGTTTGAGCAGCATTCAATTTTTAATGCTGCTGTGTTAAAAATAACTGAATCCCTGTAGCAGGAAGTGAAGAAAAAGGTGACTGAGCTTGAAGGTTGTTCCTAAGGCACTATAACTTCCAGGGCTCCTTCTGGGACAATGCTAATTATGAATCAGCTTTTACTCCAGGTTTTGCCTAAGGCACAATCTAGCCAGAAATAAATATTCATATCATTCAATCCAGCAAAGGCTCATTTTTCTAAAGCAAGAATGTTCCTAAGCACCTCTGAATCAGGTCAGAATCGCATAAACATTAAGTAAACTAAAAAAATTTCCTTTGCAGATTATGTAAAGCCTTTAAGGGAAAAGTTTAGGTTTATGGATGAACTCGCTCTAAGACTTATGCTAAATAAGCCAACTACATTTCCTTATAATCAGTAAGACAATTTGTCCTGTAATTTTCTACCACCTCAGTGACAAGCACTATGCTCTTTCTGCACCCAAGGAGCAAGGATTCACAACATGACAAGCTAAGTTAAAATAATCAGGCTTCTGCTATTTAAGAATAAGTGGAGTGTTTCAGAAGAATGAAAACTTCAGCAGTTTTGTCACACACAAGAAAAGTCTTTGGCAAAATAATGCACCCTGGCATAAAAAAATAATTTGCAAGTAGATAAGTATGTTTTGGGCTTTTGTTGGGGTTGTTTTTTGGATTTTTTTTTTAATTTTAGTTTTTTTTACTGATACACAGCTTTACAGATATTTGTTTATAGTTACATTCATGTATTTTCAAACTAACCTCATAGTCAAATTTAATTGAAACTGATGTACCTAAATCATTGAGCAGGTCAACGTGGAATCTAATAATGCCTTTAAAAGTTCCAGTCTCATGTAGTTTTGAACCCACTACTGAATTTTTGTTTAACCTGATTTACTATCTTGAATGCTGTAGATACACATGGGATTCGCCATGATTTCTCTTAAATCATTACACTCATTATTTTCACTGCTGTTATACTGAAGTCCTAACCCCTATTTAAAACATGACAATCTTACTGTTTATTACATTTGTAGAAATGCATCTTCATATAAGCAGCAAAAGCAGCCACTGACTTTAACATAGGCAGAGATTACATTTAATACCAACATATTGTTATGAAACAATATGTCTTGCTTCCACATGAAATACCATTATTATTTTGTTTAGATGGAGTGAGATGATGACTATTTTGTTGATACATTTGCTGAAACAAGGCAGTATTGGGGAAAATGTAAGCCTCTGGCAGCTTAGGAAAAATGAACTAGGAAAGGAAAAAATTAGCACATTAACAACTTGCCATCTCAATCCTCATTATATTTAGTATCTGCTCTTTTCTGAAATGGATTGATTGTATGTGTACTTAAACGTGTGCTTGTGGATCCTAAAAGGGCCGACAGGTAGCAGAGAGGGAAACAGGTTATTTAATCCCTGCTTTAATCCTTGTTCTCAGCACAAAGCAATATAATGTGAGCTTTGCTGTAAGATATTTTAGGGTGACTGTCATGTCATATGTATTCTAAAAACGTTGCTAGAATGACAGACCATAAGCATATATATATATGCCTGTTCCATAGCTTATACACATGCTGCAAATGGAAACCTGAAAATGATACAAAGGAAAGCATGAGTTAAATGGAGAATTATTATCTCAAGTCCACCTGCAATTTGAAAGAAAAATATTTAATTTTAACATGAAGAAACTAACTTGTGGTAACTCATTGCTTCTGATAGTCCATTCAAATAAGTGGGATACCTATAAATATAGAGAAGTTATATGCTAGGGACTGAATACTGAAGAAGCTTCTTTAACAGCAAAACTTGCTCCAAAAATCAATGACAAGCCTTTAAATAAATAATAATAAAAATAAATAAATAAAAATTAATAAACAAGCCTTTAAAAGTTCCAGCATTAAAATCCCTTTCCAAAGTTGTCACACATGACTGGAAGAGAATATGCAGAAAGCAGCATGTTAGATTAAGAGGAGCCTAACAGTTCAGGAAATTAAAAAATAATTTTAAAAAGCGCTATGTTTCCATGAAACCTCCAGTGAAACCCAGGTTATTAGGGGCATACAAAGAAAAAGATGCATGTTGTTTTTTACTACATCCCCTTTTTTCCCTAGTTGCCTTGGACTCCACTAAAATACCCCAGTTTCTATCCTGTTTCTTTGGGAATTCATTCTGGAAAGAGTGTGATGTCTATGGGGCCAAAAGTTGCTGTCAAGCTTGCTTTTGAAAATCCTGGGCAACTTAATCAAATTCTATACATTGCATACATGATTGAATAACCTGGCTACATCTGATATCATATAAAGTAGATGTATTGCCTGGAGGGCAAGAATTGGACAGGAAACCAATAACATGTTGAAAGCATTAGAGGGAAAAGAAAGGTAATGATTTGAGCAAGCTTCAAATAAGTAGTCATAGTGGAATATTTCCATACTTTATATGGAATGTTCATGTTCCTATGAGCAAAGGCATCAGGAAGAGTCAAAAGAGCAACAAAACCATGCATGAGTGCATAAAGCCATGCATGAGTGCATTCAAATGAACTGGAAACCTGTAAAAAATTATTATATGAAAAGTGACTACTAGAAGTAGCTCCAACTCCAGGAATCAGGTTTCACAATCCTTAAGCATTTCATAGGGTTTCTTTGCACATGTCAATGTCTCATTGTTTGTGAAGATGGTTTAAAACCTTATTGAACTCAAAGTGAGATTTCTGCTCTTTTCCCATATACTACATGTTAAATTACTAGAATAGCCTGAAATTAATGTAATTACTCACAAATAAATATTTATTGTGCAATGCTAGAAATATAACTGAGAATTAGGGAGCAGAAAACTTAGTCTGAGTAATATACACAAAAACCTGACTTTCTAAACCTTAACAAAAAAAAAGCCTCGATGGGCACTAGAGAGAAGAAGGAAGTAATTTATGCCATAAGTGCCAGGAAGGACTTATAAGCCCTAAGTAAGTAGTTTAGTTAGTTTAGTTCTAATATGTGTATCCACAATTCCCTTGTAAACAGAGTTTCTGCTGTCTCTGCTGTCTAGTTTATTACTTAAAAGAAAAACAACCAACCCTATAGATTACACTAACAAGTGGTAAAGCAATGACTAGACAGAAAATAGAAAAATACCCCCATAATACTAAAATGCAAATTAGCTTTCAGAAGAACACAGAAGTTTCAAATAGGGGGAAAAAAGAATTCCATGAATCCCTAAGAGGATGTCTGCCGTGTGTGAAGTAGGAGCATACAGATATCCCTGGGATAGAGCTAAAAAGACTTTTTGATGACAAAAAGCAGAAAAGTTCTATCGCATTCTTCCTTCTCAATCTAATTAGGTCTGATAAGTGACAACGACATGTAGTCTAGATGAAGCCTCTTTAAAAAAAAGAAGGAAGTTAAATCCATTATTTAACAAACAGATCCTTTTTGTTTTAATGGTGTCTGTTTTGAGGATTTACTAGTAATTTGGTACTGTCAAATAGGTTACTTAGGGTAAAAAAAATCCCTGGAGCAGAAAAATTCTTTTTACTATTACATCATTAATAGTATAAATAGTAGTAGTATTACATTATTACTATTATTATAATTATTATTACATTGTTATTCGAAATTTAATAATTTTTTTCAGAGTTTAATGAATCAATGCATGCTTTCTTTGTCAGGTACAACTGAGGTTAAAGGTAGCATTAGTTTAAATGAATATCTGTACACCAAATGATCTGTTTCTAATGAATCCTCAACATGGTCAGTTATTATTATGCACAAAAAAATGAAGCTATTATTTGACTTTGATTCAATATTTCATTATTGAATTAAATATTATTTTATTATTATTTGTTCTAATCATTATGGACAAGAAAAAAGTTAAAGAAGATTATGGTTCTCTTTGGCTTGTAAAAGCAAGCTGCATTGTTACAAAAATTGATTCCTACAGAAGTGTAATTCATAAGCCGAAATTGGCACTATAACTTAGAATTCCAAATAAAAATTGATAAACTCTATTTCAGCCTCTTACTTGAAATCTCTTCAAAGATAACTGTATATATATATATATATATATATATATATATATATATATATATATATATGTATATATATATATATATATATGTATATATATATATACATGCACAAATATATATGGAATATTAAATATATGCAAAAATGTAAAATACACACAAAAATATGCCTATATAGTTTGTTTTAGTAAACTCAGCTAAAGTAGATGAAAATCACTGAAAATGCACCATCAAAGTATAAGCCATCCTACTTGAATCCTCCTCATCTATTGCTATGTCTGGGGTCACCATTTATTACCATGGGTCTTCTGGGCAGTCAGGACTTGGTGAAGCAAAGGAGAGATCTTGACTCCATTTCAGAAGGCTGGTTTATTATATTATGATATATATTACATTAAAAAAGACCACACTATAACTATACTACAAAGAACAGAGAGAAAGATTCATCAGAAGGCAAGACAGGAATAGAAAGGAATGAATAACAAAGTTCTGTGACTCCCAGAGAGTCGAGAGCTGCTGCCTCCTTGATTGGCCACCAAGTAGAAACATCCCACACTGACCAATCGAGAAAGCACCTGCTGCATTCCACAGTAGCAGATAACAAATTGTTTACACTTGAAGCTGAGGCCCTTCAGCTTCTCAGGAGAAGAAAATCCTAGCAAAGGGATTTTCATAAAATATCACAACCACAATCATCTGTACTGTTCCATTCTTATTGCTTAGAGTAAACATACTCATTATTTATCTATCTGCATTATTTGCTATTTATCTATCTGTATTACTTTCAGACAGGTTCAGATCAATGACATCCCAAATGCCATGCTCTTTTGCTATTCCTCTGTGACCGCCACAGTGGCCTCACAACCTCTCGCTGTAACTGTACCCTCCCACACCAATGGTACAGAGCACTTTCTGGGCAATGCTCCTGCAGGGAGCTCCATAGGGAAAGGCTCATAGTGGGATACACATCCCTGGCTCCTGCTCTGAGGTACACCCACCTCTGCTGCCCTGAGGCTTTCCACCACAGCCAGCTCTATATCTAGGATGGATGTCATGTGCCTGCTTCATGTGGTCTGTCGTTTCTAATGTTGAGACTTTTGTATATATATTCTTGGGTAACAACAAAAAAAACAATTTGTACTGCTGGTTAGATGACGTTGTTGAGTTAGGGATGGACAGAAAGATTCCAGTCTTCAGGTGGATCAAAAGGCAAAAGCGTTTAAGGAAAGTAGCGAGTCCTTTATCGCTAAGGTGATACTTGATTGGTCTCAAAGTAGAAACACCTCACATTATTGGTGACTGTGAATAGCACACTCTGGAGAACCATATCTATGAACAATGGTTACAGAAAGAGAGATAGTAATTGTTTGAATTCTTTCGTCTAAGATTCCCAGGCTCAGTCTGGGAGAAATCATCTCTGTGCTTTCTTCAACTGAACTGAGAATCTCCACATTAGGCTCTTATAAATCCACAGTGTCCTGCTTCATCCAATTTTGGCTAGCATTCAATTCTGTGGAAGAACCTGTAACATGAGAGTTGAATATTTATACAAAGTTAGCATACTAAGCCTTGAAGGAAGCAGGTATCCCCACAATGGTTTGTTTGTTTGTTTGTTTGTTTCCTAGTTTGTTTGCATACTGGATACTCCCCAAAAAAGAATCTCTCTTAAAAAAAAATCCTGACAGATAATTGCAACATTGGAATTACTGTTGTGTTCAGTTTGGTCAAAACCAACATAATAATAATAATAATAAACTAGTTGTACCATATCTTTTACCAAAATAGATAATAGTAAGCAAAGTTCAATGTTTAACAAGAATTTATCCTTAGATCACAGTAAATGTTTCATACAGGAAGCCAAGAAGTATTTTCTTACTCTAATTTCACCATTAAAATTCTTTTCTAGCAAAAGAGTTTACTTTGCTGCTTTAATTAAAGTCATAAATGAGAAAATAAAAGTCCTTTCAGCTCTATTCTGCATTCAATGTTGTTATTTGTGTGATTGTTTTGTTCTTAAATCACAGAGAGAGTAAATTTAGTCCATGAGAGTTCTGCTGCTCTCAGTTATTAGTGGCAATCAATACCACCTTGTGTTACATGCATAATTGACAATTTCCTGGTGCTCTTTTATACTAGATTACATATGTTATTCTTTACAAATAACACCTCTTTTATCAAGCAACTAATGTTTCCTCTGAGGAAAGCAAGTATTGACTAAGGAGCTCTACATTCTCCACTGCAACAATTGGCAGCCCTACCAGCATGACCATATTAACCAGTCTAGCCCAGCCAGTGTTTAAGTCAGGACTACCCAAAATTAAACCATCTCTTGCTGCCTTGAATTGTCATGCAGGACATGGAAAAATCCGGAAACATTGTGAAAGGCGAGGAGTTGGAGACATTGAGTAGGAGGCCAAATATATAAATGTCTAAGAAACAAGGTGGTTTGGTTTTTTTGGCACTCAAATGATTATTATTTATGCAAGAGCTCTTATATTATTAAATATCTGAGAGGGCCAGTGCAGGGGCACAGAGAAGACACATTTGTCTGTTTCATTTAGTTTCATCTGTTAATATATACAAATTAAGAGATGGTGATTCCACAGAACTAAGTTAAAAGCAAATTCTAACTTGTATTATGGAAATCTTTTCATTATTTTCTTCTATGTTTTTCTTTTTATGCACAATGGCAATAGTGTTTTGCTCACAGAATTTAGTCTTTGTGGTCCACCTAACAGCTGCTGGCAGTAAAGAAATTATACTGTCCACTCAGCCACACTGACTTCCTCTTTTTTTGGATGCACTGCTCTTGTTCAATAGAAAAAGAAAAAAATGCTTAAAAATGCAATATATAAAGTATATAAAACTGGAACATAAATCTGCCAAGTCACATGGCTACTAATATACTAATTCCTGCAGTACTCTAATTATTGGCAATGTACATTCTTAATACAAGGACTTTGTACTAAAGTTTATCCTGCTAATTGTGAAGCTAAATATAGACATACTATTGTTAACAAAAAAGATCATTACCAACATTGTACGCTGTGTAGTTTAAACAAAAAATAATTGGGGGGAGGGATATATATATATATATATATATATATAAAATAATTCTTCAAAAATACAAGAGTAAAATAAAATTATAGAAAAAACTTAATAAAAATGGCTAAAACTGTCATCCAACTTGAATGCTGAGCTGCAGGCTTTGAGTATGTTAGTCTGTGAATTTAAAAGGTTTAAACCTATTTATTGTTCATGAATATGCTGAGCTGACAACTCTAAAGACAGAAATAATCTGTTTATCTACAGGATGGGCATTTATCTACAGAAAAAGAACATAATTTTGATTTTACTGATTTAGATCAAGGAGTGGAGTTTCTTTCTTACAGTGAAGACATTCACAGCAGTGAAAAGACACTTGCAGTTTATTTCTCAGTAGTTTTTTCCAGTTACTTACATGCCTGTGTTTGAAGAAATAGAGGTAAAAGAAAGAAATAAGCAAATAATTACTAAGTTGATTAATGCTGACTAAGATACCTATTTTACAAAGGCGTAAGTGTTCTTTAGCAGTCCAGTGAAATCTCAAGGGCACAGGCTGATACTGAAAACTCCAGTAAATGAAGTGCTGTAATTGTGCAACAGGTAAGTAGGCAATCAAAAGGGATAATGAAAAACCTTGGTCTTTTTCTTTTTTTAAAGGTTTTTTTTTAAGTATTTTTTTTAAAGTCTTTTTTTTTTTTTTTAAACATGAACATTCATTCTGGATTGTTAGTAAAGAAAAGAATGAATAGGTGGTTACTGATGTGTAACAGATAGACAGGCATCCACTGTGTTCAAGAAAATCCAGCAGTATTATTTTCAAATGGTTCAATCAGAAATTCTGGAAAAGAGAACAATTAATTGAGGAAAATAATATCTGAGAGCAAATATGTAAGACAAAGTTTCTCAAAACTCCAGGAGCCACTAATGTTTCTATAATAAAGTTCGTATGAGATATCAATGAAGGCAAACTACTGTGGTATATCCTGCATAATATCACAACAGAAAAAGAATGAGAATGAAAAATTCATGAGAGAATATGCACAATGCTTAAAACTGCAGAACTTGAGAAGATTCTAACCACGTTGGCAATAAATGGTCATTAATAACTGCAAAATTCATACATTTGAATGCAAATGGAAGTAGACTCTTTTGAATCTATTTATTACTGTGAGGGTGACAGAGCACTGGAACAGGACTCTCAGAGGCTGTGGTGTCTCCTTCTCTGGAGATACTCAAAACCCACCTGGACACAGTCCTGTGCAACCTGCTCTAGGTGAGCCTGCTTTAGCAGCAGAGTTGGACTGGAAGATTTTCAAAGGTCCTTTCTAATCTCAAATATTCTCTGCTTCTGTGAACTACTTAGATTTCATGAATCAAAGAAGTTATCATCTTCTCTCAGATGAAAATTCTGCTCTAATAATGGATCAGGTTGCAACTTCCTTTAAAATTTTTAATCTCAGATTACTAAAGAATGCACTAGATAAGAAGAAATTTGACAAAGAGGTATTATTTATTTGTATGCATATATGTGTATATGTATATTCAAATATATGTGTGTGTGCATGTGTGTGTTTATACACTCAGGATACAGTAGATATTGAGTGTTTCCTTATGCAAAAGCCCATTTCAACTGTTAATGAAACAAATAAATTTGACCTAAGACAAAAACATATTTTTACTGATTGCAGTCTATTTAAACCCTCTAAGTATGACAAAATTCTTTACAAGGTAATGTTGTCTTATCATACAGCTTGATTCAAAACTGATTACTGTGCACATAAAACCCTAAGAAAATATCTCAATCTCATCATAGCATAAATTATGACTTTTCTTGATAAAATGAATATACTTATGGATAAACAAAGGACTTCTTTTGGCCAACACTAAAAGATAAAATAAAAACTACTAAATACGCCTACTCAGACTTGTGAATATAAGTCCAAAAAGGAGAAAATAAAATGTGAAGGGTTGATTCAGAAAATTACCTTATTTGCAGAGGAAAAAAAGTAGATAGATATAGCAAAGGCAGCATAGCTAAGAAATAGTGAAGATGCTGTACAACTTAGGGAAAAAAAAAGTGGGAAAGGTCATAATGAAATGTCTGTATCCCATCACAACTGTTTTTTATCCACTTGTCCTGTAGTATCTGTACTGTTATTTCTGGGAAAATGTAGGCTTTCTTTAGCAGCTTAGATCTACTTTGCTACGGTCCAGTCTCACCAGAGAGAATTAATGATGCTCTCTGTGTACTCTTTGTTCTGGTAGGAATTCAGGCCAAGCTTCCCTGTGATGGTGAAAATTGCTTTTTTTGCTGTCACTGCTGCTTCCTCTTTCAGAAACCTGGTCTAGCAAATCAGTCCTGCTCAGTGAGGTCCAAACTAGAGAAATGTATTGTCGTGACCATTTGCTAGCTGTTAGCTTTTCCCCACATTGCTAGAGCTTTGGATTGCTCCCCAAAGCAGCTTTCTCCATCATTAGGCCCAAGTATTTAACCTGGGCACACTGCATGACTTGGCTGCCATCAGACATTCCTTTACTGGATGTTCTGACAGCAGACTGCGCAGGACTCCCCTTACTGTCTGCTGGCCTAAAGAAAGCAAATACAGTGCTAATATATCTGACAGAGCTAACAACTCCTCCCATGGGGGCTGCTGTGCTCAACAGAAGCTTTCTTCTAGGTGGAGACTTGTGAAGTCTACCAGCTTCCTTAAAATACTTTCCTCCAAGGTGAAGCACTGACAGCCCTTGTAAGAGAATCAAGGAGTATTTTATTTTTCTCTTCTCATTTTTTTAGTCAGTGACTTTATCTAAGAAATGTAACTGTTCAGCAAAAATGTAGAGTTTGTCCTTATCTCTCTTACCTGAGAGCTTATCTATGCTACCCTATTGTGCAGTAGGGAGTACTGAAGTATAATGCAAATTATCAGTGTACACAGGCAATTTTGCAGGAAATGTCAATCAAATATGAATGTAATTTTCAAAGCAATTATCAGGTAAAGAGGTTAGTGCATTTTAACTGTTCATGAAAAATTCCCAAGGGTGTATATAATTTCTAGGCTACAGGCAAGCCAACATATTTTTGGAAAACAAGGGAAATAAGGCTTTCAAAACTATCTGTTCATAAACTTCAGGAATAATCATAGAATATACTTGAGTAGTATTCAGCCTGCAGGAGTATGTCATGCTTAGTGTTGCTAAAAGAGAAGTGTTAATAAATGCAGGTCTAAAATTTCCATGAACATAGCATATCATAGGTAGTAATTTTCAAATTACTAGATTCATATTATTGATTAAAAATAATCCCAGAAAATCTTTTCATTTTCCTATTAATATGTCACATGGGGGTGGTGCTCAAGGTGACCAATATGTTGTTTTATGGTTATGAACATACAGGGGTACTAGCCCTCACTGTTTTATTCTGTTTCACCTGTAGTTCACGATATCTATGGATATGGCTAGCACAAAATTACCAATTACATATTCATATGTCATCTTGATTACTAAAGCTGACACATGCTTAAATTCTCAGGGTGTGAATCATTACCATTATAACACATTAGATAAACTGTCTGTTCATAGTGTGTGTGCCTTAGATTCACGACTAACTTGGATAAAATCCTTTAGCTTAAGCATCCTTCAATAATGTTTTTTTACACCTAGGTTAAAAGCCATGGCATTTACAATAGACAAAGAAAGTGCATAGTCAATTCACGGAGCTATCTCTTACACTGCAATACCCCAATTCTGTTTGAAATTTTTTCAGTCCTTCTAAGTTATGGGGAAGATGGAGAAATGCACTTGCCAGTAGCAAGAGGACACGTACTCCATAGAACCATTTAAACTGTGGAATCATGTCAAGGTTTCAGATCAGGTTACAAGTAACTGATCAGAGGAATCAAGCCAGGGAATACACTACCAAATGCTTTATTAAGGTAATGGGAACTGGAGAAAGGTGGGATATTTTTATTAACTACCTCCTGGGTTATCTACAAACCTAAAGTATTCTAGTTCAACACAAAGTAAGCGTGCTGCATACAAAATACAATGGCTTTGAAAACATTCAAAACTCTGAAAACAAAGGTAGTTGGTTGCGCCCCCAAGGATGTTTTAGCAGCCACAACAAAGTTAAAAAACTCAGTATGGGTTAGGGTCTTTGCTGATTGAAAATGGCACTAAACAAGTTCTGTGCATAAAGAATGCATCTGGTGCTCCCAGTGTTCTGGACCCAGTGTAAAAGCACATACCCCATTAGGTCTCTTCTCAGGAGGAGGCTTATAGGTCATGCAGCATTTTCATTTCAGAATGGTCTATAAGGGTTATGCCAGCTAGATCATAGCCATCTGGCAGATTTGTTAGAACAAACACTTAATATTGTACTCAAGAGTAATTTCTTTATTAGTTGAGTGATAATGAAGAAAATTAAAGGACTCACTGAAACATTCCAAGCCATTTTTTCATCTGCAAAGAGCATATTTTCTTCCAAAATCCACTTCTGACTTCTTGCTTTCAGTAAACTTTATGAGAAACCTATTAACTCTGCGTCATGTATTAGTAACAACCTTTTTTCATTCCTCAGAAATTTAGCTGATCTCTTCTGAGTTTAAAAGATGACACTGAGAGCTTATATGCCTTACCCAGTCACAAAGTTTTCCCCACCTTAAAGTATTTCAATGCCTTGGGATCTTCTTCTGGTATAAGTCTTATTTCCTTATTTCCTTATTTCCCTTTCCTTTTAACTCTTGGAAAAATTCTATCTGCTGTAGTAAGAAATAGTAGTAGAAATAGAGGTAAGAAATCATTCTTACTACTCTGTGAATATTGAGAGTTAAGATGCAAACTTTGACAGCAAGGCTTCAATCTTCTATCAGTACATGACCCACATCAATTTCTAGATGCCTTAGTTTTAAATCTCTTTACCCAATTACTTAACTTCATCGTGGTACAATGGCTCCCAAATCTATTGCCCTTTAGACCTTTCATAGTTTTGCTTCGAGGTTACAATACAATGCAATGATATGCAAAGTTTTGCCAGTAACTGGATCACCAAGGGGAGTAAGACAGATCCTAAAAAAATCTATGCACACACAGAAAAAAGGAATACAGTCTTTTAGGTTATAAGTATATGGAAAGTAACTTGAGCCTTTTGTCACCCAGAGGAATTTCCTTTCTGTAGTTGTTTCTAGTCCTAATCAGAGAAAAAAAAACCTGTGATACTCATTTCCTAAATGGAAAATCAAGGCACAAAGGCAACAGATGATCTATCTCATGTCACTCTCCATTAGACCTCAGAATGCCTCAGTGCCAGTGTATCCAAGCAATACAGTGGTTTTGGTAATTTATTAAAAAAAAAGGCAGTTTTACTTTACATCTCTTCTGTATTAAAAAAAAAAAAAAGCCTTGTAATAAATCTGTACAAGAAATGGAGAAATTGGTAGGTAAAGTGGTAGGTGTTTCTAGTTCCAGTTTAGGCTTACAAAAGAAACATAAAACAGAAAAGTCACCAAAAAAACCCCCTAAGTTACTTGTGCTAAAGTAACACTTTTGCTTAGTACATCATGAAGGAAAAAATGTTTTTTTTTAAAAAAAAAAAAACTAGGTCCACTTATAATGCAGAAATAACTGGTTTATAACTGGTTTTAGGAACTAATGGTGTCTATCTTATCATTTATATTGAGAAAAAACAGGAAAAAGATTACAAGAAGAAAAAGAACGTTAATAAAGACAATCAAATCCAAAAGCTATATAATAGAATTTGAAAGAATCAAGGTAATTATCCCAATGCTAAGTAATTTTGATTTACTGTATTAGATATGCAAAACAAGCATGGTAAAGTAGCCTGCATTTAGAAGTTTGATTCTGTATTATGAAGCAACTAATCCAGAAGGAGCGCTCAAAAATGGAAAAAATGAATAATTTAATAATATTTTAAATGTGATAAATGCAGATACTTTCTAAATTTATAATTACTTTACTTATAAATGAATTAAAAATTCTTAATTTATTTAAGAAAAATAGAAAATTACTTAATCATTACAGGCCAAACATTCAAAGGTGCTAAAACCAGAAAATTACTGCTTGAACTAAAGCAGGATAAGTGTTACATGATGGAAATCTTTCACAGCCTTCCTAGATGCTCAGGTACTTTTATACAAAACTGTACATTGCATTTAAAGAACAGACGCTTAAGAAAACCCTCAAAAGTCAATATCTGAACATCATCCTTCTCCTTGCTTCTTGCAATATACAAAACACTTTCTGGGCATATTTATACAATGGGTATGAGGTGAACACTTCATGACGACAACTAAAATTCAAGGAAGAAATGTTCAGCTAAAAATGAAAACAACAGCAAACAACAACAAATAAGTTAAAGAAAACCCCAACTTACTACAGCAGGGTGCATTAGGATCCCCATGTAGTATCCTATAGGCCAGATGCAGCTTGGCAAGCATAGCTGACCAGCCCACTGAAGGAGACAGGTACAGAAGAAGTAACACATGAAAGAGAATCAAGCTTTCTCTCTCTGTCTGATCCTTTTACATCCACTGGATATCTAATATATACATAGCTACCCTTCCTAAAAGTATTTAAGAATGATAGCTGCTGTTTTCTCACCTGCTGCTGCTTCTTGTGTGTGACTTTGATAAAAAATAGATAAGGAAAAATATCCAAATAACACCATTTTGGAAATGGAAACTGAGTTTACACTTTATAGTATTACTTTGTACAGTAAGCAAAGGGATTAATTTATAAAGTGATAGTGGCCAAAGCGGGTAAGAAAAAGTGGTTACAAGGAATTGTGAAATTGGATAGAGAAGAAATAAAGCTTAAACAGCTCTCAGCAGTTTATTGTGAAAATGGACACAGTTAAGAAGAACAATTTACCTATTTAATCCATCTACTGCAGTTTACTGCTGGGAATAACACTGAAGGCATTATGGATAACCCTCTGAGAATGAAAATAAGAATATACTGTACAATATAACTTTTAGAAACTTATCCCCTCTTTAAGTTGACATTAGTGCATTTATTTGTATTCAGTTCTTTCTTCAATTTGTTTTCACTGAAGTATTCCCACTGAGAGACTGTTGTACGGAGCTGCTCCTTTTGTGCAATGTCTGTGTCACTTTCTTTGACTTAGCTATACTTTCAGGCAATTGTTAGTGACAAGGCATAGCAGTTAATCCATAGGGATGTTTTATGCATCATCACAGTAAAAATCTGATTTGATCCAACTCCCAAGGAGCCACCCTAGACATCAATTGCAACTCAGCCTATTGCATCTAATCCCTGAAGGCAGAACAAGGTCTATAGTTTAGGTAGAGAAGAAAAGCACCTCAAATCTGTAACACCATAAAAACAACAGTCTGTTTGAATCAGATACATTATGAAAGCAAGGTATTTTGGAGGGGAAGCCCTCCAGTATTTGTGTAATTTGCCACCTTGTATGACATAACACAGCTTAGTTACATTGTTAATTCCAACAAAGTGATAGCAAAAACTTGAAAGATGCTTTAAGCTAGAATGAACTTCAATATGCTTAACATTTTTGTCTCAGTGAAAGAGAAGGAGGCAAAACACACTTGGCACTTTACATGATTGAGCTGTGTAACTATAAAACAGAAGATGGAAAGAAAATGGCATTCATTAAAAAAGCAAAACTTATTTCTTTATATTTTGGCTTTGAAATGGAAGGACTAAATCAATACTTTTTTAAGCAGGAATGTTTGTACTAACTCATCACAATCAAACAGACCAAATTCTCTACTTTGGAATCTGCTCTGCCATTGAATGCCTTGCAATTATTATTCAATAAATAAACTGGTGCATTTCCATTACGCTTTTTACCCAAACATTTATTATTTTACAATTTAAAAAAATAGTTTTGCATAAATTTGTCAGTGTGAGTGCATGTTTTGCTTGGAAAAGTCCTATCCCTTGTATAAATTCAACAGTCCACAACACCAGGATCAACACTGTCAAGTTTATTAACTTTCAGCTTGGGAAAGGTGGAATCAGATCCCTTCCTCTCTGTTTAAACAGTAAAAAACAGCACCTGTTTGCATGTTTTACTACTGCATTCACCAGTATGATTTGTGTCTCTCAGTGATTCCCCGGGACAGAAAAAAATGAGTTTGCTGGAAACTTGTGCTCCCTCTGGTGTCTGAATGAAGCACGAAAAGCCAGCAAAAGCACTACCATGGGGGCAGTATTACAAATGCAGAATGATCTTTTGAATTTCCTGGCCACCCTAAAAATACTACATAAAAGATAATTTGATACCAATTTATTTCAAAGAGGATGAATTGTATATATTTGGATTGTGTTTTCATTTGCCCTACTGCAGATTTAATAAAACAGACAATGTATCCATGATTTCCAGCTATGATGGGTTGTAAACACTACCAGTGACTAATTGAATAGTCACTTGAATCTGCACAAAGCAATTTCCCTCCATTAGATTAAACATGTCACACCCTGTCAATGAAAAATCTATTTAACATCAACCCAGCAATTATAAGCATTTTGGAATGAGGCACCAGAAATCTATTTGTAATTAAAATTCCCTATATATATAGTGTAGGAATTTGGCTTAGCATCACAACTAAATTTATTCTTCACTAAAAGTTTGCCTACAGCAAGAACTGTAAAAGAAAAATTTCCCTTCAATTATAATGGATTTTTAACACATCAGTACCAGATAGCTATAAGCATTAGCTCATTTTCACGGTTTCATAATAATTATTTCTCATTGTTTGTCTCTTTGGGTACCAAGAGCAAGGTCCAGACTAAAAAAAGACTTAAACCCCAAGAACATAAATTCATCCATATTGCTTCAGATGATAAAATCAAAAACACAAATGAAATTTGTTATCATTAACTTTCTTTTTTTCCCCCTGTTTTTCCTTTATTCTATTTGGATTACAACTAATACATTCAACTAATACTTTCCTAAAATGTAAGCATACGTAATTGATTATATGCCATTCTGAGAATTTTATCTGGACTGTTAAACAAGAAGCACTGAATAAAGGCCAGAAATATTCTTTCCCTCTAAAAATGATGGCAAACCAAAATACTGTGCAAAAAGCTGTCATGTTCAGGAGAAATTTTTGTCTTTGTTTCATTTATCCAATATTTTTCAGGAATCCTGAGGAGGAAATAATGAGCATTTGCTTCGTTTCAAACTTGTGTTAATTTATTTTGCTGATATCTAAACATTTGCAGAAGAGAATTGTAAATTTTCCTGGTTGATAAACTACCTATGACTATCACATTGATGTGGGTACAATTCCTTGAAATATTTTCACAGATGTGACTGATTTATGAGCCCTGTGATTCAGCTCAGCTATTCAGCATGTGTCAGTTTTGTCTGAACCTGCAATTAATATGCAAATTAAAGAAAACTGAACCAAATTTGAATGAAAATATACAAACAGCTTTCAAAACTTTCAGACCAATGCAAAAAATACCTGAAGGAAGACCAGCGAGGCCAGAAAGCCTTAACAGGAAATCAAAGCTAATACAAATGATGTGGCCAAGACACTGATCAGATCTGACTGGAAATATTCTGCACTATTCACCACCCAGAAGCCTGACAAGAACCCACTGCACTGCTCTAGGACAGAGGCACTGCCTCCGTGTTAGCAGGTATCACAATGATTTGTGTTTTGACAGCAAACAAGAAGACACACAGAGAACAGCAGCAGCTTACAAAGACACATTTTTCAGGACTGAAGAAGAAAGCTGCATTTAAAAACAAAACAAAAGAAAGTAACAAACCCCCCCAAACAAAACAGAAAAGAAACCCCAAGCAAACACACAGGAAAAAAATCCAAACCAAAACAAAAAGCACCCCGAACAGACAAGTGGGAATCAGTGGAGAAAATTAAATAAATTCTGATCTGTCTCATGACTCACATGACTAGAGACTTTTTCTTCCGTGTCACTGAGCCAAATGGCACAGCCTCTACAATTCTAAAGGCACTGTTCTTTAACTAAAAGGATAACATTAATTTGCCTTTGCGCAAGAAACATTGATTCATCGTGTTTTAAAGAACATTCCCCTCCATTCTAGCAGGTTTTTCAATATGAGGTAATGATGAGACTCTAGGAAATGGTGCCAAAAATCCTGTTGGGATTAACTAAAGTCATATTGAATGCTGAGTCTTCTTGCTAGGCTTCACTGCATATCAGTTCCTGAGAAGGCCATTTGGGTGCAATCCTCTAAAGTGCCTGTGGAATGGGCAGCTCCTGGGGGAAAGGAGGAGCATTTTGAAATTAGCAACTAAATCTGAATTTATCTCTAAGGATTTAAGAACTTTATTTCATCTAGATTAGAGTCCTGTTCTTTGGTGTCAGAAGGTATTTGCGACTGTTAAAAGCAAGAATGTAAAATGAGGGCCTGGATTACCCACAGCTTTATCCTGGTAGGCAGAGAACAGCCAGACATATGCCTCCTCCATTCTCACAGATGCCACAATATTTCTGGATTAGGAGGAGGGGATTGGACCCTGACAGTGAAAGAATTGGCTTGAGGCAGACTGACACAACAGGGAGTTTATCTTTCACAGTGGAGAGCAATTTTCTCTCTGATGCTAAAAAGTATATGTTTATGTTCAACTGGTACTATACGCAATAATTCCAACATTGTCATTTTGTATTGTAATTATTATCTATTCTCAATCTCTCTTACCTGGAAAGAAATACAATCGTTTTACAAAAGGATATGTCCTATTTTGTGCATTTTAATATGTTTTTATATGCTGGAATGCATGTACATAATAAAATTTTAATCATTATTTTTGGTTTTCCAGAGTGGACAAACAATTGACTGAATGGGTGGGGGTTAAAAACAAAGCAGTCACTGACAAAAGCTATGACAATACTGAAACTGAAAACAAAGTTTTGTTATACTCCTGGGTTTTTTTTCAGAAGAATATTATTTTGCGATATGAAACTGTTTAAACATTATTATCTATTGAAATCCAGATTATTATTTAAAACAGATTTAAAATATTTTATAAGTAAATAAATGTATTTAATTTGCTTTTAAAAATACTTCAGAAAACATAAGTAAAATTCTTATGTTCCTATGCCAATTACAGAAATTATAATTGACTTTCAAAAATATATAGGAAAGATTTTGAGAAACAATATAAACTGTAAACATGCATACAAGAGATACTGGATTCTTAATTCCTTAAAATTATACTCATAAATCCTTGCTTTGATTTCTTAAGTAGCTACTTATATTCACAAAAGTTGTGAAGAAATGATAGGAAGAATAAAATTTTAAGATTACCTGAAAAGTGTCTGATATACCTATACTGAAACCTAAAACTATATACAGGAGAATTTATTGTATACAAAATTGAGTTTATTTGGGAATTAAAAGTTCCTATTATTATTAGCATCAGCTTCTAATAATTCAACAAATTTGATGTTGTACATATTGGAACTGTCTTGCTCACTGTGACACTATTTTTATGTATGACTCCATTTTTATGTAGGACCTCTTAGTTCTCATAGTAACAAAGAGACCATTGATTAGCTTACTTTTTTATTCTATGCCATCAAAAATGAAGAGACTAATCTTTACACTACCAAACAAAGCCCCAGTTTTTATCAATTACGTTTTATTAGGATAATTTTGGTAAAAAAAACTTTTTCCAAGTTAAAGACATTGCACTCAACAGCAATGGCAAGAAGAAAGCAATAAACACTCAATTATATATTAAGCAGCCATTATTCATTTCATAATATGCAAAAGGGACATTCCGAGGCTCGTCTTCTTGATCAGCTGATCAGCTTTGCTCAAATTTTGAATTTTGTTATTTCTCAGTCAAATAGACACAGAGTGAAGAGCTGCAGATATATTTAGTCAATCACCGCCCAGAGAAGGAACACAGTTGATCTCTGCTTTTGCACAAGACTTTTCTTTCTGGTAGTCCACAGGTAAACATACCACAAATCCTGGGCAAACCTCAGTTACCATAATCTAAAGAAAAATTATCACCTACCCATTCAGCCTTAATAAGTGTCATGGTCTCTAAACTTTTGTTGTCACTTCAGCTGTATTTATTCTGAAGTAAATGAAACAAGAGCTCACAAGCAAGAAACAAGAAGATGCTAAATACTTCATTAGTTAATCTGTAACAGATACATAGTGGATAAGGAGCCCCACCCCTGTGTAAAATGTACACTCTATCCATATGCCAGAAGTAATATTTGTTATTTTCTCTTTTGATCTGAACGTAGCAGTTTTTAGACAGACATAAAATTATTTGTTCTTGTTGGGTTTTGTTCTTTTTTGTTTTGCTGTCTTGATTTTTTTTAAATCTTGCTTTGCTATTAATAAAATTTTGGAGTTTATCATGAAAGAAATACAAATTAAGGGTTTTTTCTGTTTGTTTTTTTTTTCTTGTTATACTTTTTTCCCCCGGTTATGATAGGAGTTAGCAATCTCCTTCAGAATCCACAGATTCAAATGATAAAGGCCAGGGATTAAGCACAGCCGATTAACAGTCTGTGCCCTCTTCAATCTAGCATTTCCACTGTAGATAAACCCATATTCAGACTGAAGTTATAATAAACACACTGTCCTCAATATCATCTCCCTAGATGACCTCCTCAAAACTGACATTCAAGTATTCTTGTGGAAAATTACAGTTCATAGTAACTGAAAAGGCAGCCTAGACAATATACACCCACAAAAATAATACTGCAGATCAAGCCAAATGTTTAGAAAGCAACTGGATAAAATGATAGTTTTTCTACAATTATTTTATTTGCTTCAGTTCTGAGTAATTTATTATTACTATAGGTTTGACATATAAAATAAAATAATCTTCTTAGATTTTATTTTTATTGCTTGTATTGTGTGTCTTTAAAATAACTGCAATATTATTTATACTTATGACCAAAAAATAAAAAATCTCAATGGATCATAGTGGTTGCAATTTTTTTTCCCTTCCAAAGGCAAAAGAAAACAAACAGTGAAAATCTCCGGGTAACGTAGATACTATGAAATAGAAGTATTACTGTCAGGAAAGGGACACCAAAAAACCCTTGTCTAGTGAAAAACAGCAAAAGAATAAAAATATACAAGACAGAATTGCAGTATTATTCTTTTAAGGTATATATATTGACTTCTATGATAAATAATATTTTCACCAAATAAATAAATAGACAGCCCATAAAAAGGAAGATAGTTTTTGCTTTGTAAGGACATTTTGACATAGGAAATTCTGATAGGATTCTCCTGCTATCTGACATTTGAAATCCAGCATCTTCTGAGTCTAAAAAAAGGCTAGGATTAATACAGACACAGACTGTGTAACAGGTTATTTTAATTTCTTAACCTAGAAGCTCAAACTATTTTAAGGAACTATAGATTTATATGTTATTTAATTTCCGGGTACTTCTTCATACAAAAGCAGTAACATTTCAAACTCTTTTATTATAACTAACTAAACTTATCTACATAGTTAAAATGACTCTATTCTACTCTTATTCCCATTAGTTTATTGTGGAAAGATTCCAGTGAAGCAATTCTGAAATCAGATGGAGGGATATGTGCATTTATTAGTCAACCCTTTATTGAAAGTACGTGATCAAAATTTGGTTTTCTTTGGCCAAATCACAAAAATTATAACAGGTAATGCTACTGAAAAAGAACGGCAACAAAAGAAAGCAATGAAAAAATCGCCAAACCTGAGCTTCATTTTGATTAGTTATTCACTAGAATTGCTTTGAAGTAAGCACTGCAAATGACTGCAGTTAATTCATTAGTTGTTGCTCTATTCCTTTATTTAAAGTTAAAAAAAAAAAAAAAAAGAGGAAAAAAATTATTCAGAGTAAGTTTCATAATCAGAGCATTTATTAGGTTTGGATGATTCCAGCCACCTATTCTTCTAGAAAACAGTTTCAAAGCTCTTCAAATCAATATATACTGAAGAAAGAATTGAAAATATGAATTTAATTCAAAGTCACTCACTTTGAAATCTTGCTTCAAAAACTAATTTCATGGTCTGTTTCCATAACAACGCAGGTTATTTTTGCCAACTAGGACTCATATAATGAAGCATAACATCTTTAATCAGATTGTATGCACTACTATTTCAGACTGTTTAGAGTGATTTGGAGACACACTAACTTAGAGCATCTGATTTGTAGGTCAGTTCCTGTTAAGAATCTTTATGGTCAGAAGATCACATATATTCCTCACCAAAAAAGTCTCTGAGATTTATTAATTCATGATAAGATATACAGCATACAATTAAAACGTTGTGTACTTAATTTATTCATTCTTAAGATTCTTTTTTTACAATGGAATCTTTTAAAAATGCTTTTCATATGGTAGAGGAGCATCCTTACCTTCAGCTCATCACTAATGCAAACCTCGTCTTCTCATTATTCAGCTACATATCTTTATGCATGTGTTTATATTTTTAACAGGAGATATAAAAGCAACTTGATACCATTTACATGCCATTCAAAAAAATCTAACACCAGGAAGAGCAACTCATGCTTTTTGCAAAAGTAAGTGGACAAAAAGGTGTACAGAATGTGAAATTAAGTTTATCAGTTCTTTCTACTTTAAATCTAACCACAAATGTCATTAGCTATTATAGCAAGATGAGTGTTATAGGTTGCTAGTCATTCAGCTCACAGTATTTTACAATTTTTCATTTGATATTAAATATTCTTTTCCTAGATGTTCACATATATTTTCCTATGTCTAATTTCCTGTATCCCCTAATTAATAAATGAAACTTCCTATTATTAGATTGGAGGAATGTATTATTTATTAAAACTGGATTCTAAAAGAAGACTGAGTTAGCAGAGCTGATGTTCCTTCAGTGAGAACAAATAAAATCTTAACCCAGAATGCTTTCTCAGGGCAAGCTTACCCCAGTGACTAATTAAAAGATGAAGGCTAAAATCCAGACCATAAACAAATGTGGGGAAAAATTATCTATGTCATTATCCAAGGAGTAAGAAGGAGTCCAGTGAGACTGGAAGAGGGAAAGAACTGAGTTGTAAAGACCTGCTCCTTTGTCTGCCTGCACACAGGGGCACACAAACACACACAGACATGCACACACACTCGTGCACACAGAGCCCCCATAAACACAGCTTTCCTTTCACAGCACTTTTCCTTTAAGCACCTTGGTAGTATTTATGTTTGCAAAGCTCCCAGTATTCCCAAACCTTACCGCTTTATTTTTAGCTTTCAAGTTTTTCCTTCAGCTGATGAGAACAGGAAAAGAAGGTGGTATGCTTATTGCTGGCAGACAGCTTGGAAGTTCTGAGTACAGAAGCCAATCAAGGCAGAAGGATTATAACAATCAAAGTAGAAAATTTGCATATTTAGAGTATGGTTACTGAGAAATAACAATGCCTTGGTTGTGTAAATCAAACCCTCAGCAAAAGTGAAGGGATTTGCATATCTGGGGGAAATCTGTCATGTTATACACCTGTAACTGCATTCTAATTAGCAGAAAGAACTAGCTTTTAGCAGAATATTAAATATAAGTGCTAGTACTATTTTTATTTCCTTGTGAAATAATAGACTTAGCTTGTTTGGGGCCTGATAAAAACAGGTTTTCTTGCCTGTAGGAAGTAATACTATTCAAAACAACCAAATATACATTCATCATGCCACATACAGCTACAATTTTTAAGATTGGGATCATGTAAATGTTCAAAGAGTTCTGTATTACCAATTGTGTTCATCCTTTTTGTCTATAGAAAGTGGTTTAAAGTAGCTCTCTTGAGAAAGTATTGCACAAAACAGATGAAAGTTTAAAGCCACCTCTTCAAATCTGCATAATAAATCACCTAATAAATCATCATTTTAAATTTAGTGAATGAAGAAAAATAAGCTGGACTGAAAAGTCTCACAGACAAAAATCCTAAAAAAGCCCCTGCTGATGGAATTACTGTAATAATTTTCCATTATTTATTCAAATCAAGCAGAGTTAACAGTAGGCCCAGAAATTTTGTGATAAAATAAAGAAAAAATAGGTAAATTCTCCTTTAAAAAATAGCATGTAACAGTATATTTGTACCATTCATGCATGGAAAAATGACAATAGTACTTCAGGTTAATATTTATTTCCCCTTTCCTCTCTTGTGAGTAATTCTCAGCTGTCTTTTAGATGTAAGCTTAAGGCTGGCTGACATACCCCGGCCACTACTCGCAATCAAACTGCAGGTTGGTGTTGCACTGAGAAGTAAGAGAGAATCTATGCAAGCATATTCAATCTACAAAGTATTGATAATAATGCATATTCAGAGGCATTACCATTGCCACAGATAAACATGGATGAAACTCAGTAAGATGCTTTGAAGACCTGGAGGCTCCTCATATGTTGAACCGGTGAGCGCACTGCAGTGTGGGTCTCAGGGTACTTACCATCCTCTGTTGGCACATAGATATTCAAATACAGACAGTCTTCATTTTGATCTTGAACATATGTCACCACAGTATCCAGATTGGCTGTAAACCAGACTGGCAGCATATCGTTGAGCAGTGACCTCTCATCCAGGTACTGCGGGCAGACAGCGGCAAACTGTGTGGCATTGCGGACACCCGTCCAAGAGGACGGTGGCTCCGGGGGCTGAAATCGCCTTTCTCCAGTCGGAGGAGAAGCATAAGGAACACCCAAGTACTGCTCCACTGGACCAAGGATCTCATTAGGCAAAGGTGTTCTTAAACCACGTATTTTGCCATAATTCGTAGTAACAACTGGGTATTGTGCTTGGCCATCAATGAGAGTAAATCTTATAGCCAGTGCGGTTATCCACAGGAGGAAGTTAGAATTCAACATGACACACACTGGTGTGAAGATCAAAGGCAGCCATAGGAGTCCCATTGGTTTCGACATTATTTAAATCAACATCAGCAGGGCTCTTTTTTCCACAGCCAGGAGAAATTACTCAGTCAAGGAAAATGAAAACTAATAAAAAAGTAGTCAAAAGGAGATGAAGTGAGAGAAAATGTATCTTTGTTCAGGCAACAAAAAAATAAAAAGCTGATGTGTGATAGGTGCCTCAGCTGACTGGCTGTAGACAAATCCCAATGTCAGAAGAAACAAGGGAGTGTTTGCCCCTAAGGCCCATCCCAGACTTCAGTGTTGAATTAATCCTGGCAACACACAGCACTTCCCGACAAGTAGAGTGGTGAAAGATCCACAGTTATTCCACTGCCCCAGTGAAATGGCTCCTTTCCGTGAAGTCCAGCCCACTCAGTCAGCCTGCGGCCAAGAGAAAACAAACAATTCAAATCAATAAATTTATGTTGGCATAAACCTTCAAAATGAATTTATAAATAAATAAAAAGAAGAAATGAAAAAAAAAAGCCAGAAATTATATTCACACACTATTTCCATTCCAAGGCCCACTAACATTTTATGAACTTTAGACATCATGGTTAGGTATGTGTTTCCAAAGATATGTAAGTTAAGAGAGTTAAACTTGAAGCCATAAGATTATTCCACAAAACAAACGTTTATGCTTCTCTATATGCTTCCAAACCAAACCACAGACCAAACACTACTAATTTCAGGAAGAGTATCATATTCAAGTGCTAGCTTGAGGATATTTTCTGCCCTAAATAAACAGAATCTTCTTTTTAAGCCTATTTGCACTCCCACAGGAACCATTCATTACTTTTGTTTCCTGTATTGGATAATCTCTTTTTGCTATGAGTTGACAACTGCAGAATATTTTTCAGAGACATGACTTCTTTTCTGTATGACAACCTAATTTACCTCCATCTAATTCAGAAATTCCAATGAATGCAATAAACAATTAGTTCCAATCAAGTGTGAGAACAGTCAAAATGAGATATAAATTTATTGATTTTCATGTTTTCTTTTTCATGTTTCTTTTTTTTTTTTTTTTTTTTTTGTATGCCTGACAAAACAATGGAAAACTAAAGGGAAAAAAAAAAAAGAAAAGAATGCTACAATCTCTTAGGTCAGCTTTTGGCCTACATAATGTTACAATTATGTAAAATTACCTGCTTGCATTCTCTTACTTTTGTTTTTAAATATAAGGTGATTCATACAATAATTCTGTAATTTTTAATGAATACAAGTCACTTGCATGTATATGCTAATCATTACAAGCGCACAAACTTAACACACACCAACATTCTACCCACCCAAAGAAATTAGAGAACTTCCTTTTTACCCGTTACCCAACTCAAAAGCACATACAACATTTCCACAGGTAAAAAAATTCCACAGGTAAAAAATTCCTTGTTATAGGAAACTGACACTGATACCTTATATTTGGTAGGATGAACACACATGTATATATCAAAGTACTATGTAAGTGGACAAGCAGATCCTCTTTTTTGGTCAGGACTCAGATATGGAAAATAATTTGAAGGACATTTTATTCTCTCAAAACTCCTGGAATTCTTCAATTATTTCCTTTTAGTACTCATACCACAAAACTCTTGAAACACCAGAACACCAGAGGCCAGAAGAATACCAGATACGTATTACGTGTGATGGACCAAAATTTCTACTGACATTTTCTCTGGGACTTGCAATTTGCACAATTTGTTCTGAAGGACAAATCATTAACAGCTCTAATTTCCATGTCCCCAGGGGTACCACCAGGACTGTCAGTCCCTGAGTTATGCTGCAGGAAGCCCTATGCCCAACCCCACGCCCAGCCTGGATCTTGGCCTCACTGGGTCCCCAGGTAGACCTTGGACCTGACTCCTCACCATGCCTGGACTTACAATTCTTGGGTGGTAGCAGAGTCCTGTCCCTATTCTCAGTCCACCCTCAATGGGGAGCCTTAGAAGTTCAGAGTCTTGTTCCCTGGCACTCAGAGTGGTCAGCCAGCAATGGGTCTCTCGAAATTCCTCCTCAAGCGTCACTTTCCCTTCTGATTTTTGCTACCATCTTTAACAATGGAAATCAGCAGCAGGTGGTTGATTTTGAGTAGCATTCCTCTTGCTCTGTCCCATCCGGACTTTGGCACACTTTACTGATCATGCAGCACAAATCAGATTTTCCAGTTATATCCAACTGAGGATTTAATCTGTGCTTAGGGAGGAACAACAGATCTTATTCCCTTGACACCCACACTGCAGAAGTTTGTAATGACAGTTTAAGAAATGTGGAATGCAGCACTAAGAAAATTGGCAAGGTGGAAGGAAACACAGTGATCCAGATAATGAAAGATGGATAGAGAAAAAAAAATTTCTGGGCAAACAGCAAGCAAAAAAAGAGGAAACAAAACAAGAAAAGAAAATGGGAATGACAAATAAACAAGAGTGATCACATTACCATCAGGAAGAGAACCAAAAATGACAATATGAAGGAAATCCTCAGCTGATACAGCAGAGAGAATATGCAATTGTAAAAAATGTGACTAAATAGTATGGCTTTCTTGGCCACCTGAATACATGCTGGCTCATATTCAGCCAGCTTTGAAACAGCACCCGCAAGTCCCCTTCAGCTGAACAGCTCTCAAGACACTGTTCACCAAGCCTGGAGCATTGCACAGGGGTTTTGCAACCCAACTGCAGGACCTGACCCTTGGCCTTATCAATCCTCAGAGAACTGGTCTCAGTAATCCAGCCTGTGGAGTTCCTTTTGCAGAGCATTCCTACGCTCCAGCAGATCAATACTCCCATCCAATTCAGTATCATCTGTGAACTTACTGAGGATGTATGCAATCCCCTCAACCCAATCATCAATAGAGACATTAAACTGGCCCCAAGACTGAGCCCTAGGGAACACCACTGCTGACCAGCTGCCGAGTGGATTTAACGCCATTCAGCACCACTCTCTGGGCCTGACCATCCTGCCAGTTTTTCACCCAGTGAAGACTGCACCCATCTAAGAAATGAACAGCCAGTTTGCCCAGGAGAATGTTGTGGGAAACAGTATCCAGTGCTTTACTGAAATCTAGATAAACAAAATCCACAGCCTTCCCCTCATCCACCAGCCAAGTTACTTTATGACAGAAAGAGATCAAGTTAGTCAAACAGGATCTGCCTTTCGTAAATCCATTTGTGAGTATCATCTGGGCATGATTCACTGGCTGTCCTGCACATAGCACGTGATGGCACTCAGGATTATCTGTTCCATGACCTTCCCCAGTATCAAGGACAGGCTGACAGGCCTGTAGTTCCCTGGGTCATCCTTCTGACCCTTCTTGTGGATGGGCATCACATTTGCTAATTTTCCATCAACCTGACTTACTTTCTCCACAGTTAAGCAGGACTGCTGGTAAGTCATTTAAAGTGGTTTGATAAGCTCTTTCACCAGCTTCCTCAGGTGTATCCCATCTGAGCCCATAGACTTGTGTGTGTCTATTTTGCTGTAAATAGCAGGTCACTAACCATTTCTCCTGGATTAAGGGGGCTTCATCCCATACTTCCCCAGCTGCCAGCTCTGCGAGCTGTGCATCCTGAGGACAACTGGTTTTGCTGTTATACTGAAGCAAAGAACCCAGACTGAGGCAAAGAAAAAAATATTTTAAAAATATCTTGTTTAGGCAAGAAAATCAGGCAGAAGTTATCACAATTAGGCATAAAATATCACACATTTCAGTTTATCGACATTACTAGAGGAATTAACATTTTCCTAATGTTAGTGTCACATGTGACATGTATACACGCTCATACACAACGACACAAAAAATAATTTTCAGAAATAATATTGAGAGGTAAGGAAGAAGGTATGCTGCCTATTAATTTGTGAACTGTGATGACTATGATATGATGTTATTAGATACATCACTGAAAATGTTGGAAGATGTAAATAGAGAGTCACAGATTTCAATTAGGGATTAATCTTAAACAGAAATCTGTAAACATTCTAAAAAGGTTTGTAGATATATCAAAACTAGTTTGATGTTCAATTATATGTATACAGTCAGCTATTTAATATGCCTTTACATACTGAGTCTACAGGAAGACATGTACTTCTCATGCCTTTTTTTATTATCACTAATAGTGTTGTACTTCTTCCATATTTTTATTTACTGCTTCAAATGTTAAAAAATGCATACAAACTGCTTGCAAAAAAATCTTAGTTGGAAGTATCACTCATTCATACAATCAAAAATAATCCAAGTCAGAATATTCAGTTCAAAATAACAACTTCTGGCAGCACACCACACAGAGAAGTCAAGAAAGGTCTGAAATCACATACAATCACATACAATGATTTTGTTATTGGCAGAGTAGTGTAATTTGAGGCTAATGAGACATTTATGGCCTTTGAAGAAAATGCAGATTGAAGTTAACATGGATGTGTGTCTAGAAATACCACTTGTTCTTGTTCATAAATCTGTGCCCCAAGACACTCTTAGAGATGCTTAAATAGTCTATGAATCAGGCCTTCAGGGCTAAACTGATGGTTTCCAGGAACTGCAGTTACCACTTTTTCAACCTGAGAAGATTGTCAGTAGCTCTACACTTATTCTCTAGCTGCTAGGGAAATAGAAGACATGCCTTAGAAGTCATCTTTTCTCCAGTGTAGAACAGAAAACTAAAGTGACTTCAAGTTTTTGGTTTTTTTTGGGTTTTTTTTGGGTTTTTTTTGTTTTGTTTTTTTTTTTATCCTCTTGTTCAGGTCATGACCAGTTACAAGAAAATGAAGCAGAAATATAAATTACATCTATACAGGAAATTGAAGACTCTGCAGATATCCTAGGGTTTCCCAGGCTTTATCTAAGACAACTAGTGTAGAATAGTACTCCTCAGCTTTCCATCACTAACCACATTTATTCTACGACCCTCCCTTCTGCTCATATTCTCAAGGGGGGTTTTGGGCATGTACACAGATCTGACCTCAACAGAGAGTCAGGGTTAAACACTCACATCCCTTTCATTAGACAGACATTCTGAAAGCATACAGGGAGCTTGATTAGCTGAAATGTAAGGGCAACCAGCTAGTCAGTAGAAAAAAAATGACAAATTATGTAATTCGTAAAATTTCAGATTCTCGTCATATTATCATTTTGCTAAGTATTTAATGTATTTTACAGAATACGGAGATTCAAAAAATATTTCATTTATCAAGAACATGAACTGTTTTTTCTTCTTTCCATTCCCTTTGTCCCCTTGAAATAAGTAATTCTGAAAGTTATTGAGTATGTATGTATGATTGAGTATGATATGTATGGCTTGCTTTTTGGGTTTTCTTTGTTGCTTTGTCTTATGTTTGTGTGTGTGGTTGATTGTTTTTAAACAAAAGCAATTAGAATATTATCATATTGTAACATATAGAAATCTCTATAATAATGTTGATGTATGATACTGTAAATAAGAACTCTCCAAGGCATAGAAGTTTTTGAACATGCCAACAGTTTTAATTTTTACCAATATATCCATAAAATTTGAAATATTTGCAGAAAACTGATCACACTGTTGTCTTCTGTAGAAGCTCTTCCCAAAGCAGGTTTAAATACACGTCTACCTCATAATCAGCACTACACCCTCTGAATAGTCACTGTATTTAAATGCTCATTCAACAACAAAAGAGCAATTTTTCCAAATCTCAGTAAATGCATACTGGGTGTATCTACTATCTTTCAAATTAAACTAACAACTCAAAACACTTATAACTTCTTTAGGGATTTTTTTTCTGAGCTTCTAGAACTTTCTTGATAAGCTGAAAGGAGTTAAGCTTCATTTTTCCTTATCCTACAAAAAGTCATTCAGAAATATCAGACAAAATAATAGCGAACAACACAGAGGAACACCTGCCATTCAATAATGTCCACCTTCTAGACTGGATTACTTAGAAAGTTGGTAGGAAGTTTATTTATGAAAACTGGCCAATTATAAAATATTTTTGAATCTCAGAAGTGTAACTACAGTTATGTCTGGCTTCAAATTAACATGCAGCTTAGTTTTACAAGAAATTCTTTTTCCTATACCATGTATATATTTATTTTGTTGATTTTTTTGTAAGCATTTTCCCAACTCAAATAAGATATTTATTATTAAATAATTCTTAAAAATACACACAAACACAAAAAAACCACCCTCAAAACAAAGTAGAACCCCCAAAATCTAGACTTCTAATAATCCTAACTGTAGAGAACCCGATCTAAGCATGTTTTATCTCAAACATTCTGAGCATTGCTACAGGAAAGGTGACCAGAGGATGGATGGGGCTGTGTTGTCCTAAGCCAACTCCCTGCTTTGCCTTGAGACTTATGCTCAGTCCCTGTCACCCCAACTCACTTCCTGGGGAAGGGCTGGCTGTGCAGGGGTGAAAAAACAAGCAAAAAGCCTAATTTACATTAGAGGCACACAGGCTGCACCCACTCTCACTTTCTCCTCTCTTTCTTCCTCTTTACTTTAACTGGCTGCCACAGTCAAGAACACAACTGTACAATAAAGCAGAAGAGTTCCCTGACACATGGTCCAGTGTCCTTGTTCAGCCTGAGGAGAACTAGCAACAAACATGATGTCCTGTGGGTCATGACACTAACTTAGCATTATAATCTAGGGATGAGTATCTGAATACTGTCTCACAGAATTATTTAGTTGGGAATTATAACTTATTAATACACAGCCAAAAAATTCTTCAAGATTTAAAGTTTAAACTGAAAAGAAAGTGATAAAAATTTAAGAATTTTGATGTATCCTTGATTAAAGTGAAAATAAATGCCAGATATACAAACATCATGATTGACCTTGAAGTTGGTCTTAGTTTTATGATTAGAAGTCACAGAAAACAAAGGTAGATTTCAAAAAAAAATTAATATGGAAATTAGGCCTGAGGAGCAATATAAATTACATACAAACATTGACTTAAACAGGTTGGGTTTTTTTTTAAAGAACATGTTGCATTTACCCTTCTGTGAATTTCTCTCCAAGTGAGAGAAATAGGCTCAGATAGGCTTGGACAGTGTCAGTAGATCCCCCAGGTTAGAAACTACAATCACCATTTACTTTTCAGAAAATGGGCACACATTTTTTCCATATCATTGCTTCCTGCCTGGAGCAATTCTCTTGTTCTGAATATCTAAATCTCATATACTATCAAAAAGAACAATGGGATTAAAAGAAAAAGCTGTGTGGTCCCTCCAATGTTTTTGAAAATGGCAACTCTCTCCATAATGAAGACAATTTGAAAGTAAGCAGAGGAAAAGGAAACATGATCATCACTCCTTTCCAAGCAAAAAAAAAAAAAAAAAAATTTAACCTCAGCATTCTCAAAAAATCAGCTGTTTCGATTTGATTATAAGAGGTGGTTGTTGAACAATCATAGATATGGTTTCTCTTATTTTTTATGTATTTAAAATAATAAAAAACCAGTATGACCAGAGGGACCCAAGAGTAACTGGGAATGCTCAGTTAAAACAGTTGCACTTAACTCACTGACCTTTTGAACAGTAATTTCAACTACTATTACATGTAAGTATAGAAGAATTTCAGTGGTTAGACAATTTCCAGGATACTTGCTGATTCTTAGGATTGATGAAGGTTGCAAATAAACACAAGGTTTCAATATTAGAAGGGAAAAACATAAACTCCTTACAAACATAAGCCTGAAATAAGTAATAATCCCAAAATTACAGGTGTGTTCCATTCAGCTCAGATTGTGATGTGAATTTAAGTTTCCTGTGACAGTAGCTATTCAATTGTGGTCTAATTGCAGCTGTGAAGTCTTAAGAAAATACTACATTTCTAGTACATGTTCTAGGGAAATGTACAAAAATAGCATCAGTACAGTCTAGCACAACCAATGGCATCATTTCCAGCTTTTACTTCTGATATAACCTTGTGCAAGAAATGCGACATACTCTGGGTCTCTCTTCGTCTCTTTTATGCACCTCTCTTTGCTTTAATTTGGATGTCTTACTACAAAAATAAAAAAATTATTAACTGAAACAGAATGTTCAGCCCTGAGTTTCTTTAAGGCAAAAGTTCCTGTAGAGTAAAATATCTTAATGCCTGGAGCAAACCACTAATTTATGGATCTGAAAAAAAAAAATAAAATATGCACACAAAAATCAGTATTTAATACATTAGGCTTACAGAGTAGGCCTTCATAAATTGAATAAACCCTCAGAAACATCAAAGTTCATTACTCACTACCATTTCGAGACCTCAAAAAAAAAAGCATTTGTAACACGGAATGAGTCTTAACTCTTCATTTGTAAGAAAGATCAAATGACTGAAAAGAAAAATTCTTAATGAAATCTAACAGGTTTTGTCAAAATATTATACAAAGAAACTCACAGGTCTCAGTCCTTTCTTGTCTTCTCCATTGAACTGAAGTGCATGCCCTTGTCAAGGATGAAAGAAACTACAACTATTTTCTGAACCAACTGAGAAATTGTCTAAGGGACTGATTCATATGCAATCTGATCTCTTGAGGCTATTTAATGATTAGAATTTGATATCTCCCTCTAGGCATTCTAGTCTCAGAAGAGGATACATTTAAAATGTTACAGTAACCAGAAACAGGGTGGGAAAAGCAATTTAAACCAGCTGGGCATGTGAACACGTGCAAATACACACACACGCACACAGACACACCATTAATATATTATATGCCCCAAAAAAAAAAGTTGCTGCTTCATTATACAAATTCTTAGGACTTAATTACACAGGAGACACAGGCAGGATATTTTCACTGCACTACCTGGTTCAGTTACCAGGTGGTGATACAGCCTTCATTCATATGATAATGTCACAATTATACATTCATTCTGGAAGTGGGGAAGTTGAGTGGCTACCCTCATTAACCTGAAGAAATCTAAACCCATTGTTCCCTCTTCCAAGTTACAAACATTACCTTTCAAATAAGACTGGGGTAGCTATAAGGACTCTGTGAAGCATTCTCCCTGAACCAAAAGACTTCCCTCTGAGTTTCTTACCCTTTAACTACGAGAAAACTGTAACATTGGATTCCCTTAAAATAAAAATTTTCTTGGACAGGTATTCTCAATCTCAAGCAAGTCCTATGTAGTTTGTAGGAGAATTATTTCATAAAATAAAAATTGTGACTGGAAATAAACTATACTATGCTTTTACATCACAAAATTGATTTATCAAGTAAATCTTCCCCTTAGGTTTTTTTATTTGTTTAAAAGTGGACAACTTCACCAGTATAAGGAGGAGAGTCATCCAGCTTCTCTTCCTGTATGGCTCTCCTCCTAACTTAGTGGGCTTTCCCCTGCTAAATGTTGTCTTGAACCCCTTATATTTAAGAGGTGAGAGAACATGTCTCAGCAAAATAAGTCTCCACAAAATATTGTGAAAAATGGGATCACCAGAATCCCTCACTAGATCAATGTTGCTAGATCAACAAAGCTGGTGAAGGGGCTGGAGCACAAGTCATAGGAGGAGTGGCTGAGGGACCTGGGGTCACTTTGCCTGGAGAAAAGGAAGCTTAGGGGTGGTCGTCATTGCTCTCTACAAATACCTGAAAGAATGCTCTAGCAAGGTGGAGGGCATTATCTTCTCCCAAATAACAAGGAATAAAACAATTGGAAATGGACTCAAGTTGGAGTGGGGGAATTCTAGATTAAATATTAGGATTTTTTTTTCCCCAAGAGTATTGCTAAGCACTGGAACAGGCTGCCCACAGAAGTGATGGAATCACCATCCCTGGTGATATTTCAAAGGCATCTGGATGTGGCACTTAGGGACACGGTTCAGTGGTCAGTGTGGCAGTGCTGAATCTTAGAAGTCTTTTCTAACGAAAAATATTATTCTATGATTTTAAACAACATTAATGAAACCATTCCTGTGCTGCCTGCTGCCTTCCCCTCTTCCCTGCAAACACAGTTTAAAAGCTTGCCTAGAAGAGAGACTGTGGCATATACTCCGCTTACTGTCTACATTCAATAATGAAGGATGAAATTCTTAACTTTCTAGCTGACATAGGTACTGGGAGCTGTGAAATAAATCACATACTATGGACTCCTAAAAGCTAAACATAATATTATCATACTCAAGTCCTGCTATGGATCCATATCTTAAGCTGTTTTCAGGCCAATGCAGTCAGCACTGGAATTCAGGATCTAAGCAGGAAACTAGATAGGGCTAGAGTGTGGACTCCAACACTGTCCTACCCCAGTATTCATACCTAGCAGCCAATGTACAGGGAGTAGGATAGGCCAGAAGTATTCTTCAATAGATAGATTTTTTTTTTCTTTTTAGAAAAATTTCCACTATAGAAATGCAAGCTCTTCTATGTTACGTGGCCTCAGGGCAGAGAACAGCACCTGGACCATTTTATTGACTAAGATATAACCTCATGGACAGAACCAGAGATATCTTTCCTCACCACTGATTGACATGCCGGAAAAAAGCAGGAAAGCTAAGGTTGGAAAAGATATCAAATCTTTTTCTGGTAGTTTTCTGCTCAGTGAAAAAGGTCCTCCATTTCAAATCCCACACTCCCAAATGATAAAAAATCAAACTATCTTTCATATTCTTTTAACAATTCCAAGAGAAATCTCAGAACAATATGTTTTCCCTCATGAAAGAAAAAATCCCAAAATTATCTGCATGACAATCTTTATCATTCTATTACATGGGAATTTCAAAGCCAAATCTCACATGTAGTTAATTATATTTTCTTGCATCAAAGGGTTTTCAGAAAGCTAAGGTAAAATATATTTTCTTTGTAATGTGTAGAGTCGTATCTGAGTAGGAAATAGAAGCCAATGAAAAACACAGAAGTTACCATTTCTCCCCCTGTTCAACCTTTCACTCCAATTATTGAAATGCTTCCATCTTTGCCTAGCACAATGAATAGGTACATTCTCTACCTTGGAAACAAATACTAAAGCTCATGTCGGTTCCCCAAACTGTATATGAAAAAGTCAGATAGTCTGTCTATACTAGAAGCATATACTTCAGGCAGCAGTTCTTTCTACTGTAACACAGGTATTTGACATTAAAGATAGTTGAAGTCAACCACTATGAAAGCATCCTGAAGATTATGCTGAAAAAGCCCAAGTGATTAGCTTAGATTAGACAGCTAACTGTCCTAACTGAGATGTAGTAAGATGATTCTTTCTTTCACTTCTTACCAATACACACAGAATTATCTTTATAACCACAGAGTTAAGAGCCTTGTAACTTTCTTGTTTGTTTCATACATGAACAAAGTCCTCATGACTAAAATCAGGACAAGCTTATTCTGCTAAAAGTTTCTTAACAGGTTTTGTTTTGTCCTATCATTAATTGCACTGATAGTTTATAAAAGACGATGTAGCATCCATTGATAGGAAATTCCATATACAAATTTAAGACAAAATGCAGATATTTTCTTACCTACCATTAAATTAATTTTATTTTCTGAGGCTGTTTTTATTATTTTGCCATTAATATTGTTATTCCCATAGCCACCTTAAAATTATTTTAGAAACTGTTGCAATGAATCTTCCCTGGTGTAAAATCGTATCTCAGAGAACAAGTTTATCCAGTTTTGCCATCTTCACCTAACACTAGCTTTTACAAACACAGAAGTGATAGGCTTGTGGAAAATGAGCATTATGTTAGAAATATTTGGATTTCTCGTTATTTTTTTGGTTGCAATGAGTACTATTTATGAATGACTTTCTAAGAAGACCCATATAATATTATTATTTTTATTATTACTATCATATTATTTAGCACACTCTACCTGCTTTTACAAGACTGCAAAACTACATGGGCATTTTAAAATATGAGAAGAAATATTTTTTAACAATATGATTCCATGAGAAAACATTATGCCATGGTATCTTTTCAAGACCCATTTTACTCTTGTTCTTCCCTGCTTGAAAGCATCCTCTTATAAAGATACCCTCTATACTTTTCCTCTTTTGCACATAGCCCTCTCAGTTCTCTTCTAATTCTCAAATCTTTCTCTTTCCTCTTTTGGAAAAAAGAACACGCTAGAACACTAGCAATGTTCTTTTCCATAATCATAATTCTTTCCTGTGACTCCTTTCTTCTTCCTGGTCATTTGTTTTGGCTTCCTTTTGTATAAAGAAAAAGTAACATGCCCATGAAATCAATATATATAATTTTTTTTATGTGTAGAAGGAATTTATTACATTTATTTTGTAAAGGGTTTCTGTGTTGGTTTTTTTTTAACTTATTTGGTTTTGTGTGGGGTTTTCTTTTTCTTTTCTTTCTTGTATCATATCCATATGGGATGCTATTGCAAAAAAAAACTCAAAAACACCCAAAAAATAAACAAACAAAAAACCAAAAAAACCAAACAAAAAAACCCCAGAAGACAATTTGCAGCTGCCAGGTTGACTACGAAGGACTGATCTATTTTTTCCTGCCCTCAGTCAACTGATTTAGGTCAGGATTGAGAAAAAATATACCTTGTCACATGGCAGGAGTTACAGCTTCCTATGTGCTTCTATTATATCATCTCAAGAAATCTCACTAATAAAACATAATACCAACCAAAAATATCTACCACAAACTAATGCAGTCAATTAATAGAACAGATGGAGGTCAGGGCAGACAATTAAATCCCTTTGACAGAGGAGAAGATTATTCTACCTCATATTGGAGATATGTCAGTAATTCTTGTGTGATCTGACTTACACTTTATTCTGCAAAATAATTCCTTTCATAATGCCTTTTTTGGCATGAGAGAAGAAGATTCATCATCTAAAGGTCTTGCTTGCAGCTGTAGTGCGGGAGTGCACATACGTTTTTCCAGCAGTATTTTTATTGATTCTCAGAACAAGAAATACAAATCTCCTTTTTGCCTTTATTTAGATAGGCACTGCTTCTCAAAAGGATGATACAGCTATCACCTTGTCAAGGTGCTAAGCACTTTTTTGGAATTTAATACTGTGTTCTATAGGTATCAAAGATAACCATTGAGATGTTGTGATTCATTGTTTCTCTGGCCATGAATTTCAGCATATTTGCAAAAATTATCTTTCCTAAAGTCTTGCACAAAGATGGTTGTATTTTTGGACATGGGAGCTACACTAATACAAACTGGTAGGTGTTGTTACCATATTCTGGCAATACTGATGACATATTTCATGTTTCAAACAAAAAAGAAACTAAGCTATTTAATTTTTTTTTCCAATTTTGATGATTTCCAGCATATAGATTTCAAAAAATAAACCATAAGCAGCTATAGGGAAAAATTCTTCAGCTAAGGAATTAACTTGATATATTTTTTTCACAGAAAAAGAACTCTGTACCAAATGAGTTCCAATTTGTTTTTAAATAAAGGTCAACACAAGTTTTGATAACTATTTAATTTCTTTTTTTAAAGTTATAGCACACAGTGGAAATATTTAAATTTCAAAAAGCTTTTAGGAAGTTGCACTAATATTAAACTAATACTTAAAAGCACTGAAAATCCATATTCCAAAAGACAAATCAAGCTGCCAAGAGAGTGACCTGTTAGTGTAATTGCTGTGACTGCTCTGTCCCAGCTTCAATTTTCATTGGTGAAATTAATCCATTTTCTTTGTCAAGCTCATCTATTGAAACTCCTACTTTGTTAATTAATAAACTCAGATTGCTTAATGACTGCACAATCCTAAAAGCTTTGATTTCCAGATAAATATGCTTTAATGAATCCTGATCTCAAATTAATATACATTTGATGCTGAATATAACAGATGTGAATTTCTTGTACTCTTACGTAGCTTATTACCTCACTGTTTATACATTTTAGTTTTGATGGCCTGTAATGAAAACAGATTCTAGTTCTGCCATTGTTTGAACGTTGTATTGAAACCTCACACCATGCCACTCAATGAGCTGTATTTCACTAATACTCTATAAAAAATGAAATAAAAAATATTTCAGTAGTTTTTAAAGTAATTACTTCTGTTTCATTTGGTCAAATATAGTATATTTCTTTTAACTTTCTTCCTTTAAACAGAACTGTATTAACAATAGAAATGCTAAGTCTCTAATTATCATCACCATACTTTTCAAGTGACTCAGCATCATTATTCAAACTTGTAACATAACTGTTTTGGGTTTTTTCCATCCCTTTGATACTTCCATATAATGAAAGAGAAAGAGTCATACTGTTATTTTAAATCTATGGAAAGAAAAATTTAATTGTTCCTAAATGACGATCACAGGTTCACAGATTGGTTGAAGTTGGAAGGGACCTCTGGAGTTCATCTGGTCCAAAATTTCTGCTCGAGGAGGGATACCTGCAGCTTGCTGTGATGACATTGTTTAAGTAAGAATAGACTGTACCTCATTATTCACAGTTTTCAAGCATTTGCATCTCATCTTTGTGAATGAAATTCATGACACATGTCTACCAGTAACAGCAGACACAATGGTACAATACAGCATATAAAATATCACCTACGTACCTTTAAAGCCAAGCAAAAAGCCTCAAATGATAGAAGCAACACAATTTTTCAGTATAATTAACTCCACTGACTGCAAACTACATTAGAATTAAATGTGTAATTTAGTTCCAGATAAAAGAGCTTTGTTTCCACCCCAGAGAGACAAACTACAATTTTAATAGATATTGGGTTGCAGGTTATTGATTTCTTACACAAAGAAAAAATTCAGCTTTTTAAAATTATAATTAGGCACCAAATTTTGTCAGTGATTTCCTGAAGTCCTATTGAAACATAAAAATTCAGACTGTTTTTTCTAACATTCTGTGAATAGTTGAGTAAGCTTTCAATCCATGTTCATGTTGTGAGTGCAGAAAGGCTATTAATACAGCTGCAACCAGGTGAAAAAGAGAAGAGTACATCTTCATAAGAAATATAACCTATAATGAAAGGTGACAGAATCTGATTTTACTTAACCTGAGTAGTTTCACCTACACTCACATATTCTGAAGTTGTGGATAACAATATTACCATATTTGTGTTGTGTTCCCTTTCTCTGGCTTTTTTCTTGGAAAAGAAAAATTGAATGCAAAGCAGTATATATGAAAGGAAATGTGTGGAGGGTGTTGATAATAAACCTGGTAGAAAGAGTGCTTTAGATACTTTCAGCTTCCATACTTAAGATCCAATAGAAAACACTATGTGTCTGTGTGTATTTATATACATATATATTTTGCGCAACATCAATAGCAAATAAAAGCAAAATAACACTCTGAAAAATTCTGTACAATACCAGCTATCTGGGTCTAAATTGGCATGCAATTAAAGCTAAATGTATTTTATATTCATATATACAAACAAACATATTTACCTTCAGAATCAAATAGTGATTTTCAATTCTAAGTAATTTCTACAAGCAGTTTGGCTTCCTGCTGGCAAAAACATTTTATTTTTTTCTTTCAAAAAAGAAAGAAATATGCCATCATCTTCCCTAGTCACTCAACAGCTGTATCAATTTGTTTTCAGGGCAGTGATTAGCATAATTGTGGTGGATTACTCGCATTTAGCACAGAATGGAAATAATTCAGCATTTTAGCAGATATGACATAGAATGTATGGGATATCCAGGCCCTCTGGAGTGGTGCTGGAAGTTTTTTTTTTTCCTAAAACTGTACTAAAAGCCTATTTTTAAAAAAACAAATCTGTCTGAAAGAACCAAAACCCTTCAGTTCTTCTAATGTGCTGTTTGATAAACAATCTCAAACTATGGCAAGGGCACACAACCATGAAATCAGCTGCAAATAGCTATGCTAAGGGCATTACTCAGAAGGGTTTCACTGTGATATAATTTCTCTAAAAATCAGAAAACAAACAAAAAAATACACTGTTGTGAGATTTGCAAGCGTCCCAGCATGAGGGAAGAAACGAGAATCTTGACTCCATGTTTCAGAAGGCTGATTTATTATATTATGATATATCTTATATTAAAAATGTTATACTAAAGCTATACTAAAAGAATAGAGGGAAAGGATTCATCAGAAGGCGAGACAGGAATAGAAAGGAATGAATAACAAAGTCTTGTGACTGACCAGAGAGCCCGACCCAGCTGCATCCTTGATTGGTTATCAAGTAGAAACACATAACATGGACCAATCAATGAAGCACCTGTTGCATTCCACAGCAGAAGATAGTTATTGTTTACATTTCTCTCCTGAGGCTTCCCAGGAGAAGAAAATCCTAGCAAAAGGATTTTCATAAAATATGTCTGTGACAATAAACAAAAAAACCAAACAAAAAACCCAAAGCTAAAAAAAAAAACCACCCAGAAGGTGATTCCATCATTACTAGTTTTCTACTTTATCTCCAAATTCCAGTTCCAATGCTGAGGAGCATACAGTGCTATTTTTAGTGCTATGTGAGTGTTCAAATCAATCTGTTCTATATATACTCAGCTATTTACCTTACTACTCTTGCATGTTTAATAAACATGCATAGACAATCACTGTGTCATATTATACAGAAATATCATAAAATTATAAAATGGTTTTGGTGGCAAGGGACTTTTAAGACTATCTAATTCCAACCTCCCTGCTATAAGCAGGGATGCCACACACTAGATCAAGTTGTTCAAAACCACCCAACCTGGCCTTGAGCACTTGGCTTTGAGTTGAGGATGGGGCATCCAAAACTTTCCTGGGCAACCTGTTCCTGGGTCTCCCCACCCTTCACAATAAAGAACTTCTTCCTGACAGCCCCATCTAAATCTATGCTCTTTTAGTTTAAAGCTGTCACTCCACATTTCTTATCTTTCCTTTTCTATATATTGAAAGGCTGCAGTAAGGTCTCATAAGAGCCTTCTCCAGGCTGAACAACTCCAATGGTCTCAGTCTGTCTTCACAGGAAAGGTGCTCCAGTCCTCTGACCACCTTTGTGGCCTTCCTTTGGACCCACTCTAACATGTTCGTGTCTTTCTTGTATTGAGAACTTCAGAGCTGGATGGAGCATTTCAAGGTGGAGCTTCACCAGAGCAGAATAAAGGGGCAGAATCACTTCCATCAAGCATGTTGGCCACCTATTTTGATTCAGCCTGGGATATAGTTGGATTTCCATGCTGCAAGCACACACTGCTCACTTATTAACAATTTCTCATCCACCAGTACCTCCAAATCCCTCTTTGCAATGCTACTTTTGATCCATTCACCATCCAGCCCCTAATGGCAATGGATATTGCTATGACACAGGTGCAGGACCTCATACTGGTCTTGCTGAACTTCATTAGGTTTTCATGGACCCACTCCTCCAGCCAGCTGAGGCACCCCTGGATGGCATTTCTTCCCTCAAGTGAATCAGTTGCACCACTCATCCACAGACTTGCCGAGGGTGCATTTAATCCTATTGTCTCTGTTACTGATGAAGATACTCAATAGCATTGTCCCAGTATAGACCTTTGGGAGACATAACTTCTTACTGGATTCCACCAGTAATCAATGTGGCCCTTGGTTTCAAAACCTAGATTACAATCTGTATAAAAAGCATTGTATGATATCGTTGTCCCATGGTATAGAAGCTGGAGCTGATGATCCCAGAAACCATCTTCTGTCAGTTGTTTCTAAAAGAAACTCCAGGGTGCAAATTAAGTCATGGAGATACCAGGAAGACACAAGATTTTGCTGTTACACAGAGCCATTCCTTTTATATGAAAACTGAGGGAGATACCTGCTGAAGAACAGGTAAAGGGATATTTATTAACAGATACAGATGGTCTTCCTTTCCCATCAACTACTGAGTTGCCCAAACAAAACAAACGGTGGTCTTGTGGTTAAAAATGAAGATACAGTGTGTTTTGAACCATGACAGGAAGAGGACAACTTCTTGCCTGCAATTCATTTGCACTGGAATCAGGCTCTCAAAAGCTTTACTGTTGTTAGGGGAAAAAAAATCCCCAAAAAAACAACAACACTGAGTTATTATGAACTTTTAAGAGTTTAGAGTTCCATGTAGAAATAGATATAAGAGATATAACATCATTACCTGTTGTTCAGTACAGTAGATTTAAATTATATAAGTCACAGTGATAAAACATTTTCAAGCTTAAACACTGAGATAGTAAAATTTGCACTCCAGTTTTTTGAATTGGAGATGACTAAACTTTAAATGAGTCTTCTGTGAAAAAACAGTGTGATTATTTGTTATTTCACGTTTACTTATTGCTCATGATGTTATGATTCAGTGAACTCCCATTATCCATGAAATCTGTATAATGTTGAAATTACACTATTTTAACCATTCTCTGTTACTGTTCTACAATACTTTGTGTAATGTTGCATTCAAATTAATTTTCTACAAAATCAATTATATTTCTGGAAGCATTACTTAGATAATAACAGTGCATGGGTCCTAAGATTTAAGGCAATCATGACTTATATTTTTATAAAATTGTTTCACTATCCTCCCAAAGCTTTTAAAAAAGCCAATGAACTTAGGTAGAAGCTTTAAAATTATTTAATTACACTGCCACCTGAAAGTAAATTTAATGACCTGAAAAGTTTTCGTGTTTGCTATTTTATTTTTGAGTAATATTTGAAAAAGACTTCCTATTTCCATTTCTCACTTGGGTTCTTAAGAAATTCACATATTGGTGGAGCTCATTTGAGTTTACCTACTTTTAGATACTTTAGGTCAGTCATACTGAAATACATAACTAAATATTGGTATAACAAAATAATGGATACATCATTTTGAATTCAAATGGAAGCAAGGATTATTTATGTTCATTAGAGAATCCACTATTTTTCATTTGATTTTGATTCCACTATTCACAGTAGGTCTCTATCTTTAATAGAGAACACACCCTAATATCAGTGATGTAATGGATTTGTTAAGATTAGATTTACCAGTAACATCTCATGGCAAAGAAGTTTATGCAACCTAATTTATTTTTCCTAGATCAACTGAGAAACAGTTAACTACACTGGGTTTAGGATTTCAGAATACTCTCCCTTGAATAGATGCATAGAGAGTTGTGGAAAATCCTACAACAAAATCTAGACAAACTCTCATTGAAGTCTGGTTAAATTTCCAGACAGTAGGTGTTAAATTCAATCTACACTACTGGATTTTTTTAAAGAAGATACAGTTTCCAATCTGGAAACTTACTGAAATGTTGACCATCAGCTTCAATTAACTGACATAACCAGACCATCAATCTGGGTTTGACTGGTAACTTCATTAGTTGCTCCTGCTTATCACTTGTGTTTCAGTACGGAAAACACACCTTCTATCTTTATAAAAGGGAAGAATTTTAAACTGAGTTCTTTGCTTCCTTCCTTCCTTGTGTTTCAAAATTAAGAGAGAATTGGTAGGAAGAATGTACACTATAATGTCAGCAGAGCCTAAGTATCATAACACAGGTCTTAGGAGCCTACATAACTGATAGATTTCCATGCTAAAATTGTGCAGATATTTCACCAAGACAGGAGAAATGTGGGGAAGCATTTTTCTTCCACCTAAGAGTATAAAATCAGTGAGAGCCTAAAAAGAAAACTGGAGGAAAGAAAACTCTGCTTAACCAGAGGTTGGACTGCTCAGCTAAGAGTACTTTCATGTACAGCCATAAACCCTGACAAGACGAAGGCAGAAATTTTTATCTGAATCCCAAGAGCTGAAAAGTAAGCTGAGGAGCGCTGACAGCTCTAAGAATGAGAATTGCATTATGCCCTGATTTTCCTCAGAGAATAAAGAGTAGATCTGTTTCCTGAAACTCCCAAGACTTAAAGTGAAACGGTTTATTCCTGCCTTCTAATATAAAGGCTTTATTTTTCCTTCACATTTGTTATCATAAATGATACAAGACAGAAGGTTTGATCAGAGTCTGAGAACATGATCAAGAATCTGACAGTATGTGGCTACATCAAAGGAACGACACAGCGCTTCACAGACTACCACAGGGCTCCATCTGCACATTCAGCTGTCAGGTTGGGATTCTAGAAGGAAATCCCACCATTTAAACTCACTTACACTTCTGATGCACGATCACAATCTGAGGACAAAGCATGGGCCATTCATTTGCTTCAGTTTTTAATACTATATTGTGCATTTCCAGGAAACACACATCACATACTCCAAACATAAATTGCTGTTTTCTGTTCTTGAGAAAGATCATGGTTTTATCATGCTGAAGAATTTTATCTGGAATTATGAATGAGAAAGATAGCAAGTAAGCAGTTAAAGTGTTCAAGATGTAGGGATTTCTTTCTGTATTTCTCTTAAATATAAGAGTCCAATATAGCCAAAGTTATAATTAGACTCTGCCCAAGCTATCATCCATAGTTATCTTTTGGACT